>NC_138202.1:195061016-195661016 GCF_964194415.1 Vipera berus | reverse complement strand
GAAGAAAATCCAAAAGAAAATGCAGTATTTTGATCAGAGCACAAGGTGATGCTGATCTGCTTGAAAGAAGAAACCCTCTGCCCAGAGGAGAGCTTTCAAAATTTCACAGACAAGAATATTCTTTAAAAAAAGAATCAACGTTTCACGAACATAGCCTGAAATATGATTTAAGGCTACATGTAGTCACAGTCACTTAGCGACTGCTCAAAGTTCTGAAAGATCTACCTGGGGGGTATTTACAACCTGTAAATGTGGTCATGTGGTCATTTGACTGCACTTTGGGTATTTGGCCAGCAGGCTGCATTTACAGCCACTCACAGCTCCCACGTTCCTGTGACTAAATTTTACAATGGTTTTGCCGAAAACCAGCATTTATTTATGGTTTTTGGCAAAACCACACCCATGGCAAATCATTGGTTTGCTTAACAACCAGTGTTTGCTTAACAATCACAGATTCCCTTAACAACTGCGGTGATTCACTTAATGACTGTTGCAAAAAATATCATAAGATCACAGGTAGGCTCCATTACCGTCATAACTTTATGAATAATTGTAACGTGGAACACCTAGCTCCATCACGGCTACATGGAGGAAAAGGAAATGAGATTTAGCACGTCACAGACATTTGAAATCAAAACCTTAGTATAAATTACCAACATTAAGTAGAAGCTTCTCTCTCTGTCTAACAAAGAAAAAGAAAAGCTGTCTCTCAGCTACGACCACGGGGATTGTGCATCTGAGTGCAGTTTGCCAGCGTATAAATGAGTAGCGGATGTTTTGCCCACAAAAATAGACTTTTACATAATTTGAATCTGACAAAGATTAGCCTTATGAAACAGCACACAGTACTTGGCCCCTCTGCTTCCCCAGGAAGCAAGGATATTGCTCCTATGCCAAGAATACTCCATTAATTCAAATAAAAAAGGAACTGAAGGTACACACTTGGTGATTGGATTTGGGCCACAAAAATTATGCATCCAAACTTCCAGCAGTGAGTTTTTTCTCCACAAGTTGGCCTACCACAACATTTGCTCTAATGATCTCACTGATTGTAAGACACTTGAGCATTTGCCAATAATAGTTAATGTGTTAATAAGGTGCTTGTTTGTGTATGCTCCAGAAAAAAAGCTTTGGATCAACTCAAGCTGTATGTCCATACACTCAGGACACAACTTCTACAAAATATAGTCCCAATTCTGAGTGAGCCACAAAACATTTTAAAGCGTGTTGCTCCCATACAAAATTGAATGGATATAAAATGAATGAGGAATGGAAATGCACATCTTCCAATAAAGTTCTGGACAATCCGAATCACACTATAACTTTTCAGTGAAAAGGACATGTCATTGTCTATGACTGAATTTATTGTTGCATCACAGGTGTTTCCTTAGAAAACAGTGTGAAATCTACCCAAATGCAGGCAGATGTTGCATTCTCTCCTGCACCCACCTTGTAAGTGGGACAGAAAAGAAATGTGGGATTTGCCAGACTCATTTAACTTTATCAGTGGATATGACTTTACTTTTTATCTTGTAAGAGAAAAGTTAGCAGTCCATTCTCCACACCAACACCAGTACAATAAAGTTTAACCTGCTCTCCCAGTTAGAACATCACAACAGTCATTATCATAATGCATTGAAAAAATTTCCTGCGCTCATGGTCATTATCCCACACCCAGCCTTGCATTCTCTTACTGTTTTAAACACTGGGGAAGACTCTATCCATCACTCTGTGCAATAATGTGGTTTACTGAACTTCAGTTTAAAGCAGTGCAAATCCAGCCAATTATGTTTTAATCAAATTGTGATTAAAAAGTGACTTAGCATGATTCTGAATTCAGTAGGGAAGGCAAAGGAAAAAAAAGTGAATTAAGGAAATGATTTAAAACTCTAGAAAAACCAGCTCAAATGTTAAGATAAAGGACTCCTTCTCAGATTCTGCACCACTAAATGGCAGATAATAATTTATGAAGAATCTTTAGAATCTCATGACCCCAAAATCATTTCACTGAAGACCCTGGTTAAATTCTTCCATTACACAGGACTTGGAGTGGGGAGGAAAAATTATACGCAGCATATCCATTTATCATAATTTTTCACTAAGGCTAGCTAACTATTGACTAAATACATTTTCATTCAAATCAATTGTTTGATCTCCCCCCCCCATAGCTGGGTATACACACACACACACATAGTTACACTAGTAGTGATGTCTTAGATCAGACATGTCAAACACAAGGCCCGGGGGCCGGATCCGGCCCGCAAAGTGGTTTCATGTGGCCCGCGAAGCCACCTTATCTGGCTCAGGAACTAAGCAGGACAGGCTGGATTAGTACTTGCATGGAAATCTGCCAGGGAATATGAATGTTCTAGGTCAGACTAAGGCTATCAAAATAAGAGCTCAGGAGAAGGCAATGACAAACCACATCCAGGATATTTCCAAGAAATGTGTACTGAGATAACCATGATGTCACCAGGAGACTTCAAACTAAAGGAGACTTTTGTACTAGTAACTTTATCTGCATGATTTATCATTCTTTGTCGTGTGTTCAGAAACATGGAAATGCCTCAAACATTTTTACATCTCTTTTGAATTTAGAAAAAGGATTTTTCCTTTCTGTTGAAGAACTTCATGTGTTGAAAAGCAAGAGAAAACAATGAAGAATCAGTAATGATCTGTCCCTAACTTTTTTTTTTAGATCTCCCTATGGTGCACTCACTGCCCTTGTAACTGTAGACCAGACATGTCAAACACAAGGCCCGGGGGCCGGATGCAGCCCGTGAAGTGGTTTCATGTGGCCCACGAAGCCATCCTGGAAACAGTGAGGGAACGGCCCCCACTGCCTTGGCCCTGGCCCAGAGACCCTCCTTCTGCCAGAGACCCTCAGATCTGTCCCACTCCTGCCCAGGCCCCCATAGGCACCCTTGATGCGAATGATGTAGAGCTGGCCATGCCCACCCAGTAGGCCATACGCACTCTAGCCACGCCCACCCAGTAGGCCACGCCCACCCAGGCCATACCCACCCGTCCCCCTGAGGGCAACCACAATGCTGATGCGGCCCTCAGTGAAATTGAGTTTGATACCCCTGTCTTAGATAGTAAACCACAACCAGATAATTCCATTATTATTATTTTTGTTCCATTCAATCATGTCCAATTCTTGGAGACTGCCAGGACAAGTCCCTGCAGTTCTCTTGGCAAGGTTTTTCAGAAGTAGTTTGCCCTTTTCTCCTTCCTAGACAGTGACTAGTCCAAGGTCACTCAGCTGGCTTTGTGCCTAAGGCGGGATTAAAACAGGTTCCCAGTTCCTAGCCTGATTCCTTAACTACCACATCAAACTAGCTTTCAAAAATCCTTATTAGGACCAATAGAAATGTTCAAAACTGTCAAGTTGTCAAGAATTTTTTATCATGCCAGAAATCAGGAGGACTTTTCTAGCAACTTTTCAGATTAATGTATGTTAATAAAAGCCATAAGCTTTCATGAGTGGCAGCTCATGTCAGCATTGAATCATTTGAGTTTACCTAAGCCTTTTAATAGCATTTGTTTGCCTGAAAAAGTACTACAAGAATCCTCCATATTTTGGCTACCATAGTTTAACCCATTTCTCCTCCTATATTACACCTTCATGCTAGGTGATAAGACATAAAAAGCAGGGAACAGCATAAGAAATGCATTTCCTTTAAGCTCTTAATTACAAGAATGAATGGAAGGAATCTCTTACAGTCATTTAGATAAGTAACTTAATAGAGATAAGCCAGCTACTTGGTGGATGATGGGTAATTGTGTGACCCTCCCCTTAATTGGATGAGCACGGACAACTTAAGGCATGATTCTGCATTACTTCCCCCAAGGCTCTGACTCATGGGTCTTGGAAATACAATATGGACAAACCATTAATCTCTTTATTTAATTTGCTTCAGATATGAGACAAGCATGAGTATTAGAAATTAAATTATTCACCAATACCACACTTTTCGTTATGCCCAAGAAAGGAGAGATAGATTCTCCCATCACCCAGATCCCCATTCTTTAACGTGGTTTTGAAGGCTTACTGGCAGGGTATCTACAGGGAGGCAGTGAAAAAAAAGTCAAGAGGGTAGCTACAACCCTGAGACTGAAGCCTCACCCCCTTTTAAGGCATTGTGAGAGACACAAAAAAGACTGGAGTTTCAATCACATGGTTGGGGCCACCATCTTGTCTTTATTGACCCCTCTTCCTGTGAATAAAAAACTCCCGTTTTTACAACACTGTAATCCGTTAATTCAGGGTACCTTTGCTTATTGATAAATGTTACTATGTAAGTCAGTGTTATTACTAATAATGCTAGAGCTATAAACTTTTATAATCACTTCTTGATCATACAATACAGAGTTGTCAGAATATCATCCCAATATTGCAAGATAAACTCCTGTCCTCCTACAGGACAGACGAATGGTATACAGTACTCAGTTGGCTGGTAGAAGAACTAAGGTAATTACTCATTCAGTGGAATGAGAATAACAGTTGGAAAGGACCTTGGAGTGTTCTAGTACAGGGCTTTTCAACCTTATCACAGATTGTACCACTTTGGGGACATGACAATATTTGAGTACCACCAGTGCTTAGCAAGGTGTCAAAAACCTGATGGCTAGGAAGAAAGGGGGGGATTTTGGGTTTTACTGATTAGATTCATTTGTTGTTATAGAAATGGCTAGTTTATAATATTATGAGAGAGAGAGAGAGAACGAGCAATAAGCTGGCATATACATAGAATGAAGGCTATTGCTAAGCACATTGATTTGTGCTTCTTAGATTGTAAGCCGCCCTGAGTCTTCGGAAAAGGGCGGGATATAAATGGGATTTTTAAAAAAGAGAGAGAAAGAGAGAGAGCTGCTGCATTCTGCTGCTTTCTGCAGAGATGCAGCAAAGGCAGGAACCTCACCCAATAAGCTTGTCAGAGAACAGTGTGAGGCCACTCTCTTTTACACACACAGAGAGAGAGAGAGAGAGAGAGAGAGAGAGAGAGAGAGAGAGAGAGAGACAGAGACAGAGAGACAGAGAGAAGGGAAGCGCAAGTGCCCCCCCTCTCTCTGCAAATGGGGGAAGACGACTGGGAGCCGCAGGAGAAGGCTGAAAGAGCCACGGACAGACTCAACATAAGGGGGTAAACCTAATTACATTTGTTTAAAGGGATTAAACCTATGGAAGTCAACACTTTGGACTCATTGTTAGCCTAAAATGCAGACTAAATATTCCAATAACCAAAGCACACAAAGGAGCCTCTGAATTACAAAATGCTGTAAAAACTGTACAAAAATCCTTATGGTAACCCAATCAAGCTGCCAGCTGATCCAGAACTAAATAAACCCACCTCCTTTCCAACATGCTGGCTTTTCATTTCATCAGCGCTGTTTGCATTCTCCTGGCTGGAGAAGACAAACCAGGGGACCTTTTCTTCCAGCAACAGCTGCTGCTTCTCTGCCCTGTTTATTCCCGGGTGACCTCTCCTTCTCTTTCCCTGTTGTCTTTTTTTCCCCCTTTCCTGCCCAAACCACCTCCTTTTATAGCCTCTCCTCTGCCCCCTCCTTTTTCTTCAGTTCACCTCCAGCTCCACGCTTCCGGAAGCACCAATCAGCTGGAGCCCTGCAGGCTCCTTGGGCTTCTGCCGAGCCCAGACAGTCCTACAGCTGCAGCTGCCTCTCCCTCAGGCCTGGCTCGCTTCAGCTCATTCTCCTCCCCTGCTACACTTGGCTAGCAGTCACATACCACCTGCCACGTGGGTATGTGTACCACCGGTTGAAAAGCCCTGTTCTAGTAGTCCAACCCTCTGTCATCTATCATGTTGGACAAATGGGTGTCCAGTCTCTTCTTAAAAGCCTCCAGTGTTGGAGTACCCACAACTTCTGAAGGCAAGTTGTTCCATTGGTTAATTGTTCTTACTGTCAGGAAATTTTTCCTTTGTTCTAGGTTGTTTCTTTCTTTGTTCAGTTTCCATCGATTACTTCTTTTCCTGCCTTCTGGTGTTTTGGAATGAACTTTGGTATGAACTCAGTAGTGGGAACTCAGTCCCACTACAGAATGGTTTATTTTAAGCAAGATTTGTTAAACAAGAAATAGTGACCTAATTCACATATAATGCCAAGTCACAAACCATTATACCAGAAACCCTATTTATAGATCTATCAAAACACACAATTAATGGCCCTACATTGTCACATGACAATACTCCCTCCATTGCATAGCCATTGACCAACTCCTAGACAAACTAGGACCCTTTTATCCACCAAAAATCAAGAGTCAATTACAATACAACAATCACAGGAAAAGAACAACATCCTGTAAACAACCCACCATGTCACATACAATAGTTATCAATCTATCGACCATGCAGGAGTCAACCACCAACACACACTAAGGCAAAAACATCAGTCAGCCAAAAAAAAATCATCTACAACGAGGCATCATTCATTGCAATGGCATCTGCCCATCCCAATATGTGCAAAGCAGGCAGGACAGAAGGATGGCTAACCAACTACCGGTAAACTAACTCTCTGAGGTTCCTATAGTGACGATGTTAATAAATAATGAAAGTCTGCAACCCAAAAATCAAGATCAGAGAACTCCAACAATGCAGAAGACTTTTTAACAAAATATAAAAGTTCCTCGACTCAAGTTCAATTCTTGATGTCCAAATGGACAGTCCATATAAGGTTTTTTGGACAAGTCCAGAAATGTATTGTCATTGCTTTCTTCTTAGATATTTTTTAAAAAATTCCCAATCTAGTTTAGCTTTCTGGGATTTTCTGGTGGTCTTCCATCCACGTACTAACCATGTCCAAAATCCTGCTTAGTCTTCTGGAGATCAACCAAAATTGGCTAGAAGAACTGAGTGTTGACATATTATTATGCTAGCTTAAGGGAAACAGAAAATTGTATTTTCCACTTCCACAGAAAATCGTTCTAGACAATGTTTAAACTCTTACATACAAAAAACACACTGTACCTTGACTCTGAAATATAATGAATTAAATAGTCATTAACCAACCTGCATCCCAGGGAGTTTTACTTGTGAGTAAACTAATCTTAACACATCACTGAAAAAATAAGCCATGTCCTAACCACTCCCCCTCCTGTCCAATTTTAATGGCACTCCGTGGCAGCCCCATATATAGATATCCTGCTAAATTACAGTTTGACCTGACATAAATAAACTGCAGTGCAGATTCAGGCTTGCATGTGCCCCCACACCTCCTCTCACAATGCTACAAATAAATAAAGCAGTTGTTTCACGTTGTTGTTTTTTTAAAAAACAAACCCTAATGACTCAGCCATTGGAAAAGTAAGCAAGCAAGTGATAGGGTATCTCACTCTCTGAAAAATAAATAAATAAATGGCCCATCCCAAACAACTGCAACTCCAATTAATGACAAATGGCAGGCGTGGAAAAGAGGATGAAGCAGGAAAACAGGAGGGATCAATTGAGTACCCGGTGCTCCAGAGGCAATGGCCTAAGATGAGGAACTGTTAGCCAGCTTCTTAGTCATTCTACCTGGGTGGTTTGGGAGGAGGGAGG
Source organism: Vipera berus (assembly GCF_964194415.1). Lineage (NCBI taxonomy): Eukaryota > Metazoa > Chordata > Lepidosauria > Squamata > Viperidae > Vipera > Vipera berus. The sequence continues at coordinate 195,653,460 of NC_138202.1, read as the reverse complement.
AGGAGAAGGAGGGAGGGGGGAGGAGGGAAAGAAAAAAAGTCCTGTGAAAAGTAGCTCTTGAAAATATCGGGACGGAGGACTCTTACCAGGATTAGATTTATTCATTTTATAAGATTTGCAAATAACCCAACAATAAAGGACGTTAATTAAAGAATTTGGAAGCTAATTCAAGAATTTCTTGTAATAAGCCACGCAAGGGCAAAAAATATCCAGTGTGCCCGCTCTGACTTGTTTCCTATGGTGCTCATTGCAAACGTTGGACTGGAATTCACGACACCTCTTGCTGTAAGTTCAGATTCCTTCATTAGCGACATAAACTCTTACAACATGATAAAACGATAATATCTCAGCTGAACCCACCTCACAGGGTTGTTGTAAGAAAAAAAGGAGGAATATATATATATATATATATATATATATATATATATATATATATATATATATATATATATATATATATATATATATATATATATATATATATATATACACACACACACACACACACACACACACACATACCATACACACACACGAGTTACCGTACTTATAAAAAGTAATAAAGGTAGGATAAAAATCTAATAAATAAAATATTAAAACAATAAATGGAGCATTAGAAAGAACAGAAAATGAGCTAAAATAGAGGCCAGTATATCACAGGGTGGAGGTGGGATTTTCTACTTGCCTCTGTATGTATACAGATATATTTATTTACTTATTTTTATCCTGCCTTTATTATTTTTACATAGCTCAAGATGGCAAACATATCCAAAATATCTTTCTCCTCCCATTTTCCACACAACAGCAACCCTATGAGAGGGGTTGGGCTGAGAGACAGAGCAACTAACCTAAAGTCACCTAGCAGGGTTTCATAGCTAAGGCAGGACTTGAACTCACAGTCTCTTGCTTTCTAGCCTAGTGCTTTAACCACTAGACTAAACTGGCATATGCTATACATATGTATATGTTTCTAAAGGCCATGATCTGCAGCTACGCAGCATATCATGGGAGATCTTTGTAGTGACTGGGACAAATTACTATCACTACTATGCAAATCAAAACTGTCTTGAAAAAGTCTGTCAGCCAGGTGAATAGGCTGGCTGTACATTCATTGTGGAAAGCCAAGTAACATGAACCATAGCTTTCATCTGTAGATTCACCCAGGCTACCATCCACACTTAGCAGTGCAAGCATATTTTTGTCCATAAATGTTTTAGGAAAAAAGCTAGCTCAACAAGAGACAACTTGTGGTCCTCTAGATTTTGCTGAAGTATAGTATCTCTTACTATTGGCCATGATTGACTGAGCACCTGGGAATAATCTATTGTCAATATATGGAGAGCAACAGGTTTTCTACCTGTAATTGCTTGTTTAAAGCAATGACCAAGAACAAGAGTCTATCAGATTCTTGCAGAACATGTCACTTATTTAGCCACATCTAATGCCAAAGCCTATCTGTAAATAAAACCTACGGCGCCATTTTAAAAATACTTTTTACAACTATCACAATTACTAGAAAAGTACAGAGGTTGCTTGCTCTGGAACAACAAATCGCTGTTAAACCCACAAGAGTTGTATTTACAAAATACCCAAAGTTAACCCTAGAACACTTAGAAATATAAAGATAAATGTAAAAAAGTTAGTTTGCAATTGGTATAGAATAGCCCAGGGGTAGGCAACCTTGGCTCTTTTATGACTCATGGACTTCAACTCCCAGAATTCCTGAGCCAGCTTGGCTGGCTCAGGAATTCTGGGAGTTGAAGTCCATGAGTCATAAAAGAGCCAAGGTTGCCTACCCCTGGGATAGCCAAATATCATCAGGTCTTTCAGGGTTTATTAAAACACAGCACTGAAAAAAAATCTCAGACATTGGTTGAGAAAAAAAACTTCAACTTTGCTTGAAAAACTATCTCTATATAAAGAAAGCTTATAACAGAAACAGAGAAGCAACTTTTCAGTAATGTTATTTATATTTCCAAGATTTTTAAATTTTAGTAAGGAAATACATTCTGTAGTTTACGTTAACAGCTTTAAAACATACAAACATATTTTTATTAATGAACTCCACCCAGCAACTGTAGAGTTTTAAAAACTGAAGTAAATCTGTTTTACGTAATTCTGTTCAAGAACAGTGCAATTATACAACTGAATATTGGGTAATATATCCTTTTCTGGCAACAACGATCACCACTTAATAGAAATAATGCCCAATCTACAAACTATTAGGAAGCAAGAGTAGCAAGTTATTAGAGCTACAAATTTCTATACCCACTTAACCAGAAATAAGCCCCACTGAATTCAATGGGATTTTCTCCTGCCTATATATATGTGTGTGTCCGATTACATTGTAAATCTTTTGATCCTCTGAAGTAACTAATATCTCCTTCCCTGGCAAATTTCTTTTTTATAAATTAATATTGTGGAGTCACTTTTTTGGTAAATTTAGAAAAACCATATCAGCTTCCCATCTTTATTATTAAACCTGGTTATCTCTTACTTCTTGTGCCTTGTCTGCTCCCTCTGTGTGAACTGCAGTATAGTCCAAATATTTTGAACGTGGAACATTTCCCCCCCCCCCCCAAGTTTGATTCTACTTTCCAGGTCGAGGCATATTCAAAGAAAATTAGGCATGTATCGTGCATCTGTGTGCAGATAGATAAGATAAATGAATGTCTGCACAAAAAATGAGAGTGGAGCACTGATAGAACATAGACTGTGATTGTAAGGAAGTCAGAGGGAACTGAAATAAAGGTTTAATTTTTCCAGCATGTCAGACTGCTGTGTTCCAAGATATTCCATTCCATTCGTTCCAATTTTCCATTCCAACCCACCAACAGTCAGCATTCCATTGCCAATAAGCATACTCAGTCATAACTGGGCTTTTGGAAAGTTTCCCTTATATTTTTCTTCCTAAATATTTTCATCCTTCTGCATACCTTAGTGATCCTCCAGCATACTGATACCTCTCTTTTTTCATGGTAGTCTCATTCTGAACAGAGATATTTGGAAGAGGAAGGTTTATTTCATTTGTCAAATTTATATAACTGGCCATCTCACAAAACAAGTGATTCGGGTCTCCTTCAGTGGTTACACAAGAGCTAGATGAACAAGAAATTAAACTCCCCCACTATCTTGATTTTTTCCCCCCAGTTAAAACAGATTTCCTGATAAGACTCACAAGGAAGACAGAGAAACCTTTGTCGTTTTCTTGCCCCAGTTTCCTTTCACAAATTACTTCAGTACTCTATCTATCAAGCAAGCAGAATAAAGCCATTGATGAACTTTTCCATAAAACATACTAAAAAAAACGGCTCAAGATGAACAGATTTAACAACTACTAGATCAAAAGGTAAGTGCCAAAAGTAGCTTTAATTCAACATTAATTTGAGTCATTGAAAAACTAAGTTCCAGCAGAAAATTGTATTTCCTTAACTTTAAAAACAAACACACACACACACACACACACACACACACACACACACACACAAAGTGTCTTTTACATACATTGTTCTACAACTACCATTTAATACAGACATGTCAAACTCGTGACATCACGTGATATCGCACAACGTATCGGGACGGTTTTGCCATTGCCAGCAATGGGGTGGGCATGGCTTCCGGATGACGCATCCGGCCCATGGGCCGGCAGTTTGACACCCCAGATTTAATATATTTGGTTTGAAACTGCTGCGATGGGAAATAAAATGGGAATGATAAAATAAAAAATATGTATTTCTGTATATTATTATTATATATATTATATTATTATTATTTCTGTCCTTTGTTCTTTCTATTTCAAGATATGAAAAATGTACCAAGTGTTGGGATGGTTCGTATGAGGAAAGAGACTTCAATATATAAGTGTAATTAACTTTAAGAAAATTTTAACAGGTAAAAATGTTTTCTTTTGAATATTGGGGGGAAAATAAATTTAAATGAGAACTCTAAAAACAGGATTGATGATAAGGTGATCTAGATGATTAATTAGGAAAAAAGGCTTAATAATAAGGTGGAGGATATTTGTAGATATTTAATTGTTATCTTCTAAAATTATCAGGAAATGTACTAATTTAAGGTTGATAAAAGAGAATATTATTAGAAGAAGAGAAAATCAAGAAAAGCTACTCTGTGGAAATTGAAACTATAGAAACTAATTGATTATTTTTAAATACAAACTCAGACAACACACTGTTTACCAAATATTGATGGTGATATGTAAAAAACCCCTAAACATATTTTTTTAAAAATGGGAATGATAAAGGCTTATAAATGCAGTTCTGATAGGGAGAAAACTCACTCTCCATCACTGATAATTTATTATATGTCACCATCCTTATAATACAACCATTTATTTTCAGAAAACCACTAAATAACCTCAAGTATACATTTAAAATCCACAAACTTAAGTTTTCTTTCACAAGTAATTTACTCTCCTTGCATGATCAAGGACACACAAAATCTTCAACATCAAATGATTGTGGCTTGTCACAATCATTGTAAAATATATAAAGCAATCACTGCAAAATATATAAAGGCCTTTTAAATGGGTCTAAGAGCTGGGTTAACCAATATAAGGGAATGAATAAATGAGCAGAAATTCTGGTTTATTCCTAGAACAGATTTTTTAAAAAGTAAAATATATTATTATAGTAAAATATATATTAAATACTATATTCAGAGAGGACTATTTTAGAATTGTGTTACTTGTGTTTAATCCCTAGTGGAGGTGCTGACTTATTATTGCCATTATGTTAATTAAGCTTATTAGTTCAACTGCTAAATGGCTTGGGTCCGGGATATCTGAGGGAACACCTGCTGCCGGCATCAAGCTCCCTTCGTCCAGTGCGCTCCCACAGGGAGGGTCTTCTCAGGGTGCCACCGGTAAGAGATTGCCGGCGGACGACACCCAGGGATAGGGCCTTCTCAGTGGGTGTGCCTGCCCTTTGGAACCAGCTGCCAGTGGAGCTTAGGACTGCCCCCGACCTCCGTTCGTTCCGCCGGGACCTGAAGACCTGGCTCTTCGAGCTCTCTGGCCCAGGCTGAGAATTTTAATTTTAATTTTAACTGGGGTTTTATTTATTCAGGGACGGATATAATTTTTTAAATTTGTTTTTAACTTTTGTATTTTTGTTTTTAATCACCCTGTAAACCGCCCTGAGTCCTTCGGGAAAGGGCGGTATATAAATGTAATAAAATAAATAAATAAATAAATAAATCTGCTCTTAGCCAATGTATCACAGAACAACAAAGTATGTTCTATGAAACCCCTTGGCTGTGATAAAGTCTACGGTTTATGTGTGCTTAAGTCCCATTATGTCCTCCTGATCTAATTGTGCATAACTGTATGCAGAGTTGTGCTGGATCTTGTGGGAGAAGTAGTGACAGGAAAATGACTACAAACAAAGAAATGCATTGTGATTAAGCATTACTTCACTGAAAGCACAAATGCTACCAGAAAGCATTGAGAGAATAACTTATTGCACCTACTACCCTTCTCAGGGGTGTTTCCTTTTCACTCATTCCTCCACCCAACCTTTCATCGGCTTCTTTGAGAGATGAGTTACAGGCATCAAACAGAGCTAGATGAAAATGAAAAGCAGGACTGTAATGACGGCTCTTCAAAAAGCAAGGAGTAAGGGAGGCGTGTTTGTCTGATCGGGAGAAATCTCAATGCAAATCAAAAGCAGAAATCCAATTATTTACTGTTTATGGAATATTAATTCCATTTCCCAATACATAGCAAATACTTTAAGATACAAATATCTTAATATTAATTAATACAATACTGCCTTTCCAAAACAACAGCTAGAAATCTGATTCCCCCTACACTCAATTCATTTCCTTCTGCAAACCAAGTATGGGAACCAACTACAAGCTGCATTATCACGTTATTCTCCAATTGTGCAAAAGCCTAAGCCAACTGCAAGTTTTCAAATGTGGAAAAATAAAGATTAAAATCAAGAAATAAAAAGTGATACAATACCCAATTCACTAATAGCAGATGCAAAAAAATCTTTTTAAGAATCCTACATTGCACCCAAGATGTAGCAAGTTACATATAAATGAGTTTCCAGACAAATTTTCTGAAGTATCAGGAGCAAAAGCACTTCCTCCAATGTTGCTCCTTTGTCACAACTTTTCACTTTTCTAAAGCTGAAGATATATAACAGTGATGGCGAACCTTTTAGAGATCGAGTGCCCAAACTGCAACCCAAAACCCACTTATGTATCATGGTGTGCCAAGTGGGCATGGCCCATTGGGTGGGCGTGGACCATTGGGTGGCTGCGGTGGTAACAGCAGGCTGGGTGGGACTAAAAAGTTCAATCAATCAATTCCAACTACACAAGATCTTTTTTTTTTCCACAAGAAGTTGAAATGATTGACTGATTGAACCTTTTTTTGCACATGGCAGTGGAGGCCTAAAGCGAAAAGGTTTTATAAAACCCAGCTGAAGGCCTAGGACTGGGGTGACCACGCGCGTACCCACAGAGAGGGCTCTGTGTGCCACCAGTGGCACGTGTGCCATAGGTTCACCACCATGGATAGAAAACTTTACTAGTGATATTGTTGGACAGTGGGTGGGCAGAGACTGATCTTCTGGAAACAGTTATCTATTGCATACCACAAAAGCTTACATTTTAAAATTAGTTTCTGGTAGGCCAGCTTTTACTCCTTCCTTTTCTCTGCAGACATCTCTCCCTCATAAAAGCTTCTTAAGAGGATTCGAAGGCCTCCACTACTCAAACTGTGAAAATTGCTATTGATTCTAAGTCATTTCTTCTTCCCCTCATCATGGGAAAGTCTTGCATTTCATCTTATACTGTCTGGGGGATGGAGCAACAACACTATTGAGACTTTTGGAGCACAGAAAGTTTCAGAGTAGTGGAATATATAGAAACATTTATCTATGAATATCCTTATGTTCCTCGATCATAGGTCTCAAGCCAATCTATTTCATTTTAGATTAATTATCTTCTGCAACCTCTACAAAGATTGATATTACAAGATTTCTCAGTCCCCATTCCTGTAATGAGATGGGTCTTCCCAGTAAGCCAAATTAAGGAGTGGACCTCGTGGTTGTAAAATGCCTATGAATCAATTCACTTAATAATCAAACCATACATAAGGCTTGCAACCTTTAACCAACCGAGATAGTTTAAGGAATTCAATATGAGATCAAATTGAAGGAATTACTGTGTCAAAGAGGAAAATAGCTTGTAACAGGGAGGTTTGATGGAAAAAACAGGATATGTGTGACAGCAGTCAAATATAAATGATGTTGACAGTGTATTAGAAAGATGATTGGAGCAATGCCTCTGGTGGTGTTAGAAATTAATTTTGAGGCAGAACAAGATTGGATAAGATTGAAAAAAGACTATGAGACATTTTGATTAGATTATTAGCAACCATCCTTAGGATTGTAACTTCACAATTTAAAGTTTAGAGTTGCAAGGTGTGAGATACTGCAATAATGCAGTATTTAATCTTGGCTTATTTTAGTCTTTATTGTTACCGTATATTGTTAACCCTGATAGCCTTGGAAACCTGTACCTAGGCACAACGGAGGCTCACTGATATTTCTATTCTGTCAAAAACAAGCTTACCTTAACTACCCATAGCATTCAGGTATTTAACAAAATGTATCATTTATTATTTTTAATCATGGAGTCTACGAGAACTCTTTATCAAATATTACACTTACCAGAAGAAGAAAAACAAGCCAAAGATGGTTGCAGTACCTTCAGTCAAGTACAAATTATATAGAAATATGACACTCTGAAAGAAACATCCTTAGTTTTCATTAAACAGGAGAAATATTACAATTTAATGCCAAGTTAAAGTAGAAAATACATTCCAACGGAGGCAGATATGTATTTTCCAATATATCTGAAAAATGGGGGATTTGGGGAAATGACACCCACTTAGTAAGGAATTTCTTTGTCTCTTGGAAAGTCTTAGTTAGTAGATGCATTGTCTTTTTCCAAGTGGGTGAAATATGGCAGAACTATCTAATGCGCCTGAATACATTAAGTGTTCAACCATACAATCTGAAGAGATTTTCTGAAAACAACACCCAATCTCTCTGAAAGCTCAAGTTTTATGTCCTTGAAATCTAAGAGCCAAGAAATCCCTGATGCAAAAAATTCAGAGCATCTACAACAAACAGACAGCCACCAAATCCTATCGCCAGAATTAGTACAGGCAGTGTATCAACCTGTGAAAAACTCACAAGTAAAACAATCTTTCTTCATGCAAATCTTCTTTCTCCAGCACTTGCCCAGTTTAAAGCAAGGTTTGCACTTTGTAGAATCAATTTCTAGCAGATCTCAGAGTCTCATTTTCCTGTCAACTTCAGACAGACATGGCAAATTCATTTCTCACCCAGTCTCCATACAGATGCATAAGATTCAGACCTGCGAACTGATTAATCCCTAAACATAGACAACAAGCATCAAAAGATGGGCAACAACAACTTATTATCAGTAACTCATCTTGCACAAATGAGAATTACACAGCACAACTCCCCAGTCACATTCTTCATTCTCACTGTTTCTTTATCTTATATACTAACACACTGCAGATACATGTAATAAGCTGCATGCAACTTCTAAACCATTATTTTCACCCCCAGAAAATTTCTAAATGGCACTGCTCAACTTCAGTGGCAAAATCTTCCATTTTGGAGTGCATGATCAGGGAGCTACCTCCATTTCTTTTGATCTAAAAGTATCACCTGCTTTTGGTTTTTTGTTTTCATATTTAGAGACTTTAAGTACACAGGTCTAATACACTTATATGGCAGGTTAATCCCTCAACATTCTTCCAAAATGATTTTTTTAAAAATTTTACTTCATTTTTGGTAATTTCATCATTACTATGATCCACTTAATAATTGCGTGATTCACATGACTAACCACATGATTCATTTAACAACTGCAGTGAAATGCTTAACAACCATGGCAAAAAAAATATTATTTTTTTTATTACTGAGTCATCAGAACTGGCAAGGAAATAGAAGGGAAGGTTTGGGGGAAAGGAGAAAAAAAGGAGGACATGGGTTTGGTATTCTGCCCACAAACATTTCTGAAACATTTTTTAAAAAAAATGACTCATCATCAGTAAAATGTACCTTATTAAGTAATTTAAATGTTTTATGTAAGAAGTTTAGATCAAATGAACATACAAATTGTAGCACAGATTCATGATCAGCCTTTGATATTCTACAGCTTGAGGCAAGCAACACTGCTCCTCATTATGCCATATGCAAAGGCAGTGGATTCCAACGCCAATAATGCAACACCCACAACTTGATCAGAAGGCAACAGTTTATGATGGTGAAGGTTCATACTCCAAGCTTGTGGATTGGTTTCCGAACATTTCATTACCAGGCTAGGTAACATCTTCAGCATTGTATTTAATACCTTAATACCATATTAAACGCCGCTGAAGATGTTACCTAGCCTGGTAATGAAACTTTTGGAAACCAACCAACAAACTCGGAGAACGAACCTTCACCCTCATCCTACGCCCGAGCTACATATATTCGCCACTACTGCAACTATCTTAAGGGATGCAGAAAAACGTAATGGTATACACAAGTATATATGTACACTTGTATACATATACGTTTTTTTAAATAACTCATTTGTTCCCACCTGCTCCCAGGCTTCTATAACTTGAGGTTTTTACTTTACCTAATGAGAGGACCAATCATGCAAACAAATATGCAAAAGGATCTGTTTGCAGATCTCAAGAAAATTGTAAAAATCAGGCGTTCATTTCAATTTATCTATAGCATTTCTAGCTGGATTGGAATTTCAGTAGGGGGAAAGCCATCATAAATAGTCGGAGTTGGAAGTTGTCCTCTTCTGCTAGAAGATAAGCTGCAACTTTGGAAAAAAATGGACATAGAAAAAAGAAAGAAGTGAAAGAAACTAGTGAAAATAGCATGAACGTAATGAGGCAAGATTAATATTCCCACAAAATAAAGGGATATAAGAAGGATGCAGTAGAAGCTAGTTGGAAGAGATTGAAAAACATAATGTTTCAAAATGCCAAAGAAGCATAATTGTTGGTGGAATGATGAAATCAAAGAAGCTATGGATGGGGGGGGAAGATTAATCTAAGAAGGATCTTGTACAATGTAAATGGAGAGAAAATACAGCTGCAAAAAGAAGTAGCCAAAAAGGATAAAAATAGTTAACTTCAAATTAGTGATTTTGGTGGAGATAAAACGGCTCGGAAGTGAGTGAAAAGGGCTAAATATGAAGCCTTGATAAAAAATGCAAAATGTTGGAAAGAATACTTTGGAGATCTCTAAGGGAATCATAGCAATACATCAAAGAGCGGAATCAATATTAATGCCATAAATGCTAGTGACCAAGAAAAACGATGAAAATCACAAACCTAATAATACTAAAAAACGGTAAGGCTACAATTGTAGGTGGTGTAACTGGGGAACTATGGATATAGTTTGCTGATAAGAGAGGTTGCTATTATTGTTCCCCTACACATTGGGAAAAGTGTGAATCAGGAAGGCAAGGCCAGAACCAAGGCTTTGTATGTCCCAGAGAATTTGTTAATTTAAAAATGAAAGGAATGTCTCCTGTCTTCAAGGCCAGGAAAATCATGGCCAACAGTCAGTTAACTTGAAACGATATGATGAAAATGCTTAGGATTCAAAACCTGGGGTTGGCATATGTATTTAGAGATAATCCTATGATACCTTGTATTTAGCTATTGGCAGCTCTTGTTAATAACTTCTTTCTTAACTTCTTTTCTTCAACACTTAATTGAGTCTGTGAAGCTGTTGCAGCAAAGATAGTGAATGTGAGGTTGAATTTCTGGAGAAGATAAATTTATTGGCGGGTCATCTCATCTACCTCTCAGGTTTCCTCTTTGGGGAAGGCTAGGATTCAGAATTCCCCCTGAAACATACTACCAGCGCTTTGCTGGGATGGTATGTCTATGAGAAAGGGAGGGACTACCATTTCAGGTAGGAGGTCTGAAGACAGGGAGGCCCAGTGGGTTGGAAATAACCCACCTCTAACAAAATAGTGACTCTCAAGAACTTTGAGGAAACTCTACTCATAGGTTTTATTAACTCCTGCAGGTTAGGCCTCAGTGGCTTGGCAAAGGAAAGCTGCTATATTCCAGAGTTATAAAACATACTAGTATAATAACCTTCAGCAGACAATATATCCCTTAAAAAAGCAAATAAAGGTCAACCTTCACCCTGGAACTAACTATTTCAGCTGTTTTTAATAGTTACCAAAAGAAAGCATTTTAGAAAGCTCTAATATAGAAATGGAAAAGGAGGAGAGAAAATCCCTCCCTTATAAAAGACAGGTGAAGCTCTGCCAAGAGCGGAAAAATAGTAAAGAAGTAAAACAGAGCAACAGCAGCTTCCTATTAACACCATATTACAGGCTGTGATCAGTGCTCTAACTCTTCATCTTTGCAACAATATTCAAAAGGGCAATTCAAAAAAAAAATATGGAGCATCACTCTCAGGAATAAAATTGCCTTTTTCAAACATGCATGTCAAATTTCAGGACATTTAATATCAAGTTTCATTCCTGATAGCAATGCTATTTATTTTATTTATTTATTATTTATTTATTTATTTATTTATTTATTTATTTGTTCTTATATACCGCCCTTCTCCCGAGGGACTCGGGGCGGTGTACAGAGTAAGGTAGGTATACAGATTTCCACTACTCTATGTCAAACATGTCAAACACAAGGCCCGGGGGCCGGATCCGGCCCGCGAAGTGGTTTCATGTGGCCCACGAAGCCATTCTGGAAACAGTGAGGGAACGGCCCCTGCTGTCTTGGCCAAGGCTGGCCAGAAGCCAATGTACAATTTCGTGGTGGTCATCTATGCTGAAATACATTCAGTCTTAGCTCCACAAGGCCGTCTGGAAACAGCGAGGGACCGGCCTGTGCCGTGTCGGCACTGCCCCCTCGGCGCATGCTGGGGAGGTATCACCCTTTGTGAGGAATGAAGAAATGCACCATTGCCTGGAAGTGGCCAGCACACGGCCCTGCCTACTTCGGGCAGGCTAGGGGTTGGGTAGCGTTGTGCTTCTCTTCAGATTCATGCCACCCGGCTCAGCCTCTTGGCACTGTGAGTAGAGCACCCCGCTACCTGCCAAAACCGGGCAGGCTAGGGGCTGGGCAGCATTGCGCAGGTAACATCGACTCTCACGCTGCTCATGGCATCCCCTCCCATAGAGCCCACCAAGCCAGATATGTGAAGTAGGCGAGGGCCATGTGCTGGCCATTTCCAGGCAATGGTGCATTTCTTCATTCCTCACGAAGGATGACACTTCCCCAGCTGTGTTTCTTGCCTGTTTTTCTCCCTCCCTCATCTCAAATATTTTCCCACCACTCTGTTCTTTGGAAGGAAGGAAGGAGAGGGAAGGTCTGAGGGAAGTCCTACCTTAGTCCTGCCCTGCTGCCCTTTCACCATCCCCTTGCCCCCTCCTCCTGGCCTATCCTGGGGGGTCTCCATATTGCTAAGGAAGCTTTGGATACAAAGCCAGGTCTCCTCACATGGAGAGGGAATGGGCCTCCCTCTTGATTTTGCCCTCGTACCCATCATGAGCAACCTGGCTAAGGAGAGCAAGCACAGCAGCAGCAGCCTTGAGGAGGTGGTAAATGCAGCTGGGCACCCCCTTTGGGAAGTGGGGCTGGGCTTAGTGCTGTGGGTGCTTGAGGGCTGGGTTAGGCATTTGACCTCCGCGCCACCGTCCAGTCCCCCCCCATGGCTTGAGAGGAACAGTGAGGCTCCTCCAGTGGACCATGCCTTGGCACTTCCCTAGTCCCATCTCCTTCTGCCAGAGACCCTCAGATCTGTCCCACTCCTGCCCGGGCCCCCATAGGCACCCTTGACACAAATGATGTAGAGCTGGCCATTCCCACCCAGTAGGCCATACGCACTCCAGCCACGCCCACCCAGACCACACCCACCCTAGCCACACCCAGCCCTCCCCCCAGGGCAACTGCAATGCTGATGTGGCCCTCAATGAAATTGAGTTTGACACCCCTGCTCTATGTGCATCAGCTATTCTGAATAAGCTTTTCTCAGAATCCATTTTTCCCCCAAGAGTACTTAGAGACATTATTGTTGGCAATGTGGACTTATAAAAGGCCTATTATTCCTCCAAAAGGCATCGTATTGTTGGAATATTAGAACACTAGCACAATAAAATAAGAATTAGCCAATTTTTTTGTAATTAAAAGTATGCTTACAATATTGTCCAAGGGCTTACTTCCTAATTGTTGCTCTATTTGACACTTAAAAGTATTTCATTTCTCACATTTTTTGCGACTTAAGTAAGCCAGATTTGTTCCCTTATAATATTAATCAAGGCAGTAGTTAAGTTACGAAGTCCAAGCTGTGCACCATAAGCCAAAATAAACACCAAAACACCATAAGGAAAGTAGTTATTTGTAGCCAAAATATGATCATCTATAGTTTAGCAGAGAACCATCCTTCGTGGAGGGAAATTGGTTAACATTTTGAGTTTAATGCATATAAAACTTTTTGATTATAATACTTCCAATTTTTACAGATCTGAGGAAATTCAAGATAGTGTCTATGTTAGCAGCCCAATCCTACAAAGAACTAAGCATACCTAAAACCATTTATATCAATGGACTTAGATATCCAAGTAGAACCAGACTGAACATTTTCTACAGGGGTTTCCATAAAGCTACTAATGCTGCAGAAAAATCTTATATTTAATGCATGTGCTAAAAAAGGACATTCACACAATGGCTGAACTGCTCTTGGATGAGCTTTGTCACAGTAAAACACAGTTTCACCAGGCACATTGAGAATTTATCATTATAGGAAATGTACAGGCTAAAATTGACTTTAATGGGGCCTGTCAGCCTCATAATAAACTTGAGACACAATATTTTCTGGAGCCATAATACCACAGGCTTAATCACGTGGACTGAATCAGTGGGCTGCATTTCTATCCAAAAAATAATATAATATCCACATGGGCTTATCAGAGAAATGTTATGAATCAGTTAAGGATTTTAAACCACTGTACCAAAAATATTACAATGCAAAATTCAAGTCCCAAACTCTTTAATTGGATCTTATTTGTAAGTCTGTTTGGGGAAAAGTTTTGAAATAAGCATTGGTACTGAACTCTAAATTAAAGAAAACTGCATCCTTATCCCCACCTCAATATTTTAGTTAATAAGAGAACTATTTTCAGTGAAATCAGATTCTGTAGAGAACTGGTCAGCACCTTGCTTTGTGCAGTAGAAGAAACTTCCTTTTCTGACAAAGTGGAACAAACAGGATGTTTGAGAACAGTTCTGAGAATTCATACTATGGTAACTTATTCAGGTGGAAAAAAGGAAAGAATTTTGTGGAAAAGAAGACATGTACCCAGAATATAGCAAAAAGCAAGTTCTCTGACATTCTTATAGTTAGCCTGATATTTCCTCTATGGTTTAATACCCGTGAAATAACTAAAATTTCACCTGTGGAATTCTTGGGAATTTGTTAAAGTGTAAAAGCTTTTATAAGTAAACTCGCTGAAGTATCAGTGTCAGATGGAGGTCTTCGATGAATTTTTGTGTGAAAATTCATGGAAATTCAAGGAAATTCATGGGCAACCCTTCATTCCTTAAGCATGTACAACAGTAAGATGCTCTGTACTCATGTCCTAATCTGAGAAAATACATTTGTCCATCATTATATTACATAGTTAGCTAGCATTTCCTCAAATCAGATCAGGCTACAAATAATTCAAACTCAGGACCACTCAAGATTGTATTGGGGGAAAGTCAGATAGCCATTGATTTTTTTGATTCAAATCATGCCATAAAAAGTGGGATAAAATCTAATAATAATCAGTAACACTGGAATAATAATACTGTCAGATTGGTATAAACATAATGTAATTCATGCGTTATATTGTATAATTTAAAATACCACAGAAATACAATAATTAAGTATCCTGCCCGTGTGTAGAGCAGGGGTGTCAAACTGGCAGCCTGTGGGCCGGATGCATCATGCAGAGGCCACGCCCACCCCGGCTCTGCAAAGGCAAAAAACGTCACGATACGTCACGTGATACAATGGAGTTTGACACCCGTGCTGTAGAGCCAGAAAATAAAAACAAATCAATCCAGTCCATCACACACAGGATCTATTCTGAAGAGTCAAAAATCTGCTTCACTAAAGAAAAAAAGGTCAAAAATATGCTCACTCAAGAAAAGGAGGAAAGTAGAGAAGACAGATATAAAGTTTGTCCAAGAGATTGAATTAAAAAAAAATAAAAATGATTCAGTTACAATATAGGTTTCTGCCTTTTTTTCCTATGAAAAAAAAGCAGAAGACACATTGAATGCCCACTTGGCAGAATGAAACCAGGCATCTGAGACTAGGGTCATGCAGCCGATTACTCAGGACAAGCCAGACAACTTAAACCAGTGGTGGCGAACCTATGGCACGCATGCCAGAGGCGGCACTCAGAGCCCTCTCTGTGGGCACGCCTGCTGCCACCAGCAGCTTGAGCAGGTCCATCAGGCTGTTGCCACTGCCCACAGCAGCAGCCCCACCCAGCACAAAGAAGGCAAAGCAGCCAGCTAGCAAGCTTGAGTAGAGGTGGTAGATCATGCCCCCATGCGGTCGCTGGCCTCTGTGTGCAGGGGCCGATGGTGTCAGACAGCATCTGCCCCTGCCTCACCTTGCCTTGCCCCACAGCAATGGCACCCCCACCCTACCCCCTGCATCACCCTGCATGACAAGCCTCCTGCCCACCGCTCCACCACCAGAGACCCTCTGGATCTCCCCCAATCCTGTCCAGCCCC
Organism: Vipera berus; assembly: GCF_964194415.1. Lineage (NCBI taxonomy): Eukaryota > Metazoa > Chordata > Lepidosauria > Squamata > Viperidae > Vipera > Vipera berus. The sequence continues at coordinate 195,637,613 of NC_138202.1, read as the reverse complement.
CACAGGCATCCTTCCCATGAGCAATATCAAGATGGCCACGCCCACCGTCTGCCGTGACCACCTCAGCCACACCCACCTAGTGGGTCACACACACACACACCCTGAGGGCACCACAATGCTGATGCGGTCCCTGACACTTTGCAATAAATAAGTGGGTTTTGGGTTGCGGTTTGGGCACTCGGTCTCTAAAAGGTTCGCCATCACTGACTTAAACTGTATTTCACTAGGCGAAGATTTCAGGAATCTTTGTCTGACCAAGGAAATAAGAGAATTCTCAGGGCCAGGTCTTGAATTTTTCTCTTCCCCACTGGAATGGTAAAAGAAATATGTTTTGGCCAAAGTCAGAAATACACAGAGTGTGATAAATTGCATTCTTAGCCTCTGGCAGACACCAGCTATCTAGTTTGTGGGGCTGCCAAGAGCCTGTTGTGATAACATATTAAAACAAAGAAAATCTACAGCATTCCGAGAAAAATGCACAAAGCTAAGGGGTACTTGATATGATGATTCTCTATCAGCAATCCTAACAAAAGAGGAGTAATTATTCTCCAATTGCCTATTGTCCCACTGGAGAAGAGATGATACAATCATCAGCAGAAGAGGCAACCGTGAGCGGGTATCAGCAGCTCATTTCAACCGATGACACTCCTTACCATTTCCTGGTGCACTCAACCATCAGTTCCTGGTAAGAGGCCACAAACTGGAACTTGGATGCATGTTTCCCAACACGCTGCAGTCTTTTCCATACTGAAGCCATGCTGCAGAAGAATCAGCACACTTGAAGGCTCAACAGGAATAGGAAGGTTCAAGCTGAGCAAGGCAGTATAACTGTTTATGCTGAACGATGTGCACAGAAGTCTAACAAAAATAACAGACAAGTAAGAGGCTGAAAAGCTGTTCAGGATTCATAGTTTGGATATCCCTTTCCCAGGGTAAATCCTGTCTTAAGTGTATGGCACATTATTGGCTGGGGGCATCGTGATTTGGAACAAGAAAGCAATTGTAGAAAAGTCCCTTATGAAGTCGTCATGTCTCTTCATAGGTTCCAGTGAGTTTCAGATCATGAACCTAGAAAAAAGAATTGCAGTTCTATAAGCAATGTTTTATGCCCTTCACACTGCAATCACGCCCCCTCCCTTTCCAAACCCTGAAAGAAGGAAAAAATGCAGAAACAATTTCAAGAATGTTAGCCACGAGTCAGTCTGGAAATAAACCAAACCAATCAGTATTTTTAATCTGCATTCTTATCTTCCAAAACAGCATTATATTCTCTCTCTCTCTTACACACACACACACACACACACACACAAATAGATATTTAAAGGAGAAGGTCAGGACCACTCTCCAGCATCTTTCGGAAACAGTGCTGGGTTAAGGCACTGCCAGCAGAACACCCAAAGGGAGATGTGAGAAGTTCTTTGTCTCCATGCTGATGACAAAAAGGTGTAACAGTTGTCTCCTCCCCAGCCATTCTTCCTAGGGGAATTCGTACATAATGGAGAAATGAGGGTAAGGATGCTCTTGCACTGTTTATATTGGATGTGTGTGCAAGAGGGTAGATGTAAGGGTGTTTGCTTAGTTTCAGCTGCTTAGGAGAATAATTACCCTTTTCATTTTGTAGGGTACAATTCTTATGCCACAATACTTTCTTTCCAGCCAAGAACATGAGAGTTGGGAGGGGGAGAGAAGAACAATTTTTATTGTTTTATTTTCGTGGCCTCTGACTGAAGAAGGAGTGGGCAAGGGGTGGAGAGAAGAGGGTAATGATGGGACCAGTGAACGTGGAAAGAGATGCACTGGAGGGGGCAGAGTTCTTCCTCCAAAGATTTCTCCTGCTTGCCAGAGCATTCCCTTGCTCTTTCAAGAGTCTTTGCCTCCTTCATTGTTTCTGCCTGCCTGGCTTGTTCACCAACACAGACACCTTTTCCATTCTTCTTCCAATGGTCTGTTACTCATTCTCTGACCCTCGTGCTCAGCCCTGGCTCTGGGCTGGTTCAGAGCACCAAAGCCTTTTGATCTGGGGACAGAGAAGGAGGGGAGGGGAGTGTTGAGAGCTACACAAGACATACCACCACCACCCCCAAATCTGGGAATCGTTAGGGCAGAGAAAACAAGGTGAAATCACCAAGCAGCCATTCAGACGTCTCGCCGCCGCCTTTTCCCGTTCTTACCTTCCTCCTGCTCCACGCACATTTAATCCTAGTAAGGCTGGGTCTGCTGCTGTCACACACGCCATCCAATACTAGCTCTGCCTATTACAGCTGCAGCCGCCGCAGATCCATTCCATTTACCCGGGGGATCAACACTGCAGATCCGGGAGCCTCAATCCAAGCCCAAGGCTTCCCTTCTCAAGCCTCCAGCCAGAAGGCGGTGGCAGCGCCACTGATCGTCCGAAGGTCCCAGCACCAGTTCGCATTCCACAGTCACTACCTTCCTGCAGCCAGAGGTGCGCGCCTCACAGCAACTTCGCCCAGCGGCGCAACCAAACCTACGGCTCAGAGCACGCCATTGGCAAGGCCTCGGAGTCCTCGCCAAGCAAGCGCGTCCATTGGCCGCAGGGGTATGTCAATCATTCCGCCAGGCAGGGACGGAGCGGGCGGGGGAACCCAAGCCCTCCTTGCAGCAGGGGTGGGATGAAAAGCGAGAAAAATAAACGATGGGTTCGTTCGTCTTTGCCTCAGAGCTGTTTTTCTATTGGCTTTCAGAATTCTGAAGAGGCGGGTTGTTTATACCGAACCGAGTCATAATTGGGCAAAAGGGGTATCCGTTTGAGGAAAGTTGCAAGCTTTTGGATCGGGGAAATAAGTAACTGCGGCTGGTCGATCATTCGGAAAGAAGACTTACTCGTCTCCGAACTCAGAAGGCTTAGGCTTCGACGCTGACCTACGTGACCGTAGTTTAGATCCTGTTAGTGGATCGTCCCTACATACGTACTAATTGCTTTTACAAATGGTTAGAAATCTGAGGTCGAGGTGTAAGATTGGGGTTATTTGAAACATCCAAACTAATGCCGCAGCTTGGCAAACTGGACTAGGAGGAGAACGCATCCTGGAGTTATGGGGATACATTTTGGGAGCATGTGCATTTTAAAAATAATACATCAAGTAACTTGACTTTAACTGAGGACCTCTGGTTAGCAGTAAGCATCTACCTACCCCCCAAAAAATCATTTAATTATAAATGGTAACTGTAATCTTTCTCATGTCTTGACCAAATAAATTAAAGAGTTGATTTCTAGTTTTATGTTCCTCTTTCCTAAATGAGAAGAGGGAGCTCTGTAACAAGAGTGTTCCTCTTCAGGTGCCAGCCAGCCATGCTGCCTTCTAAAACCCTCCATTCTATCCACTACTCTACCTGAATTTCTTTTTTTCTGTTCCAATTGTCAGCTGCACTTTGGAATCAGTAAGCCTGCTTGGTCTTCACTGGGCCCATTAGGATTCCCTCTGCACAAATATTTTTAAGTACTTTTTCGATTCTTGGTATTCCTCTCTAAGCAACTCTTCACCAACAGTTAGCAAACAAAAGAGCTACATTAAAAAGTGTGTTTGTTCTTCAATATATTCCTGCAAAAAAAAGTAGGACAAGTTTTAGGCACCAATATTAAATAATCAAAACAGAAAAAATCTATTAAAGATTTTTGGATCTGGGATAGCAGAGACATAAGATTCTTCTTGTATTGCATGTATATCTTTAGCCATATTGTTTTTGTATTACCGGTAATTATACAGACATCCCTCCTTCCTATGCAAAGGATACAGTAGCTGTTCAGCAATTTGCTTTTCAAAACATCATTACTTATTAATATTTTCCATTTTGTTCTTTGCTTTTAGGTTCGTATTACACTCTTCTAAAGAAAGTACAGCAAAAGCATATAGTTTCTCATCGATGTAGAGAAAATTAGTTACAAAATTAAAACATGTCTTCATTATTGTGTTATTTTTAAATTATTGCTTACTGATTGGGCAAACTTACTATATACACATAGCCTCTTGTAATCCTGGAAAAATTAAAGGCTTAAAAAACCCCATAATATATGAGAAATATGCAGCTACCAAACACTACTGCCTACCCACACTTCTTTTACTGTTGGCAAATATTCAAAGTTACTCTGGCTAAACCAATACTTTTAATTCAGAACCAGCTGAGAAATAACATTTATGACAGAGTAGTCCACTGTCTATAGTACTAAATTTCAGATTGGAAAAATGGACAGTTGAGCTGATCTCTTTCAATTTTCCAAGCAATGGCAGAAGTTGACAAAAGAAATACGGTAGTAGTTATTGGGTATTTTAATTTTCATGCTGGGTCACATCATCGGTCTTCTCTCCACATTCCATAACATCATTTGGTTGGGGTTCTTTCAAGCTGCAAATCTTGTTATTAAAAGTCTAGACAGCCACTAGGTGGAAGTTTCTGTATTTCTATGTAATCTAGCAATTGCCTAAACCAGGGGTGCTCAATCTTTTGGCTTGCTTGGGCCACATTGACTTAAGAGGAATTGTGTTGGGCCTCATATAAAATACATAATATAGTTAATGTATATAAATCACAATAATGTCAAATGTTTTACGATCTTATGGGATCACATTGCTAACTATCCAGGGCTGTATGTGGTCTGTGGGCCACACCTGGCTTAGATTAACCCTACTGAAAATGTCAAGAATTAAAATTCAGTTTTCTGGTGAGGCTAATTCTCATAGAGTGGACTAGCAGTTTCCTTAGAACATGTTCACAGCTCCTTTGAATTTACAATTTTAATTGAAACTGTGATTCCCTGATCCTTTTTGTTTCTATAAATGTAAAATAAAATCCACAAAGAACTTTGAAATTTACTCTATATAGGAAAGTTTTAGCCAACAAGTGAAATCCACTTGGTGAAATCCAACAAGTGATTGACTTAGTATTATATTTTGAATCAAGCTACTTAATTATATTTTAATTATTAAAAATATCCAATTTCAAACTCAGACATGATCAATCCTAACAACTGCAGTAATAACCCAAAACAGAGGTCATTTGTCAAATGTATATTTACTAAGAATTATTTATTATCAGGGATTATTACCAGTTACGGCATGCTCCTGAGAGAATGATTTTCCCAGGGAAAAGATTTCTCCTTTGCTCCACTGTGCATGGCCTATACAAGTTCCAGATAACTAAAATTTAGAAGTCCCACTGCACAGAAGCCTGTATACAGAATATTGGCTATTGTCCTGTGTGGGAAGTCAGCCCCCCAGAGAAGGAAATATTAAAAGGGCAGAAAAATATATTTCCTTAAAGGATCTTAAAGAGGCAGAAAAGCATGCCCAGTTTTTCTTAATAGCCCAAAGTCTCCCTCCCTCAAGCAGAAACCAGCTCTATAGAAATGCAGATATAAATAATCCAGGAAGGTTGGATGCAGCCAGCTAGAAGATTAAGAAGACAAAGACACCTAAAATCTGCATACCCCACCCAAAGTCTAAGGCAGGACATAATAGGATTAACTCATAGATGCCAAAGGGCACACCTAGACTCAGGTCAGAATACATGACACAGGAAATCAAAGCCTCAAACAGGAACAGGAAACAACTCCAAACAAAAGGCTCCAGAGGGTATAACACCCACTTGCTACCTGTGCTCTCTCTCTTCCAGAGCCATCTTCCTTTCTGGCTCTCCTCTACAATAATCTTCAACCTTCTTTTTTAAAGCAGTTGCCATGTTGTTTATTCCTGGCTTGGACTGAACCATGACTTTTCCTTCAACACCTGTGTAGTTGTAGCAACAACTGATTTTCAAGCAATTCTGCAGCTACCAAAGCTAGCAACAGCAATAAAAATGCATTCCAGTTTTGGCTCCCAGTAGGACAAATTAAGGTAATCTCAGCTAATGTCTCAGAAAAGTGGAATTATTTGGCTCTTAAGATCTGCTAAAGCATAGAGCTTAAATACTTATTTTTCTTTGTGTTTGCATTCAAGTGTCAGGATCAAATAACATAAAGGAATTATACATAGCAAAATAGTTATATTTTAGTATGGATATTTTGATTTGTTCATCCCAGTGTTTAAGACAGAGAGGACTAGAAATTGAAGTGTGTAATAACAATTATTTAAAGAAGGAATAATAATCAAACCATTCAAAGATTCCTTTTTTTCTACAGCTATTATATTTACAGTCTATATTTGAAACAAATTCTTACCTGATTTATTCATTCATTCAATGTTCATTTGTACTCTTGATGTTAAGCTTGGCGTGCATTTGAATGCAGATTTTGTTAATTTGTGGAATTTGAGGCAATATAGTTTTATGTTGTCATGTTAATGTTACTCATGCAAGAGTTAATAGCAGCATTATAACTAGTTTTTGTAACTACAAAACATAAGGAGGCATACAAGGACAAAAATTACCCCAAAGCAATATATCAACTTTCTTTTATATCTCCCCCCAAAATTAAACCCTGTTGAACTTTCTTAGTATGTGGATTGGTAGTCCATAGTAGTGCTACCTGCCACAAACAAATGGCAAGCATTTTTTCTAAGAAATAGAAAGGATTTTGAATTCCTATAACAAACAACAGAAATTGTTACTTGCTATGTTTTTTTTAATTTGCCTCCCAAAATAGATGATTATTTTTCCTGAAGTTTGGATGGCAGCTAAAGGTTGGCGTGAACTATCACTCTACCTATTTTTGTGGCTGTATGATAAAAAAGCAAGAGAACAAGGGCTTGTTTAAATGTCCCATTGTTCTCTATATAGCAAGAATAGGAACTGCACCAAGGAATGCTATAGATTAGAATTCTCTTGCATAGCAACTTCACCACCAGCAGCAATAGCGGTGCTTATTTCTTTACCTAGAAGTAATGCAAGCCATCAATGATGGCGGCTGCTCTTGTTCCAACTCCACCATCATTAATGGCCTGCAGTACTTTTAGGGCTGGTTAATAAGAGCTTCATCCCTTGGACATTTTTCTATGTAAAGACCCTAGGCTCAGGTCTTTAAAAGATTATATGAAATATTTAGTCAGGACCTAGAACAGTTAGCAGAACTGAAGGGGAAAACACAAAAGTGGGTTCACTTTTGGGAGAAACCATTTTGAGATGGAATGAAGAGGACTATATTATAATCCATGCTGCTGTTTAGTTTATATCTCTGGCAGGGGCTCAGTTAAAATAATTATAAATAGTCATATTAGGAGAGTAACCTGTCTGATAGGAAGAAGAGTGGTAAGATATTTAGGACCTATTTCCCTGCCTGATTATTTCCTCACCCAAATAAATTATGGTAACCAAACTGGCTTAGCCTCTAAATGACAATAATAGAACAATGAATATTAAGATTTCTTTCTTACCTGATTTGACAGATTATTAAAAGATCTATGAGAATGTCAATGCTTGGTGCCAAAACAACAGCAAGGATGGCATCGGACACTGCCTTCCAAAGTCAGAGAGGCTGTCCCTCAGTAACCACTTTTCACACCTCACTGATGCTGAGATTGGAGGACATCTAGAGCACTCCCTCCAAAAATGATTTTAGTTTAGGGATAATCCAGAGTGACCATTGTTTACTCAAAGAGGCTTCTTGGCCATGATTTATGCATATTTCTTGGAAAGTCCTATTCAAGACTATTTTACCCAGAATGCTCTGCATGTAATGATTGCAATAACCGTCCGATCCTTTGCCAACATCACTTTCATGTGGACATCTGCAGACCTGTATACAGCTGCATCAACATCGGCTCCCACCCCCACTGCCAATTCTGATGAATGCATAGCTGCTTGCAGGGATCTCATGTCGCTGGGGTGATATCAATGGGAGGTGGGATTTGACTAGAACACTTAAAGTTTCAGCCAGCCATACAGTCTTACGGGATAAGCAATCTCATCTTCCTTTTGAATTTTGTTTGTTCTATATTGTTTTGTAGAACAAATCAAACTAAAACCTCACCAAACATTCTGGATCCAATTGTGTTCACTCTGATTATGATAGCTTCTACTTGTTTTGAAGGTGGGGGGGGTGTTGGTCAGTGGAGAAGAAGGATAGTTCTGCAATTTTCAAAACTTTCCCAAATCTGCTATTGCCTCCCTCTTGTGCTTGGATACTAAATTTTGAGTAATGAGTTTGCTATTAGTACATTAGTAAGCAGTTCAGAAGGGACGCGGTGGCTCAGTGGGTTAGGACGCTGAGCTTGTCGATCAGAAGGTCGGCAGTTTGGCGGTTCGAATCCCGAGTGCCGCGTAACAGAGTGAGCACCTGTTACTCGTCCCAGCTTCTGCCAACCTAGGAGTTCGAAAGCACGTAAAAATGCAAGTAGAAAAATAGGGACCACTACGGTGGGAAGGTAACAGCGTTCCGTGCGCCTTTGGCGTCTAGTCATGCCGGCCACATGACCACGGAGACGTCCTCGGACAAGCGCTGGCTCTTCGGCTTTGAAACGGAGATGAGCACCGGCCCCTAGAGTCGGAAACGACTAGCACGCATGTGCGGGGGAACCTTTACCTTAAGCAGTTCAGAAAGACAACAGTCAGGCTTTATTATCACAATTTATGTTGATGCCCATCATTTGCTTAGTTTAAAACCAGCTGGACCCCCAAATTGTTTGGTTTGTTCAATATTCTCTTTCCTTGTTAATCTTTTTTTCTGCCCAGAAGAAAACAAATCTGGAGTTTTCCAATATTCTGGATATTGCATTTCGGAGCTCTTCCTGTGTGGTCTTACCAGACTTTTATTTTAGCACTGTTATGGTCTTCTGTTACAATCTGTAGCACAAATCAGTTTAAGAATTACGTTTTCCTTTAGTAAATAATGAAATTAGTGGTAACTTGATTTTGACCGCCTTTCAAGAAGAAGGACTTCCTTGTTTGCTTAAAGAAAAGGAAACAAAACAAACTTAAACAACCAAACCCCAAAGCTGGCCTTTCCAACCTGGCAGTTTCAGGATGTTTTGGAACAGCAACTCTGCACGATTTGCAGCATCTGAGGAGACCGCTTGGGAGAAAATGAGCCAAAGTTTCAAATTTCCAGGCTCTTTGTGCAGGCTTCTGTTTCATTTTATGGCATGATCGTACCTTTACAAAGGTTCGATAAGTCAAAAATATAGCCTTAAAAAGGAGGAGTATCAAGTACTCTTCCCCCCCCCTTCTTTTCCTTCTTCCTGCACTTTGAGAGGTGTGCAGTTAGGAAGAAAGCATGGAATCCTTTTCAAATAGCAGCCATACTTTTTTATTTCGCTTGTACTTAGCCCCATACATTCAATCTCAGTAAGAATTGTGTAGTTTACAGAATGGGAAAACTCTGTTCAGATGATGCCTTGTTGGGAGGTAGGGCAAGGGCAAACTTATTCTCCCAACACTGCATGATACTGCTAACTCAGAAGCCTTGTAGGCCACACTGAAGAGTTGGGAATAGTTGTGTAGAATACTTTTGGCTCGTTTCTGACAGGACCCAGAATGTGGTGACATGAAATCACTGCTACCTTTGACGAATCCAGAGAGTCTACCTTGTATCCCTGTTGTTCAACATCAACCTCAAGCTACTGGAGGTTTGGCTGTACAAATGGATAATCTCCCATTGTATCTTTTATTTTCACCTCAACTTAAGGATATGGTAAATGTACCTCTGTTAGCCGTCTGGTACCCATGAGAAACTGAATCGGTTAATCAGACTTGTGATCCTGATAAAATGGAGTTATTCTTGAATAAATGTGCTAGAACAAATGTCTCAGGCTTAGGTGTGCCACCCTTTTTGGAGAGATTGCACTATTCTAAAACATCACACTCACGGTTTGGTGACTGTCTTTGCCGAGACCTGTTTACCAGATGTGCAACTGATATTATTGGGAAAGAATGCTTTTTCACAATGTAACTTGCCATCATTCCTGAGAAAGACAGATCTTGCCATATCCATTTGACTTCTTCATACACTCAGAATGCATGATTATAATATGTTCAGAAGGGAGTTGCTCTTAAAAACAAATATAGAAATTGCAATTGCAAGAAAATGGAATGGATACTATAGCGTTGTTGCTTCTAATTTTTTTTGGATTGCATTCAAAGTACATTTGTTAACCTTTAAAAAAGGCTTGTGTATTAAATAGCTTCTCCCCCCCCCAATGGCCCAGTCATAATCCATCAGTCTTAGGAGAGTAGATGGAAGTCGGAAGATTTAAAACCTTCTATACCCAATTTGTGAAATGTTCTGCCAAGAAAGATCCTCCAGTTCATTGAAGCCACACCAGAGCATTCAGTACCTTCATCCCCACCTAATGTTTTTCCTTCCATTCCCCCAGCCCAAAATAAGGAATTTGTGGAGCTGGCCAATAAAAACCTGTTCTTTAAAGAGCACTGCATTAAAGGTTTTAACAATCTGCAAACTTTATTTGAGCCTCGATTATTTCTTATTGAATCATATTGTTTATTATTAGAGTTACCACAACTCAGCTGTAAAATTTCTTTACTGTAACTCTAGTGGTACATAAATTCTAGTTCTTTGCTATTAACTAGTGGCCATCTATGTTTTTGCGGCAAAGATATGGTACCCCTATTATTAATCAGGACTTTTATGCACAAGAGGATTGAAAGTTACTGCTGCTTTTCTTGTTTGTTTCCTTTTATGTAAGAAGGTGCAACATAAACTTTCAGAATAAATACAATACATTCTCAGTTTCATGGCAGTAAGCCTCTGTGTATTCAGTGAAATTATACCCTTGTAAAAATACATAGGACAGAGTTAGAGTAACATTGCTTTAGTTCATGTTTGAAAGGGGAAAAAAAGAAAATCTCTATGATTTGTACCCTCCAAAGAATTAATGAGCAAGTTGCTGAAAAAATATGTTAAACATAAATAAACCATATGTTATGAAACCTTAACATATCTATTCAAGCAGAAAGAATACTTTATTTTTTTCTACTTAACAAAGATTGGCTCAGGACACCAAAGTGGTGTTTGGTTAGAAGAAATCAAATTAGTCATTCTAAAATTCAATAGAATTAATTTCAGCATCCTACAAATTATTATATTAATATAATGAGGTTTTTAAAAATGCTGCACAGCAAAATGCAAAGCAACTATTATGGAAGGAGTGATGCTAATCCTTAACAAAAATAAATGTTTCTAATAATCAAAGTTAATTAATTAATGTAATTATGAGAAATGGTAAATTCCAATTTTTCTACTTTATCAATAGTTATTTACTTTTTTATGCATTTATCACTGGCATAAAGCTTGTTGCAATGTGAAAATTAAGGTGAATTATGATCATTGAGCTAGTATGCTATATTTTATAGAGTCATTTGTTTAAACTAACATATTTGTTTGTTTGTTTATTTATTTATTCAATAAAAGTTGGAAGAACAATAAATACAGCTGTTCTTCAGAGTTGGTGAAACATATGTAGCAAATGTACCAATTTTTGTTTGTAATATAACATACTTTTGTTAACTAACACTTTGTAAACTTAGATAAAATTTCTAAAAGACTAGATGCTGTTTTCCAGACATCCATTTTACAACCATTTCTAAAAATCTAATAATAAAGGTGAAGTCTTGACATTATAGCTTTTATGGTGAGGTAAACTCAGTTCTGTATTGGTCCAACTTGACAGATGGAAGTTCAACTGAGCCAAATGCTCAAAGCATCCCTCAACATATGGAACAATCCAATTGATAAGCTAACAAACCACTCTACTTACTACTCTGACAGAGTACATTGTGTACATTTGGAGGAGCACAGTATTTCAATGATACTGTACCTGAAACGTCACAGAGGAAAATATTTTAAAATACAGCACAGGTATAAGAAAGACAATGTATTGTATCTCCATATATGGAAATTCACACAATATATGCTATTACAGTAGAGACACATATTTTACTGTGTTATAACAAGAATATAAATCAATTTAAATGCCTTTTATTTTTATAAACTTATAACTATTTCCAATACAACTCATGTAGATAGTTTTTAAATTATCAGCAATAAAGTAATAATATTCATTTGCATTTCAAAATAATCTTTATAAATGAGTGCTTCACATAATGGTTGGCATTTTAATTATTAGTGACTTAATACACTGAGATATCAATTGTAACTAGATTAAGATTTTTGATAGCATTATAGATTGTATAATACAGTAGTATACAGTAACAGTTTCTCTATGATTATTAAAACTGTCTACAATATTTATTACTGCAAGACAACACTCTACAATTCTTTTTATCATGCTAAATGCTCCATAAGAGTACTTCCAAACATATATTGCAATATGAGCCATTCTGAGTGGTGGCCAATTGAGATAACATATAAGCCTTAAAGAGTGAATAAACAAACTAATAAATTAATGTCAGTTAACGTTGTGCCAAAATCTATACTATCATCAACTTTATTTGACTATCCTTATCAAAAGGTACTTTATTTGCTTAGCAGTGTATGTCTCGCCATCCAGCACTATTTTCTCAAAATACTAGGAAGAAAATCCAGCAACAAATTGCATACATAAACTATTTCAGGTAAGTGATGCATACTTCAAAATTGGTAACTCATATACAACATTAGCCAGGTGATATTTTTTCCCCCTTAATGCAGAGGGATCTCTCCTTCTCCCCTGCTGTATTGCTGGATTTCTCGCAATTGATGGATTAACTGGGCTCTGTTCTTCCACTGGATGCTAATCCACCAGCTGATGAATACCAATAGCTATAAACAATGTATTTTAATATGTCAATATATAGCTCATTGTTAGGCTTCATATTGGATGAATTTAGGTCAGGGGTAGGCATGGCTGGCTCAGGAATTCTGGGAGTTGAAGTCTGCAAGTCATAAAAGAGTCAAGGTTGCCTACCCCTGGTTTAAGTCATGTGTCAATCACTGTAATATGACAGGTAGAAACAGAGCTGGATACATAGGCTTTTTTATTAATAAATATAACGTAAAGTTGTGGAAAGAAAATATTTCATTTGTGTAACTTAACTCACTTTTAATCATAATAGTAAAGTTGGAAGGGACCTTGGAGGTCATCTAGTCCAACCCCCTGCTCAGGCAGGAAACCCTATACCATTTCAGACAAATGGCTGTCCAGTCTCTTCTTAAAAACTTCCAGTGTTGGAGCATTCACAGCTTCTGGAGGCAGGTTGTTCCACTGGTTAATTGTTCTAAATGTCAGGAAGTTTCTCCTTAGTTCTAGGTTGCTTCTCTCCTTGACTAGTTTCCATCCGTTGCTTCTTGTCCTGCCTTCGGGCGCTTTGGAGAATAGTTTGACTCCCTCTTCTTTGTGGCAGCCCCTGAGATATTGGAACACTGCTATCATGTCACCACCTCATCCTTCTCTTCATTATACTAGACATACCCAATTCCAGCAACCGTTCCCTATATGTTTTAGCCTCCAGACCTCTAATCATCTTTGTTGCTCTTCTCTGAACTCTTTCCAGAGTCTCATTTTTTCACACAGACAATACTTAAACACCAAGGACTATGGCCCAGCAGCAACAACCAGCCAATCAAACAGCCCGAAACCAGACCATGACTCAGCAACATCCAGACAAAGAACACCCACACCAATTTATATCACACAAAAAGGTATTTAAAAGGCCAGTGCTCTTAAAGATGAGCACAATTAAAAACGTACTGAAGATGTTCCCCTGAAGGGAGATGAAACCTCTGTAGCCAAATCACCAAACTTGGAGATCAGACCAATAGCTCAACTGCCAACCTGAGCTACTAATATTCAAACACATTTCAAACACTTCAACCTTTCTTTGTTTTTATTTTCTGAGAATGGTGCCTATATATGGAGGCTAAATCATGAATAACAATGATTTAGAGGGTGGGGCTTGGCTTCGCAATATAGTAGCTTCTAATTACTGTACAAAAATGCTAATTAGGTGAATCAGGAAGTCTTGAAAATGCCAAGGGAGGTATCCACAAACCCAAAGTTTGCCTACAGCTGATAGATGAATATATCTGTAAGTCAGTTCCCATGGATCTTTCCTTGTTTATCCAAATGAATAATGTTTTGCACTGATCCTGAATTTTATTTGGCCCTTGAAATTGGTTGCCTTTTGTCTTGGGCTCCCACAGCAAGCAGCAGCACCTACCTGCCTCAACTGATTTCTGAAATGCTCAATAGGTTGTTTAATAAATAGATGGGAGGCCACCAGAAACTCCCAAGGCTGTAGACTAAAGCAGGATTAAACCTCATCAAAGTCAATAGGAATTATTTCTGAGTAGACAAGTATAGGAGTGCTGCTGTTAAGTTTTCCCAACCTATTACTATATAGCTGTAGAATGTACACCAAGATACTATTTGCAGTAAGTGTTTAGCATCATGGGCCATGCAAGCCAAGATTCCTATCTCCAATAATAGAACAGAACAGAATAACAGAGTTGAAAGGGACTTTGGAGGTCTTCTAGTCAGGCAGGAAACCCTATACCATTTCAGACAAATGGCTGTCCAGTCTCTTCTTAAAAACTTCCACTGTTTGAGTATTCATAACTTCTTGAGGCAAGTTGTTCCACTGATTAATTGTTGTAACTGTCAGGAAATTTCTTCTTAGTTCTAGGTTACTTCTCTCCTTGACTAGCTTCCATCCGTTGCTTCTTGTCCTGCCCTCAGGTGCTTTGGAGAATAGCCTCTCTTTTCTTTGTGGCAACTCCTGAAATATTGGAACACTGCTTTCATGTTGCCCCAGTCCTTCTTTCATTAAACTAGACATACCCAACTTCAGCAATCATCTTTGTTGCTCTTCTCTGCACTCTTTCTAGAGTCTCAACAACTTTTTTATATCATGGCTACCAAAACTGGATGTAGTATTCCAAGTGTGGCCTTACCAAGGCATTGTAAAGTGGTATTAACACTTCATGTGATCTTGATTCTATCCCTCTGTTAATGCAGACTAGAACTGTGTTGGCTTTTTTGGCAGCTGCAGCACACTGCTGGCTCATATTTAAGTGATTGTCCACTAGGACTCCAAGATCCCTCTCACAGTTACTACTGTTGAGCCAGGTACCACCTATATTATATCTGTTCATTTGGTTTTTCTTGCCTAAATGTAGAACCTTACTTTTTTCACCACTGAATTTCATTTTGTTAGATAGCGTTCAATGTACAAGTCTGTCAAGATCCTTCTTTATCTTAAGCCTATCTTCTGGAGTGTTGGCTATTCCTGCCAGCTTGGTGTGGTCTGCAAATTTGATGAGTTCCCCATCTATCCTTTCATCCAAATCATTGGTGAAGATGTTGAAGAGTACTGGTCCTAAAACAGGGACTTGAGGTATCCCACTGCATACTTCCCTCCATGTAGATGCAGTTCCATTGAGGACTATATGTTGAGTGCGGTTGGTCAGCCAGTTACAAATCCATCTGGTGGTGATGCTGTTTAACCCACATTTTTCTATCTTATCAAGTAGTAGGTTGTGGTCTACTAATAGTAGGACTACAGCAGAAGAAAAACAAATATGGCTGAAAGAATAGTGTTTGGAGATATTGATGCATTGCACAACTACTAATGACATTCCATAATTTTTTAAAAATATGATCTCAAACTTTATGGAGATAAAGTTATCATTTCCCCTGATACAAAAGATAATAACATAACTGAAAAAAAAGAAAAATATGGGTATAAGACATGTTTACCAGTTTATCATTTGCAACAGATATTATTTATAAGTATAGTAAAGATTGAAATTATGTATCAGTTCCATTGAATCACATTAGTTAGAACAGTCTTTAATTTTTATACCAGCATAGCTACTGCTTTGAACCATTGCAAATGTAGTGACTAAAATCTGTTATGAAAAAAAGCAATTTGACAGATGACATAGGTTTACATAAAGTATAACATTAAACTATCCAATGTATTGAAAACAGTTTAAGCATATTCAAAAATAGAAAAGAAGTAGGTTGTTTGTCAAACACATACAAAGTGGAAAATGAAATCAGCAATTTGGATTTGTCCATAAAGTAAGATTTGCTGAACCTACTTTCTGTATCTTTTGCAAAGGTGGAATAATGTACAAAGGGATACAGTGCCAACAAACCAGATATGAATTCGACAGTGCTTCTCCTTAGACAGATCAAGATTTGAATATATCTCATCCTGAAATAGATGAGACTGGGTTAGATTAAATTCAAGTTGGCTTCACATATTACACTAAATCACATATGTACATTGTTAAATTATAATTTAGTACAGTTATGACACTTATTCAATAAACTAAGCCATGACTTAAGATGTTATGAGAACCTGATCACTGAAGCATTTTATTCAGTTATTATAAGGAGACACTATTTGCCTGTCAATTGCATAATGCCATATGTTGAATCTTGTAAAGTACATGACCTATCCACATAAGTACAGGTAGTCCTCAACTTACAACAGTTCATTTCGTGACTTATCAAAGTTACGACACTGAAAAAGTGACATATGACCATTTTTCACACTTATGACCATTGCAGCAACTCCATGGTCATGTGATCAAAATTCAGATAATTAGAATAGGAGAACTAGCTGACATGCCTGGCAAGGCTATTACACAAACTGTCCAATTGGTGCTTTTCAGATGGGTTGTAAATATAATTCCTAAACTTCCCAAGTCAGCATGAAGGCTGGGAAATATGGAACATTGTCCTGTCCAGACATCTGGAAAGCATTTCATAGAGCTGGTAACAGCAGGAGTTCATAGCACTACTGACCTTCCGCTCACAGAATAAGATGAGAGCACAGTTGCTATGCTCATAGTCTAAGGAGTGCTAAATCTCAGCTAATTAATTATTGACCAAATAATAATAATAATAATAATAATAATAATAATAATAATAATAATAATAATAATAATAATAATACCACCACCATAGTAGAGTTGGAAGGGACCTTGGAGGTCATCTAGTCCAACCCCCTGCTCAGGCAGGAAACCCTATACCATTTCAGACAAATGGCTGTCCAGTCTCTTCTTAAAAACTTCCAGTGTTGGAGCATTCACAGCTTCTGGAGGCAGGTTGTTCCACTGGTTAATTGTTCTAACTGTCAGGAAGTTTCTCCTTAGTTCTAGGTTGCTTCTCTCCTTGATTAGTTTCTATCTGTTGCTTCTTGTCCTGCCTTCAGGGGCTTTGGAGAATAGCTTGACTCCCTCTTCTTTGTGGCAGCCCCTGAGATATTGGAACACTGCTATTGGACTGTATATACAGTAGTAGTGTACAGTGTACTATATTATAGCTCTATAGTATAGAACGCTGATATAGTACTGCTGAAAATCAGCAATGACAGAACATGTAAAAATAAGATCTCCAGAGCAGAAGAATGAAGAATGGCTGACTCACTTCTCACATTGTCTAGGGATTAGAGAAAATCTGACATCTTCTTAATTTTAAGCACTATTATATTTGGGACAAATGAGATCTAAGTCAGTGCTGTGTCCATAAGAATATATTTGAAAAGGAACCCCACAAGACTAGACAAAGAGTTCTGCAGTGAATTTATAATGTTCTTTTACTTTTGGTCTAATAGTGAATTGACTATGTATTCTATCTTAGCTGACACAGTAAAATATGAAACATAAGCTATAAATTTTGAAGACCATAAAATGTGCAATATGTAATTTAAGACGTGCTTTAAATTAGTAAAGGTAATGCCCTAATTTATATTTTGGTCCTGACTTTTAAAAATAGGTGGAACAATATTTATGTATAAAAGCAGTCGGAAAAACATTATGCACGTTTCTGTCAATGCATACACAGTAGCTCAAGGGCTAATGCATATGAGAGCTGTTGGCTGCATTATTAACTTTAGAGTGATTAGTATGCATCATTTTATAAAAACAGAAGGGCTAATTCAGTTTGTTCCTTTTGCACAAGAACTGTATCAGTTATAGCTTCCTGCTTGTAGACTACCTGGCATTATTGTTATTTTTTGGTTCCAGGCTGAAATGTTGTCCCTCCCCATGACATATCGTATTTTAAGTGTGGCTAGTTAATAATGTGTTTATGGATGGCTGTTTTGAATTCCCACAATTTATGCTATATTTTATTGTATTCACAACAGAGTATATATTACCCATTAATTTTCTAACAGCATTTATATGTCTTAAAAATATCCACTTCTTTAATAGACATTCTACTAAGGGACACAGATTATTCCAGGGATTGGTTACCTAGAGAGTCTTGATCTATCTGGAGAGCTATGCCAAATACAAACTACCAGATTACCAGATCTCCTGCCATAAAGATTGGAGCTACTTTCAGCACTCCTTTGACCTCTTATCAGTTTGATCCCCAAGTAGTGTCATCCTTGAATTTTCTTATATTTATTGCCTAACTGAAGAATAGCAAAGCAACTGAAGAGAGCGATTTAATCCCGCAAAGCAACTAAAATAAAATTAAGTATAATGACCCTTCACATGTCACCCTTATTCATCCCTACTGATAACTCTTTACAGACCCCTAAAGAATCCAGGTGTTTTGTATAACAGTACACATATCTAGATATAGATATGTAGATATGGATAAAAGAAAAATCTAATCTGAGTAATTATCATCCAGTCAGCTTCCTAAATATGCCGAATACTTAAAGCTTAACAAAGGAATAGGGAAGGAAAAAGCTGATTTTACATAAGGTTACTCAACTGCTATCTGGCCTGTTGCCCTGCACTATTTGGCAGAGAAATATCCCAGCTTCCTACAAGATTATCTTGTCCTACCTTCATAGAACTTTTGATTCAATTCCCCATGAGAAATTATGAAGGAAATTGGTAGCTTTATCTATTGAAGGTTGTTGTGTAATTGATAATGATGCTCCATGAGAATTCCTCATGCATGTCAAATGCAAGATTAATAACAACCTGACATTCTCACTTCAAAGGGGTTAAGAGGGCTGCATTCTGGCTTCTCTAATGTTTGTGTCAACAGCATTACGCTGGCAATTGCAAAGTGTGAATTCCACTCTCCAATCCTGGCCCATAATACAGTTTCCATTCTCTTATATGTTGATGACCACCATAATATTATCGGTAATCTAAATAGGACTTTAAGAAGAACTCAAGTGCTAGCAAGATGCAATAATGATGGAAAACTGAAAATTAAATATTCAACATTGAAAAATCCATAACTGGAAAATTCATGGCAAACAAATAGAGCAGGTCAAAAACTTTAAATATCTAGGTATATATATATATATATATATATATATATATATATATATATATATATATATATATATATATATATATATATATAGAGAGAGAGAGAGAGAGAGAGAGAGAGAGAGAGAGAGAGAGAGAGAGAGAGATTGATTGGCAGGCAATAAGAGCAATAACTTATTTCCCTGCAGCAATCCAATTATTTACATTTGAAGTATTAACTCTTTCTATATTAGCACACTTTCCCACTTATAAGAATTTAATTCTTTTGGAAGCAATCCAAGTCTAAATTTATGAGAATCATGCTCCATGTTTCCCAATCAGCAGCAAATGTATTTATTTGACTAGAACTTAATTACTTGTTTGTCGAAGCACGTGTGACTTTCCATGTATGAATCAATGGATGAAGTAATTGTTTGAGGACGTTTATCTTGCTTGATAGATACCCTTTCTCTTGAAAGAAGAGCATGACCTCTGACTGTTCATTGACCATGAACTTTCAACTCATACTTTACTTATATTGAGCACAGATAAAGCTGTGGCAGAGATTAAGCAGACAGGACTTGATTTGAAAGGAAAGATGTATATGTATATGTATGTAAATGTATGTATCTGTGTATGAATATGTGTGTGTATAATATATATATATATATTATATATGTGTGTGTATTAATAAACTTTTTTAAAAAGTATGAGGGCTGCTAAGGACTCTGAAGCCCTCTTATACTTTTTAAAAAAGTTTATTAATAATTTTGAAAAGAAAAAAGTGAGCAAGTAAGCAAAGGACAAAAGAAAAATGAAATAGAAAAGTCTAATTGGTATAGAAATGTAAAATGGACAAAAGAATTATCAAGAGTGTACACTTACTGCTCAATATATTGATTAGAAATTATCCATAATAATAACAAAAAGGTAAAGGTTCCCCCGCACATGCATGCTAGTCGTTTCCAACTCTAGGGGCCGGTGCTCATCTCCGTTTCAAATAATAATACCATAATAAACATTAAATTGCACTTAAGTACATTACATTATTTTAACAATGTGAGAATTTATCTGAAGTAAGTGCCAAAATCTCCATTACTATTATTAGTTTGTCCCACAGTGAATCAGATGCTCTGTCTGGATTTGGTATTTTTATCCATCTATCAAATCCTTCCCAAGGACTTGCCATAGGCAGATCCAGTTGTCTGATGGTGAATTTGGTGAATGGTGTTCAAGTGGTGTTCCCCTTGTTTTGGGATCGACATCCATGTTTAAATTTTTGGTGGTTTTAAAGGTGTCCTTCCCTCTTTCTCCTGTAGAAGCCTCATCATCGGAGGAAGGGAAATTCACCTTCTTCCCAGTCAAACAGCCAGGGCATAGGATTTATTGGTGGAGATTGCAGAAAGGGAAGGGGGAGAAGAAGGACTCTTACACACTATGTCCTTGTGCTGGAATAAATCCTTCAGTTTCAGCTGTATTGCTGCTGCCTTAGAATGTTCAGAATGCTTGGAATTTTCTCTTTAGGGCATCTCAGGCTTGTTCATCCTTTTAATCTTTCTCTTTGAGTTCTTTTTTGTTCATTATCTTGTAGCTGTTGCTGCCTTGCATCATCGGCAGTCGCCCGGTGCTGTTAAGACTCCAGGTTCTAAAATATTAACTAGCTTTAATTCTAAAGTTCTAAAATTGCTAAAACCTAATTCAGGACTGAGATTACTAAATAATTTTAAATAAAATTGTTAAATAGGCTGTTTGAGCTCTAAATAAAAGAAGAGCTCAGATAAAAAGTGAAGAGCTCACTGGGATGCTGTCACGCGGTGGCCATGTTGCTCTGCCCCCACAGCCCCCCTGTCTCTTTCAACTTTCCTGCTCTTAGCCATTGCCAGATCTTAATATTATCTATTTTCCCTCCTATTTTTTAAAAATAGGCCATGTAATGCTTTCTCTTCCCATGCCACTTTCTGTTCTTCATTTGGTCTTGAAGATCAGTTTGGTCATTCCAATACTCGGTAGGTCTTCCTGGTATACTAGGCATCTTCTTCACTGTCCTTCAGATATTGTTCCAATGCCCTTTTTTCTTCTTCAACCATTTGATGCACTTGCAAATTCCATGCCCATATATTCCCCTTGGCAGTTAGAGTCTGTTAACATGTGACTCATTGTCATTATTTTTCTGGTCTTCCTATCCAAGGCTTTTAGTTCTGCTTGAGTCCAGTCCACTATTTCAGCTGTGTGTCTAATGACTGGAATTGCCCAGGTGTTGATTGCCCTGATGGCATTTCTTACGCTTTGAATTGTAGGATCTTTTTCACTCTCTTGATGTATTTATTTCCAGCCTTTTTCTTGGACTTCAGTGTGCTTGATGTTGTCAGCTTGAAGGATGCCCAAGTGTTTGTATCGTCGTCATCCAGACTCTTGATGTTATTTCCATAGGGCAGGGATGTCAAACTGCCGGCCTGCGGGCCAGACGTGTCACCAGGGAACCACGCCCACCCCATTGCCAGCAATGGAGAAAAAGCTCCAATATGTTGTGTGATGACATGTGATGTCACGGGTTTGACATATCTGCCATAGGGCATCTTGATTCCTTCAATTTTCACTATTTTTCCCAGTTTCATGGTGAGTGTGGCACCATTGTGCCATCAAACTGTGCACAAAGCTTCTGATGTTTCTACTGACTCCTTTTATTTCTAGGCATGTGGCAGGGAATCAAATGGCTTCTTGTAATCAATCCATGCTACATGATGATGATGGTGGTGGTGGTGGTGGTTTGTTGCACCATCAGCCTGATGTTCAGGCTGGATTTGGCATTTTTGTCCACCTATCAAGTTCTTTCGAAGGACCTGGAATAGACAAATGTGGATGTTTGATGGTGTTACAGATGTCATTGCAGAATGTAAGCTGTTCCAAGTCAATTATTATTATGGTTAATAGTACTAGTAGAAGAAGATCTACAACTGAATTTTTTTGTTCTGATTTCAATTCTTTAGTTAGTTCTTTTTTTCCTTAAAGAACATACTTGAAATGCCTATATTTGCCTTGCTGCATGGTGTATAATATATGTGGAAGCCACTCTTCCTTAAATTTGATTAGACTTCTGCATATTCTCCAAATTTGAGTTCCTGCTCTGATATTTCTAATAACTTACTGTATTGATTTTCCAGTGCTGTGCTTAATTTATCCTTGCTGCCATAAACATGTGTCTGAATAAATTGTGATTTTTTTTGCTTGATATTTCTTAGAATTATGCCTTAGAATATCTAGAAATTTTAGAAATAAAATTCTTTGAATAGTTCTATGTATTTCTTTCCCTTACTTTTCAGATTTTTTTACATGCCCACCATGC
Organism: Vipera berus; assembly: GCF_964194415.1. Classification (NCBI taxonomy): domain Eukaryota; kingdom Metazoa; phylum Chordata; class Lepidosauria; order Squamata; family Viperidae; genus Vipera; species Vipera berus. The sequence continues at coordinate 195,615,189 of NC_138202.1, read as the reverse complement.
ACGGTGAAATGTTCCTTCTATCTCATGGCATTTCCAGCATTTCTTAATATATGATTTGTAAAGGTAAAGGTAAAGGTTCCCCCGCACATGCATGCTAGTCATTTCCAACTCTAGGGGCCGGTGCTCTAGGGGCCTTGTTGATTTTGTGAAACAACCATACATACTTTTGGTTCCATGCCAGTGTTAGCAGCCAATACATGAGGTGATGAGGAGACAGAAGTTATTTGTATTACATTTTCATCTGACCTGATGGTATTCAAGTGCTCCAGATGTTTTGTGATTGCACCCAGGGTGCCTATTACTATTGATACTATCTTTGCTTTCTTTTGGTGTATTAATTCCATTTCTACTTGTGGGTCTCTGTATTTGTGTTTTGTTTTCTTCTCCAGTTCCTTCTCTTATATTCTGCTATCCCCAGATACAGCTACATACACTATCCAGACGTTTTTATCTTTCTTATTGACAATTGTTATGTCTGGCGTGTTATGTGGCAGATGTCTGTTTGAATTCTAAAGTCAGAACACTTTATCTTCTTTATTTTTTATTACAGTACTTACTTTGTTTATGGTCACACCAGTTCTTGCTTGCAAGCAAATGGTATTTCTTGCAGCCTTCCAATGCACTATTGTTACTTTATCATGCTGTTGTTCCTAAGTCAGTCTGTGCAATCTTCTTAGAACAGGTAACTAGGTAGGTGGTCTACTGTTTCTTCAGCTTCTTTACAGAGGCTGGCTTTTGCTACCTGTTGATATCTTCTCAATTCTGGCTTTTTATGAATGTGTTCTTAAGGCTTGGTCTTGTGCAGCCAGAATTAACCCCTCTGTCTCTTTCTGCTTTATGGGTTATTTTTTAAAGTACTGACGAAATAATACTTTATCTTCCTATGCCTGTTTTCTGTTATATTATTATTATTAGGGTTTTTCTCTGTTCTATTTTTAAAGTACTCCTAGGAGGCTCCTATTTAAAGAAAATTACTGTAACTCCATCTCACTCCTCCTGAAATTTATGGGAGATAAGATAGTCCTGACAATCGTATTCCCCCACTTTCACTGTGACTACATCACAGCCATTTTTTTTCTGGTTCCCTTTTGCTATTTTTTCTTGCTATTTTTAATAACTATTACAAAGGTCATCAGCAAAATTGACTTATTCTAAATTAAGAGCAGACATTTGTGTGTGAAGCAGGCCTAAGTGATGCATTTATATCATCATAGTATTCATTAGGCTGTGCATCACTGGCTAATTTTCTCATCAGATCGTTTGGCCTACAATTGGAAAGAGATGAGATAAATCATCCAACCAGCACCACAATCTTGATTACACTATAAAAATAATAGAAATGATTATACTCCAGAATTTACACCTTTTTGTTTAAGGTTAAATTCTCTTAACATAAATTTTCTGCCAACTCAAAATATGCTGTAGTATACTTGTAAATCTCGTCCATAAATTACTTGATTAACCCATTTAAAATTAAGCCAGTTAGGCAACTAGATCAGAATTGTATTGAATCCAATATGGTTTTACACTTATGCAGGCAGACATTATTTACCCTTTAGGAAAAAAATAGATTGCAATTCTGACACATTTATTAAATAACTAATATGGTTATAATTGCAAAGTTCAGCAGAATTGTTCTGAAATTGATGATCTAAGTACCTGATAAGAAAATCTCATGAGCATCACGAAAAAATAAGTTTCAAAGCAGTGTGATTTAGTGGGCAGAGATTTAAATAAGGAATAGAACTGAGCATTCATCTCTCATCATTGTTTCCCAAATCAAAATGACAGATAGCCCTTGATTTATGACCATAATGGAACCTGTCCATTATGGACATAGGTTGTGGCAGTCATTGAGCAAGATGCCCATGGGATTGCCTTGCTTAAAGACCACAATCTTTGCTCTCCTGTTGTGGTCATTAAGTGGGTTATTAATGCTCCTGTGTGGGGCATTAAATGGAGCACAGATTGCCTAGGGGATGGAGGAGGCACTCAGAATTCTAGTGTGGGCCCAGGCCCACACTATAACACTTCCCCAGCTCACATGTAGTCTCCCAGGGCCTTGCACATCCTGTACTCTGCTTCCCATCCCATTGGGTCCCCACAGGTCTTTGGTTAGTTTCCCACCTTGGTGAGTCTATGCAGGCTCTGGACCTGCTTCCCACCCCACTGGGTCCCACACCTTCGCCCCCACTCTCAAGAATAGTTCAGTCACTCAGGCACTCTTTGAGGAGTGATCACAATTGAAGTTGATTGCTCCAAAAAGGTGCCAGCTTCGGAATGGCACCACATGACCTCTCTACTGCTTAGGGAGCCAGAGGAGCAGATCAGCCAGCTCTCCTTAAACATGATCTCCATGTGGCACCATGCTGGAAGCAGGCACCATTTTGGAGCAGTCACAATTCATTGTGGCCACTCCCAAAATGGCACCCATTTCCAGGATGGCATTTACACCCCCTGTATAGGAAGTCTGCATGGCAAATCGGCTGCTTCCCAAAGGACATCTATGAAAAGCTATGATGGGGTGTGAGGAGGAAGGTGTGGGACCCAGCAGGCTGGGCAGCAAGCTCAAGGCCTGCAGGGACCTCTCCAGACGGGTTGCGGGGAAGATAGAAGAATACGGTAGGTGGACTGCCAAGAACCAAATTTTGTCTGTGCAACTACGGGGGTGCTACAGTGGCTGTGACTTTGAGCAGGGATCATAAGTCCCTTCATTCAGCGCCATTGTAATTTCAAGCAATTGCTGAACAAAGTCATAAATTGAGGACTACCTGTATTCAAAGTTTCTGGGCTCATCACACCCTTCTTTCTTTGACTGCTATGTACTGTAGACAGACAGATACTTCAAGAATAATAAATTAGCCAAATTCAGTGTTTTTAAAATTGCATAGAAACATTGTCTAGCATAAAATACCATGTTTTAGAGACTTAGACAGACCCAGTAATCCTCTTCAGAAGTCTTGAATTTTAACCCCCATAATCTCAAGAAGCAAATTTGATGCTTGGATTATTGGATTATGAGGGTTATAATCATACCTTGTGGTAGGCTGCAGATTACCTGTCTACTGCTGTAGAATTTTGATTTCATTTTACATAATTCTAATATTTTAACAGTAATACAGTCAGGTTTTGGTTCTGATTGAGTGGTAAGAAAAATGAATTGTCTCAGTTATTAACCAAATGGTTCTTACATAAAACACATTGTTTTAAAAATCTGGTTCACTGATGAGTTGAAAACATTTCCTGTTTTCTTAGAAAATAGTTACAGTGCTCTGAAATTATTTTGCTGAAAAAAAATTATTGAGAGCTGTTCTGTAGCCAGGAATTCTATGGTGAATAGAACGCTCATTGTGTTTTTAAGGTCAGTTCTGCTTAGTTTTGAGGACCTAGCAATTTAAATTCTAACCCAGATACAAAAGTTAAAGTCAGCTAGAATTTATATTGTCTAACATGCACTGCTCTTTCTCCATACAGTGTATATGAATATCATGTATCATTAGTTACGCATTGAACCAATATATACTAATAGAGTATAATAATATACATAAACAGCTAGGGAATGCTTCAAACCAAAGCATATGTAAAGCATTCCTTTGCCCATTATGCTTTGTTTTAAATAATAATATGTTCCTGTCTTTTTAAAGTTTATCAAAAGGTTTATTTATCTACCAGGGAGCCCATGCTGAGTTTCTTATTTCGGTCTCTTTGTTTTCAGAATCTAATAAAAATTGAACTTTAATTTCAGGTGGGGAAATCTGAAATGAAAATATAGTTCTTCATGGATAATAATTTAGGAGTATTAAAATTCATGCACAGTGGGAAAGAAGGAGGCTCTTTCTATTTTGTAGGCACAGTACCTCTGCACTCATGACTGCAAGCATATAGGATATTTATTGCAGAATTACGGTAAGGTCTTGGAAAGTTTCTATTTTTATTTAAACACACAAAATACGAGAACATTTCTATGTGGAACAGAAACTTTCAAAAGTATAAGTAGAGCTGAATTGTATATTTAAGGGACAGGGACTTCTTAAGATTTAAGCTCATTATCCTTTCGCTCATATACAAACCAAATAATGTCCCCCCCCCCACCATTTAATCTGCAAACTTTGTTTACATAATAGTAATGAGCTTTTCAATTACTTATGGGAAGGATCTTGATTGATTTCTATACTGAATAGACAGTATCTCTAGGCAGGTTTATAAATTCTAATAATTTGGAAGAGTCTTCTGTTTGAAAGACCTACTGTACAGCGGCTTCGCTGTATTGTGTTATTCAATGAACACAATTAATATACTCAGTGGTTGATTGTATTCTGTGTCCCAGTTTGAATGAAGTTGTTGTTCATGTGCTGGCTCATATACAGATGTTTCTGGTATAAAGACTTAAGCCACAGTTATGAAAGGCTTATTTATCAACAGATCAATGCTGGAGTAACCTCAGTTTCAACAGAGTTTCAAGGTATTTCTTATTTGCCTGTCAACATACTAATTCTAGTGGAAGGCAGAGTTTAATGTATGTTTTATCAATAGGCTATAGTCAATATTATTTGACTACACACATTCTCAAATTTAGTCTGAGGTTCCTAGCTCTCTGGGATAAATTTGAGACATACATAGGGAACAGCAGGAGGAGGAAGAATTGGCACCATAAGATACAACCTAGCACTTCTCCCTGAAGAAGAAATCTTGCATTTCATTCTTAAATAGAAAAATGAAAACAATTGTATTGGAAGTTGTAGTTCATATATTAATGAAACTGTGGCCTATTTAGTGCAATGGTTAAAGCCAAGTTGTCCATTCTGGGGTTGGAACTGTGGCTGAAAAAACATGAGACAAGTTTTTACTCTGTGCTGTCATGGAATTATCACCTCAAAGAATCACAGACACAGCTCCAATTGGCTGCTGCTTCAGCACTGTAGTTTCCTATACATTAAATTGGCTTCCTAGGGACAATTATTTTGACATGCTGCTAAATATATTTGATCCTAGTGAAAAGAATAATCTAAGGCACAGGTGTCAAACTCGCCGCATCACATGACGTGTCGTGACATATCACAACTTTTTTTCACATTGCCGTTGCGGGATCCGTATGATGCAACTGGCCTGTGGGCCGGCAGTTTGACACCCCTGATCTAAGGACTACCAGTAGCAAGGGGCTGCCCCATCACTAGCTAATGCAGGTTGACTGTCTTACACAGAGATAACCATGGCCAAGAGTTGGCACAAAGAATTGTGTGTGCAAGACAAAACTTTCCCTGTGGCCCTACATTTGTTCTCCTCAAATGAAGTGGAAATGGCTTCCCTATCATCGGTATCAGGAATAAGATTCCTTTACAGGTAGTCCTCAGCTTACAACAGTTCATTTGGTTACTGTTAGAAGTTACAACGGCACTGAAGAAGTGACTGATGACCGTTTTTCACACAACCATTGCAGCATCCCCATGGTCATGTGACCAAAATTCAGGTGCTTGGCAACTGACACATATTTGTGGCAGTTGCAGTGTCCCAGGATCATGTGATCACTTTTCGTAACCTTCTGAACAAGCAAAGTCAATGGGGAAGCCAGATTCACTTAACAACCATGTTACTAAGTTAACAATGGAAGTGACTCACTTAAGAACTATGGCAAGAAAGGTCATAAAATGGGGCAAAGTTCACTTCAAGACTGTCTCACTTAGCAATAGAAATTTGGGGTCAACTGGGCTCATAGGTTGAGGATTATCTCTTATTCTTTTATCTTCTGCAAAGGTAATTTTGAAGGTGGGATAGTTGCCTTCAAAGCTAACAAAATAAAAATAACTTGGAGCAAGCTTTGCTGACAATGTTCTCTATGTACAAAAGGTTGCCTTTAGAGTTTATTGGGAAAATATTTAATTGCTCTGTGAGTGACATAGACAGTTCTATATTTAATATATAAATAAATAAATTTATTTCACCAGGTGCTTTTTTCTGAACATTCTGCTCATTATGATTAGAATGGCATAAATTATCACAATTAGTTTTTATCTTTGCAACATGGCATACAATAATATTTTTCTACTCCACTGTGCATTACACTGAACCAAATCAGGAGTACATGGTGATTAATCCATCATCAAAATAGCAAATTGGAGTCAATTGACCCAGCTAGCTAAGCCTAAAAGTTTAGTTAGAGCTGCAAAGAAAACAGGGTCTTTTGCGGATTAAACCATGAATCTACCATAACAGCCAAAACTGTTGTCTAGAGTATTAAAGAATCTTCACCTTTAGCAAAAACATTTCATCTCATATGACCCAAGGCTGTACCACCCTGTTTGTAGTGATAATAATTCCATGGTTCTCCAGCAAACCATAAAACAAAAACTCCAAAACTTGGTTGGCTCTGGTTATAAAGAAACTGGTTTTCTTTCACCAACAAAACCCAAAAGCCATGCAGAGGAGGCAAAGCTGTATAGTATATACGTGTGTGGAGAGCTGTTTAGAGTACAGTCAGATACAGTAGGGCAGAGGCCCCCAACCTTTCTGGGTCGGCCTGCAGGGAAAGGGAGGGGTAGGCACCTTTACGCGTGCATGCACACATGCCAATAGGGTTGCGAGCATACCTGCTGCAAACGGGGCCACGAGCAATGCTCATAAAAATGCATGCATGCACATGGGCCAGCCACTCACGCAGCCTGGTGGCCAACAGGCCATGGCCCGGTAGTGGGCTGCGGCCTGCAGGTTGGGGACCTCTGCAGTAGGGTATAGCCACAGTTGGATGGCAGGTAGAATAAAAGGCTCAGAAGGAACACCTCTCCCTGCTGCCCTCCCAGTTTCTCGGGCTGTAAAGGAGACAGAAGGAGATCTGTACTTTCACACTTGAAAGATTTTGTTAATAAAATCTTAGCTCATCTGGTCATGTTTACTGTCTGGTCTACCTGGGAAGGCTGACAATATCCAAAGAAAAATAAACACAGAGCACATTTTGCCAATAATTATAAAAATTGTCAAAATCTTTTGATATTTTAGATCATGTTATTTTACTTGGCTGATAACAAAAGAACATGTGAGTAATGCTTCTGCTTTAGAAGAAAACAATAAACACAATGACTGTCTCCTCTGAAATTCTTGATCTCTAATTCCTTAGGGTTTATTGTTAATTTCTTGGAAAATTTAGCTGAATATGTGAAATATATAAAATCCCAGGCTTATTAAATGCAGAAATTTAGTAAGAATCTTCCTACCATGCATTAGAACCACTGGAACATAGTATTCCGCTTTGTGGAAATGTGCAGCTCAATCTTATGTATTAATTATATGTAATTTACTGTCAGTAAATCCCATAAATCAGGCATCCCCAACCACATGGTCTGTGGCCCACTACCAGGCCAGGGCCTATTCGGAATTGGGCTGTGTGAGTGGTTGGCTGGAATGCACATGTGTGTGTGCGCACAGCTCAACTTGCACAAGTGGAGGGCTGGTAGGCTTGCGCAAAGGCTAAGTGCGCACACCAGCCCACCACCCAAGTGGCCCAGTTCCCTTCTACACCACCCCCCAGCCAGACTGCCAAGCTGCAAAGGTTGGAGACTACTGTCATAGATGATGCAATCTTAGTATGGACCCTGCCTGTTTATAGCTGTGGGAGCTGACTACCATGGGTTAAACTGTAGAGAATACTGGCATCTCTATCTTGGTGTGTTTACTAAGACAACAAATTGCTTGCTCACTTTAGTAAACACCTTGATCTGTTTCATTCAATAATTAGCTTCAACATTTGATTACAATCAGGTCTGAAGTATGAGAAAGTTTTTATATCAAAGTTTTAGTTAATCCAGCATTCTTTTCCCACCATGTCAACCAGATGTCCTTGGGATGCTCAGAAGTCATAAGAATCATAAGAACAAATGCATTACTTGAGTTCTTCGGTAATTGGTGTAAGATATATTTATTGTATTTGTTAACCATTACTACCTTTCCCCCTGCCCATTACAGTCATAAGTTGTGATAGTCATAAAGGGGGTCATCAGTTGATCAACCTGATTTTATGACATTTAATTGGTGGTCATTAAGTGACTCACTGGTCATTAACTGAAGGCCATCATCATTAAGTGAATTCCACAATTGTTAAATGAACCCATTGTTCATTAAGAGAGATTTTTGCTGAAATAAATGCTGGTTTTAGGCGAAAATAACGGTCATGTGATCATAGGACACTGCAAATAGCCATAAATATGCCCTGGTTGCTGAGTGACCAAAATGTCACATGACCATGAGACCTATAAGAACTAGGTCATAAGCACTTGTGTGTGTGTGGGGGGGTGTCTGTTGTAACGTTGAGCAGTTGCTTAGCAACCAGTCATAAGTTGAGGACTACCTTTAGTGCATTTGTGTTTGCTTTGCCGGCAAGCAAAAAAAGAAGAAAATTTTAAAATGAGTTGGGGAAATATTGTGGGCACCTACATTTTCCTGCTAGTATGCCTAATTCTCCTGAGTATCAAACAAAGCAATTGCTAATAGAAATTCAATTTTCCAAGTTTTTCCTTGAAGTTGGAAACTGGGGAAACTCAGGAACTGCATTTTTCTTTGGCCTAGCACAAGAATCTTGTTGAAAAAGACAAACAAGCAAATGCCTTTTCAACAATTCAATTAATTTAACTTTGTTTTTTTTTTAAAAATAAACTAATCCTATGATGACCACAAAGGATTACAATTCACGGAGCAACCTTGTTTCAATCTGTTTACTTTCAAACTGCAATAAACTGTAAGAATTATATAAGATTCCTATACAGAACTATATGACACAGAAAAATGTAAACATTTCCTGATCTCATTTATTTTAAAACCTCTCCCATATACGAAAATTTGGTTTTCTGTAATAAAGCTTCATCCTAAAACAATTCTTTAGCCCTTTGACAGATTAGTCTTCATTGTTCAGTTCGGGAAATTTTTAAAAATGGTATGTGTCTGTGTACGGTATGTGTGTGAATATACATATAGATATGTACGTAATGCATTTCTCCAAACTATTCTATTTTTTCATCATATCAGTACAATACTAGCAATTATTATATTGATATGCAGTGCCATTCTACTCCATTTAGCAACCCACAATCTTACACGGAGCTCTAAATTAAACAAATGAACCAAATAATTGGTCAGCCATAACCTTTAGTACCATTTGATTATTTATTTATTTATTTTATTCGATTTATATACCGCCCTTTTCCCGAAGGACTCAGGGTGGTTTACAGGGCAAATTTAAAAAAAATACAATATACAGATTAAAATACAATTAAATTAATAGCCCCAACACTTTAAAATTGAATTTAAAACCTTAAAAACCCCTCAGTCCAGGCCGGCCAGCTCAAATAGCCAGGTTTTTAGGTCCCGGCGAAATGAACGAAGGTCGGGGGCGATCCGGAGTTCCACCGGCAGCTGATTCCATAGGGCAGGTGCCTCCTCCTAAGTAAGCATGCATAGTTTTGCAGTCTTTATAACGGAGCATCCTAGGGAACTGCTAACCTGAATGTTGAATATGAACCATAGGGGACTCTGGGTTGCTGCTTGCCAGTCTTACTTGCTCTAAATCCCTACACTATCTCCCTTTTCTTGTTTATATACTGTATCTTTCCCAGTCCCCCTGCTCAGGCATGTTCTGACAACCTATAACTAGTAATAGCATACAATAAGACTTCAAAATAGTTGAGACAATCACATCAGTTTAATGCCTCACATGGGGCATTCCCTTTTATGGTACATAAATAAAAGGGAATGCCCCAAATGAGTTGCTTTGCTAATTTGCTCATTCAAATGAATTCTGTACATGCTGTTGATTTTATGTGTAAGAGAATTCTTCTTTTACATTGGCTTCTAATCTCCCTGTGCCTTTGTATGTAAAAGACTCAACTGGCTGTATTTGCATAACTTACAAACCCACAATAAATTTCAAATTATTTTCTTCCATGATTCCCAGTATGAGACCACGGACGGTCTATAAAGGCTTTGGTCTGTGTTCTCAATTAAACAGCCAGCTTCTGCTATAGGTTCAAAGTATTTACCACAGTTCATTTGAACATAACATCAATTTTCATCTGACCATAACATAAAGTCAGTTGGACTGGGATGGGCAGATATAGAAATTAAATATAAATAAATAAAGTTTTCAGCATAAATCTCAAGTTCAGCAAAGACCACAAATTAGCCAATTTCCACTTCAAAAATTGTGGTAATCCAGAGTATAAAGTAGAATTTTATCTGCCATAAAGAGTTGATCAAATCTCAATCTTCTTTCTTTCTTTTTCTCTTTCTTTCTTTCTTTTTTTCTTTCTTTCTTTCTTTCTTTCTTTCTTTCTTTCTTTCTTTCTTTCTTTCTTTCTTTCTTTCTTTCTTTCCTTCCTTCCTTCCTTCCTTCCTTCCTTCCTTCCTTCCTTCCTTCCTTCCTTTCTTTCTTTCTTTCTTTCTTTCTTTCTCTTTCTTTCTCTTTCTTTCTTTCTCTCTTTCTTTCTTTCTTTTTCTCTTTCTTATGTTTTATTGATTTGTAAAAATTACAATCTTTAGTGCTTAGTAAACAACATGTTGTCTGAGTTCACATATTTAACATTAACTTCTTCAATATAGATCTGTTCAGTACCGCACAATGCAGTATTTTTCCCTGATCCTCTTTTTCCCCCATATTTTTTCCATTTTCCCCTCATTACATAGCAACAATTCTTATTATTATTGATGTATACAAAGTTAGATATAAACATCCTCATCCTATTTTACTAATATAACAATAATATCAATTCATAAATCAATATCCTGTTTTTCATGTTCTTATTAAGGTTTGATTTCCCATCAATATTTGAAATATCTTTGTCGATTATGATTTTCTCAATATTAATTAAATTTAGCTAAAGGTTTTATTCAAACCAGCCATCCTTTTATTTTCATATTTCCCATATCAAAAAAGAATGCTATTTTAGTTCCAAATCATATCTTTCATTATAAAAGTCTAATTAAACCTAAGGGTCATCCGTTCGTTTAATTGTATTCAAACAAATATTTAAAAATGTAATGCCCCTTCTAATAGATCAAGTCTTCTGTTTTTTAAATCTAACTCTCGCTTTCTTTTTTTGCCAAGTCATTTTCCAAGCCAAGGCAATTAAATCGCTCAGGAATTTTCTTTCTATTTTTGTCAAAGTTGCTTGGCATGAGGAAGACAATTTAGGTAGGGTATTTGGGGGGGGGGGAGATTCCGCCCATTTGTATTCCTTAAGCAACTACCACTTTTCTTCTCCCTCAATTTTTCTTTTCATTTTTTGTCACTCAAATTGTGACATTTCCCCTGACAGCTCTGTATTCATTTTTTAGAATCTTCTTCCTTTCCTTCAGGTATGTTTTGCAGAGGCATCTTTTCCATTTTCATTGTTATGGCTAAATCTTGGAGTATTTTATATGTATATGGTAGTTTATATTTCCCTTCTTTTATCTCTTCCGTCTCTAGGTCCATTTCCTCTGCTTCATCTTCTGATTTCTGGTTTATTTGTTCATACTTTGTAGTCATTGTCTGGGAATTTTCTAGTTGTAGATTTAGTTTGAAGATTTGCTCATTTATATTATCTAAATTATATTTAGTCTCATTATGATTTCTTTGTGTGTCTTCTTTGTGTGCAACAATTGTTTGGTGAATTAGTTGTTGTTGTTAGTTGCAAAGTCATGTCCAACCCATCGTGACCCCATGGACAACGTTCCTCCAGGCCTTCCTGTCCTCTACCATCTTCTGTAGTCCATTTAGGCTCACGCCTACTGCTTCAGTGACTCCATCCAGCCACCTCATTCTCTGTCGTCCCCTTCTTCTCTTGCCCTCAATCTTTCCCAGCATTAGGCTCTTCTCCAGTGAGTCCTTCCTTCTCATTTGGTGGCCAAAGTATTTGAGTTTTAACTTCAGGATCTGGCCTTCTAAAGAGGAGTCAGGGTTGATCTCCTCTAGGACTGACCGGTTTGATTGCCTTGCAGTCCAAGGGACTCGCGGGAGTCTTCTCCAGCACCATAGTTCAAAGGCCTCAATTCTTTGGCACTCAGCCTTTCTTATGGTCCAACTTTCACAGCCATACATTGCAACTGGGAAGACCAAAGCCTTGACTATACGCACTTTTGTTGGCAGGGTGATGTCTTTGCTTTTTAGTGTGCTGTCTAGATTTGCCATGGCTTTCCTCCCCAGGAGCAAGCGTCTTTTAATTTCTTAGGCTGCAGTCCCCATCTGCAGTGATCTTGGAGCCCAGGAAAATAAAATCTGTCACTACCTCCATTTCTTCCCCATCTATTTGCCAGGAATTGAGAGGGCCGGATGCCATGATCTTGGTTTTCTTAATGTTAAGTTTCAAGCCAACTTTTGCACTTTCCTTCTTCACCCGCAACAAGAGGGTCTTTAGTTCCTCTTCACTTTCTGCCATTAGAATGGTATCATCTGCATATCTTAGGTTGTTGATATTTCTCCCGGCAATCTTATTTCCAACTTTTGATTCATCTAGCCCTGCCTTTCTCATGATGTGCCCTGCATATAAGTTAAACAGGCAGGGCGACAGTATACAGCCTTGCCGGACTCCTTTCCCAATTTTGAAACAATCAGTGGTTCCGTGTCCAGTTCTCACTGTTGCTTCTTGACCCGCATATAGGTTTCTCAAGAGACAAATAAGATGGTCTGGTACTCCCATCTCTTTAAGAACTTTTTTTTTAAATTTAGATTTATATACCACCCCTCTCCGAAGGGACTCGGGGCGGTGTACAGAGCAATTAAAACACTATAAACAACACATAATGTATAAAAATTAAAATGAAATTAAATCAAATAGCCCTAAACAATAAACACATGCTAAAATTTAAATTTTTTAAAATTAAGATCTAAAATCCCAGTCCCTCAGTCCAGGCCGGCAAGTTCAAATAGCCAAGTCTTCAGGTCGCGGTGAAACGAGCGAAGGTCGGGAGCCATCCGGAGCTCAACCGGAAGCTGATTCCAGAGGGCAGGTGTGCCCAGAGAGAATGCTCTCCCCCTGGGGGCCGCCAGTCGACATTCCCTGACTGATGGCATTCTGAGGAGGCCCTCTCTGTGGGAGCGCACAGGGCGATGGGAAGTTAACGCCGGCAAAAGGTGCTCCCGTAAATAACCCGGACCCATGCCATTTAGGGCTTTATAGGTCATCACCAGCACCTTGAATCTCACCCAGAAGACAACTGGAAGCCAATGCAGCTCGCGGAGCAGAGGTGTTACATGGGAATATCGGGAGACCCCCATCACAACTCAGGCGGCCGCATTCTGCACCAGCTGGAGCCTCCAAGTGGTATTCAAGGGCAGCCCCATGTAGAAAGCTTTGCAGTAGTCTATCTGAGAGGTCATGAGTGCATGAGTGACTGTGCGTAGGGCATCTTGGTCCAAATAGGGCCGCAACTGGTGCACCAGGCGAACCTGGGCAAAAGCCCCCCTGGTCACAGCTCCTATATGATCTTCAAAATTGAGCTGTGAATCAAGGAGGACACCCAAGTTGCGAGCCCTATCTACAGGGGGTAACACCTCACCCCCTATAGATAAAGATGGAATAGAATGGACAACCCGAGATGCCGGTATGCACAGCCACTCTGTCTTGTCGGGATTTAGACGAAACCTGTTCCTCCCCATCCAGACCCTCACCACCTCCAGGCAACGGGACATCACGGAGAGGGCATTACTGAGTTGATCTGGGGTGGAAATAAAAAGCTGGGTATCATCAGCATCATCAGCACCCCAAAACCACGAATGATCTCACCCAGCAGCTTCATATAGATGTTGAACAGGAGGGGCGAGAGGACCGACCCCTGAGGGACTCCACAAACGAGAGACCTCGAGGCCGACCTCTGCCCCCCTGCAAACACCGACTGCAAACGACTTGCCACAGTTTGTTGTGATCCACACAATCAAATGCTTTAGCATAGTCAATGAAGCAGAAGTAGATGTTTTTGTGGAACTCCCTAGCTTTCTCCATGATTCAGCGTACGTTGGCAATTTGATCTCTAGTTCCTCTGCCTCTTCGAAATCCTGCTTGTACTTCTGGTAGTTCTCGATCCACATACTGCTGGAGTCTAGCTTGTAGGATTTTAAGCATAACTTTACTAGCATGTGAAATGAGTGCAATGGTGCGATCGTTTGAACATTCTTTGGCACTGCCTTTCTTTGGAATTCGAATGTAAACTGATCTTTTCCAATCCTGTGGCCACTATTGAGTTTTCTAAATTTGCTGGCCAATTGAGTGCAGCACTTTTACTGCATTGTCCTTTAAGATTTTGAATAGCTCAGCTGGAATACTGTCACCTCCACTAGCTTTGTTGTTGCTCAGCTTTCCTAAGGCCCACTTCACTTCATATTCTAGGATGTCTCGGTCAAGATAAGTGACCACCTCATCGTGGTTATCGGATGTTCAGCTCATTCTTGCATAGTTCTTCTGTGTAATTTTGCCACCTCTTTAGTTGTAGCATAGAGTATATTTCCTTCTGAAAGGTGTTTATTTTTTCTTGAGGCATCATTCCTGGAGATCCTCTGGCATCACCAATTTTAATAAGAGTAGAACCAGTCCTAAAAATAATATTTTGTAGTAATCTTTTGGCTCAGGTGTCCAAGAATTGTTGGTCAGGCAAGGTTGTAATCCACAGTATTCAAAGTGTTCAAAACGTTCAACCACCCTGAAAACAGCTCAAAAGCCTCTCCCAGCCAGACATAATCAAAGATCAAATTTTTCTTCCTCTCCCAATAGTTCTTGAGATTAAAAGTCCAAGCTCAGTAAGTGTTTATAATCCAAGAAGGTCAGGGTGATAAGTATGCCAAAATATTTTCTTTTATTGCCAGCTGTTCTCCATTAAGCTAGGAGTCATGAAGCAGCCAGGAAGCTAGTTGTAGTGCTATACTCAAATCCACCAATAGATGTCATTCAAAATCTATTTTCCATTCTTAAGACAAAGGATTTCTTATATTTCATCTCAATTTTTTTTATTCAAAGAGAAAATCTTAACAATTATCTCAGTTCTCAAATTTATCAAAGCTGTAGCTTTATGTTACTTCCACTTCAGTATTATGCATTTCTGTCCCCTATAAAAAAAATTAAAATGCCGCTTCTGTTCACGTTCAGAGGCTTTAGCTTCTTGGGAGCCTTTCTCAGGAAATTCAGTTGTAAAATAGTAAAAAAAAAAGGATCAATATTCTCAACTAGTTCCAAACATGTCGTTTAAAGGTAAAGGTAAAGGTTCCCCTGCACATGCGTGCTAGTCATTTTCGACTCTAGGGGCCGGTGCTCATCTCTGCTTTAAAGCCGAAGAGCCAGTGCTTGTCCGAGGACATCTCCGTGGTCATGTGGCCGGCATGACTAGACGCCAAAGGCGCACGGAACGCTGTTACCTTCCCACTGTAGTGGTCCCTATTTTTCTACTTGCATTTTTACGTGCTTTCGAACTGCTAGGTTGGCAGAAGGATTAACAGGCGCTCACTCTGTTATGCGAGTAACAGGCGCTCACTCTGTTATGCGGCACTCAGGATTTGACCTGCCAAACTGCCGCTCAGTAGCTAATGGCTGGCCACAGGAATGTAGCCAGGCTTTCCCCTGCCTGTTTGGAGGGCTTTCCTCAGATCGAATGAGTAGACCACTGTCTCTCTGTGATCGACAAGGCACCCCTCCTTCTTCATCACTTCTTCAGGGTGACTTTAGTCCTTTTTAGGGTCCCCAGCAGGGAGAAATCAGGCACAAAAGGCAGAGCCCTATCTTCCGGCGTCCATCTCACCGCAATGCAAAACCAGAAGTCCAAACCTCAATCTCTTTTCTTATAGACCCAAGTACCAGCTTGTTTAATTTGCTGAGTAATACTTCTTTTTTCCCC
The DNA here is from genome assembly GCF_964194415.1 of Vipera berus. NCBI lineage: Eukaryota > Metazoa > Chordata > Lepidosauria > Squamata > Viperidae > Vipera > Vipera berus. Next base: position 195,599,352 of record NC_138202.1, on the reverse strand, counting down.
AAATAGGTGGTTTGACTTTCTTTACTCATCCTTTCATAATTTGTCATGTACTGTTGGGTTCAGGACCTTCCCAAACCAACTGTTCTTTATAAACAGAACTATCAAAAAAAATCTTTTCTTGTATATATATTACTCATATAGGTACAACTGTACTTTAACTATTAAATTTATTTTTACTGCTACCAGACCAGCAAACCTTTAATTGATAGCCCCTCAGAGGAAGACACTTAAATTGAAGAACTGGACTGATCTTCTTTACATCCAATTATTTAGAAAGTCACTTCTAAATAGCTAGTTCCTAAAGAGAATCCTTTAAGTTTTGGAAATGGGGACATGCTATATATTCATATGCTTCTCCCTAATCTATCAGCACAAATTCTAAGTAGCAATGTTGAAGAATAGGGAGTCATTAATTTGCAAATGATGCAAATATTGTCACTTAGACTAATGTTTGAGAAACTGAATCAATGAATAGGGAAACATGAGCTGTTTGTGTAACCATAGTTCCCTATCATTGACTTCTCCCTCTGATCCATGTTAGAATAGAATTGTCATGGTTCCGATAGATGAAACCCATCAAAAGAACTTTGAGGCAAAATTCTTCCTTAAAGAACATTTATTTGGGATACAAAGTATTGGCACTACATAGTTGAACCCAAAAACTAAATTCCCTTCCCCCAGATACAAAGTAACAAAGTACAATTCCCACCCCCAATAAACTGTCATAAATCACATACCCAAATCAGGTTAAAGCGCAGGCTTTCTCCTTAGGTCCTCAGCCCGCCAAAACATTATCAGTTTGTCCTTGGGTTCCCACGGCAGCGTTATTATTATGACTAGCTGAGCTTACATCCCAACACGAACACCAACACCCCGCTGCACCTGATTTCTAAAAGTAAGAAAGCATGTTAAAGGAATAGAGAAAATAGCTGCATTTTCATCAGTTGTCAGAGTGGGAACATCCAATGTTAGCAGCATTGACAAGAATAGAATAACAGAATTGGAAGGGATCTTATAGGTCATCTAGTCCAACCCCCCTTTTTAAATAGGAGACCCTATACCATTTATGACAGATACCTCTCCAGTCTCTTCTTGAAAGCTTCCAGTGATGAAGCGTCCACAACATCTGAAGGCAAACTGTTCCATTGGTTGATTGTTCTCACTGTCAGAAGATTTCTCCTTATTTCTAGGTTGAATCTCTCCTTGATCAGTTTCCATCCATTGTTCCATGTCTGGCCTTAAGTTGATTTGGAAAATAGATTGACCCTTTTCTCTCTGTGACAGCTCCTCAAATATTGGAACACTGCTATCATGTCACCCTTGGTCCTTCTCTTCACTAGACTAGCCATACTCTTGTTAAACAAAAGAGGAATCTAAAATAACACAGTTTAGAAGAATGCCATGATCTATGGTACTGAAAACTGCTAGTCTAGGATGGAGACACTACCTGTGCAAACAATGCCTTCTTGGTGCTATATCCTAACTGGAAATTAAATAGTAAAGGATTTAGTTCATCCATTTCTTCCAAGATCCTTTAAAGTTATAAGTCTATCACTTTATCAACAAACTTCCCTAAAACAGGACGGATAAAAATCAGATGAAAATTGTCCACACAATTGAATGCCACAGTATTCAGGAGAGGATGAACCACTGCTTCCTTAGAAGTAGGTGACAGTGTCCCCTCCTACAAAAAACATTCACCTTTGCTTAGATCTGACATGTCACTTCCCGGAAGTTGTTAGCTAACTAAGAGGAGCATGGATCTGAAGCACAGTTGGCAGAACTCACAACCCTAAGAAACTGTCCACTTCCTCAGGACCAACAGGCTCAAACTCCTCCTAGAATGGATAATTTAAAAAGACCATGCCCCAGTCAGTGCCATGGGACCTGAACAACAAGAGTCCAGCTCTGTGCAAATCCAAGCAAATTTATCCAACAGATGCTGAAAATAATTCTTACAAGGACCCTGCAGAACTCTTGACAAAGGAAGACAAATCCAAAAGAATCAAACTATTTAAATAAAATTCATATAAAACAATTTAAAACATATTCCTTCTATTTTCCCCCTTCTCTGTCACCTTGTGTGTGTGTTTGTGTGTTTGTGTGTGTGTGTGTTCACCAATGTTTTCTTCACTCATTCTTGGCAGTGGAATTGGGAGCCAATTCAATAGACCTAAAGCAAGTCTCAGTCAACAGTGCTGAGTCTATAATTCCTCTGTTTTGCAACAGACTGATACAATCAGGACCCTAGATGCACCTCTTACTTGAGGGAACATTACACGCTTCCCCTCCACCCCCGTTCTTTATTTATTTGCATCTTAGCACCATATGAGAGAACAAAATGCAACCTTTCATCACTTGGAGATCTTCTGTCTTGTCAAAGCAGCAAGACAGGGGCTACAGTTGGTTGCAGAACATAATAGACCTTCTGTCTTGCATAGACAGTTATCTGGTGAATCAGCATCTTGATACAATGGTCTGATAGCACAGGGTGCAGAAGCTACTAGCTGACAATATGTTTTGCTTCTGTCTCCAACACAGCCAGTGACAGAAAAATGCTGGCACTGGCTAATGGAGTTGATGCATGCCATGTTTTGCTAGATAAGTCCTGGCCAACACAACTGTTCCTGGTATTACTTCCCTTTTGCTGACATGAGTTGGGCACTCCTTACAGACAGCATGCAGATAAATGCCTTAACTTAAATTGCCCAATAATTGCCTTTGCACTTAGTGTAGTAATATAGTTTTCCATTGAAGAAAAGAATATACAATGGCAAGTCGTACAATTATTGCAGGGAGAATTGTTACAGAATGACCGAATTTTGTATGAGCATGTACTTCTTTTCAGTACTGGTACCTTTGCAATTATTAGCTGATGACATAATAAATAATATTTTACCATTTAAGATTTTTTTTTACAACCAACTCATCTTTTACATCACATTAATCTGCTAATTAGGTCAGTCTACAAATCAGATAATTCAAATCAGTGACCCAAAGATGTTTTTTCACAAGGCAACTGGACTTTCTGGTTTTTCTTTGAAGATGTTTTGCTTCTCATCCAGGAAGCTTCTTCAGCTCCAGTTGCCTCATGAAAAAGCATCTTTGGGATAACTATGACCTGGATGAATGAGAATCTCCATAGTCAAATTAGTGACATAATAAGTGGTTAAAAGGAAAAATGGAAAAAATGAGTCAAAGAAAATATAGAATGTGCAACCAAATGCAAAATCTGTAGTGCAGATGGTCCCTGCTTAAGGGTTCTAACTAGAAAGCCAACATCTGCAATTTATTTATTTATTTATTTAATTAGATTTTTATACCGCCCTATTCCCGAAGGACTCAGGGCGGTTTACAGGGCAGCATAAAATACAATATAAAGATAATTTAAAATTAAAATAGATTAAATTAATTAAGCCCAACAATTAAAACAATATTTAAAAAGCTAAAACCCCTTCAGTCCAGGCCTGATAGATCGAAAAACCAGGTTTTCAGGTCCCGGCGAAATTCCCTATCTCTAATCTGTTTAACCAGTGTATCTGCATGTCCAGTCATTTTTGGCTTTATTGAAGAATTCAGAAGAACGTTAGAAGCCATCCTTTTTACTCTCCAATCTATTTGTCAACAGGTGATTAGTACTATTGCAAATACACGATAGGAGGCATTTTTAGGCCAACCAGGAGCTGCAATTTGTCCTTCTCAGCTATTCTTAGCATTTTCTGCATATTAATTTGTGTTTGTCTGTTTGTGTGTGTAAATAAATTTATGTACTGCGTACTGTGTTAACGTAACACAGAGAAATTGCAAAATTGCAGCCTCCAGAGGGGGGCAATAGGAAGACAGAAGAAATTGCTATAATTGCTTTAGTGGCAAATGGAGCCTTTTCAAAGGACACTAACTTCATCCTCTTCCCTTGCTAACCTTCTTCAGACATTGCCTACAATATGAATTGCTTCAAAGAAATTAGATACCTTCAAAATGACGAAGTTGGAAATAGCTGGGGAGTGCCTTCAATCCTTAATGTAAGAACATGAAGATCTACTTTTATGATCCTTAAGAATTTAAAATAAACAGCAAAAAACAAGAGAAGGTTTTGGCTACAGAAATATTTTAACAGATTAAGGGTTCAAAAACATTGGCATATTGGATTATGAATATTATGACCTTGAAACTATTTTTAAAGAATAGATGCCTGTGCGAAAGAAAAATTGTTTCCGATATTAGAAACATGATAAGACAAGTAGTCTTGAAAGAGGCAGTGGTAAGGCCCCTCCTTAAGAAACCTGCATTGGATCCAGCTATTTTAAACAACTTTCGTCCTGTCTCCAACCTTCGCTTTCTTGCGAAGGTCGTTGAGAGCGTGGTGGCACGGCAGCTCCCTTTGGTCCTGGAGGAAACTGAGTATCTGGATCCGTACCAATCAGGTTTCAGGCCCGGGTATAGCATGGAGACGGCATTGGTCGCGCTGGTGAATGATCTCTGGTGAGCCTGAGATAGGGGTTATTCCTCTGTCCTGGTCTTATTAGATCTCTCAGCGGCTTTTGATACCATCGACCACGGTATCTTGCTGCGTCGTCTTGAGGGGCTGGGAGTGGGAGGCACCATTCTGCGGTGGTTCTCCTCCTACCTCTCGGGCTGTTCGCAGACGGTGTTGGCAGGGGGGCAGAGGTCAACCCCTAGGCCCCTTAGTTGTGGGGTGCCTCAGGGGTCGGTGCTCTCGCCCCTCCTGTTCAACTTCTATATGAAGCCGCTGGGAGAGATCATCCGTGGCTTCGGGGTGAAGTATCATCAATATGCTGATGATACCCAGCTTTTCATCTCCACCCCGAACCAACCCAGTGATGCCCTCGATGTGATGTCCCGTTGCCTGGAAGCGGTACAGATTTGGATGGGAAAGAACAGGCTCCGGCTCAACCTGGCCAAGACTGAGTGGCTTTACGTACCGACATCTCGTTTAGTCCAAGAAGTTCCATCTTTGATTATAGGAGGAGAGATGTTACCTCCCGTTGATAGAGCACGCAATCTAGGCATCCTTCTGGATTCACGACTCAGTTTTGAAGATCATATTGGAGTCGTGGCTAGGGGGGCATTTGCCCAGATTCGCCTGGTACACCAGTTGCGCCCCTTTCTGGACCGAGATGCCCTACGTACAGTCACCCACGCACTCGTTACCTCCCGTATAGACTACTGCAATGCTCTCTACATGGGGCTGCCCTTGAAGACCACCCGGAGGCTTCAGCTGGTGCAGAGTGCGGCTGCATGGGTAGTGATGGGAGCACCCCGATACTCCCATATTACACCCCTCCTGCGTGAGCTGCATTGGTTACCGGTTGCCCTCCGGGTGAGATTTAAGGTGCTGGTACTTACCTTTAAAGCCCTACATGGCTTAGGCCCGGGATACTTGCAGGACCATCTACTACCGGGAACGAATTCCCATCGCCCAGTACGCTCACACTCAGGGTACCGTCAGCTAGACAATGTCAGCTGGCGACCCCCAGGGGAAGGGCCTTCTCTGTGGGAGCACCAGCCCTGTGGAACCAGCTCCCCCCTGAGCTTCGGATGGCCCCAGATCTCCAGTCCTTTCGCCGCGGCCTCAAAACACTCCTTTTTCAACTGGCTGACCTGGACTGACAGGGATTTAATTATGTTTAATTTTTATTTTAATTATGTTTATAATTTTTAACTCTAATTTTTAATTTATTTTAATTCTTAATTTTAATTTATTGTACAGAGGTCTTTAATTTTAATTTTATCTTAATTTCTGTATTTATTGTATATTATTGCTGTTAGCTGCCCTGAGTCCTTCGCGAGATAGGGCGGGATATAAGCCCCATTAATAAATAAATCCCCTTCATGGATTACTGCCTTGTCGTGGCGAAGGGGCTTGCGTAATTCAATGAAGCTATGAGCTATGCCGTGCAGGGCCACCCAAGACGGAAAGGTCATAGCAGAGAGTTCTGACAAAACGTGATCCACTGGAGAAGGAAATGGCAAACCACTCCAGTATCTTTGCCATGAAAACCCTATGGACAGTACCAAAAGGCAAAACGATATGACGCTGGAAGATGAGCCCCTCAGGTTGGAAGGCGTCCAATATGCTACTGGGGAAGAGCAGAGGGCTAGTACTAGTAGCGCCAGAAAGAATGAAGCGACTGGGCCAAAGCCGAAAGGACGCTCAGCTGTGGATATGTCTGGTGGTGAAAGGAAAGTCCGATGCTGTAAAGATTTTTTCTCCATAGGAACCTGGAATGTAAGATCCATGAATCAAGGAAAGCTGGACGCGGTCAAACAAGAGATGACAAGACTAAACATTGACATCTTAGGTATTAGCGAACTAAAATGGACAGGAATGGGTGAATTTAATTCAGATGACCATCAGGTATACTACTGCGGGCAAGAATCCCTCAGAAGAAATGGAGTAGCCTTCATAGTCAATAAAAAAATAGGAAAAGCAATACTGGGATACAATCCTCAAAATGACAGAATGATCTCAGTTCGAATCCAAGGCAAACCATTCAATATCACAGTAGTCCAAGTCTATGCCCCAACCACCGGTGCTGAAGAGGATGAAATTGACCGGTTCTATGAAGCCCTACAGCACCTTATAGAACTAACACCCAAAAATGATGTCCTTATCATCATGGGGGATTGGAATGCTAAAGTAGGAAGCCAAAAGATAACTGGAATAACAGGCAAGTTTGGCCTTGGAATACAAAATGAAGCAGGGCACAGGCTGATAGAATTTTGTCAAGAGAATACGATGGTCATAGCAAACACTCTTTTCCAACAACCCAAGAGACGGCTCTACACATGGACATCACCAGACGGTCAACACAGAAATCAGATTGACTATATGCTCTGCAGCCAAAGATGGAGAAGCTCTATACAGTCAGTAAAAACAAGACCAGGAGCTGACTGTGGCTCAGACCATGAGCTTCTTGTTGCAAAGTTTAGGCTTAAATTAAAGAAAGTAGGGAAAAGCGCTAGGCCAGTCAGGTATGAATTAAATCATATCCCTGTTGAATATACAGTAGAGGTGACAAATAGATTTAAGGAATTAGATCTGATAGACAGAGTGCCTGAAGAACTATGGACAGAGGTTCGCAACATTGTACAACGGGTAGCAACCAAAACCATCCCAAAGAAAAAGAAATGCAAGAAAGCAAAATGGCTGTCTGAGGAAGCTTTGCAAATAGCTGAGGAAAGGAGGGAAGCGAAAGGCAAGGGAGAAAAAGAAAGATATTCCCAATTAAATGCAGAATTCCAAAGAATAGCTAGAAGAGATAAGAATGCCTTCTTAAATGAACAATGCAAAGAAATAGAAGAAAACAATAGAATAGGGAGGACCAGAGATCTTTTCAAGAAAATTGGAGAGATGAAAGGAACGTTTCATGCAAAAATGGGCATGATAAAGGACCAAAATGGCAGGGACCTAACAGAGGCAGAAGAGATTAAGAAGAGGTGGCAAAATTACACAGAAGAACTATACAAGAATGAGCTTAACGTCCCTGATAATCACAATGAGGTGGTCACTGACCTCGAGCCAGACATCCTAGAATGTGAAGTAAAGTGGGCCTTAGAAAAGCTGAGCAACAACAAAGCTAGTGGAGGTGACAGTATTCCAGCTGAGCTATTCAAAATTTTAAAAGACGATGCAGTAAAAGTGCTACACTCAATTTGCCAGCAAATTTGGAAAACTCAACAGTGGCCACAGGATTGGAAAAGATCAGTTTACATTCCAATTCCAAAGAAAGGCAGTGCCAAAGAATGTTCAAACTATCGCACCATTGCACTCATTTCTCATGCTAGTAAAGTTATGCTTAAAATCCTACAAGCTAGACTCCAGCAGTATGTGGATCGAGAACTACCAGAAGTACAGGCAGGATTTCGAAGAGGCAGAGGAACTAGAGATCAAATTGCTAACATACGCTGGATCATGGAGAAAGCTAGAGAGTTCCAGAAAAACATCTACTTCTGCTTCATTGACTATGCTAAAGCCTTTGATTGTGTGGATCATAACAAACTCTGGCAAGTCCTTAAAGAGATGGGCATACCAGACCATCTTATTTGTCTCTTGAGAAATCTATATGCGGGCCAAGAAGCAACAGTGAGAACTGGACACGGAACCACTGATTGGTTCAAAATTGGGAAAGGAGTCCGGCAAGGCTGTATACTGTCGCCTTGCCTATTTAACTTATATGCAGAGCACATCATGAGAAAGGCAGGGCTAGATGAATCAAAAGTTGGAATTAAGATTGCCGGAAGAAACATCAACAACCTAAGATATGCAGATGATACCACTCTAATGGCAGAAAGTGAAGAAGAACTAAAGAGCCTCTTATTGCGGGTGAAGAAGGAGAGTGCAAAACTTGGGTTGAAACTAAACATTAAGAAAACCAAGATCATGGCATCTGGCCCTCTCAATTCCTGGCAAATAGATGGGGAAGAAATGGAGGTAGTGACAGATTTTATTTTCCTGGGCTCCAAGATCACCGCAGATGGGGACTGTAGCCAAGAAATTAAAAGACGCTTGCTCCTGGGGAGGAAAGCCATGGCAAATCTAGACAGCACACTAAAAAGCAGAGACATCACCCTGTCAACAAAAGTGCGTATAGTCAAGGCTATGGTCTTCCCAGTTGCAATGTATGGCAGTGAAAGCTGGACCATAAGAAAGGCTGAGCGCCAAAGAATTGAAGCCTTTGAACTATGGTGCTGGAGAAGACTCCTGCGAGTCCCTTGGACTGCAAGGCGATCAAACCGGTCAGTCCTAGAGGAGATCAACCCTGACTGCTCTTTAGAAGGCCAGATCCTTAAGCTAAAACTCAAATACTTTGGCCACCTAATGAGAAGGAAGGACTCACTGGAGAAGAGCCTAATGCTGGGAAAGATTGAGGGCAAGAGAAGAAGGGGACGACAGAGGATGAGGTGGCTGGATGGAGTCACTGAAGCAGTAGGCGTGAGCCTAGATGGACTCCAGAGGATGGCAGAGGACAGGAAGGCCTGGAGGAACATTGTCCATAGGGTCGCGATGGGTCGGACACGACTTCGCAACTAACAACAACAAAATAAATAAATAAAATAATAAATATACAATGGCATTCAGGACTGTAATCGGATTTTGAATAAATTATGTCAGCTATCATGTGCTTTTTTGAAAACAGTCTGTTCCCAGAAAAAGATGTTACAGAACAAGATACGCAACAAAATTTACCTGAGAAAAATATGAACCAAACTTTGAATAAGAACTTGTCATCAGTTATAAAGAAAAAACTGGATGAAGGTTTTTTACAAATTAAGAAGGAAATAAAAATTTAACCCCAAAGAGCAATGGAATAATTCCTTTTTATTGGATGCACAAAAGAGACCATTTAAAGTACTTTAAAATTTGTAACAAGAATCAACCATTATCTAAATGAATTATAGAGAAAAATTGTTCTGTAATAGGAAAAAAAGGAATATAAAGTTGACCTATTTGACCAAGGATAAAATGGGACACATTGTTATTTTGGGTGGTACATTTTGGACTTGGTGACATCTTTCCTGGTAAAATGTAGTATATTGGATTTACTTACACTTAATAAGGTATTTAGGTTCTTTCCCCTATTGTTACTGTATGTCTTCTAACTTCATAGTACTTGAACTATAAAAATGAATTTGTCTTTTTAAAGGAGAAATTATCTCTTATGTTAAATTCAAGTCTTTTATTTATATTAGGATACTGGGATTGCTTTACAAATACAAATGTGTATTTGTCTATTGTTGAGAAGTGAAAGGTAGAATTTATATTTGTATGAGATAAGATGTAATTTGGGGCAGTTTTCTCTGAAATTGTTGGTATTTGGAATTGGCAAAATGCTGTGTATTGGAACTTATCTTTTTTAAAGGGGAAATGGTCTCTATTACTGTATGTTAAACTTTGCCTTTCTTTTATTTTGTTTACATTAGAATTTGGGGACCATCTTATGCCTTTTAAAAGGAATTTTGCTTGTAGCTAACAGTCGAAATGTGGATTGTTGAGTTTTGTATATGTTAATTAATGTTAATATTTTAGAGCTGTTTGGGGTTTTTTTGCTAATAATTGGACCGGAGAGGGTGGTATTCATTTGATTTGGCTATTGTTAGGAGATGAATTCTAGGATGAAGAATTTTATATTTGTTAATTAATTGCTTATATTTGTCATGATGAGGATGGGAAGTTGCTTTCTTGGGAGCATGTGGGGTTTTCTTTCAGATATAGATAGAATCTTTCTCAGCTTTTTTTTTCTTTTTAGTTTGTATTATCTTTTTATCATTTTATCTGAAACTTTTAATAACATTTAAAAAAATAAACCTTGATCAGTCTTTTCATTACACTATTAGATAGTTAATTCAAAAATAGAAAGTAAACATATATCAGATTAATTTTGCGATGTTTTTTCTTTCCATATTGAAATGTAATTATTTTTTCTGCCTTCCCATGCTTTGTAAATCAGTAATATTTCTATAGCGACAGTTTCACATTTTTTTTTACATATAACTCAATAGTACATTCACCTCTTTAAATCATATGATCTCTGGAATATTATATAAACTATCACAGGTATTAAACCAAAAGGGAAAAATAGTGGGATATACTCTTAACGTATATCTATTCCTGCAACCTACTTTATATTTCCAACTTAAGGATGCTGACTGCCAACTCTTTTAAACATTCTCTTTGGTGTCCAAAAAGAATGAAATTAAAGAATTGAATTAAATCTCATTTTAAGAGTGACCACTTGTGTTTACGCTGATAGTGTTGTCATCATAAAAAAAAATCTCAGAGGATAAAAAAGATTGCAGATAAATTGCATAGTATACTTGTGTTTGCAGTGCAGAAGCCTCTCCAGCTATTCTACTTGGATTTTAAGCATAGATGAAGATACAGTTAGTACTTTTTTTACTTTGTACAACCAGGTGCTATTTGAAGTGCAGTCATAAAAAATAAAGTAGAAAAATTCAGGTCATAAATGGTATGAAACAACAGAACAATACAACAGTGAATTTTGTGAGAACAAACAGAACAGCTCCAGTCTGAATACAAATACATTTTTCATTTCCAAAGGAGACAGAGAATCATAGAATCAAGAGTATGCAAAATATTAGTACCCTTTATAAAACCCTAGTAAGACCACACCTGGAATACTGCAGCCAAGTTTGGTCACCATATCACAAAAAAAGATGTTGAGAGTTTGGAAAAACTTCAGAGAAGAGCAACTAAGATGATCAAAGGCCTGGAGACTAAAACATACAAAGAACGGTTGCGGGACTTGGGTTTGGCTAGTCTAAAGAAAAGAAGAAATAGCGGAGACATGATAGCAGTATTCCAGTATCTGAATGGCTGCCTCAAGGAAGAGGGTCACGTTGTTCACCAGAGCACCAGAGGGAAGGATGAGAAACAATGGTTGGAAACTGATCAAAGAGAGAAGCAACCTGGAATTAAGGAGAAACTTCCTGACAGGACAATCAACCAGTGGAAAAGCTTGCCTCCAGAAATTGTGGGTGCTCCATCAATGGAGATTTTTAAGAAGAGACTAGACAATCACTTGTCTGAGATAGTATAGGTTCTCCTGCTTAAGGAGGGGGCTGGACTAGAAGACCTCCAAGGTCCCTTCCAGCTCTACTCTGCTCTGCTCTGCTCTACTCCACTCCACTCCATTCTATTCTAATTTCTATTCTATTCCTCTATTGTTAATGGAGTTTGGAGCACTGAATTCCTAAAAATTCCAAGAAGAAGTGTATCCATATTCTGCTCACCCCTACTTTTTTAATCATGCCATTTCTGGATTCAGTTCCAGAAAATAGTTTTAGCCTTTCAAACACCACAAGATCTGAAAAGTTAGCAAATAAAAACTGTTTTGTACCACTTGTGAGTCCATTCCACCACTCGTACCAAGTTAATGAACCCTGCTTATTGCTTTGTCATTGCTGCAAGTGAAGCTCTTTTGCAACTTTATTAGGTTCCCATAAAGGTAATATATCCTTTTCAATCAGTATGTGGATGAATTGTTCCCATCTGCTTTTTGAAATGCCATTTATTTCTACTGAATTGTTGTTTTGTTTTAGAGAAGACTTAGTGTAAGCTTATTCTAAGATGATGATTAACAACCACTTGAAGCTGCCAGGAAAAAATGTCTAGCAAACAAATCTAAAGATTACTGGAGATTTCTACAAGGCAGCGCAAATGTCATTGGACTCATGTTGTTTTAAAATCTGCTTCTTTTTATTTGTTCTCACAAATGATGTTGTCTTAATTTATGCAGTAAGCCTGAGGAATAAACATCACTTGGTGCCTCTTCCCTTTCATAACAAAACGGGCAGTAGAATCATCTCCTACATCAAGCTTCTCTTGTTCTATCCATGAGCTTCTATGAAATGGGCTTGAGGCAGATGATCTTCCCTCTCACCTAACACCAAGTTCTCTGCCTTTCTCAGAGAAGTCTAAGGGATGGAAAATCTTAGGTCTTAATCTAGGTCAGGCATCCTGGAGGCATATCCAAAATGCTTCTGAACTTCCCACCTGCACAGTGAAACTACAAATAACATTCTGTAAGGCTATCCTTAGAAAAATATGCTGATTGTCTCTGGCCAGCATAATCTTATCTTCCTGGTCTTTCCCTCTACCTTCCCTTTCAGATTCCTTCTTTTATCAAAAATATAAGCTAATGCCTTGTTAGAAAGAATAGCAGTTTTATGCTTAGTAATATGACATTCTATAATTCAACACCTTTCACCAACTCAGAAATTTGCCTCTACAAATGCATCAACATTGATTTCCTCAGCCACTTATTGGCCTACCAGAACAATGCTTTTAGATTGTTTCTGAGAGAAACTGCAAAATATCGTGGTTGTTTGGTTGTTTCCTATGAGCAAGCAGAGGCAGTGGTAGAAATTGTAGAAACAATATAAGGCAAGATGGGAGCTCCCTGAGCAAGTAAGAAGTAACAGGAATTTTGTAACAATTCAGCAGGGGTAGTTCAAGATGGAGACCTCAAAAATGTTTCTGTGAAAAAATAAAATGGGTTAGAGTTCACCTATAGGTTGTACAACTTTGAAATGAAGAGTGCTTTTTCACTTTATACAGTATTTATATGGCTATCCAAATAGAAAATACATTTACTTGCTCCATAATAATGATTCAAAATGACACTTGCCTATTGGAATTGCTTTTTTAAAAAACTAAATACACAAAAGCATGAAGTTATATACCTTGATTCAAATTCTATGTTTTTGACTCTGAAAAATCTTGCCAAGAAAACTGCAGGGACTTGGCCAGGCAGTCTCCAAGAGGCGGACATGATTGAACAGAATTTTTTTTAAAAAATACATATGCAGATTTCTCAGAGTGCTAAGTTACATGCATAGTTTTCCCTCTGAAGGCAAAACGTAAAGCATATATAAACCAACTGTGGGGTCTTTGGTACTTTCTGAGCTTGGTTGTTTTCATCCGAATGTTTCATTACTAAACTAGGTGGCATCATCAGATATGAAGTGACTTTTCTAGCTCTATCCTATTTATAAGCAAAGCAAATCCTGTGGAGTTGAATGGCCTTTATTACTAAATGAGGACAGGACAAAAGAAAAACATCTGGCCACGTTACACCAATTGTGTATTTAGTTTAGTTTAGTTTAGTTTATTAATATTTCTATACCGCCCTTCTCCCGAAGGACTCGGGGCGGTGAACAGGGCAAGAATAAAAATGCAAAATTACAAATATTAAAAAAAGATTAAATAGTTGCCCACTAAAAAACAATCGATACAATACAATTAAAAAACCCCAATAAAACAGCAATAAAAAACCCACCAATCCCCTATCAGGCCAGGCCGGCTTGTTCGACTAAAAATGTTTTTAGATCGCGGCGAAAGGAGCGAAGATCGGGTGCCATCCGGAGCTCTACCGGTAACTGATTCCATAGTTCCGGGGCACCCACAGAGAAGGATCTCCCCCTGGGGGCCACCAATCGACATTCTCTGATCGGTGGCACCCTGAGGAGTCCCTCTCTGTGGGAACGCACAGGGCGCAGGGAAGTTGACGCCGGCAGCAGGTGTTCCCTGAGGTACTCCGGACCCCTGCCATGTAGGGCTTTAAACACCATTACTAGTACCTTGAATCTCACCCGGAAGACAACTGGTAACCAATGCAGCTCACGGAGCAGAGGTGTAACATGGGAGTATCGGGAGACTCCCAACACAACTCTCGCGGCTGCATTCTGTACCAGTTGGAGCCTCCGGGTGGTCCTCAAGGGCAGCCCCATGTAGAGAGCGTTGCAGTAGTCCAGATGAGAGGTCACGAGCGCGTGAGTGACCGTGCATAAGTCATCCCGGCCTAGATAGGGGCGCAACTGGCGCACCAGGCGAACCTGGGCGAAAGCCCCCCTAGTCACAGCCACTGTATGATCTTCCAAGGTAAGCCGTGAATCTAGGAGGACTCCCAAGTTGCGAGCCCTATCTACGGGGGGTAATAGTTCACCCCCCATGGAGAGAGATGGAATATCCAAATTGGTCCGGGATGAAGGTATGCAAAGCCACTCAGTCTTGTCGGGGTTGAGTTGAAGTCTGTTCCTCCCCATCCAGACCCGAACCGCCTCCAGGCAACGGGACATCACATTGAGGGCATCACTGGGGTGGTTTGGGGTCGAAAGAAAAAGCTGGGTATCATCAGCGTACTGATGATACCCAACTCCAAAGCCACGAATGATCTCACCCAGCGGTTTCATGTAGATGTTGAACAGGAGAGGCGAGAGGACCGACCCCTGAGGAACTCCACAAACGAGAGACCTCACGGTCGACCTCTGCCCTCCTGTCAACACCGACTGCGAACGTCCCTGGAGATAGGAGGAGAACCACTGTAAAACCGTGCCTCCCACTCCCAGTCCCCTGAGACGCCGCAGCAAGATACCATGGTCAATGGTATCGAAAGCCGCTGAGAGGTCTAATAGGACTAGAACAGAGGAATGTCCCCTGTCCCGAGCCCTCCAGAGATCATTCACCAGCGCGACCAATGCTGTCTCCGTGCTGTACCCGGGCCTGAAACCCGATTGGTACGGGTCTAGATAATCCGCTTCATCCAGGACCAGAGGGAGCTGATGCGCCACCACACTCTCAACAACCTTCGCAAGAAAGCGAAGGTTGGAGACCGGACGAAAGTTGTTCAACACAGCTGGGTCCAAGGCAGGCTTCTTGAGGAGAGGCCTCACCACCGCCTCTTTCAAGATGGCGGGGAAGCTACCCTCACTTAAAGAAGCCGATATAACTGCCTGGAACCAGCTTCGTGTCCTCTCCCGGGCTGCATAAACCAGCCAGGAAGGGCACGGGTCCAATAAACATGTGGTGGAGCTCAGCCTCCCCATGATCCTGTCCACTTCCTCCAGAGTCACAGAATCAAACTCCTCCCAGGTGATATCGACAAGACCGCCCGTGTCCTGATCGTCAGACTCTACCCAGTCAGAGTCCAGACTGGTCCGAATCCGAGCGATTTTATCCGACAGATGTTGGTTAAACTCCTCGGCACGACCCTGCAAGGGTTCCTCCCTCACCTCTTGATTAAGGAGGGAGCGAGTTACCCTAAACAGGGCGGCCGGGCGATTATCTGCGGACGCGATAAGGGTAGCAAAGTGATTAGACCTCGCCACCCTTATCGCAGCGAGATAAGACCTGATATAGGCTCTTAGTCGCAATCGGTCGGATTCGGATCGGCTGGATCTCCAACCGCTCTCTAGGCCCCGTCTCCGACGCTTCATCTCCCGGAGCTCCGTGGAAAACCATGGAGCTCGACGGGATCTGCACCGGGTCAGGGGCCGCAAGGGTACAACTCGGTCAAGAGCCTCAGTGGCTGCCCTTTCCCAGGCTTCTACTAAGGCATCTGCCGAGCTGTGAGCGATGGAGGCAGGTGGGGACCCCAGCGCTGCCTGGAACCTCACGGGATCCATCAAGCGTCTGGGGCGGTACCATCTAATTGGTTCCACGCACCCACGGCGGGGGGTGGCAAAACGGAAGACCAGCCGCAGGAGATGATGATTTAGGGGGACAACAGGGCTTATAATATATTCTATGTTAAAATCCAACAAACGATTTTATTAGTGTATGAATGATATTTCCAGTTTCTGAAATAATTAATACCCAAAGTGGGAATCACCCATTGCACCCAAATAATCATTTTAAGTGGAAAAATTATTTGATTTTGTTGACGATTGTCGCAAACACTTTGGCTTTTAGTCAGAAAAATTCAACAATTGCTTTTTTGCAATTTCATTGTAAGACAAAGCCTTTAAAAATATATATTCCAACTGGAAATCTGAAATTATTTCAGATTCACCAAAGATGAGAATACAAATCCAGCAATTTACATGCATATGAAATGGCCCTGATAGCCATCAGCAGCAAACAGCTCTGCATTTTTATCTTGGAAAAAGACCAAATACATTGTCTGCCTCCCACAAAGACTCTAGGCTCATTTGAAAGCAATTTTAGAGATGCTGTCTCTTCAAACGATGAAGCCTATTTTCTGCTGGCTAACTACAATGTATTTGAAACAATTAAAGTACTGTACACTATTCTTTTTAATGTGGAACTTGTGGACAATTTATTCCCCATCCATAAGAATGCCTGTCTTTCTGCCTACACAATGTTTCAGTTCAAACTCTCAGCTCCCTATCAGCTGAAACTCTACATTTCCCCATCGGAGGAAGTGCTCAGATTATTTTACACATGAGCAGAAAGCTCTAAAAAACATGAAGGAATGTGGAGGTAAGCCATGTGTACATTTGCTGTTTGGTTGAATTGAGATGGGAGGTTATTTATTGCTCTAGGACCTGCAATAAATTAGGAAACAATTTAATAAAGTGTTTTAAGGATGGCAGAAATGGAAGATTATGTTCCATTTATTTGTTCAGTATTGGGGAGTGCGAAGTATGGTGATATCCAAAGTCCTAAAAGAGCAGGTAGTGCAGATCTATTTCAAAATGGGGAAAAAAATATTTTAGAGAAAATTCAACGGGTCAATGCTACTTTCATGCTTAAGGAAAAATTAAATGGCACATTTGAGAATATTACCAGACCAGAATAATTTCAGACTTATGAAGTGGGAAGATCAATACAGTTATTCACTAGCATAGGGTATTACTTGTTAATATGGGATGAAAATTGGTTTTTCCTTTTCAGTTCCTTTAACTGGCATCCAGAGTTATTTTAGAAATAGAAAACCAATTTTGCTGACCTGGAAATAATGCCTCATTTATGTATATGAAGAAACTTCACACGTTTAGCAAAAAGAAATTTTAACTTTTTTTTTCCACAAAGAAGTCCTTTCCCAGAAATGGTCATCTACAAATAGGGATTGGTTTACATGGGCACTATACCCAACAGTGTATTCATTACTTTATTTTCAGAACACCTGATGCAATCTCTTTTCCTCCTGCTATTTTCTATGATTTTATGAGGCTTCTTTTGCACATTGCAATTTTCATAGGCCGCATAGTACAATATGTGTCAGATTTAATATCTACCAGTTTTTCTTCCAGGAAGCTGTTGTGTGTGTGAATTATTACACTACTGCTAGGAAAATGTGCCTAGCAATAATTGCAGACTACAATTGTAGTATTGATCTATTTATCACATTTATTTGGCTTCCTATTTCATGTAAAAGTGATTATTCGCAGTGTACAAACAGGACTATAAAAACAGTTAATATATAAAAATAATTATTATTAAAATGTTTTTAAATCAATTTAAAAATTACAAAAGCTAAGAGAGAACACAAATGTTAGCAACAAAATTATTTATATTGTTTATTATTACAAAAAGTATCTGAACCTAAAATATATTGTTTTCTTGCAACCTGCAACAAATTGTAGAAGGAAGTAATCTGTCACTGAGAATTCCTTTAAAAAAAACTTTACAGTCTGACCGAAGTATGTAACATTGAAAAGGGCACAAGGCAGGGGTGCCCGTTGTCACCTTTACTATTTGTTTTAACATTGGAGATATTACTGATTAAAATACGGGACTCGGAAAAAAATAAGGGAATTCAAATAAGAGATCAGGATTATAGACTGAGGGCGTTTGCAGATGATCTGGTTGTTATGGTGACCCAGCCAGAAAATTCCGTTGTAGAATTGATAGAGATAATAATGCAATATGGGAAAGTTTCGGGATTCAAGGTTAACATACAAAAAACCAAAATGTCTAAGAATCTGACAGTAGCACAAAAGGCTGCTTTAGAAGGGATAACGGGATTTGAAATAGTCAAAAGGGTTAAATATTTGGGGGTATATTTGTCACCCTCAAATGCAAAGCTATATAAAAATAATTATGAAAAGCTATGGGGAAAAGTTCAAAAAGAATTGGATAGTTGGAAAAAACTACAATTGTCTCTATTGGGAAGAATTGCAGCAGTGAAAATGAATGTTTTGCCTAAATTTTTATTCTTATTTCAAATGATACCTATTCTTAAAAAGGATTCAAACTTGGAAGAATGGCAAAAGGGTATCAATAAATTTGTTTGGGCAGGGAAAAAGCCACGAGTTAAATTTAAGATTATGCAGGATACGCGTGAGAGAGGTGGTCTTAAAATGCCTAATTTTAAACTATATTATGAAGCTGCTGCTTTGTCAGCGATAAGTGATTGGATTAATCTAACACAAGCGAGATTATTAAATCTTGAAGGTCATGATCTGCTATTCGGTTGGCATGCATACCTACTGTATGATAAGAAGGTGGATAATGTGTTCAAGGTGCATATTTTAAGACATGCTCTGTTGCGAGTTTGGAAAAAGTATAGACATAAGCTAAATTATAAGATACCTTTATGGGCAATACCGAAACATGCAATAGAAAATATAAGTGTTGGGTTTAAACATGATGTGACTACATATAAGGAAATTTTAAGTTTGGAAAGGAATGTATGGCATTTGAAGCCGTATAATTTTTTATGAGAAGAAAAGATTGTTCAAACTTGGTTTCAGTATGGGCAATTACAGGCCAGGTGGAAAGAAGATCAGAAAATTGGTTTTTCAATGACTGATGAAAATTTGGTAAAGCAAATTAGAAATCAAGGTCAAGCACATATCAAACGAATATATCTTGCACTGATAGAAATTGATTCAGAGTCAGAACTTGTTAAAGATTGTATGATAAAGTGGGCTCAGAATTTTCAGGAAGTCATTACAATGGATACTTGGGAAAAGATTTGGGTGAGAAATGTAAAATTTACGCAAGCTCAAAATTTAAGAGAGAACTTTTATAAAATGTTTTATAGGTGGCATTTAGATCCTAAAAAATTAGCAAGTATGTATCCGAATTGCCAGCCTAAATGTTGGAGGTGTGGTGGTGAAGATGCAACGTATTTTCATATATGGTGGACCTGTAAGAAGGTTAAAGCATTTTGGATTAAAATTTGGTGGAATATGCAGAAGATATTTAAGAAAGGGATAAAGTTTTGTCCGCAATTGTTTTTACTGGGCATTATTACTGATATTACTGTTGTGGACACTAAGTTGATGTTGAATTTAATTACGGCAGCAAGACTTTTAGTAGGGCAATATTGGAAGAAGGAAGAACTGCCAACTATAGAAGAATGGACTTTAAAAGTTTCCAACCTGGCGGAAATGGCAAAGCTTGTAAGCCGCCCTGAGTCTTCGGAGAAGGGCGGGATATAAATGGAATAAAAATAAATAAATAAATAAATAAAAATAAAATAAATCTCAGCGTATTTGAAAGACCATTCGCAACAGAGATATATTGTGGAGTGGAAAAAATGGATTGATTACATCCAGAATAAATATGGGACTAAAAAGTTTCATTTAGCATTTGAATAAGTATTGATGTGATATTTATATTGCTTGTAGTCATTTTATAAGAGTTAAAGTGCGATAGATTTAATAGTTTATTGTTGTTTGCATATGGTAGATTATGATTGTTTCTACTTTTATACCTTGTATTTAGCTCTGGGAAGTCGGGGAGGGGGGAGGGGGAGGGAGGGAGGTGTTGGGGAGGGTTGGGAAAAGGGGAGGGGGTTGGGAGGGGTTTTGTTTTGTTTTGTTATAAATAAAATGTACTGTAAAACTTTTCAATTAAAAAAAAACTTTACAGCCCTAAAGTTTCCTGGTAGTTTGTTGTCCAAGTGCTTAGCCATTTTTGGATCAACCAAGTTGCCTGAATATTGCAAAATATATCTGCCAATTTTACAAGGTTATAAAACCTTGCCTTATTATTGTGTTATGAATGTTTTAAGAACTTTGAGTTAATTGTTTGGTTATATGCCTATGGAATAGGAATACTTAACCTCATCTCTGCCACTATGTCATGGGATGACTGATAGGATCAAAATTAGTCAGGATAAAAAGTATATCCTATTATCTACTGAGAACAGACTTCCTAACATTCCTGGGCTGTAGATTTTTGGGATGAAATACTTTTTGAAGTCAAATATATAGTATTTCATCTTCGATAGATCTTGCTTATAGCTAACAAGTCCTGCTTTGTGTAGAGAAGAATTAGTAGAATTAGAATTAGATTCACATCTGGAAATTCAAAATTTAAGAATATTGACCCTGTGATTTCTACAATAACTACATATTAGTGCTCCATAGATTAGATGGACTAAACATCTGGGCTTTGCCAGAATGTGCTCACTGTCAGTAAAGTAGTGTGGTTTTATCATACAACAGGCATGGACCCAGACATTCAGATCTAGAATTAGATTCTAAGATGATCAAATTTGTTGGACTGTGTTGTTATCAATTTTGTATGAATACTGAAATATAGGACCTTTTGAAAATACCATAATATTGTTTTTCCCCCCAGTGTTGATGTTAAGGTTGCCCTCTTTATAACGTGATGTAAGGGCCCAAAGGAAATGCTTCATGCCAACATGAGGACAGAAAAAATGGCAACATCATCCATATATAGAAGGACTGAAACTCATCTTTTAGCCAACATAAGGGATGGTGTTTCTTCTTTTAATATAGCTGTTGCCATAAAAATGTAAATAAATTTAAAAAAAAATTAAAAAAATTAATAAACAGACAAATAATATAAAAGTTGAATAAATTCCAAGTCAAGGTATAATCCTGTTTCACCCCCTTGGAATTGGTACTGGGGAAAAATATATACAATGTGGTCTCAGAGGGCCATGCTGAGTGTGCATGACATTAGCAAATTTGCATTTTGAGAACTTTTTCCCAATAATGCACCTTATAACCTGAAGTAATATTCACTGGGAGACAGCAGAAAAGGGGCCTGCAGTCAGTCTATCCAACAGAATGGAATGAATATAGTTTGATTTGTCTTCCGATCATATTAAAAATATAAAACAAAAATAAATCACAGGATAGAAGTCCTAAGGAAAATAGATAAAAGGAAAATAGAGTAATAAAATACATATATGAAGTATACAAAGAATCAACATTCAGGTAAACACATTGCTTTTACACGTAGGGCTCGCAACTTGGGTGTCCTCCTGGATTCACGGCTCAGTTTTGATGATCATATAGGAGCCGTGACCAGGGGGGCTTTTGCCCAGGTTCGCCTGGTGCGCCAGTTGCGACCCTATCTGGACCGAGATGCCCTACGCACAGTCACTCATGCGCTCGTGACCTCCCGTTTAGACTACTGCAACGCTCTCTACATGAGGCTGCCCTTGAGGACCACTCGGAGGCTTCAACTGGTGCAAAATGCAGCCGCGCGAGTAGTAATGGGAGTTTCCCGTTACTCCCATGTAACACCTCTGCTCCGCGAGCTGGATTGGCTTCCAGTTGCCCTCCGGGTGAGATTCAAGGTGCTGGTGATGACCTATAAAGCCCTATATGGCTTGGGTCCAGGATATTTGAGGGAACACCTGCTGCCGGCATCAAGCTCCCTTCGTCCTGTGCGCTCCCACAGGGAGGGTCTTCTCAGGGTGCCGCCGGTCAAAGAATGCCGGCGGATGACACCCAGGGGGAGGGCCTTCTCTGTGGGGGCGCCTGCCCTCTGGAACCAGCTGCCTGCGGAGCTTAGGACTGCCCCCGACCTTCCATCATTCCGCCGAGACCTGAAGACCTGGCTCTTCGAGCTTTCCGGCTCAGGCTGAGTTTTAATTGGGGTTTTAACTGGGGTTTTACATGTTGCAGGGACCTAGTTTAATCTTTTTTAAATTGGTCTTAATTTTTGTATTAATGTTTTAAAAATTATACCCTGTAAACCGCCCTGAGTCCTTCGGGAAAGGGCGGTATATAAATTCAATAAATTAAATTAAATTAAATTAAATTAAATCTGTTTGATATAATGGGTTCTTAGATCAACTGCCTTAGCTATAAACTTAGCAGTTCAGCTCCCAATGTATAGATTAGAATCCAGGAGGTAATAGGACAATTAGTGAGTTGGATCCCAGTGGGCTGTTCTCTTGTGTACAGATGTTTCATTGGCTGAAAGGCTTTGCCCCTGTGATCTAAAGAGAGGTAGAAACAATAGAACACAACCTTTTTGTTGCTTTTTTTATGGCGACATCTGAACCAGGGTCATACTTCCTCTGATTAGCAGATAGCCTGGTCACCCAGATTTGGCCTATGTACAGATGCTGCTTATAAATTAAGTATCCCTTGTTACAGCACATGTAGCTAGGTTTTGTGCAGTAGCACAGAGGTTCTGTCAAACCCCAAAGGGCCAGCTTCCTGTAATACATTCCCTGTACCTATAATTCATTTAAATGTTAGATACTATTACTTCATTGATATTAATAGCTTAGATACTTTTAGCTTAATGTAATTTTAGATGTTATTATATTTAAAATAATTTTAATGTTTACATTATAATTTAACATAGGCTGTATCCTGGATCTCACTTATTAGATGTTAGTTAGGTTATTCTACAAATGTATTTTAACTCTACCTTAAATTTTATTTGTTCTTTATCTGTACTGGTCTTTGGCTGCAATAAACTGAATTGAAACTGAATCAAGTAGAGATGTTAAGTATCAAAGTCTAAAACAGAATGGAGGTACATGCCGTTTACTGACTTAATCCAGGCCAAAACACAAAAGTAAAAATTCTTAGACAACTAGGAAATGAATTTTAAGTTGGTATCTTACAATCATAAGTTAAAATAAATAAAGTATTATTTTTGTCACATTATCTGCCACTCATTCACCATCTACTGTAAGTGCAGAAAGAAATTACACCAATTTTTTAAAAAATAACAAGCTGAATTCATGGATGGTTGAATTAGTGTCTTTAGGACCATGAGAGCAGATAAAACTTATCAGCCGCACTCATTTACAATTCTGAGAAACTGAGTCTCATGTCTGCCTGATAATACTATAAAAATCATCCTTACTGAAATTATTTTCACATTTTAGAAGACTGGGTTTGTTTTACACGGGAACATTAGCACTCCAACTAACTTTGCCTTAAGGATCAGTCAAAGCTGTTCTATTCTACAGTTTTTAATCATTTCAGTTCTGATGTTGCTGGCAAAAGTGGTAGGGAATTTAAATTTCCCCTTTCGGGATGCTTTGCTGAGCAGCCCAGGAGTTCAAACATGATAACCATGTCCCTTTCCAATGGATTACACTGGTGCTTCTCACTCTTGGCAACTGGTATATGTGTGGACTTCAACTTTCAGAACTCCTTTAGCCAGCATGCCAAGTGTAAGGGAGGAAAGATCTGATTCAGATCTGGAAAGGGCAGCCCAGAGACCACTTGAAGGCCTATTCTGAAGTCATACAAACCGCAAAACATTTTCCCAGGCTCACTATCTGAATTATTATTATTTTTTGGGGGGGACACTGTATCCCCACCTCTTCCTCACAGTTTTATTACAGAACATTTATAAGTTTATTATAAAGGCTTTCAATGTTTTTAATGGATAAAAAAACTTTCATATTTAAACCAGACTAGATGCCACCCTCAATGCACAGCCAACTATGGGTGTCTCTAGTAACTTCTCTGGATTAAATTGATTTAATTTTTTGATAACCGAGGATGTGTACTAGCCACTCGGTGAGATATATCTCAACACCTGTCTCATGAATCTTTGCCCAACGTATCTTTAAACTTCTAGCCAGGAGATTCAGAAGTCTTAATTCACAAATGCTGTTTTGAGGGAGCACAAGATGCCTCAAAAAAGCAGGAGGCAATTATTAGATATCTTCTTTAAGAAGCTTACTCTCGAGTCCTGTGATTGATACAAGATAATAAAGGAAACAATGTAGAGTTGATTTCCTGATCTGGTTTATCTAGTGAGGCTGACAACAGTAGTTACTCAACTGCAAACAGTTCTGGAGGAAGCAGTTTATCTTAATCGTGTTTTAAACTATCTTCAGGACAGGTATGGATTGAGGCTGTCTTGGCTGATCTGATGGATGATCTTTATCTGGAAACAAAGAATGTGATTCTATGGGTTCTTCTTGATCCCTCAACACTTTTTGATACCATTAACCATGGTATTCTGTTGCATCACTTGAAAGATTGGAAACAAGAGTCACTGGTTTCTAATGGCTTTCTTCCAATGTCTCATGTAGATTTCAGGTGAAATTGCTTGAAAAAAGTGCTTAATACAGGAATGATATGGTATTCCTCAAGGTTCCATCAATGTTTCTCAATATTTTTCCTCAATGTTTTTCAATATTTACATGTAATCACTGTGGAAAATTTGATCTGGTTAATAGGTAAAGGTAAAGTTTCCCCCGCACATGCGTGCTAGTCGTTTCCGACTCTAGGGGCCGGTGCTCATCTCCGTTTCAAAGCCGAAGAGCCAGCGCTTGTCCGAGGACGTCTCCGTGGTCATGTGGCCGGCATGACTAGACGCCAAAGGCGCACGGAGCGCTGTTACCTTCCCACCGTAGTGGTCCCTATTTTTCTACTTGCATTTTTACGTGCTTTCGAACTGCTAGGTGGGCTGGTTAATATAAATATGCTAATGACATTCACCTCTTTAAAAAAATGGAAGTAGCAATAGCACTTAGACTTTTGTACCGCTT
Source organism: Vipera berus (assembly GCF_964194415.1). Classification (NCBI taxonomy): domain Eukaryota; kingdom Metazoa; phylum Chordata; class Lepidosauria; order Squamata; family Viperidae; genus Vipera; species Vipera berus. The sequence goes on along the minus strand of NC_138202.1, from coordinate 195,574,381 downwards.
CATAGTGTTTTGCAGCCCTCTCTAAGCGGCTTACGGAGTCAGCATATTGCCCCCACCAATCTGAGTCCTCATTTTACCGACCTCGGAAGCATGGAAGGTTGTGTTAACCTTGAGCCTATGAAATTGCTGGCAGCTGGCGGTCAGCAGAATTAGCCTGCAATACTGCATTCTAACCACTGCACACCACAGCTCTGCAAATGCCTGCCTACAATTAGTAATGGGCTGGATAGTAAAAGAAAACTAATCAAGAGATAAAAGTGCAGAGAAGTAGTAGCTCTGCTTGTTCTAAATGGGTCTGTACCTTTCGAAAAGCAAATAAGCATATTGAAAATATTTCTGGACTCAAATATGTCTCTGGTTTCCAAGAATGTGGAAATGGCCAGGAACAGTTTTATCAGACAAAATACGGTATGTGGTGGCTGTTAAAATGTGAGTGACTTAAGCATAATTGTCTAACAAAGTGGTCTTCGAAGTATGCTATTGGCATGAACATTTGTTGGCACGGCATGCTATTTCCCCCCTAATGCTCAATAGTGATGGAGTGCTCTGAAGATTATGTTATCATGAAATCTTGTGAGCTAACAAAATGAGCTTATTTTGTTGTGGCAATAGGATGGCAAATTGATTGACCATCTTTTTAAAATACACACAAATGACTGTGATTATTGTCATTTCTTCCTCTCTCTTTTTTGCCCTGGTAACAAAAAAACACAATACAATCAAAAGTCCCTGAGTCATGTATTTAAATTTCTGTACAGAAATAAAAATTTTAATAGGTACAGAGAACCACTATAAAGCACTGTAGCAATTTTTTCTCCTTGTTAAGAAGTAGCACTCACATTCATTCATAGTTATATTACAGCAATTTATAAGCCACTCAGTTCTGAAATAGTTCTAAGCCTTCTCTATAACAAAATGATCTATTAGTACTAAGGATCATTATATTTTTGCATTGAGTCAGAAGATCTTTTTTGTTTAGCTTAGACTGAAAATAAAAGACTTTGTTTTCAAAGTAATATGTAATATTACAGCTTAATGTCTGTTTATATGACACAAGAATGTACCAGGTAATCCTTGTTTAGTGAATGTTTCATTTAGCAAAAGTTCACAATTATGACAGTGATGAAAAAGTAACTTTATGGCTAATCTTCACATTTATGACCTTTGCAGATCTGTAAAATGAAGCAAAGCTAAAGTAAGATCGTTAGCAGAATTACATTTCACTTAGCAACAACCACTTTGGTTAACATCTGAGTTGCCAGTCCCAACTATGGTGCTAAAAATGGACTACCTGTATAATTTACTCACATAAGCTACATGTTTTGATGAATTAAATCTAGAACCTGCCTCACCAAAGCAGGTTGCAGCACCAGCCATTGGTTCTAAATCCCTTTTAGAATCAGAAAATTTATCAGCTGCCCAACAGTAATGCTGATTCTCTTCTAAACAAAAAATTAAATGCTGATTCTCTTCTAAACAAAAAATTAAATCATTCTGATGAAACATTAAACCATTAGCTTGTCTATGCTTAAGTGGGTGCTTGTGTTTCTAGATTGGCAAATATAAGAACTGCAGAAAGATTTGTATTTGATTTAGTTACAATGCATCTAACATTTATAGCCTTGTGCTGCTGACAAACATCCCCAGGATCTAAATCTGAGAGCACAACCAGTGCCCAACTTATATAATTGAACAAATGCATTTTTTTAAAAAAAATCAATATTCTTGTGTTATAAAAATAAAAAATATATATCTTTGTTCTATTTGCAGAATGTATACATGACAAAAACAATAGCAATTCAATGGACTTGTGCCTTCCCCATCTTAAAGCCAAAAGTGCAAATATGGAGATTTTCATTTTATTGGCCTGTAATCCTAATATTCAAAAATAAACTATTGAGAATAGAAACTTACATTTAAGTTTGAGAATAAAGCTCATTCATAAAAAAATATAGAATGTATTGGACTCCCCAAAGAAAGTACTTGAAAGAATGACACAAAATGTTTTCTGTTGCAGAAAATTGGAGGAATTACTGATGATTTGGTTCTCTGATATCTTTTTGGAAAAGTATTTCAATATATGAAAGCAGATTTATGGGAAATCCCTCAACATTAAAGAAGTTTAATGTGATATTGAATTTTATACCAAATCTCTGGAATCTGACTGTTTATGTTTTATGGTTAAATTAAGGTTGTAAATTAAGGGGTAAAAAATGAATTATGCTGAAATGCTGTAAAAGTGTTATTATTCCAAACCAAAGAAGTGGCTTTTGGAAATTCGCAATTTATCCATTTTGGAAAAGGCAATATTTTCTTCTGATCAAAGAATAAACCAATATTTTTAGCACTGATTTTATATTTTATAATATGATAATAGTGGTATCATTATGCAATTTTCCTTTTTTACCCAATTATATGCTATATTTTTTGTAAGCCAATGGCTACCTTATAGGTTTGACGTATTTGTTCGATTTTTAGTTTCAACCTAACTCTAATCCATTTGTATTTAATTTGATATATTTTGTTAGGGTTTTTTGAGTGGAGGTTTTTTTAATTCTTTAATTTTCAATTTTTCAATTCTTATTTTTTACATCTGAACTGCCCATCACTGTCAAAGATTTCTTAGATTGATTAGTTTGATCTTGCTACCATTGCATTCTGTATTTTGGTAATCTGTTTATATTTTGTAAATTTCTAAAATAAAGAATAAAATGTTAAAAAAACACCGCATTATAAAAACAGAAGCTTTCTAATCTATATAAATATTGACAGATGTATTTAATTTTTTTAAATTTCCCTATGGTATATTTGATGTTCACATTGCTAAATAGGAATTTGAAGAATGAATACTGCCAAAATTGAAAGTATTTCAAATAAATATTCGGTTTGCACACTGCCCAGGGGCTCAAAAGTAAAAAGACTAAACAACCCTGAAACACAGTGCCTGCCTCTGCTGGATAGCTTTTGCGCATTCTATAGCTCTGCAATGTCCTTGCTTTGCAAAGCCTGCTTTAGTTTGCGTGATATGATTTTAAGTATTATTGATGCTTTTGTTTATTTTAATGTGTATTTATTTAGTTAACTGGGGGAAGTTCAAGGATTTTACAAAGCAAAGGAAAATAATATTCACAATCATAAAGTATAAAGCTATGAAGGGCTACTAATAATCGCTACATATTATTTCCAATATCAAAGTGGCAGAGCTATTCAGACTTGCTGCTAAGCAAAGTGAGTTTTATCAAGCTGCTAAGTATCGTGTTATAGACATAGAATGTGGATTAACAACACAAACGGCACGAATGCGGACAACCCCAAAAGGACGCTGTTTTTATTCCTTTCTTACAAATGCACTAACTGGCAATATACCAAACCATTAGGCTTAATTGCACACACAGGAGCTCCATCCGCTAGGAATATTCATTCCGTTTATCCCTTAGATCCAAAAGGAGCAAACTACTGTCTCTATCTGATATACCACTGAGTCATTATCATTCAGAGTTGTGGTTTTACGGTATGTTGTATCTAGTTAAACTTCCCGGAAGAAGGCAATGGCAAATCATTTCTATTTCATTGCCATGAAAAATACGCGGGCAATCCACGAAGTCACCCGAATCAAGCTCAACTCAAAGGGGATTTATGACTACGTTGGCAGGATGCTCACAGAAGCTCTGGTTTTAAACTTATTGGATGAACAATTCCGAAGGAATTCACTGTTAATTGCCTTAAGATGCTTGAGCCGTTTCAGAAACACGCTGCCCTGCTTAAAACTCAGGCATCAAATGCAATTCCTCTAACGCAGCCCTAGTAGTAAGACTCAGTAAACTTTATTTCGGCAATTTTAAACTCCTGACGGTGCTGTTTCCAATGCCTCGTTTACGAGCACCTTCTCTCTTTGGCTTCACTAATGAGAACGGCAACTTCTCTTTAGCGTTTTACAGAACCACATGGCCGCTCAGCGCTGCCAGTATTTTTAGGCATTTATTCTTCATAACTTTTTTTTTTTGCAAATGAACCAAACGAATGCCTGCCAGACTTCTATTTCCTTCTTCCGTTCCAGGTCCCAATTTTCTTTGCAAGCAAAACCAAGCAGGGAGCCGCCTCATCTAAGAGAACACACCAGGCGAAATCTTCCTTCCTTTCTCTGCAAAAATAACCTCTCTTAAGATAGAATAGAACAGGGGGTCTTCAAACTTGGCCCTTTTATGACTTGTGGACTTCAACTCCCAGAATTCCTCAGCCAGGCATGCTGGCTGAGGAATTCTGGGAGTTGAAGTCCACAAGTCATAAAAGGGCCAAGTTTGAAGACCCCTGGAATAGAACGTCAAGGGTTGGCTCGCCCTCTTGCCCGGTGTCGGGCGGAGCATCGGAACCGGAAGTTATAACCAAGCGCCAATTCCCCCAGGCGACCGGGCTTGTACAGTACTGACACTGCGTCAAGAACTTCAGACGGGCCCCGTTGCCCTAGCAACGGCTCTCGAGCGGCCGTCCGCATGTCGTTGCCGGAGCCGGTGAGAAGGCGGCTGAGTTCCTTCAGCCGAACTGTATTTACCGACAACAACCGCACGGGACCCGAAAACAGAGGCGATGCCAACCACATTGGTGAGGGAGCGGCTCCGGCGTTGTGCCAGCTACAAAGATGGCGGTGTTGTGTTGGCACTGTCGCCATTCATGCGGTGGCTGCTGCCAGACTTCCTGTTGGACCGCGAAACCGCGATTAGGGCTTCATCCCGGAGCGTCTGGGCTCTGTCTGAAGAACCTTTTAAATCAAGGATAGTCCTTGTTTAAAATTACACCATCCTCCAAAACCAATCCTTAAAGTATATAAACTATTCAAACGTTCCTTTCCTTTTCTTAATGTGACACTATTGGCAAAAAGACTAGCTGCAAGTAATCTCTATTGCAGCCCAAGATGTGAACTAAAGATAATGACCATATTTAGCCTAGAAGAGGTACAATATATGGAAAATATTACCACTTCGAGGCACAGTGTAAAACCAGAGGTTGAATGCAGACCATTTACCCTCCCTCAACTCTAAACACAGGTTCAAAAATGTGTCTGACCTATGGAATGGCAGTCCTTAGAAGCCACTGTTTCAGCACAAACTTACAGATGTGTTTAGGTCAGAAGAGAATAAGCTCCTGCCAGCAGAATATGCTGTACCTCACAGGTTCCTCATGGCTGTTTTCCTGTCTCTTCAGATAATGAAATAGTCTCCAGTTTGCCCTTACAGATGTCCCTGTATTTCAACCTCTGGTTCTTCCCTTTTTGGTGGGCAAGCAGTATTGCCATGTTGCAGCTGAAGGTAAGATCTAAAAGGTGATAGATGCACCTCTTATTTTGAATTTTGTTATTCTTGTAAAGGTGTTTGATTATTGCTTTTTACCATACCCCTATAATAATGCAAAAAAGATTTCCACTGATCTTATTCTGAGTGGTATGTTTGATGCAGATGGATCGAGAGGTACAGTAGGCAAGTTAGTAGAAAACATGTATCTTCTCAGTGAGGTATGGTTTACAAAAAGACAATTTCATACATAAAATTACTTTGTCCAAGAGGAGTATTTATTTTCCATTCTCTTCTCAATTCTAGTATTCAGTCTTACCGGATTACTACAAATTCATCCTTGTGACAAGCATTATATTAGCATCTTTAATTGAGGTTATACGTCTGTACCTTGGATACATGGGAAATTTGCAGGAGAAGGTAGGTGTCCTTCACATACTTAAGAACCACTTTTCTAAATAAATGGGATATAGTTCTATGAAAAAGACAAAACACTGGAAAATTTATAATTTAAATTCAGGGCCATCTTTGAGTCTAATTTGTTCTTAGTTTAACCAGGTGCAGTGTCATGGACAGTTATGTGCACTCCTAGGGCAGCAAATGTTACATCTGTGGTCTGTGAGCTACCAGTTTGCTTCAGGGTCCAAATTGAAGATGGTGGCTTTAACCTTTTAACACCCTTCATGACATGGGACCACGTTGTCTGAGGGACTGTCTCTCCCCAATTACATCAGCCTGCCCTGTTAGATCTCACACAAAATATGTGCTGCAGGTACCGTAGGATAGTGACCTACATCTTGTGGTCCCAGAAGACATGCCTTCTCTGCTGTGGCACCTGTCTTATGGAACATCCTTCCTTCTGAAATTAGACTGGCCCCATCCCTTTTGATTTTCTGTAAAAACCTCTAGACCTATTTCTGCTGCCAGGCCTGGAGTTCCAAGGGAACAGGAGATCTGTCCCAATTGCTGAAGAGCCATTTTTGTCCTTCCTTCACCCGAGGTATTTTTGTTTTTATGTTATTTATTGCTGTGACTTTCAGATTTTCTTTTTTATTTATCGTTGTGTGCTGCCCACAGTCCCCTTTTGGGAAGATTGGGAACTGTATAATTTTGATTGCTTGATAAATAAATAAAATATTATTCTATATTCTTGATACCTTTAAAGTGTTTATTTATTACATTTATGTACCATCTGACTTCCAACAATATGAATTCTGTGATAAGGAGACATAATGGATTTAAGCTAACTTGCTTATAACTTTCTTCATCTCTTCTTGATCCTTTTTTAAACATTGAAATCATGTTGATTTCCTTGACAACAGCAATATGAAACATGAAAAGATGTATATTTCCTATGTCTATTTCATATTTTTTTCTGTTGCAATAGACTCAAAGTTTGACAAGTTCTGTTGGCTCTTTCAATATATGGGTTTACTACAGTTCAGAATTTCACAGCTGTGGTGGGGCTTATTTAAATAAGATCAAAGTCCTCTGAATTCCTGAAATACAGTAAGAGTTAATAATATACCAAAATAGTATTTGGAATGTTTAAAAGTATAAATTGGACTCTTGTACAATAGCACTGTCCACTGAAATAATTCTGAATTTATATCTTTCTGTGTTTATATCTTGGGCACTGATACAGTTCAATAGATTTTCTGTACCACTTTGCTCTTTGAATTATGTTGATAGATTGATACAATATTTTTATTCCTTTCCCCCCCATCTCTTTATAGGTTCCTGAACTAGCTGGGTTTTGGCTCCTGAGTCTTCTTCTGCAAGTGCCCCTAATTCTTTTCTTACTTTTAAATGAAGGGCTAAGGATTCAACCCTTGGAACGAGCAGTCAATATAATTTTTATAGTATTTCTTGTCTTTCAAGTTATTAGTGCATTCCTTGCTCTCAAAAGAATGGTGAACCAACTGGCAACTCGTTTCCATCTTCATGAGTTTGACCGGTTAGATGCTCATCTACCCTCTGATAACTTAGCTTGCCAGGCAAGGAGACTGGAAACTGCAGGGATTATGGGGCAACAAGTAGAACTTCATTCAACAACTGGTGTTTGGGAATCTGCAGTGAGAGCCTGATGTGAAGCAGAGCAAACACACACACACACATACACAATTGAAGCTCCTCTGCTTGTTGCCTTAACTATGTGAGTTTTAGAGGATTTGAGAAATTCACCTAGTTCTGGATAGCACAGACTTAGAGGAGTGATATCAACAAGGTATTCACTGTGGACTGATTCAGATGCAGTGGGAAGTGTTAGAAAAAATTGTCATTGGGTAGTACACTGGACCATCTTTTGCAAGCATGATTTTTTTAGTGGATCAGTCTTCCGCTCATTTCTGCTCATCTGTTATGGAATCTGTACTGTAACGATCTTAATCTGTTGTTTTTTCAACATGTATTCATATGCAGACATTTTTCAGTGGAGAAAAAAACATGGTCTGAAGCAGCATTCAGATTTCACAATCCTTTATGGACACCTGGAAAGTGATTAATAAGGCAAGGATTTCTATAACCTAAAACTGTTAGAAATATGAAAGCCTTTATGACCTTAAAATCATTTAAATAGAACCAATTAAATGAAAAATACGACTTTTAAAGCAAAAATATGACACTACAATTTTTCTGAAATTAGCACCCCCATTTTTAAAATAAACACACACACACCCCTCTCCCTGAGTTGGGGAGTGAATAAGGAAAAAAAACCAGGCAAATTCTCACTTTCTTTGCTGGTTCAAACTTGCTGGCATATCAGGAGGGTTGCCAGTGACGAAAATATGTTTGTTAAAAGATTTAGCAGAAATATATAACACCTTTAACAAGTCAAAATATAACTCTTCAAGCAAAACAAAAAGCATCTAATTCTCACCAGATTACTCTAAAACATAAAACATGTTTTTATAAATTCAGTTAAAAGGTTCCAAAAAAATATGACATGTTATAGAAATCCTTGCCCTAGTGGCTAAAGTTTTTTTTAAACAAAATTGTTTTTATTTTGAGATATGTATTTAAAAGATTCTATGGAACTATTTTGTAAACAATAAACTTTTTTAAACATTCTTTTAGTATATTCTAGTTTTAACCTTTTAAAAACAAACTAGCACTTTTCATTGAAAGATGCTATAAATATTACAATCAAGTATCTCACCATGTTTATTTTCCAGAAAGGGGAGGCATCATCCCTTCTGTATAATTTAAAGGAGAGTAGTCTTAAGCAATTTATACACAGTGAAGCCAAGATCTATTCATATACTGTACATAGTGTTATGATCTATAAACAAGGAACAATAGCTCAACAATTTCCCAGTAAGAGTGCAAAGTATTTAAAAGTAAAATTTTGCAAAATGGACAAAATTAACTACTTAAAAAGTTAAAAATATTCACATCCTACTTTGTTACAAAAATTAGAATGTAGGCAGAAGCAGATGAAGTAGAATGCCCAAAATTTGACCCTATGGAAATATGTGGCTAAGCAAGCAAGCTAGTTAAGATAAGGATGTTAACTTTGAAATCAGACAAGAACCGGATGACAGCTACCAGAGATAAAAAAGTTAGCCGCCATGCGGCAAGTCATGTTTAACTCATAACCTAATTGCCAACAAAAGGACAGCTGAGGTGACATATGATGAAATGCTGGCAAAGGATAAAAGGCAGAGCTGTAAGGGTTTCTGTGAGAAAATCTTTATTTGGGCACTTTGCCATCAATGTATGCCAAGCACTCCTGTCTTCCACAACCCCCTGGCCAGTTCTATAACAGAACCGAGTATATGCCTGCATCCACGTGTGTGTGCATGTATGTGTAATGCTTAAGGGATTCTAATAATGTTCTTATAGGTTAAGAGAGACGATGTACTCTCTAGAGCATTTCATTACTGCATAAGTTCCTGAACCCTATCTCTGTTGGAAAGACCAAAGCTATGTACCACCAAGCCTTGGCTGCATTTATCTAGTCTCTGGACTAGGTAGAACCTAACAAAGACAAGGTGAATGTATCTCAGTGGTCTGAAAGGAAAAGTGAATGGATGAACTAATATCTTTTACAAGGCTTATGTTGCTCCAACTTTTGTCTTCAGTTCTCATTGCACATGTACCACTTCTGCTGGGGCAACCAGCAAAGTGAAGTAACCGCATGCATATACATGCAGCAACAATGGGACATTATTGAAGTAGGCACACGATCAAAATGAAGGCATTGTTTGCACAGATGCACATTGTAAAACTCCTGTTTCAGATCTCTTGTTCAGTCCTATTGTGGCATCACAAGAATTTTAGTAATTTCTTATGCTGAGAACAGAAAGAGAGATGTTCAAATTCAAAATAACAGTTCAAGTTCTCAAAATTGTTCAAGTGAACACTGATAATGATGTATCAAGTAGAATATCTTGGTGTGTTGCTTCAGTGGGTTAGGACGCTGAGCTTGTCGATCAGAAGGTCGGCAGTTTGGTGGGTCGAATCCCGAGTGCCACGTAACAGAGTGAGCACCTGTTACTCGTCCCAGCTTCTGCCAACCTAGCAGTTCGAAAGCACATAAAAATGCAAGTAGAAAAATAGGGACCACTATGGTGGGAAGGTAACAGCGTTCCGTGCGCCTTCGGTGGCTAGTCATGCCGGCCACATGACCATGGAGACGTCCTCGGACAAGCGCTGACTCTTCGGCTTTGAAACGGAGATGAGCACCGGTCCCTAGAGTCGGAAACGACTAGCACGCATGTGCGGGGGAACCTTTACCTTTACCTGCTTTATTCAGTATCTTACAAAAGATTTTGCTGTTTTGAAAATACAATGCGCTGTTTTGTGTTATAGTAACAATATTTTGGAAACAAAACTGTGGATTTAGATAGTATAAAAATCCAGATGCCATCTAGAGGTTATTCAGAATACCATGATTTTTTTACTGAATAATTTGCTGGTTTTCAAAAAGTACAATTATAGTTGTAATTGTTGTTGTAAAATTGTATACCACCAAATCAGAACTTTCCAGTTGACAATAGTAAAATATCATTCACAAAATAAAATTCCAATAAAATACATATTTCCATAAAAACAGTAAACAAAATTAAAAACCACCAAAAGAAAAATGGAAACCTATACCCCCAATAGAGCCCAAAGACCTGTTGAAAGAGGAACATTTTACTGGTTTCTGGAAAGCTAGCTGAGTAAATAGCAAGGAATATATTATTCTACTCTGTCGAGGCTATCAGGTTTTGTCTCCAAGCCTCGTCCCCAAGATCTTTCACATGTGGGGATTCTAAAGATTCCCTCTTAGGATAACCACATAGGAATGCAGATTCTAGTTGATGCTGAACCTTTTGTGTTCAGTGTGTCAAAAACATAAAAAATGTCTAATTGACATTGCTGGTGACACACACAGAACAAAAGAGCCAGTTTTATATCTCCTCTGCCCCAAATCTGAGCCACCTTGAATAGCAGCACTCAATGGCAGTTTTGAAGCTGGGCTTGAAGTAGACGGCTAGGCCTCAACTTTAACCCTGTCACCAGTGCTGCCGCTCAAAAGGGCCCCTCGCACCATCCTCCAAAGAATTGCTCTCATAATCCAGCATCTTCCAGGTTCCGCTGCATGCCACTTACCCTCAGTGTACCCAAAGCTGCTCCAGGTCGCACAAGGTCTTTGTTCTTGAAGTGGCTTCAGAGAATGCTCCGAATGCTCAGAGAAAACTCTGCAAAAGCATGCCCCATTTTTGTGCAGTTTTCAGAGACTCTGGCGACCACGCAAGAGCCGCCTCATTCTTGCTCAGCCTCTGCAGCGTCCCAAAATCATGCGAGAAAGATACGCTGCATCATTACTCTAGATTCTGCCCAATATTAGGTACTGGAATTAAGTTCATTAAATCTGTGTAGTCAAATTCTACCATCTAAGAATTGTTTTAGGTTAATTTACAAATTACTGGCACCTATTTAGAATCAGCAGTTTTCCCAAGGAACATTTCCATAATGAGAATCCACTGATTTTATGCAATCAGCATACCTACAATATATTTGCATTGCATTCCCATATTTCAGCTTCCTAAGAGTGTTATATATTTCAAACATTACTACATTTCATGCAAGGATGCCAACAATGCTCTTTCAGTTCTTCTATTTTCTTAAATAGATAATGTTGTGGTTGGTTCTTTCCCCCTTGGGGAATTTATTCATTTTGTTCTACACTGTTCTTATGAGATTCAAGTCAGTTTAACTCAGGAGATTAACATGGGGAATAGGGGGTGAGATTAGCATTATGGAAGAAAAGTTTCAGAAGATAGTGATTCATTCAGTATGACCAATTTAGAGGTTCATTTTCTAGTCTGCCTTATCAATAATGGCAATCTTCAAGGGGCATAGCCTTCTATTGGAAAATGGTGATTTTCTCTTGCTGATGAGAAAAATGCAATGCTAACTGTCAAGATGTGATGCTAACCTCTGGTCATGTCTTTGTGTTTCTGACCAGAAACCTGAATGAAAGACCATGAAGGAAAGCATCAAGCCTCTTAAAGGAGGCAAAAATACACACTAGTAACTTGTGAAGGCAAAACGGACAAAATTAAAGGGGGTGGGGGAGGGAGGCCAAGAATAAGTGATAAGGAGCCACAAAAAGGATTAGACAGGCTGGTAGCAACTAGCAATTGCCAAATGCAACACAATCGAAACCAGCCATTCAGATGGGACAGCCCTAGGATACAAAGGACAGAAATGAAGGAAAGCTTTGGATTACTCTGTTCTTCAATATTGAATTTTCCCTCCAGATGCATCAGGCATGAAATATGATAGTGATAAGCCAAGATTGAAAACAGAGGCAGGGAAAAAAGAAGAAAAAGGAGGGAGGGGGAAGGAAAGGGGTAAAAGAAGGAGAAAATTGTAAAGGGGTTCTGTGAAATTTGCTGGAAGAATAATTTAATTTGATAGTTATTGGAACTCATCACCCGAAGTAAATCGATACAGGAATTGTAAAGTGTAATATTCAAACAAGGCTGTTGCACTGAATTCACCAAGATTTACTTCAGAGTAAATCATGTCTGGGATTATGTTATTAGCTATAACTAAATAGAATTGGTGTGCTCTATTATGTCTTTGTAAATAGTGGAGAAAATAACTTTAAAGTATACTTAATAACCAATACCCAAGGCGATTGACCTTATTCACACTGCTAAACCATGGTTTGTTTACACATGATTTGTTGATGGAAAGTAATTGTCAGGCTTCACGCCCGAAAGAGCCTCCATCACTTTTAAGAAGAGACTGGGCAGCCAGTTCTCTGGAATGGTATAGGGTCCTGTTTGAGCAGGGGGTTGGACTAGAAGACCTTCAAGGTCCCTTCCAACTCTGTTATTCTGTTATACAATACAGGTAGTTCTCAACTTAGAACCACAATTGAGCCCAAAATTTCTGTTGCTAAGTGAAATAGTTATTGAATTTTGCCCCATTTTACTATCTTTCTTGCCAAAGTTGCTAAGTGCAGTTAAGTTAGTAACACGGTTGTTAAGTGAATCTGGCTTCCCCCATTGACTTTGTTTGTCAGAAGGTCACAAAAGATGATCACATGACCCCAGGACGCTGCGACCATCATAAATATGAGTGTTGCTAAGAGTCTGAATTTGGATCACATGACCATAGGGATCTCGCAATGGTCATATGAAAAATGGTCACAAGTCACTTTTTTCAGTGCCATTGTAACTTTGAACAAACTGTTGTGAGTCGAAGACTACCAGTACATGAAAAGATGAAGTAGGGACACGCGATCATTCTGAGTGAAGGATACCTTTAGAATTTTGAGAGTGCATTTATAAATCAACTATAAGTGACTCTTGCCTTTTCAAAAAGGACGGCCATGTTGGACCTGGCCAGTCACAACGTAAACATTTGCAAGAGAGAGAGAGAGCTGCTTCCTGGGATGTTCTCTATTCCTCTAGAGTCTAGAGGACTTTTGTGACATCCAGTGTCATTGCTGAAAGTATGCATGATGCTAGAAACGTGGCCTTTGCTTTGTAATATGCAACATCCTACTACTGGTGTGTAAAAGTTCTTTAATATTTTGTACAAATGTTTCCTTCTAATTTTTTCTACTGAATGAAAATGCCATAAAATGTCCTTTTCTGAGCTGTTATCGCATAAAAGCTGTTGTAAAACCAAACGAAATAAATCGCATTTTCATTTAATGCAATTTTTGAACACACTCAGACTCTAAAAGCAGAGGATGGAGTGACCCTATGTAAGGATCTCCATCGTCGCCATCCTGGTGCTTTCTGGCATCCTGCCATCAAAGGGGAAGGGAGGCGGGAGGCATTGGGGGCAATTCACACTTGTGGTATCTAATGGTTGGAAATGGGGACATGTGAAGAACACCAGAGCTGTGTGTATTGGTTACCCCAGGCATCTTCAAGACAATCTGATGCACATCTACCGCCACCCGCAGCTGGGGATGGAACACCCATCCCAACTGCAACGGCTAGCATCTCAGCCAGCCAAATGGCAATGGCTGTCACCACCCCAGTGTCGGGGTTGGCTACCTCGCAGGGAGCACCTTCAGGACTAGCCCTGGGGGGGGAGGTATAGGGAAGGAGACCAGCATTTTGAAATCAAGGACATTCTGCATTCCCATAAACACCATGGGAAGGTCCAGTACCTAGTGGCATGGAAAGACTTCCCCCCTTCCAAAACAGAGTGGGTTGACCTCAAACAAGTTAAAGCTGCCAAATTCCTTAAGCAGTTCCACAATCAATACCCTGACAGAAGCCTAAACAACCCAGGGTTTCCCACAACATCACAGTGATCCTAGATTGGGTGGCAAAGGACCAGATATTGGGAGGAGGGAGGAGGAATGTTGGGTTTGGCTTTTTCTATTGGTGAGCGGGAAATTCAGTTTCTGCCTCACCTTCCTGCAACCAACATCTTTAGTAAAAATCCTTTTCACTTCAGTCAATTGGAGCCAAGAGTCTGCTTTCCTAAATGGTTGTTTTGGGGCAGATCTAACACCCTACTAAAAAAAATTAAGCCTGGTCTGTCCAGAACCTAGAAGCAATCCACTGAGGAACCTCATGAATATTGCTTTGAGTTTCATGACAGATTAAAAATAATAATTTAAGTTTGTATTTGTGCAGAGATGTTGCAGCTGGTGCAAACTAAACATTTAGGTGGGAAACCTATACTGCAATAATCCAAATAAAGACATAGTCTCTGAAAACTAATTAGGAACACAATGAATTACAATTATCAGGGGAATTATGCAACCAAGGAGTCCTTTGTATAGAGACTACTTGAGTCAGGAGTCAACAGCAGGCAACAAGATAACTAACTGAAGAAATTTTGATTGATTCTTTATAAATACAAATATGCATTAAAAAATAACCTGTGACTCTAATAGGCATGTAGGCTGCTTTTCAATTTTACCATATGGCTGTGGTGCCATTATGCTGAGGGTGTTTTTCATTACTGATACTATTGTAGATTAATAGAAAGCTGGCAGTGTGCATTTTCTGGACTGGAGATTTCTAGTTTGAGATCCCTAGTTTAACAAATTAAAATGCAAGAGTGGGATGGAAGGAAAGGCTTCTTAAGAAATTACACCTTGAATCAATCAGTAGAAATGTCATTTGTTCTTATATGACTTCAGTAGCCTAAGTTTTCAATGGCTTCAAAACTTTCTAAATGCAATGATCCAATTATTTATATCCTGTATTTAACATAAAATAGCTTACAAAAAATCCCCAGGAGGAGGAGGAGGAGAAGGAGGAGGAGGAGAAGAAGGAGGAGTAGAAAGAGAAGGAGATCATCATGATCATCATCATCATCATCATCATCATCATCATCATCATCATCATCATCATCAGGATAGCCTGAGCAGGCATGGAAATGAAGCTTGAAATTTGTTTATGAATGCAAGAACTAAATGAATTTGTGTTACCTTGAATGATATGGATGTGAATAAAATAAGAACTCATAGGTTGGCAATAGTTGCAAGTTATGCTCCTGGGGGGGTGGGTTAGTGATAATGAAAGAACAAAACCAGGGATGACTTTTGAGGAAAATTATGCAACATTCTTTATGACTATGATTTAGAAAAAAAAGTTATTCTGCTAGATGGTATGAATGGATGGGTGTGAACTACATAAGACAATTCAGAAAAATAACTGGGCCACAAAACCAAAATGAATGAGAATTATGTCTGCTTGGTGGGTGTGTTTACAAGAGCATCTGCTTGTTTTGAATATTAAGTGGCTGAAAAATCTATTCATGCATACAAATGGCAAAGGAATGAACTGAAGGACTGATTTGTTTATAATGAAAGATTGAGGAATTACAGAAAGGTACAGGAACAATGAGAGATTCTGAAGGTGGAACAAACCATTATTTGGTACTATCAAGAACAGATCTTTGGAAAAAATGGGCATGGAAGAAAAGGAAAGAACTGAAAATAAATGGAAAAAAGTGGAATTACAGGATCATAGAGCTGGAAGGTTAGAGGTAATCCAGTCCAATAGAGTGGAGAACCAAAAAAAGAGAAAGTATGAGTCCTGGTTGAAAATTACTAGATAAGCAAAATAAATGGAAAACGAATGCAAAGACAGGAAAAAGAGATGTGGGAATTTCTTGGAAAAGAATGAAAAAATCTTTTAAAATGCCACAGTTAGTTGGAGTTAAATGGGAAATATGAAAAAAAAGAAGATGCTTGATGAAATCGAAGAAGTGGAAGAGGATGTGAATGGAAAAAAATGCTAATAAGGGAATGATTACTTGTTGTAAGCCACTTAGAGATTGCCTCTAGGCGAGATGGGGTGGCATATAAATTTCATAATAAATAAATAAATGATTGCTCTGAGAATGAGTGAACCACTGTAAAATGAGAAAATAGTAACTGTGAAGAATGTTGTCAAAGAGAGCAAGAAACAATTCAGGTTGAAAGAAAAAATGCTGAGCAATTTTGATGGAAATTAAACATCATTTTGAAAATGGATAAAGGCAGCTAAATAAGGAGTCTCTAGCAGAGTGAATGGAATTAAAATAAAATGGATGGAAATTATTTGGGGAAAAATGAAGTCAGAGAATAATGGAAATAGCTTTTTAGAGATTAGTATGGAAATAAGTGTTGAAGAATAGAATTGAAACAAATGGTGGAAATATTAATTTATAAGAAATAAACCACGGGGAACGGAATTCTAAAAATTGTAAATGTCAGAAAATAGTAATGCTGTACAAGTAACTGGAAAATGTAATTTTGATTTTTTTAACCATTTTTTGTTTATTTTAATGTTGAATGCTTAATGTTTTAATGCTCTAATTGTTTTATATAGTGCTTTATGACATTGTAAGGTAAGCTGCCCACAGTCATTCGACAGTGAAATGGGTAGCAGATACATTTAATAAAGAAATAAAATGAAACCATCTCTCTCTAAGCCACTGGGAGATTTAAAATAAGTGTGAATGGATTCTCCCACAACTTGGGTCTGACTCCAAAAGCCAAACTATAATCTAGTAATTATTAATATGATTAACACTGAGTAGATTA
This sequence comes from Vipera berus, assembly GCF_964194415.1. NCBI lineage: Eukaryota > Metazoa > Chordata > Lepidosauria > Squamata > Viperidae > Vipera > Vipera berus. The sequence continues at coordinate 195,557,587 of NC_138202.1, read as the reverse complement.
ATCAGGGCATGACCTGATTAATACTTTAGTCAGACTGATTAAACAGTCTGATTAATGTGATAATGGAATTTAATTTGAAATGGAAGTTAAAATTAATTTTCGCTCTAGCACAATCCAGAATCCAAGAGGAAGTGTAGTCTTCCTCCTGAGAAAGCTTAAAGTCTGCTGTAAAGGTTACAACACTGTCACTTTAAACTGGAATGAGGTACAAATGAATTACCAATGTAATCTGCATGCAGTTGGGGTAAATAGCTTTGTCTTTCTCTTACATTCTCCCTGCCCTATGTGTAGAATGCTGCAGTAGTCTTTTTTTAAAAGGTTATAAGACTAACCAGCCAGAGGAGATAAAAGGTGCTCATGTCCATAGAGTTTCCCAGGCATGGTGGAATATCTGTGACCCTCTTTATCCATTTTTAGTTCTTCGGGGAAAAACCAACTTGAAATAGTTTCACACCTGTTTCCTGGATGCCAGCATAGGCTTGGGTAACAGGTAGCATAATGCAATACCTCTGAATGGTACAAAGCTGTGAAAAGATAAGTTGTGATTTAGAATCCATCATGCCTCTTTTCAAAAACAAATGCAGTGCCTCTCTCCTTTTCCCCATAACCTTAATCTGCTTTTCTGGCAAACATCGCAAGAGCAAAGAAACAGACCAAAAGATTTTGGTGTTTTCTGGTTGGTTAGTCATCCAAATGGAATACACGTCCAAGTCAGCATGAACTTTTATTGCAACTGCTTTGTTTAGGCCGTGATCATATCTGTTTCCTCCTCATCTTTACCTCCTTTTGAAACACAATGGTACATGTTGTGAACTGCATGGAAACAGCTTTGAGCAGTTGAGGCATGATCTGAATGTTTCTGCTTAAGGCAGTATGATCCAGTCATCCATAAATATTACCTAGGTTATGTGGGGCAACAAAAGAGCTGTCAGTCATGCAGATACAGGGTAGGGCATCTCCACTCATGACAAATAACTTAAAAAAAACCTAAGAAGTTTTTTTTTTTAAGTATAACACACTTAGTAAGATTCTGGGCTCCCCCACCCAACTGCATGCCATAGCAGAAAACCTCATTTCCACAAGAATGTGGAAAGAAAAGGGATTTTGGGACCTGTTTTAAAAATGCAATTTCTGAAGATGTGGAATCACTATCATGCTCATTGAGAAAAGCAAATGCCAGTGAAAGCTATCTGGCATTCAAAGAGAAAGAAATGATGAGTGACTGGACCCTTTTTTTATGTCGAAGAGACAAAGGCATTTTTAGTGCTGTTCCTATGCAAAATGGGGCTGAACTGAGTGTGGCGTAACTTACACTTACTCAGGTTGTGACTATGTATCTCAGACAATGGGCAATTCCTGTCCAGGCTGTTTCTCTCTCTCATTCCACCCCCAGCCATTTCTGAAAGCAACTTCCAAAATTCCAGTCCATTTTGTTGTGTGTTTGACAATAGGACTAGGAGGGTGTTCAATTTGAACTATAAACGAGATCTTACTAGTCATTTTCCTGCATCCTGCTCTTCTCATCCATGCCAAGGATGTAAAAGTTGTTGGCAAGTTTCTTGTGGAATGGCTGACTAGAGTAATCTCTAACATCTCCTTTAGAGATTGGCTGCTTTTCACCGGAACTTGTGTTTTTCCTTTTCTTTCTCAGATGGTTGCATGGATGTCTTCATCATCCAGAGGAATGCTGTAGATATAATTTACTTGGACTTCAGTAAGGCATTTGATAAAGTAGATCACAACCTACTACTTGATAAGATAGAAAAATGTGGGTTAGATAGCATCACCACCAGATGGATTCGTAGCTGGCTGACAGGCCGTACTCAGCGTGTGGTCCTCAATGGAACTGCATCTACATGGAAGGAAGTGTGTAGTGGGGTGCCCCAGGGCTCTGTTCTGGGCCCAGTGCTCTTCAATATCTTCATTAACGACTTGGATGAGGGGATAGATGGGGAACTCATCAAATTTGCAGACGACACCAAGCTGGCAGGAATAGCCAATACTCCAGAAGATAGGCTTAAGATACAGAAGGATCTGGACAGACTCGAACACTGGGCACTATCTAACAAAATGAAATTCAATGGTGAAAAAAGTAAGGTTCTACATTTAGGTAGGAAAAAATCAAATGCACAGGTATAGTATAGGTGGTACCTTGCTCAATAGTAGTAACTGTGAGAGGAATCTCGGAGTCCTAGTAGACAATCACTTAAATATGAGCCAGCAGTGTGCTGCAGCTGCCAAAAAAGCCAACACAGTGCTAGGCTGCATTAACAGAGGGATAGAATCAAGATCACGTGAAGTACTAATACCACTTTACAATGCTTTGTTAAGGCCACACCTGGAATACTGCATCCAGTTTTGGTCACCATGATGTAAAAAAGATGTCGAGACTCTAGAAAGGGTACAGAGAAGAGCAACAAAGATGATTAGGGGGCTGGAGGCTAAAACATATAGGGAACGGTTGCTGGAATTGGGTATGTGTAGTTTAATGAAGAGAAGGGTGAAGGGTAACATGATAGCAGTGTTCCAATATCACAGGGGCTACCACAAAGAAGAGGGAGTGAAGCTATTCTCCAAAGCACCTGTAAGCAGGACAAGAAGCAACGGATGGAAACTAGTCAAGGAGAGAATCAACCTAGAACTAAGGAGAAACTTCCTGACAGTTAGAACAATTAACCAGTGGAACAACCTGCCTCCAGAGGTGGTGAATGCTCCAACACTGGAGGTTTTTAAGAAGAGACTGGACAGCCATTTGCCTGAAATGGTATAAGGTTTCCTGCCTGAGCAGGGGGTTGGACTAGATGATCTCCAAGGTCCCTTCCAACTTTATTATTATTATTATTATTATTATTATTATTATTATTATTATTGTTGTTGTTGTTGTTGTTGTTGTTGTTGTTGTTGTTGTTGTTTTGTTGTTGTTGTTGTTGTTGTTTTGTTGTTGTTGTTGTTGTTGTTGTTATTATTATTATTATTATTATTATTATTATTATTATTATTATTATTATTATTATTATTATTATTATCCCTTCTCACACACCTCCTTTGACACTAATGCAAATGCTTTTCTCTTTTTTCTGTCACGGCTTCTATTGTGTAGTGGGTTCTGGACCACATGGCAAGAAAGAAACAGATGAGTACCGCATGACAGCTCTTTATTAGTGGTAGGCGCGTACTGAACAAAGGCGGTTACCAAGACCCCTTATATACCTAGCCAGGTATCACTCTGACCAATCCATCCATCCAAATCTCCCGCCGAAACTCTACAGCCAATTCAGCCGCAGCACAGCGCCACCTGGTGGTACCTGCAGAGCTACTGCTCCTACCCCATACATAACAGCTTCCGTCACTGCTTTGCTACTACAATGATCAAAGCAAAAAGAGCAGGTCATTCTTTTCTTCCTATGTTCCTCAGTAGGTCCGTGGAAACTTTATAGAAAGGTAAAATTAATAGTTCGACTTCTTAGAAATAAAGCAGCAGTGTTCTTAACGCTGCAGCTTAAAGATGTGGGGGAAAAAATTAAGGCGGTTTTGTAGTACTGTGGGCAGGGGAAGGAAGGGGAGAGGTCCAGGGAGCACTCTAGGGTTTTATTCATTGTGTTAACAAGCCGTTGCTAGATCAATCACAAGATTATATAAAAAATAGCAATTGCCAATCAGCAAGGAATTGAATAGCTCAGCTGCCCAGGACAGGGGTGTTTAGCAAGGCAGCAAGGAGCCTTTAGAGAGGAGGGGCCTTTCCAGACCCTGCAACTAAGAACTACTAGAATTAAATAAAACGCTGGGGATCATTTGCATTGAGGATCTTAAGGCAGCTGAAGCTGGGGGGAAAATGCAGCTTGGAAGCAAAGCTGGAAAATACAGTAATAGGCGCGCTTGCAATTAGCTGAGATTGGGGGAAAGACAATAACATTTGCTTCTGCCCTCAAGGAGCTGTGAATGGGCCATACCAAGGATCGGCCAGGCAGGAAATGTGGTTTTTGCCCAATGTAAAATATAACTGGGCAAAAGATGGTATTAAAACCCACCACCAGTGCCAACTCCCATTCAAATCAATGGAAAGGTCCCCATTATTACTCTACTATCTCTACCTGATATGGGACGCGGTGGCTCAGTGGGTTAGCACGCTGAGCTTGTCGATCAGAAGGTCGGCAGTTTGGCGGGTCGAATCCCGAGTGCCGCGTAACAGAGTGAGCGCCTGTTACTCATCCCAGCTTCTGCCAACCTAGCAGTTCTAAAGCACGTAAAAATGCAAGTAGAAAAATAAGGACCACTACGGTGGGAAGGTAACAGCGTTCCGTGCGCCTTTGGCGTCTAGTCATGCCAGCCACATGACCACGAATACGTCCTTGGACAAGCGCTGGCTCCACCGGCCCCTAGAGTTGGAAACGACTAGCACATATGTGCGGGGGAAACTTTACCTTACTTTTTATCTCTACCTGCCCCTCCAGGTTCATCTGAGGGTAGATTTCAGATTCAGAATCTAAAAGGAACACAGTGAGATAATTATATAAACCCCAGGAGAGGAACACTAATTATACCATAAGAAACTCTGATACACTTTATTACTGTGGTTTGTAATTTATGATTTAGCACAATTTGTTAGCCTAGTCAGCCATGAATTATTAATCCAACAAATCTTGTTAAACCAACTGGCTTATTGCAACAGGTGAATTCAGGTATTTCTTCCTTTTATTGGCATAATTTGCTTTCAGTTTTCTCTCTAGTTGAAAAGGAATAGGGCTGCGCTTTGCCACTGCAATGTCCCCACAGGAGGATAAAAAGATTTCAAATCAATCAATCAACAATATTATTGCCCGTATAATTGCCTGCAAAATCCGACTGTTGGGTTGATTGTGCAATTCAGTTTGGCTCTGGAATTTACCACAAAGTTTAAGTTACTGCTTTGTCAGAAACAATGCAACTATAGTGTATCCAGTAGAAGTCACAATGAGATTCCATGTGTCATGACATCCTTGTACAAAATAACAAGATTATATAATTTGCATCATTCACACAATTTGCACAATGATGTTGTGACAGCAGATGACTAAATAGGTAGCCAGTCTATGTGCAGTACTTCATCCTGAGACTTAATGGAGGCTCTGGACATTTGCTTTTAAGGGCTGAAGAGAATGGCAAGAGAAATTGCCTTTCTCATTAATTTCAAAGGCAATTTTCAAAATTGCACCCAGAAAACAACTTAAACGGGACTACACATTGTTCCTGAGTTTTAAAAGTAAGACCACTGATATCTGACAGGAAGATCTGCTTTGAAAAATATAATACAGTGTATGCCAAGAGGAAAATGTTTTTAAGAATGTAAGAAACATAAGCTCTTCTTGTTCCAAACTAAAATCAAGGCTGGGTCACTGGAAAATCTTTTTTGAATACAGTCAAAAGAAAACATTCTTTTCCTTTCCTACTTTAACTACTTGAATAAAAACAATGTTCACTGTTCTCTGTTTCAGAACAGTTTGATAGCCAATGACACGAGTATAAAACAGAAGAGAAATGCCAGAAGTTTCAGGAAAAAATTTAACATATAAGATATATTGGGGAGAGGTCAAGTATGGAATTTAATAGTTTTTTAAAAAGATAAATAAAAGGATTATACGAATTAGATATTCCTGTTTATACGGTTTTCTTTATTGATCAACAACATTGATCCTCATGTGAATCTTTTTCCAAAAAAAAACCTATCTGAAAAAAGCTACTTAAATCTTGCAATTGAAATCAATCTTGCAAAGTAGGAAGTAAAATGAAATGGATTTTCCCTGATTCGTATGCTCCTGTCATATGCAGAATCGTTACTTTGGAAATCCAAATCAGAAAAGCAGGTTAGAAATGGTTATAATTAAACACAATAAAACCAGTGGAGTCTCAAGTGTCATTTGTTGCAGTCCTACAACATCCGCTCTTATTTCTGAATTGCTTGGTTTTGTTTTTTTAAACATGCAGATCTAGACTGTGGCCAGTTCTGCACTAACCTGTGTGCGATGGGAACTGGAATAAACTTGCAGGGAAAGATTTTTCCTCAGTTCCCCACACTGAGATCCTTGTCTTCCTGCTGGGTTACTAGCCTGCGTACAACGCTCCTTAAATTCTCTTGCATTTTGTACTGCTGAAGTACTCACCAAAGTACCAGGACTGCCTTATGCATGTCTCTTCAGCTTAATTTGCATTGTATAAAAGTCATCGCAAAAATTATACCTGATATACCAGAACTTTCCTGTCCCTTCAAGCAGAATTTGGTTCACTGAAGTCCAGGCTATTACTGGCCCAGAATTTGGGAGTGGCCATGGCTCATAAACCAGAGGATGTGTGTGAATCAGCTTTACAAACTTCTTCCTTTGCTGACCTCTTGGCAAAATCACGAGGAACAGCAGAGCAGAGAGAAAGTTTATTTTCTCCCCAATTATATTCAAGGGTGGGTGGGAGAATGTTTGGCTTACTGCTTGCTCAGAAGGAGTTAAGACCTCAGAGATGCTGCACAAGAGCTGCTGCTTCCAGGTTTCCTCCTGAATTCTTTCACTTGTGTTTTGAATATCATCATTTCTTATTTCTTTATTTGGTGTTCAGTGCTATGCAAATGTAATCAGATGCTCTGTTTCCTATCCAGCTGCACTCTGTAACCTTTTAAGGTTTGGTCTGTGGGATGCCAAATGAAGTCAGTGAAGCAGGCAACACTAGTTAGTGAGCATCTGTGGATAGTGTTACATTACACGGCTACACAGAGAAACCAACTGGAATGATGAATGATACCATGATGGATGAAGATGCCCCAGAACAGTTAAGTGGCAAGGCTGCCAGTGACCAAGATGGACCAACTAGCCCAGGGGTAGGCAACCTCGGCTCTTTTATGACACATGGACTTCAACTCCCAGAATTCCAGAGCCAGCATGGCTGGCTCAAGAATTCTGGGAGTTGAAGTCCATGAGTCATAAAAGAGCCGAGGTTGCCTACCCCTGAACTAGCCCATGTTAAAATCGTGACTGATGCAATTGGGGATGTTCTCTTCCTACCAGCAAGCAACTCCTCAGGGAGTTACTAATCAGTACCTTATTCAATGCATCAGATACAAATCCCCACCCAGTTAAAAAACATGCTCAATGACCTTGAGTCAGGTCTATTTCTTATTCTACCTGCCCTGTCTGTTATCGAGTGATGTTGCAAAAGACCATTGTATTTCAAGGCATACAGTGGCGTCTTTAAATTTCTCCTTCATGTGAAGAAGAGGTCTAGAGTTCACTCTGAATTATGACAGTGTCTAAATTGCTTTCTTTCTCTCTCTCTCTTGATGACATATAATGATAAGGGGGAAATCTTAACACAGCTGTAACGTATTAGGGAGGACCCCAGGATTACATACTGTAAGTTGGTACCTGCTTATCTGTACAGTTACCAGAGTCTTTGTCTACATTCCGGGTGCAGTCAGTTTGAAGGGTGAACAGGTACACCATATTGGTAAGGGTCAGGTCATGCAATCAGGTAAAAAAGGCCAGGAGGGTTTTGTTACCAGGTGTAAATAACCAGCCTCTTGGCACAAGATCTGGTGCAAGATAGGGATAAAAGACCCTGATATTGCCTCTTGAATATGGAGCTTTGAAATAGGCCTAGAGCAGTGCACGTTGGCGGTCTTGGGGTCCCTCCACTGTTATTCCACTGGGGCTCCTGACAGCAAAACAGATATTTGTTATCATCTTGCATAGTATGGTATACTTTTATGTTTCTGTTTAAACCTGCCTGCTAATGTAAACAATAATGCTTAGTCATTGGTGTGTTTATTGCCTCTGGATCCTAAAAAATAATCCTTTTTTAAGCTTGGAAATACAACTTAACACTAAAGGCAGTACCATGATTGCTCCCATGAATTTCTTCAGAAGTGAAAAAGGTTAAGATTTCCTCAAGTCAGGCTTGACTCCCGGTGACCATATAGGTAGGCATGTTTATGTTATATTCTTATTAACAATGCAGCAGCATTTTGCTGTTACCTAGCGCTGGGATTAATTTTTAATTTCCTTGTTTAGCCAGCAGTCCTGGGACTTTTCTGAAGGTTACCCAATCAAAGTATGTCTGATCCTATTTACCTTTTCAAACCCAGTCAAGGTGTTATATATGGAAGGTAATGTATGGTATTTTAAGTTGTATAATACATTAGGAGAAGGAAAGGTTGTATAAACTTGGTTTTAGTATGTTAAAATTTAGTTGGATAGAATAGTTTTATAAAACTGATATAAATTGTTTTATGTGTGATTGAAATTAATTTGTAATACTTTTATGGGCAATATTGGAGTAGGTAATAGAATATAAGAATATAAGAATGATGTGATTATATAAAAAAAATTTAAGTTTCGAAGTAATCTATGGTATTTTAATTTGTATAATATATCAGGATAATATGAATTTAAAGCTTAGTTGGGAAGAAGAACAGCTTTAGACAATTGATATAAATTGTTTTATTTGTGATTGTTTTTATTGGGTAGATTGAAAAGTATTATCTTGTTTTTGAATAATTATTGATATGATGTATATATATATGTTTGGAGTTTATCTATATGAGTTAAAGTTCGATAGTTTATATAGTTCAGGATTGTTTGCGTAAGCTAGATTATGATTGTTTGTATTTTTATACCCTGTATTCTGCTCTGGGAAGTGGGGGGGGGGAGGGGAAAGGGAGGGTGGGGTTGGGGAGGGTTGGGGAGGGTGGGAGGGAAGGGGGCTGGGGGGGTTTCTTTTTCTTTTTTTGTTGTTTGTTAAAGATAAAATGTATTCTAAAACTTTTTAATAAAAAAAAAGGTTAAGATTTCCTCAAGTCAGGCTTGACTCCCGGTGACCATATAGGTAGGCATGTTTATGTTATATTCTTATTAACAATGCAGCAGCATTTTGCTGTTACCTAGCGCTGGGATTAATTTTTAATTTCCTTGTTTAGCCAGCAGTCCTGGGACTTTTCTGAAGGTTACCCAATCTAAGTATGTCTGATCCTATTTACCTTTTCAAACCCAGTCAAGGTGTTATATATGGGGCTTTGCAAAAACACGCACTACAGCTTCCTGCTGTTGAGAGATCCAGTCCCACTTCAGGTTATTCCATCCTTCCCCATTCCTTCCCTTCCCTGACAGCTAGCATCTACGACCTGAGCTACAAATATTCTCTGATACAATTTTTAAGCCAGCATCTTTTCCAGCATGCTCTGTTTTCATTGGGCTGTTTGATTTTTCATCATTAAAAAGGAAACTCTGAAGACTGTTCTTGTACACGTCTCCTGATTCCACTGATATCCTATGCATGACCTATAGAAAACAAGGATCTTGTTTAACCCTGGGAATGAGGCTGAGGAACATTGTTTTCAGCTATGCCCACCTACTGGAGGCAACTAAGTTCTGTCAAAGTTTTCTTGTTTTCTTAAAATGTACCGTATTTAATGGTGAGAGTTTCCACTCATAATCAGTGTTAGCCAAGTCAGGATAAACCAAGCTTAGCTAGTTTGACCAGCCAAGGTTTTAGTTTGGTGATATGTCTCTTTGGATGAATTGTATGATAAAAAGAGAATGTATATTTTTTTTAAAAAAATGTTATTTCTCCCTTTTTTTCTTGGGCGAAAATGGACACTTTATTATAGCTTTAAATTAAGAGTTGAAAGTAAGTTTCATTATATCCATGGATATACATTTGTATACATTTCTGTTTTCCTTTCTTTTTCTTTATACTTTTTCACATTTCCATTATTCTCTTTTCCCTCTTTATTCTTTATTCTTTCTCTTGAATGCTAGTTTATGTTGTTGTTTTTTCTCTGTAAGATGTAATAGAATTATTTGACAAAAAATGTAAATAAAAACTATTTTTGTGAGAATGTAAACTATTAGTTCAAGAAAGATCTATTTCTTAATAGATGATTACAGGATATATATATATTTAAAAGCTTGTGGAAAGCACTAAAGAGGCATTTAAGGTGATGTGAGTTGAAGATCCCAGAGCATCCTAGGCATGCCAAAAATGCTGGCTCAAAGAAGACCATAGGGTGTTTGCTGTTCCTGAATCAAAGGACCTGCAGAGATAAATGCTGCTACACGATCAGTTTGACAATGCTGCCACCCCTTGTCCAAACAATGCTACAAATGCAGGTGCTTTGTATTTCACTCATATGGTCGGTCACCTTTTAGCAATGGCTTGCCAAACCCTTTCCATTCCAAGATGAAAAAGTGTAAAGTACAGCTGCTGGCTCATCCAAGCAGAGAATAGTAGAAGAACTCAGTTGGGAAAATGGCATAGTTCTTTGAAAGATTTAGCGGCATATGTTGCCTTAACAAAATAGTACCTGATTAGCCTTGCAAAGGGCTCCTACATCCCAGATAGTATCTTCATTTTCATACGGGATGGGTGCATTTTCTTCCAGAGTTCCTTTTGCCTCCTTGATCATTATTTCTTCAAACCATCTCCCCCTTTCTCTGACTCAAAGTGACTTTGATGCTTTCCTCATGGGGGGACAATGGCAAGCTGACACTTAAAGAGGTGGTCAAAAAAATGAGGATAAATGGTAAGTGTTTTGAGTTTTCATGACTCCCATGTGAATTTGTAGATCAGGAAAAAGATCTGGATGGATTTAACCAGTGATGGAAAACCTTCTGGATTTGACCTATCAACATTTAAAAAAAAATGCCTAACTTGACTCTGTTGGCATGTCTCACACACAAACACACACAAACAAACAAACAAACAAACAAACAAGAAACAATTCTCTATCCCTCCCCCATCTAGACCACCCTGTACAATGGCACTTGGCAGTGTCGAAGTTGGATGTAAAATAGAGCCCTGAACCTCCACTTCACCTGTAGTGCCACTACTGACACTCATAAAGACCACCTCATACTATTCCCCAAGCCATGTGAGTCTTTGGGAATGGCAGGATTGCTCCCATGGCCTAGTGCTCCCCAGGATCTGCTGTGCACCACTTACCTTCAGGCAGTGTTCTCTGTCTGTTGAGAGGCCCCTGCAGCTGTTCCAGATCAGCTTGAAGGCCTTTGTGCTTGAAGTAGCTTCAACAAATGCTCTTCCTCTGCAGTCTCTGAAAACCACACAAAAGCATGCTACATTCTCACGTGCAAGAGCATAGCTCCTCACACGCCTTTCAGAAGCCATGTGAGAATGGGGTATGGTTTCAGGAATAGTTGTTGAGTGTTAGTGAATGCTGGTTTGTCATCCAAAATGTCATGGCACATCATAATGGACACATGTGTCATAGTTTGCCATAACTAGATTTAGATTAATGATGTGATTCAAAAACATTTGATTTTATTTAGTTTCCAGGCTCTGCTCCAGCTATTCAGTTCTCACCCAAACGATTTAGAATCTTCCCCCAGCAGTACTTGTTGGACATAAAATCTGTAATTAAGCAATCGCCTTTACGACTGAAATTCAGAGACGGTTCTGCAAGCATCACATAATAGTTGCCTTCAAAAGTAGCAACCCAAAAATAATTTATGGCATAATAATTAAAGGTTAATCACTTGGGATTCTGCATTCTCTGACACTTTATAATCAGTATCATTTACCCAAGAAATATCTCTGAACTACATTTTTCCACTACAAGAAAACAGAATCTTAAAGAAGTTCTACTGATGATTATTATTCCACTCTGATCCTCTGCATGCCAATTTATTCAGAGACCCCATGAGTGGAATGGAAGAGACTATTAAGTAAGCTGTTGCATCTTTGCTAGTTTACTGAGAAGGAAGCTTCTCTGGAGTCAATGGAGCTTTCTTTCCAGAAATGATCCCTGGGTTTCAAGCTTAACATTGAACCTGCTTTTGGATTAGTGCTGCTTAACGCATCACTTGCCATCCTATAATTTACCATTTGAAGGAGACATTATTCTGTCCAAAATTGAAGAAAACAAGCAATACAAAATGTATAAATAAATAGAAGATATGTTTCCAAAATATGTATTTTTCAAGCCCCACATAACTGACAAATACAAGAAGCTAGAGTCGCATGGATTTAGAAAGGGGTGTTTAATGCTAGCAAAAGCATGATCTTCAAAACTGTCCAAGTAAATTTACAGACACACTTCTAACAGACCAAGTAAGAAATGTTTCCTGCCTACAGCTCCCATAGCTGAACTTGGCTTCTCAGGAATTCCCATTAAACTCTTTCTATGCCTGCTTCTTATAGTCTCTCACCGTGCTAGAGGAGCTGAGTGTTTGTCCAAAGCCCTGCAAAGCATGCCCTTCTCTCCCATATCTCAGTTCCTATGTGAACTTCTGGCCTGTGCCCTTTCAAAATAGTATAGGTAAAGGTAAAGGTTCCCCCGCACATGCGTGCTAGTAGTTTCCGACTCTAGGGGCCGGTGCTCATCTTTGTTTCAAAGCCGAAGAGCCAGCACTTGTCCAAGGACATCTCCGTGGTCATGTGGCCGGCATGACTAGACGCCAAAGGCGCACGGAACACTGTTACCTTCCCACTATAGTGGTCCCTATTTTTCTACTTGCATTTTTACGTGCTTTCGAACTGCTAGGTTGGCAGAAGCTGGGATGAGTAACAGGCACTCACACTGTTACGCGGCACTCGGGATTCGACCCGCCAAACTGCCGACCTTCTGATTGACAAGCTCAGCGTCCTAACCCACTGAGCCACCACGTCCCAATACAAAATAGTATAGTATGGCTAAAATCCAATTTACTGTGTTTCAATTTGAGGTGCAGCATCCAAGCTTCCCATGTTCTGCTGTGCTGCCTCATCATGGTAGGGTATCTGTGTGAGTTCCTGGTAGGGATGAGTGAAAACTATTGGTATATATTCCCAACAGTGGCCACCCAAATCATGAAGGTCATCCCAGCCGCCCCTCTAAAGCAAGCAGGCCCCTATATTGGGCCATAATAAAGGCAAAGATGCTGGAGGCAGAGGATCATTTTAGTACAACAGCAAAGGCATCAATTCACACTGTGTGGGAGAAGCCAATGGTAGACCACTTCTGTATTTTTACCAAGAAAATCCCATGGACAGAAAATGTAAAGTGACTGATGATATAATGACAGATGATGGTGCAGATAACATGGTACTGAGGTTCCTTCAGAGTACTAGATTAAAGCCGTTGGCACACCTGCTTGCTGATGTTGCCATGCAAGAAGAGAAAATCTGAAGCTGTTAAAGGCATAATTATAGCTGGAACATGAAATCAACTATACACTGACATCTTAGATTTCAACGTTGAAATGGACTGGAATTTCATCATTTATTACTCAGGACATGAAAAACATTGCTTTCGTGGTGAGAATGAACATAGCAAAAATAGTAGAGTCAATGACTGAATAGTATCAATTGAGCTTTGCAGACAGTAGTCCACGTTTGGGATTCAGCTACTGATGCAGAAGACGCTGAGCTTGACATGGTTTATGATCAAGGTCTATCTAAAACTGACAGCACCTGCAAGCAAGATTGGAATACCAAATCTGGAAATAATAAAGGGAAAAAAACAGTTTAACTGGGTAGCTGAGGTAATAGAAAGGAAGTAAGAGAATGTCTTACCAGTTTTTGTCAGTTAAACTAGATGTTCAAACTGACTTTAGAAAAGGTTAAGGGGCAAGAGACATGTTGATGCAAATTGCATAATTGAGAAAACTAAAGAATATATAAAAAGTCAATCTGTGCTCCTTTGATTATAGAAAGGTTTTCAATTATGTCAACCATGTCAAACAATGGAAAATGGTAATCCCAGAACTTCACACTGTCCTCAGGCAAAACCTATGCACAGCTCAGGAAGTCACAGTCTGGATAGAACTAAAGCAGATTGGTTCACGGTTGGCAAAATGTGAGATGAAGCCGTATACTATCTACCTTTTTATTCAACCTATATGAGGACCATATAGGGGTGGGAACATTAGAAGAACCCATATGCTTTTAAAATCAGAGGAAGTAACACCAATAACCTATGCTAGGCTGATGAGGCTACTCTAATAGCTGAAATGCAAATGATCTCCAAGTTCTAGCAATGAAAGTCAAGGAGCACAGTGACTATGCTTCAATATAAGGATAACGAAATTCATCACGTAAGTACAGCAATCTGCCTTAGAACTGATAATGGAGATACTGAAATGGTGAACAACTTGTGTTTTTTAGGATCAACTATTTAACAGTAAAGGAACCAGAACTCAAGAAATATGTCAGAGACTAGCACATGGTAGGATATCAATGAAGGCCTTGGAAAAGATATTCAGGTGCCAGAACATATCTATATTTACAAAAGTCATAATCAAGCAAGTAATAGGTTTTTTCTGTGATATTCTATGGAAGTGAACATTGGATTTTGAATAAGCAGGACTTACTCAAATAAGCAGTATACTGATACTTTTGAACTTTGGGGTTAGATAACATTCCTGATAATGGATAGCCAAGAAAATAAGCAAACAGATCATAGAACAAAGCAATACTGTTTGCACCTGAAGCATCAACGATCAGATTCAGGTCATCTTGTTTTGGACATGTTATATGAAGACATAGTCCCTTTGAGAAATCTGTAATTCTTGGAAGGATGGAAGGGAAGAGAAGAAGAGGATAACTAGCAGCAAGGTGGATGACTTTGATTGTAGGAGCCAACAACAGGTGCTAGAGTATGTATTTTTATTTATTTATTTTATTTTATTTAAATTTATATACCGCCCTATTCCAGTAGGACTCAGGGCGGTTTTAAGCCCAGGGAGGCAGGAAAGTGTTAGAAAAAGATTCAGACTGGCTCTCCCCTCCCCCAATTCTGGAATTTAACAAGGGAAGGTACAGTCAGTTTTGCATAACAGATTGTTACTGTAGTCCATCTGAATAAAGCATAGTCTTTATGTGGAGTCAATTTCCTGATTTGTTTACCTCCTAGAGGTGAGAGGTCATGAGTGCACTGCTAGAAGACTGGAAGGATTAGGCTGGGGACAGATCATTCAGAGGAAGAAATATTTAGACAGTTACTAGGAGTTGGCTCCGACTATAATGCATATAAACAATCAGCCAATGGTGTCTAATTCCAGGATCTCCTTCATTACTCAGAATATGCTTTATATTAAGGTAAAGGTTCCCCCGCACATGCGTGCTAGTCGTTTCCAACTCTAGGGGCCGGTGCTCATCTCTGTTTCAAAGCCGAAGAGCCAGCGCTTGTCTGAGGAGGTCTCCGTGGTCATGTGGCCGGCATGACTAGACGCCAAAGGCGCACGGAATGCTTTTACCTTCCCACCGTAGTGGTCCCTATTTTTCTACTTGCATTTTTACGTGCTTTCGAACTGCTAAGTTGGCAGAAGCTGGGACGAGTAACAGGGATTCGACCCGCCAAACTGCCGACCTTCACATCGACAAGCTCAGCGTCCTAACCCACTGAGCCACCGCGTCCCTCTCATGCTTTATATTAGCCCAATACTAAAGACTTGAGGCTCAAAAGGAGGAGCCAAGAAGGGCATCCAAAGGGAATTAAATTGGGGACAACTAATTATTGTAGAAATACCTTATTGTTTTCCTTTGATCTGTTCTATAGTCTAATTTTTAGAGCAAGGATGGTGGTGCAACTAAGGTGTTAGACAAGATCAGGGAGATTCACTGGGTAGTTTTGGGCCAGTCTCTTGAATAGGTTTGTTATGGCAGGATGGAAAAAGCTAGAAGGAGGGAATACTATATACTTGGCTTTGAGCTCCAGTACAAAAGGTGTGACACAAATCTAATAAATTATTTTGTGCATTAATTTATTAGATTTGTTATATTTTATTGAGCATACAGTAAATATATACTGTACTTTACTATATGTTGATTTTAGAGTTACTTATGGTTGTTTATATGCTGGCAGCTGCTTTGAGAAAATACAATTGAAAAAAAAAGTGGCCTGTAAGTATATAATATAAATATGAAGCAGACAGATAGGTGATGTAGTGGGGGTATGATGTTAGACTGGCTCCAGGGAGACTTACTGTCTAATCCAATGCAGCCCACTCGGAGAAAAGTCACTCTCTGGATGACTTTAGAGCTATTTACTCTTTCTCAGCTCACTCCACAGATTAATTCTGGGGTGATGAAGTGCTATGTATGCTGAGTTGAGCTCCTAAATAAAAGGTAATGCTTTATTGGTTCCAGGAAAGAGAATAATATCCACCATTTTTGGTAATATACAGCCTGTTTATAAGTACAACTTCCAACTTAAACACAAATTTGGGTTAAAGACAGAGTTAGGAAATGGAATCCATTCCTAACCAAGGGACTGCCTATATTTAAGAAAATGTCATAGTTTCCCCATTCAGGAGCAATATTTTGTTTTATTTAGTTAGCTATTAATCATAGTTGTACAGCCACCTATCTCGCCAAAAGCAGCTAGGACCGGCATACAATGGTGTTTTACTTGATTTGAGTGGACATTATAGGATGTTTCAAACCAAAGGCTTTAAATATCTGCCCAAAGCTTTACCAGAGGAAACAGGTAATGGTTTGCCTCTCTAACTCAATGTATCCTTACGTAGCAATATGTCCACTAAATACAACAGACTTTACTTTTGTACAATCATTTATGACAGCCGCACCCAACCATTTGGGTGTCAGGGACTGGTTTCATGGAGGGCGGTTTTCCCCAGACCAGGGGTGTGTTTGTGGTTTTGTGTGCTGTCTGGATCCTGCACATGCATAGATGGGGCTTTGCTCACTTGCATGGCCCGGTTCCTGGCAGGGTTGCAGTCCAGTGCCTGTTTGTGGCCTGGGGGTTGGGCACTCCTGATTTATGATATACTGATAGCTGTCTGTTTCCTTTATTTCTTTTTTCCTCCCAATCTACTAGATTTATTTTACTTTCCACCCTCTATTCTCACAAAAATAGTTCAGTTCTGCAGCTCGACTGTATTTTTCAGTAGTTTGGATTAGGTGTAGTTTTTTGCTTATGGAAAGCTTGCAGGGATAACACCTTAAAAGAAATAAAGAGCCTTGGTGGAGCAGTGGGCTAATGCCTCCTTAAGTAACACCAGCTGCCTGCAATTAGTGCAGGTTCGAGTCCCACCAGGCTGAAGGTTGACTCAGCCTTCCATCCTTCCGAGGTAGGTAAAATGAGGACCCAGATTGTTGGGGGCAATAAGCTGACTTTGTAATAATGCCGCTGGGGGGGGGGGCGAAAGCCCTAATAAGCAGGCATATACATAGAATGAAGGCTATTGCTAAGCACATTGATTTGTGCTTCTTAGATTGTAAGCCGCCCTGAGTCTTCGGAGAAGGGCGGGATATAAATGGGATTAAAAAAACAAAAAACAAACAAACACCAAACGTGTTCCTGCTGGCGTTCCCAGTGATTCAGGGGAAACTGTCAGGGAGTGTTGGAAATGAGGATCACGTGACCATGGCTGACTGCAGGGGCATTGCGCCATTTCACTCATTCGAAGGTTACAAAGAGACACAAGAGTCTTAGTACTATATAGATAGGTGATGGGCTGCCTTTTATATTTGCTGCTTTAATCTAGTTTTGAATTTCTCTTTTGTCCTTCTTCTTGACCATCTTAACCAGTTGTAGAGACATGCAATGTTTCAAAGATGGGCTTCAGGAAATAGGATGTTCTCCTGCCCGTCTCTCTCATTCCCCTTTTAATAGTTACCCTCAGGGAATTATCAACAATTGCAAGAGCAAAGTCAATTGCAGATTCAAAGGCAAAAGGGTCCTTGGATTGCATGAGGCTCGCTCTGTCCCTGCACATCCCTAGAAGAAGTGCCTTAGTCTGCAGTCCTCTGGCTCAATGATGTGGATGTAAGCCTTACAGAATTTAGAACTGCTTTGTGAAGTTGCTCGTTTTATTTTATATCCTTTTGACTGGAAATCTTATACAGAAAGAGCAATTTGGACATTAGGTTATGTTGCACATATTTAGGCAACTGTATGGAAGGTTGAGGGACGCGGTGGCTCAGTGGGTTAGGACGCTGAGCTTGTCGATCGGAAGGTCGGCAGTTTGGCGGTTCGAATCCCGAGTGCCGCGTAACAGACTGAGCACCTGTTACTCGTCCCAGCTTCTGCCAACCTAGCAGTTCGAAAGCATGTAAAAATGCAAGTAGAAAAATAGGGACCACTACGGTGGGAAGGTAACAGCGTTTCGTGCGCCTTTGGCGTCTAGTCATGCCGGCCACATGACCACGGAGATGTCCTCGGACAAGCGCTGGCTCTTCGGCTTTGAAACGGAGATGAGCACCGGCCCCTAGAGTCGGAAACGACTAGCACGCATGTGTGGGGGAACCTTTACCTTTACCTTTACCTATGGAAGGTTAAGAAATAATATCATTTATACAAGTGGATTATCTGAGTGAATAAATGGCAGGGGAATAGCTAGCCAGGCCTATCAGATTCTGGATGTAAATAGTATTTTTATATTACTTTGAAAACAATACCTTAATTGATGTGCAAAACTGAAACCCCAAAGGGTGTGAACCGATGGATTTCCCATAAAGGCAAAAGAAAAATCAAGCTTCATCCAAGAGGAACACAATACTGCTAAGTAAGGAAATACTGAATGTGTGTGTCCAAAAACAAACAGATGCTTTGTTAGACAGCAACAAAACAGTGACTTACACAGCCTGTCATAGGGCAAGAGTATTAAGCTTAAATCTGCTCATGTGACAAGGCCAGGGATTAAAACCTCATTTCTTGCCAGCATTCCTCTCTGTCAGAGCTTGATTCTGTTTCTTTAGCTGCAATAACCCATCTGTCAAGGACCGCATTGATTCCAAAAGAACGAAATGTTGAGCCTTAAGGTACGGTTAACATATTCCCACTGCTACACAATATGCACACTATTTGCATTTTTCTGTTTCTGTTCCTTGATGCAAGCTTGCACACTTGGGCAAAGTAGCAAGGGTCACACTAGACCTTTGTTTCTAATTTCAGTTCAAGTCTTTTAACTTTTAAATGAAGGGAGCATAATCTTTTTCAGATGGAGGTTGTTGTGCTTGGCTTTTTAATGGCACACTTAGGGCCACACTCCAGAAAGTTGCCAGGATCAGATTAAAAGCTAGGTTATCTTGAATCTAAATGTATTTCAACTTTAATTTAAAAAATACATTCCTGCACATTTAATAATATCCCATCATATTCAAAATTACAATCTGGAAGAAATATGGGGAATGCACAAACACAAAAATTTGTGCAAATCTGCAGAGTCTTTTCATGGACTCAACCAATATGCTCCCATGAAAACAAACTCTATTCTAAAGCCATTTTAAAATACACCCACCTCCGTATTTCTGGATGCCATGATTGGTGCAGAGATCCTTAAAGTATGCTTCAGGTCTACCAACAACAACAAGGTTTGCTGTAAAAAGCTTGTTTGTTACACTTTAAATACAGTATATAAAATACTTAATGTTGAATCACTGCATCTCTGTTCTTTGCTGTCATCTGTTGGCTTGTTCTGCCTTACAATTTGTCCTCAGAAAGCCAAACACCTTGAAATGCTAGAAAAATACCTGGGAATCAATGTCACTTCAGCAATGTCCCTTCTGCTCCTTTCCCCAGGAACACAGAGTTGACACATTATAGCCAAACATTTCAATCAGACATTGCCATCTGCAAATATCCCAATGGTTTCTTAATCAAGGGGTCCTTAGTGTTCTCCGAATTTGGTTGTTTTCTTGCAGAGGCTTCATTACCCAAAGAAGGTAACACCATCAGTTTTCCTTTGTTGTTGTTGTTAGCTGCAAAGTCATGTCCGACCCATCGTGACCCTATGGACAACGTTCCTCCAGGCCTTCCTGTCCTCTACCATCTTCTGGAGTCCATTTAAGCTCACGCCTACTGCTTCAGTGACTCCATCCAGCCACCTCATTCTCTGTCGTCCCCTTCTTCTATTGCCCTCAATCTTTCCCAGCATTAGGCTCTTCTCCAGTGAGTCCTTCCTTCTCATTAGGTGGCCAAAGTATTTGAGTTTTAGCTTCAGGATCTGGCCTTCTAAAGAGCAGTCATGGTTGATCTCCTCTAGGACTGACCGGTTTGATCGCCTCACAGTCCAAGGGACTCGCAGGAGTCTTCTCCAGCACCATAGTTCAAAGGCCTCAATTCTTTGGCGCTCAGCCTTTCTTATGGTCCAACTTTCACTGCCATACATTGCAACTGGGAAGACCATAGCCTTGACTATACGCACTTTTGTTGACAGGGTGATGTCTCTGCTTTTTAGTGTGCTGTCTAGATTTGCCATGGCTTTCCTCCCAAGGAGCAAGCGTCTTTTAATTTCTTGGCTACAGTCCCCATCTGCAGTGATCTTGGAGCCCAGGAAAATAAAATCTGTCACTACCTCCATTTCTTC
This sequence comes from Vipera berus, assembly GCF_964194415.1. NCBI lineage: Eukaryota > Metazoa > Chordata > Lepidosauria > Squamata > Viperidae > Vipera > Vipera berus. The sequence goes on along the minus strand of NC_138202.1, from coordinate 195,537,302 downwards.
CCCATCTATTTGCCAGGAATTGAGAGGGCCGGATGCCATGATCTTGGTTTTCTTAATGTTTAGTTTCAACCCAACTTTTGCACTCTCCTCCTTCACTCGCAACAAGAGGCTCTTTAGTTCTTCTTCACTTTCTGCCATTAGAGTGGTATCATCTGCATATTTCTCCCGGCAATCTTAATTCCAATTTTTGAAAGGATTCAGGAACCAATAAAGTTCTCCTTTATTGGTTCCTTAATCAATACAAAGCACGTGGCTGCAGTAGAGCAGGAACCTGGCTGCCCAGATATTTTAACCTCATGCCTCCAAAAACAGCACTGGGAGTGGATAGACTCCATGCTTCCCAATGCCCTTCCCGAGGAAATATAGGGAATGTCAAAATCCCCAGATTAGAAACTGTTCACGCACAGAGAAGCTGACCAGCAGGGTCGGGGATTTTTATTTATTTATATATTTTTTTTTTGATAAAGCGACACAACTCTTTCCACTCCCCCTTTAAAAGGCAGCTTTGAGACTGATCCCTAGAAAATCTGTGGGGTCACCTGCGGTTGCCCGTGGACGACTCGCCGTGCAAAAGTCTCTTAAACGGCCTCTGAAGGGGAAGGCGCTGCGTGAGCGGTTGCCGTAGTAGGCAAGTTCTTGTTTTGCTTTTTTTTTCCCCCTCCCTCCTCTGCTCCTTTCGCATTCCACAGCATGGTAATTAACAGCACTCGGAAGGTTTTAAAATAAATATGCTGGTGACGTTTGGTGGTGTGTTTTGTTCCCGGACGATCAACAGCCATTTCTTGGAAAGCAGCTGGAGACTCAGCTGACAGCAGCCCTGAAGCGCTTTTATTCAGTGCCGTTGCAAGTGACTGCCAGAGAAAATAAGGGTCGCACAATGGTGTGCCTTTTTGCGCGGGAACATTGCTGGAGAAGAAAACATGGGGATTTACCGCTCTCTCTTTCCTCGTTTATCCTGCAGCCTCTGGCAGCCACTCCTGTTTGCCCTGGGATGAGAACTGCGTGCAAGTGTGCTAGTAAAAGATTATAATCCCAGGTTTCTCCCGTAAATCCAGGGAAATTGTAAATAACTCGTGTAAAATTGCCTCTAGTGCAATGACACCGTTAAAAAGGCTTAATTAAGTGGTGAAGAAAAAGGGGAAAAAATGTAGTTAAAATGCCACTATTATATTTCAAGGAGCAATAAAGAATCTCTTTTAAGCAATAACCAAACCAAACCAAAGAGTGAAAAATATAGAGATCTGAAGGAAAATGTTTGTGGGGAGCGAGGTATTCATCCGGACTAAAGATTTCTCCTTTCTAAAGATTCATAATAAACATTACTGTGTGGACCATAGGCCTTGATATTTTCAGGCTGATGAATAATAAGAGGGTCAAATGATAAAATGACTGCACCAAGTTCTCTCTGGTATAACCATACCCAAACAGATAACTCCGTGTTTTTCCATCTTGGCAAATTAAGATGCATAGACTTCAACTCCCTGAATTCCTTAGCCAGCAGGCTGGCTGGGGAATTTTAAGAGCTGAAGCCCACCCATCTTAAAGTTGCCAAAGTGGAAAAAAGTTCTGCCACTGAGTTATGTCATAAAGTGCGATGTCACGTGACCATGCCACTTAGCATGGTGGTGCCAGCAAACCCCAGTTGCAGCATTAAGCAAGCACCTCATATGCTTCAGTGCTGCCATATGGCTGTACCACCACGCTGCCACAGTCAGCTGTGACCTTTGTTTTCAAGGTTCCCACAAAGAATTCTCTGCCAGGGAAGGGGATGGAGGGGGTATATGGGGATTTGGGGGGGGGAGGCATGGCACAGGTAAGGGATGGTGCGTGAGAGATGACATTTGAGTCAGGGAGAGAGGGTGCATGGAAGGGCATAAGAGGAATTGTGCAGTTCAGGGAGTTGCACGGGGTGGTGGTGCGCCGAGGTGCAAATGTGTGTGTGTGAGGGTGCAAGGAAGGAAGGGTGAGGGATGGGGAAGGTGTGTGGGGGGGTGATGCGATGCAGGTGCATGAGGGTGTGAGGGAAGTGTGGTGAGACTCAGGTAGGATGTATGAGTGATAAGTAAATACCTTGAAGGGCCATGGTTTGTTTAATTTACAATGAAACGCATGTTTAATTTCTGAAAATCTGAAATAATATCACAACAGGGATATTTGTATGGAGAATGTCTTTTCTTGAGGACTGCACAGCATATATCCCTGAAAAATGAGAAACCCACCCATTTGGAGCTTAATACCCAGGCAAGGACATATCCAGATATTAAGCTGTTTAGAGCTTCCTACCCCATTACAAGTACCTTGAACTGAGTCCTGGCAGCTAACTGGCTTAAAGTGGTAGCTGTCAGTTCATAGCTAATAGGAGGTTGTAAACCTGTCCACCTGAAGCGTGCCATGTTACTTCCTCTGCATTAATTCGATTTCTGTAGATTATGGACATTAGCAACTTTTACAGGTCAATGAAGCACATAAGAGTTTCCCCTTTTGCTGGTATGCAAAAAGGAAGCCTGTAACTGTTGCACAATAATTTCCTAGACACTAGAAGGCACAAACGTGAGAACTCTTGATGCCTATGAGAGGAATTATTTTGTGTGGTGGTGGTGGTGATGAATAAAATGTTTATCTGAACAAGAAGTTTGAACTGGAACAGTGTATACTAGTTTAAAGAAAACTTGACCAGAAATATTAATGGAGCAACTTATCAGTTACAGGGTGAACTCCTTTGCCTGATTTTTATGGTAGCTCTCATGTGATGGCTCCAGTTCTGCTCCGAAAACATTTCCACATGAAAAATGAATGTCTGTCCTCAGTCAGCTGGTCCTCGTGACCCCACCCCACTCTCACTGTCAGGTACCTGAACCATTACTTCTAGCTGGATTGTGGTAGAGCAGAAACTGCAAAAAGTAAGCCTCAGTCTTCAGTGTGGGAGCTCTGTGGGATTTTCCCAGTTGTGTGAGCATGCCTGCTTTCTGACTCCTTAGCCTTGGCCACCAGAATTTTGCCAGTCTTGAGCATGGCTTTTGCATTGAGTGAGGGGAATACAGTTGTGGTGGCTTGTCAAACTCCCCCTATTACAGCAACTATAGTATTTTTTAAAGTAATCAATAAAGTCCAAGGAAAAGAGCGGATTAAATGCCATTTTTTAAAAATTAGTGTAATTGCGAAGGGTGGCAATATTGGGGACATGGAAGTACCTTCAGAGCACTTTCTGCAAGTGAATCATTTATTCATCAAAGTAGGATGAATCTAAATATATCCAAGTAGGAATATGGGCAGACTTGCAACACTCCCTTAAACATGTAATAAATATTTTGATTCCAGCCTGGAGTAAAAATAGAAATCCTTAAGCCTTTTTTCCACTTGTCTCCAATATAGTGTCTCAAATTTATATGCCTGCCATTACCTAATAGAAAATGTTTTCTTTTCCTTTTTTTCACCCATTTAACTTTTATTATACTTCTTCAGCTAATGGCCAGAAATGCTAATGGTCAGAAATGGTGGGAAATGTTGATTTTCCCTTACAATTGACCTAGGTTAATGGAAAGATTTTTAAATTGCTGTCTTTACTGAAGTTCACAATTGTGGAATCTTAACTGATATATTTTTAAGAGTATCTGTTTTTGCATCAAGATTATGAAAGTTAGTTTATTTTTTATTTCAAAATCCTACATGTATCATTATACAGTACCTGTATCTATATATGGAATATTTAAAAGAATAGAATAATTGGATAAATTCCAGTGTCCTGTCTCTTTCCTTTGGAGAGTAGATTCTCTATTCTCCATTTAAATTGCTCTTTCTACAATGCCCACCAAAAAATCTTCACAGAATATTTTTATAGAACACCTCTTTATCAGAGACTACTACTCAATTGTGACAAAGTATAATAAGACGTGAAGCCAAGGTGTTCAAGTTCTTAAGGATTTTTAGAATCGCCTGTATTATCTGCACATATTGTTTTAGTTCTGAGAAAAAAATAGATATTGAAAAGGAATAAATAGCTACATAAACATTGTAAATAAATTCATAATCAAATTTTAACTCACAGAGTACATCCCCCTTAACAAAGATGTATTTTTTAGGCAAGCAGACACTCTAAGCAGAGATTAGACCCATGCTGTCACTTCCTTTGATGTCTTAACTTGTTCCAGAGTATAAAAATATTCACTTTAAGAATGCAGAATAATATACCTGAGGATGGTTAACACAATTACTTGAAATGCATGTTTTATACAAGACTAGTACAAGTTGTAATAAAGCGGAAAGCTTCATTCTGCAGAAGATACTGCCCTCTTGTGGACAAGCTTTGCCCTAACAATTAGACTCTTAAAACCTGTTCAAGGCAAACCTTGGGATTTTCGACTTGGATTTGCTTACTCTGACAAAAAACGAGTTCAATAAACTGAGGCCAAATGATGCACATGAAGATAACATAAGCCAAGCTTAAACGGGAACAAACAGAAGATAAGAGCAAGGCTAATAAGCATGCTGTAACCCACATTTTTCTTTTGGGAAATTGACAACTTAAATGACCCTTCGGAAAGTGAAATACTTGCTGTTTTCAATGTACTAGCCATATTAAGAATTTTATACCATTTTAGATAATGCACTCTCCTTATTCACTAGGCCTTAGCAGCATTATTAAACTGATGCCATCTAAGTGTTAAGCACTCTGTGCCTCTGGGATTCAATTGAGCAAGCATACTTAGTATTTTTAAAGTATGCACATCTAGTTCTCCTGATCCCAGCAAAAAAGATAAAGAACTCAGCCAGGAAACAAAAAAGTATTTATTCTTTTATTCACAGACCACGCTGTTCAAAATTTTGTTGAAGACAGCAAATCGGTTCAAAGAAATAAAAATTTCTACTAGTAAGTGCATGAAAGCAAAAGTGATTGATTTGAACCAGCCATGTGTACAGGAACCTCTAGCAGCCACTAATTAGGTTTAATTGAAGAGTAGATTAGCTCTGAAATACCTCCCAGTTCCATGGACTCTTCCACGTATATTCCCTAATGGCATTTTGAACATGCCTTGCTACTTGTGCTTTAGGATGTGTCCTTATCCCCTGTCTGTAGCTGAGGCTGCCTAGCCTCCTATTTAATTCATCCAGTGCTAGAACAATGTTTTCCATTTGTCTTTTGGCTGCAGGCATGGTTTTTGGTGCATTTTAGTAATGCTGCTGCTGTTGCCAGGGGCTGCGATCTGCCTAGCTTCCATTGGGTGCTCTCAGCTGCAGGGTACTGCATGCTTTCTCTTCTCCCTGCCCCCTGATTGTTGGGCTCTCCCTGACCAATGTGGTTCATGCTGATGGGCTGACATGACATTTGGATTCTACGGACATCTGCCCGAATAAATGCATGTCTGATATTTTCCAAAGCCCAAGTCAGATGTTGCATGGGTTCCTTGCTAACTCTGCCCTGGTGAGAAAGCATTGGAGATTTCTTCCTTCCCTTTCTAAAGATCTTTTTAGAAATGGGAATACAGGAGCAGTAACAGCATGATTACCAACAAACGTCTCTCTACTACTGTTGCCTTTAAAAGCAGTGGGAGCAATGGGGTGGTGGTCAATCTACAAAGCCATCAGGCAAAAAAAAAAAAGGATCCCTGAGGAGGCAGTGAAAGCCGACAGCACTTGGCTGGTGTCTCCTTCATACTGCACCTCTGGCTGGTCAACCTGCTTTCCAGTTTGGAGCACATGTCTACTCCTCTCCTGAAATAACACAAGGATGTGAGTTCAGAGCGGAGTTGAAATGACAGCACTTCTGGGTTGATGTACTGCCATTAGGACAACTTGAAAGACGGGCAGAGGGCATTCATTTTGTTTTCAACACAATTATTAAACTGTCAGCATAGTTATAATGGCTTCTGGTGGAGGAATAATGCCAGATTTTTGACTTCGTTTCTCATCACCTTAAAAAAAAAGGCTCACTGTAGTGCTTAGGACATTAATCTGTAAGTTCGGGAGGTGGCGAGATTCTGCTGGAGAGAGGAAAGGCATTAACCAATCGCTGCTTTCAACCTGGACCTCATTAAAATGCTCAGGGCAGCTCTGCTTGCCAGCATCATTATTGAGGGAAGCTAGAGGTTGGTTGTCAAGACAGAGCAAAGTGGAGTTCACAAAGCAGCTGTCTAAATGAGTTGCACATGACCTGCCTGCACGCAGCACTGTGGAACAGCGGCCAGTCAACAAATACACGATGTCTATTTCTATATAGACATTTAGGCTGATCAAGGCAACAATTTAACTGGTTAAGGAACAAATAAATTGTTTCAGGGAGGTTAGCAAGAATGGTATCTTCCAATTTATTTTGTAATATTCTCTAAAGCCAGCACATGAAATTGTAAGCATGGTTAGAAAATGTTCAGCTCTCTCCATGAAATCCAAGACTGTGGCCATAGCAAAATTGTGATAACCACTTTATACCTTATTCCTCTATCAGATATTTCTGGTGAAAAACAGGATGTCATGTGACAATCAACCATATTTTTTCTATAAGCCATAATAGTCTGATTTGCATCTAGTTAATCCTTAGTTTCCCATTCCTTATGCAACTTTCCAAAACACGAACCAAAGTGCAGAGTTGCATGAACAACAAAATGCCAATTTTATTAACAAGTCAGAAACAATAGTTACATTCATACCTATCTGTCATATGAAGACAGGCAGACTATTCAATATTCAAAAATCTAAAGAGAAAAAAAGCATTATATTTCCATTATATTTCCATTAAAGTTAAGAAGAAATAGATGGGGGGGGGAAAGGTGTAACAACTTACGTAAAATCGATCAAGAAACAAAAAATTGCATCTGCTCAACCACAACAAAGAAAAGTTTAATATGAAATAGGGGGAAAGAAGGGTTTAATTGCAACTTATTTGTGCTTCCCCCCACCCTTTCGTTCTTCACAAACGTTCAGACTGCTCGATAGATACTCTGTATGTTTCACTGGGGGCAGTCCTCAATTGCAGGGGCAGTTCTGATAGTTTGGCTCTGACCTTTAGCTGGGCAGGGTCCAGAGTAAGGAGTTGACGGATGTTATTATGTTCAAAAGTTGTTGGTTGGGGCTCTGCTGGCGTCCCAGGCAAAGCAGCCTCTTGGAACCGCATATCTTTTTTAATGCGCCTTTTCTTTATTATAGTACAGAGCACACTGATCACCACAACAAACACAGTGATGCAAAAAACAGTGATTCCGACAATAAACTCGGTGTAGCTGTAGAAGGAATCCAAACCTGCAGATAAAGAAGACTGTTTTGTTCAACCTAGTCATGGAAATGGCTCTCCTATACAAAATGTTGGTCAGCGGATTAAAGCACCAGGTTAGGAATTCTAGAGGCAACTGAATCTTCTCTGTTTCTGTCTCACTGCTCTCAGGATGAGGCAAGCTTCCCTGAGTAATGTCAGACAAAGCAGTTTTAGGGTTAAGCCAGATAGTGTCAGTATGGATGTATCCTTACTACATTCACAATAGCTGTCCAACTTATTTCCTCTAGTGTAAATTCTACAAAAACATGCAGCTTTTTGTGGTGCAGTTAATAGCTGGAACATTTTCATTGAAAATTTTTCAGTGAAAACTACTGCTTGACTGTCCACCATTTGTTAGTAAACCTCTCCGCACACTATTTGAGGCAATTTTGCAACTATCATTAAAATGTTTTGATTTGTTCATTCAGGAAGAGAATCTATAAAAGGCCTCAATAAGGCTTGATACCCCACGCGCATAAGGAAAGCCAATCTGAAACAGGAATGGAAGATTAGACTGACAGCTGAATTAGCATGCACATTTATGATATTGGTGTGCGTGTGTGTGTGTGTGGGGGGAGTATGTGTGTCAAATCTCAAAACTATTATACTATGGCAAGGAAGGAGTACTTTAAAAACCATGTCCGGCTTCATCATTATATTCTCAGATGATATGAGCTGAAGTGTAACTACATCAAAAAAAAAACTACATCAAAGCCTCTCCAGAGTTTCATTGGTGCTACAATGGCCTAATCTTACTCCACCAGCCTCGGAAGCTGCCACGGGAAGTTGCCAAGTTGAATTGCCAATGCAGATTGCGTAGCAGTGTTGTCAAGATAAACTCTTCCTGACTTGCTTGCTTTTTAACTTTCCTATAAACTCTGCTTTTTCTCAGAAAAACCAACCTCTGCCCCTACAAAATTTTGTGCTGAGAAGGGAATTTCAAATCCAAAGAGGCATCCATGGCAAGCAGGTGGTGGAGCTTTGTCTCTGGCTTGTGAAGCCCATGATAGCGAAGCCTTTTGCATAAAAGGACTGAATCACGGGGTGAATCATGTGGAAGCATTATCAGCCAGAAACATATTTCGGCCTAAGTGTTTCCTTGAGATGGGCAGCCACCTGGAGACAAGGAAGAATCCGCAGATTGCATCACCTTAGGCTCCTGCTAATGGCCTCACATTCACTAAGAACTTTTGGCAACTATGTCATGGGATGTTACATGATGCAATGTGATGTGATGTGATGACAGGATGCTGTGATGATGCGATGTGATGTGATGCTATTTTTGTGCCTTCGAGTCTGTGTGGTGACTTCCTGGTCAAGTCCCTGTAGTTTTCTGGGCAAGATTTCAAAAGTGATTTGCCATTGACTCCTTCATAAGGGCTGCGAGGGAGTGGCTGGCCCAAAGTTACCCAGCTGGCTTCATGCCCAAGGCAGGAATAGAACCCAGTCTCCTGGTTCTGTCATATTCCTCAACCATTTCAGTTTTCTTTTGTTTTCTTGTGAAGCAACATGCTAACGGCAATTCCTTTATGCCTCAGCAAATAAACAGCACATCATCACTGAGCATTTGATAGAGCCTCTTTGCGTCCAAGTCCCCAAAAGGAGGTGGGGATAGATAGAATATCATAAAGACCCACCTGATCGTGGATTACGAACACACAGAGTACCCGATTTTGTCAGAGAACGGTCCTCGTACCCTTCTTTACACTGGCAGGAGTATGTTCCATCTCCATTGAGACAAATGGCCTCATTGGCACACAAATCAATTCCAGAGTTGCATTCATTCACATCTAACATACAGGGACAAAACAGTTTTCCATTAATAAGCAATTAAGCTTCCAAAGATGGAAGTGGCTACATTTATTTGATATTCCCTCATTAATGAAATAATTGCTCACTTACCTCTCACCAAAACAGTTTGGACCTTGCCATCTCCCACAAATGCACCACTAAGATCTTCCAGTTGAAAATTCAGTAAGTAAGATATGTTCTTTTCTTCTGATGTTAAATGCAACCAGAATGCGAATATGAGGTTTGGGCCATTTTGTCTACATGTAAGCATGGAAGCAACTTATTTATTTTTTCATTCAACCAAAAAGTTAGCTCCCGCTCCCCTAAATCTTGGGGCAGTATCCACCAGGAGGATTGAAAAGTATAATTCGATCAGATCTGAAAAATGTAAGTTGCTTAAAGTGTTCTTCTTTAAGGGGTTATCCATATTTTCATCATTATATAAGTGAAAAATAAGAGATTTCAATTTTATTTCAGATAGGAAGGGAACTATCAACAAAAGACCTAAGGAATATTGTTCTGAGCCCCCCCCCATGCCTTAGAAATAGAGTTGACAGAAAATAATACTTGATTTTGAGATATATGAAGGAAATGTTTGCTAGCATCATAGGGCAACCTGTATTCAGTTGTCATACCTGTCCATTTCAGTTTCTTCTTTTCTCATGGTAATTTCCTTTAATTTGAATTCTTTTATTTTGTTTGAGAAGATTTTCACTCTCTCTTGTACCTGGAAAACCCCCCAAAAGACTTTCATTCTCTTTAAACATGTACTAGAGCATCATCTTCTAAGAGATATTAGCATCTTTTTATCTAGCTGGCAGAATACAAACTGAAGCCTACAAAATGTCCTTAATTATCCTAACTGTTCTTTTTGTATTTCATTATTTTATTAGATATTAAACTTGATCATCCAGCCCACCAGCTGAATTTTGGTTACTAACATCCCCTTGATTTGCCAAGACCAAATGCTTTTCTCCTCACCTTCAAATGAAGCAAGAAGTGTGTTTGTGTGTGTGTGTGTGTATGAGTGTGTACTGTTTATATACTGTGTGTGTATACACAAACACACACACACACACTGTATATGTATGTGTATGTACACACAGACAGACAGACAGACAGACAGACAGACAGACAAACACACACGTTCCCCAATCCAGTTTTAAAATAAGTTCCGCATCATGGATTTTCTTACCTGATGCTTAATGGAATCAATGAAAGCTTTTTCCAGAGCGCTTCCAACAGGTGGGAGTTGTCCTTTGTGTTCTATTTCAAAAACTATTTCAAATAGAAGATCTGTAGAAGAACCCAAAGTTGCCAAAACACAGTAAGGCAGATAATACATGCATTATGTACATCTTTTTAAAAAAAAGGCTATAAGGAAGCAGCCTATTATAGTTTTTCTACAAGTAGGACGGTACATCCTAGCCATATGTGGCATGGATAGTATAGGAGATGGTAAGAGTAGGAGACTAATGATGATTATGGGTGCTCCGATATTTAATAGGGATGACTTTATCTCCTAATTTAATGTCACAGCTGACAGAAAAGCTGACCCCATCCAGCACAGGCTTTGAGATAACAAATATTATAAATGCCAGGGTTTTTTTGCCAAATTTATTTTGGCAAAAATCAGAATCTCCTATTCAAAAGTACTTACTTAAAGGATAAGTAGCTTTTGTTAATAACAGTCAATTGCTAAGCCATTTAAGAGTCATTGTACAGAGGAGAAAGCAAAGTTTAAGAAAACATAGTGAGGAGAGAGAGAGAGAGGAGACACAGGTTCCTCACCTCCAGGATTGTGCTGAGAGTTCAATACAAAATAATTTTCATGAGATCTGAATCCTGGATTTGTCTCTATGGAAGAAGAAAAATGACAAGGTACCAGTCTAGCACCTGGACAGAACTGTTCTTTCCCAGCATCTTAAATACAATAATTTGCCACTCAGAAATATTTCCAATCCTATCAAAATCTCAGTTAGCAAGAACTGTGTGGCAGATTTATCCATTTATATCCCAACTCTTTTCTGGGAACTCAAAATGGCGTACATAATAGTTCCTCTTTATATTTTCCCCACACATCAACTACCCTATGAAATAAGCTCGGCTGACTTGGCGACTAGCCAGAATCTCTAATTAAGTCTCCATGGCTGATGAAAGACGAACTGAACGGATGTTACCTCAACCCAGACAATGGCAGATCGCTCCAGTAGCTAAGATAAATGGACCACTGTCCCCATCCAAGTCCCACCGCAGATCATTCATGGAGGTGACTAATGCAGATTCAGATCCATCCCCAGGATTGAAATCTGACTACAGCTTTACTAATGGCTCTTTGCAGTAGTCACCCATTGCTTTAGTGGTGTCCAGAAATGGGAGGTTGGAAATAGAAAAAATACTTGTCCAGTACAGGTAGCCCTCAACTTACAACAGTTCATTTAGTGGCTGTTTGAAATTGCAACAGCAATGAAAAAAGTGACTTATGACCGTTTTTCACACTTATGACCATTGCAGCACCCCCATGGTCACGTGATCAAAATTCAGATGCTTGGCAACTGACTCATACTTGTGACAGTTACAGAGTCTTGGGGTCACGTGATCAACTTTTGCCACCTTCTGACAAGCAAAGTCAATGGAAAAGCCAGATTCACTAAACAACCATGTTTCATATTTAATAACTGCAGTGATCCACTTAACAACTGTGACAGAAAAGGTCATAAAATGGGGCAAAATTCACTGAACAAACATCTCCCTTAGCAACAAAAATTTTGGGCTCAATTGTGGTCATAAATCAAGGACTACCTGTATTAAAGGGTCTAGGATCCAGGCCTCTTAAGGTTCAGACCAATATTTCTTTCAAAGCTCTTGACGTCTCCCTTTTGTAATGTACACAATCATTAGTTAGCCTTAATAAAACAATTGCTGGTGAATGCTTAGGGAATACTGAATATATGAAGCAGCTGAGTTTTCTTGATAATACCTTTTAAAATATACTTTTTCAAAACATGTACCACATTCATTGTGATCAGAGAATTCCAACTTCAGTGTAATTAAGCAATGTTTTCTTAAATAAACAACTCAAAGTTCTTCTGGGATTATTTCTGTATCTTCCAACACAGTTCAGCTGCACAAGGCATTTAAATCAGATCCAGCACAGAGATAAACAGTTTAAAGAACAGGACTTACCATAGGATTTATTTTTTACTTTCAAGAGAATGCTACTGGTTGACAACCAACTAGAAGAGGAATACAAAGTTGTTTTGGTCCGCTTCTTTTGCAAAAGCTCTCTATTCTTGTTTACTGACTTCTTGTATTGTGTAGTAAAAGCTGTGTTTATTTGAGTTCTCATCAGGCAATTTGAAGGCGTAACTTGGGGATTCAAAGTTGTGGAAATACTCATCAAGTGATCATTAAATGACCTCAAAGGAGGAGTAGGGTGCATATCAGTAGAAGCTAAAGTCGAGGTCTGATGGAACTTGGTTTCCATTGCAGACTTGGAGGGGCTTGCCTTAATTCCTTCAGATACAGTTATTTGCACAGCAGTGTTGCCTTTCTCTGCCGTATACACTGGAAAGTCCGTCTGCTTTCCTTTATATATTTCGGTCTGTTCCAAGTGTTGTGGAGATTCCATTGGATCTGCCTTTTTCTTGGAGACCTCAGAATTAGGAAGCAGCATTTGAAGCATTTGTTTCTGCGTCTTTGTTGGGATGCTTTTAAGAGATTGGACTGGAATTCTCTGTTCTTCCAAGGAGACTTGAGGAAAAGTAATGGCATTCTTGATTTCCCCTTCAGTACCTTCCATGTGTGTTGTCATCCATCGGGTGGTTGAATGGCCATCACTCTGAGGAGTGACAGATTCAGTGATAGCTCCATGATTTTTTGTTGCTTCCAATTTTGTCATCAGTTGAAGATTATGAGTCACGTGTGGAAAGGTTGAATAAACATCTGGCTTGTGTGCAAAAGTTTCTTCCTCATTCTCCGCATCATTTGAGTCTAATACTAGTGTAGGACTTTTGTTCAAAGTCCTACTATTATCAATAGATGGTTTTGTAACTTGCCTTCTCTTCAGATCAAATGGATTCAAGCTAACTGTTTTTCTTGATTTCAAGAGAGAAACATGCATTTGCTTGCCAACAGCTGGTTTTGAAAATGTTTCTGTCCCTGTTTTAATAGTCTTTTCACTTGTCACAGGCAGCCAGTTCTCTTGGACAAGCATTTGGGTAGTCACCGTAGAGTTCAAACTATCTCCTGTATGCAGTGCATATGACTTAGACTCAACATGGCTGTTAGATTTCAAAACTGATTTTTCACCATTTGTAGAATTTACATAATCTTCAAATATATAATACCGTCCTTTAAAGTGCTTGTGACTTTGGTTCTGAGAAGAAGCTTCTGACAAGAATACTACATAGACTGCTACTGCTTGCGTAGCAAAAATCAGCGTACCATGGTTTCTGCAGGCATAAACTACTTTGTTTTCAATACTTGACAAAATTCCTTGGAATAAGATCCTATCCTGATTGTCATCACAGTTTGACTTTCCTTCAAACCCTTCTATGTAAATCAGGATATGCTTGTGAGGACCAGCCCATATGGTCCAGTTGCACCAGTTATTGGTTTCCATCCTGTTTAATGACGGAGGAGAAAAAGTCCCTTTTTCATCTTTCAAAATAATATGGCAACTTTTTACAGGACGATACACAGATAGCCAAGGAATTCCCAGTTCTGTAGTAGGAAACATAAATACATGACATTTCCATCATTTTATTGATCAAATCTGGTTTATACTAGTAGAAGATATGCTATTCTTGTTTGAATATTTCTCACTAGGAGTAGCAACCTTGACAACAGTTACTGAATTTATCTTATTTCATTTTGCAAATATTATTTCCCCATGGCTAGAACATTAGAATTAGAGAAATAAATTAGTCAGAATCTTATTGGTATTTAGATTAAATGCTTTGGCTTTCCTCTAGGAACCTAAAGTGATTGTATACACACACCATCCCTTCCTTCACTTAACTAGAAGTTCCCTTGTTAAAAACAAGACAAAAGTTAGGTGAAACCATAACATTTAAGACAAGATACAACCTTTGAACTCAGTGTGATAAAGGTGCATGTTATCTGGAAAAGAATGATCTGACAACCACTTTTAGGTAGGACAAATTATCCAGGCAGTTTTTAAGAGGACACAAACTGTTTCCATTTTCTCTGTATATTGGCCTGTAACTTTTGGACTCTTCTCAGTTTGGGAGCTATTCTACTCCTTTGCAAACAGTGGTTATAAATAGCTGAAATCTAATTGTTCAACTTTGCCAGCAACTTTTTGGAAGGAATAATGGCAAAGCAAAGTTGACATTTGAAAGCAATGTTTTAAACTCATGGCAGAAGGGTGATAAACCTGTGTCTTAAACTACAATGCAGTTAGATACCAGGCACAACACAACAGTACACCAATAATCAAAATGGCAATGTAGCTGGAGTCCATTATTGAGTATGCTGAGGAAGTACAAGGATACTTGTACTAGAGGTCAACACAAGTTCAATGTGACTCACACACTGCTTAGTCTAGTTCAGACATGTCAAACTTGTGACATCACGTGATGTCTTGCAACATATCGGGACGGTTTTGCCATTGCTGGCAATGGGGTGGGCACGGCTTCCGGATGACGCATCCAGCCCGCGTGCTGGCAGTTTGACACCCCTGGTCTAGTTGCTTAGCATTAACCCAAGAATCAATGGTATTTCAGTGACAAACTCATTCAGAGGAGATTGTGAATTCAGCATAAATCTAACCAGGAGCATGCACAATTTAGACTTGGACACTAAATTTAAGATTTTGTCTGTAAATGAGGAGAATATATTTTTTTATTATTTTTTTTGCTGTTGTAGCAGATAAGACCTTGTCTTTAGTTTCCTTGATAGGAGGACTTATAGCAAGTCCCTGCCCTGGTTACCATATGCAATGGACATTTTTGGGACAGTCATGCTAGAGGACAAAGTTGTAAATCCATAAACATCTTCCTGTTTGGAAGTGCTGCCCACATGTTGGCAGCAAGAATTCTTTGAAGACATCTTATGTCTAACTCTACTGACGTGTAAACTGATGGAAGTAGAGGTTTCATTAACTAAGGTGAAAGTGGATATTATCTCTGTGGCTAATGGAGTATGAACCACAAGTCTTTGGGACTGGTTAGGCTGTCACACACCACCAGTTGGAGAAACAATCTGCAGTTCTATTGTTCATGTTCTATAGAAAGAACCTTTCTGAGGGAATTAGCCCTAGCTCTCCAACAGCAAAAGAAAAGTCTGGTGCAGTTATTGGAAAGGGACTGGACTCACCCGCAGAAAAGATACAATCCTGAAACAGGAGAGCTGGAGAAAAGGTTTGCTCTGGTTCGTGGTTGTAACTGGATAAGTGAATGTCATTGATGCCAAGAGGCCATCTTCTAGACCAGGAATAGCAAGCAGAAGAGCTGCTGCTGTGTCATGAGAAAATGGAGGTTCTCATCCATCAGCTAGGAAAGGACAAGGGCTTTGCATCCTTAAAGAAATAGAATGGGAACTGTCTAATTCTGTAACAAAAGGAGCAGCTGGGTTAAGATATGGTTTGGATTTGGTAACTAAATTCCAAAGGAAACTCCTTTTCACTTTTGATCTAAACCTGTCTGATTCATATGTCATCTTGGAAGCTAAATCGTGAGAAATGTCAATTCTAGAACGTTCTTGGTAATGACTTCTGGGACTCCAATGCAACTCTTCTTTCAGATTATTGTATGGCAACATCAGAGATGAAATGACTTTTAGATGACTGGCTGCTTCCACAAAGCTTTTTACAACATTATCCCACATTATACTGGCTTCATCATCAAGGATTGGTGCAATTCCAATTTCCTACTCAGCAGCAAAAAACTGGCACAGTTGTACATAGCTGACCTATCAGTCTTCTTTTTGTCCCCAAAAGTAAGTCATTCTCATGCTTCTTTATAACCATGCAATTTTCTTCTGTGGTAACAGTAACAAGATACTCTCCAAGCCAACTTCACTGCTCGATGTCTCCTGAAACAGGACATTTCTTTGGGAACTGGTCAGCCCTTCTGGTTCGAAACTCTGAGTACTAATCATTTCATTCCTTCCTTCTTTGATAGCAGGGGAAATAATCAGAGAATGTGCAACCAAAGCAAGGCAATCCAACTGTGCCAATTTGCTACTTGTCCACAGGAGGTTCATAATAAAGTGTTCCAAAACAGAATTTATAATTTGGCTTGGAAATTCTATTTCTCCTGTGGGACTGGGAGAGTTGATTAGGGTTGAAAATTTTAAGTCACTATTATCAGAATAAACACTGAATGGCATAACTGACTCAATGAGGCCTACATTATTTCTTCAGTGCCGATTCTTTTGATCTCTGGGCTTCTCATTTCTAATAATTTTGCAGAAAAGTTTAAGCTGTAAGGAGAATTAGCACTGCCCTTTAAAAATCTTGATACCAGACTAAGATTGCTTGGCTGTGTGTGTAGCATGCCTGGAGTTTGCCAAGCAAAGCCTTTAAGAGCTGCAACAACTTTTTTTCTTGTTTGTCATGTCTCGTTAAGTTCAGTTACCTGGTCAATTCTGTGTTTTGCAGATACATGAGAATGGGCATCATCCAGTTTTAATAGCAATCTTTCCTTATACAGTTGAGGTATGTTGGCTGAAGCTAGCAGAGATGGTTGTGGAACAAACATTCCAGAACCAGTAGCATCTATGGAGTAAGGCCTCATTTCTGATTGCTTGAGGACATAGTACTGTCCTGAAAATCCTCCTCTTCTAGAACTAGCAGAATATCTCATCAGGAGTACCAAATGGACACCTTTAGCATAAGTAGCAAAAGCATGGATCTCTTGTCTCCAACAAGCACTCTGCAAGTGAAGAAATTCCATGGAAAAAAGAAATTTTTTGTCACGGAGATCATCAATTTTGAATCCTGTGATATAAATAAGGATGTGCTGTTTAGAACCCGCCCAAACCATCCAGTTGCACCAAATACTGTATTTCCTTCAAAGCCACTCAGATACATTAGGAGAAAAAATTTCCCATATTTCTTTCCTTTTTTTAATGACAGCTTTTCACAGGAATGTACATGGGCATTCAAGAGGCAAGAAGGCAAGAAGATGACACAAGTTACCAAGAGTTGATTTCTTTCCTCACCCTCCACCAAAATATCTCTCCAGAAATCGTCACAGCCATCTTCTCACTGAAGGAAAATTATAGATACAGTTTTGCAAGCCCATTGGCTGCCATCTATTAGTGGGATGGATCTAGATTTTACTATAATTTAAATAGACAGGGAAATCAATAAAATTGTCCTGTACATTGGTAGAAAAACTGCAACATTAACTCTTTGAAGGTATATGGAATATTACTGTATTACATAATATAAACAATTTTGAGTTTTTAAACTTATATTTATTTATATGTCTATGTCAGGGAGAGACTTTAGAATAAACAAAAGTTGAATACTTTAACTGCCTCAAAATCCTTGTGAAATGTTCATAGGGTGTCATGGCCTGTCTTCTACAATGGCTACCGTGGAAAGTCTGCTCAGTCACAAAATGCCAGTTGGCCAAAACATAATCCTGTGAAATTACTCAAAATTACCACTAGGCAATGTTGGGCTTGGCAAGCTTTACTCTAACCTTTCTCCTGGACAGAGGAACACATTTCCAGCTCAAGCACTGAGCTGCAACACCCTGCCATTTTAATTTTCTGCACCCAAAGACATAATTGTAAATAAATATGTTAGAGATGCTATGTAGCATGATTCAGAGGAACACATCCTAGTTACAGAAGACGCTTATAGGTAAAGAAGTGATTAAAATCTATAGATTACTGCTAGGATTGCCAGAAACTGAAGAATTTTACTCCCTCCACCCCACTGAAGAAATGCCTTTGTAATGTGTGAAAAATTGCTATGATGATAAAGCCTTTCTAATCTTTGACACCCACATTGGGACTTCCAAAAGCAACTAGATGTTTTTAATATGCAGATAATTCTATCTACATTTGTATCTACAGTATGTGTGTTTGTGTGTGTGTGTGTGTGTGTGTGTGTGTGTGTGTGCCTCTTTTGCTTTTGATTCTACACTATATCATTGTTTTGTTTTTTCAATATTATTGCAGGTATGTGTTTCTGGGAAAAAAAGTGCATAGGAAAGTGTATAATGTTCATTTTGTTATTGTTACATGAATATTTCTTGACAAATCTATATTAGCATATTAATATTGACTAATGTACCACATAAACAAATGTTCTGGTTTATATTTTCCGTCCTTTTTTTTAAGCAATACTGCTATGAAGACACATCAATGAATGTTATCAAATCAGGCAATTGATATTTCTAGATTAAATTTATTATTTATTTATTAAAAAGTATATAGCTGCCCAATTCACTCATGTATTTGGGGTGTTATCTAAATACAAATACAAAACTCAGTACATTCCAATATGTAGGAGAAGAACGGCAGAACCTGGGGATGGAGGGAAAACATGGATCAGCCCAGAATCCCTATGTAGCCAACAAGCAATCTTAAGTCCAACTCGGCTTGAGTGCCCTTGACCCTTATCTAATTCTAACCAGGTGCTGATCTGGTTGAAAAGATTCCTGTGCATAGGCTTTTAGCAATAAATCAGTTAAATTGAACTTTTATGTGTGGACCTGGTTCTTCACACCTGACATTACCCCTCCTGATGACAACATTCAGACAAAACACTTGATGGGCTCTGAATCAGCCTGGGATCCTCTGTCTTCAGGGCACGGGTGTCAAACATGCCATGTCATGTGACGTGTCGTGACATATCATGACTCTTTTTGCATTGCCGGCAATGGGGTAGGTGTGGCTTCGATATGATGAAACTGGCCCGCAGGCTGGCAGTTTGACACCCCTGCTTTGGGACCTTTGGAAATAGTATCCAATTGAGGGCCAAAAATCTTATCTCTGCAGGGATGATGTTCCATAGGGAGGAAGCCACTACAGAAAAGGCCCTTTGTCTTGGTCCCACTAGATGGACCATCTTAGTGGAGGAAACCCATAACATACGCTGCCTCCCCAATCTGGTGGGTCAGGTAGATATAACTGGGAAGAGACAGTAATTCATGTAACCTGACCCCAAGCCATGTAGGGCTTTAAAGATGATAACCAGCACCTTGAACCGGACCTTAAAACAAATTGGCAACTAATGTAGCTCCCACAGGAGGGTGACAAATCACAAATCTAAAGTTGCACAAAACCACATGGGCCATTACATTTGTAATCAACTAAAGCTTTTGGATATTTTTCAAGAGCAGCTCCATGCAGAATGCATTACAATAATAAAAATGAAAGATGACTAGGACATGGGCGACCATGAGCAGGAACTGTTGGACCAGAAAAGGGCACAACTGATGTACAATCTGCTGTTGTGCAATAGCCTTCCTTTGACTGCCACTTCCTCAAGCAGGAGTTGCAAGTCCAGGAAAAGCTCCAGATTACGTACCAGGTTTGTCTGGGGGCAGTACAACCCCATCCAAGACCAAAGATGGCAATTCTCCATGAGCTAAAGAATACCAAACCCAGAACCATTCCCACTGGTTCAGTTTCAACCAATTGTTCCTTATCCAGCTCTTACCAGCCACCAGGCACTGCGAGAGGGAGATCACGGTATTGCTTAACTCACCATGGCTGAGATATACATATGAGTAATTCCAAAACTTCAGAAACAACTGTTGAAAATAAAGCTATCTACAAAAAGAGCCTGCCTCAATTACAAACTATGTAAATTCATTTTGACAGCCTTTTACTGTGACAGTTCAATTGCTCTTTCAGGATACCGATTCCATATCCGCAGTTCTTATTGCCTAAGCTTCCTGCCAAGTTAGATTTCCTTGGCTTATTCCACTACCTATCCGTTTAAGGAAAATGAATGGCAACACAGGCAACTGGTGAGGAATTACTACAATTTGAAAAACCAACCAATTTAACAAAAAAACCCCAAGATCATAACATTTAGAAAGAAGGGCCAGAGACTGTAGGCCAAGGATGAATGGCTTTGTAAAATGGCATGAAATTTTAGAAAGATTGAGTGAAATAATTGTTCTGAGAGCATTGCTGTGCTGGAGGTTCAGGTGAATGTTGACAAATACAGATCATGGTCACTTTTCCTTCTTCCCTAGATATTTGAATTGGAAGCTCCTCCTGTAATTCTCCTGTAAGTACAGTATACTTATTTCAAAAGAGGCCAAACTTATGATTTACTTAGGAAAGAACCACTCTAGCACAAATCAGAAGAAATAGTTGATCCTTCCATCTGAAAGTAGTTTAGAAGCAAGAAAAAAGCTTTGCTGGAATTCATATATTTTTTTCTTAAACTTCTGAGTTGCACTTCAGACTTAAGCTAATTCACATAAAATTAACATAAAAATGACCACTTTGTTCTTTATTTATAGAGATTTTAAAGCTTACCTGGTTGGACATGTTGGGATAATTCAAGAGAAACCTGCGTCTGTATAAATAAAACCCAAAAATTAAATCATGTTCTTATCTAGGCATGCATTCAGGGGCTGGCATAATATAGGCAGAATCCAAGCATTGTTCCTTCATTCCAGTCATGGCAATATTTCAACTTATTCTGACTTACTGCAAAGTTGAAAGTCAGGCTAGATCAAGTGTGACAACAAACTAATGCATTTATTTAGCCTATAGTGATACTTGAGATAAGGGTCTCCTAGATGCTGGTCATGTTCATAATAAATTCATAGGAAAAATGTTCTTTGTTCTAACATTCAGTGCAATAGCTCTACTTACCAGTTCCTTGTTATTTACTCCAACATTTGGAATCTGTAAAACCCTTGGAACTTGAGTGGTAGCATCATTTCCCAACAAAAAAGCAAAAAACAGAAGAAAAAACATTGCAATGATTTGTCAAGCACCTTCATTGAAGATACATAATGCCTATATATGATAGAATGAGTGCATGAGTGCATGTATACATCCATGCAGTTGTCTCTCTTCTACAGCATTCATGAAATATTCTGCTTCTTTTAGAGCATTTAACTTCCTCTGTTTCCTAGTCTCTTGCTCTTAACTTTGTGCTTAGCTAGGCAGGAAGGAAAGGAAACTTTAAAGACACTTCTTTTTGAGCACGTCTTTCTCTTTCAGCACGTCTTCTCTGCTCAAATGTTCTCTATTATCTCATCAGATTTAAAGATACCAAATAGCCCTAATTAGTCGGTAAAGGCCTTTTTTACATTGGAAGATCCTGAAACAGAGGGAGAAGTGTTTGCAAATTTACTCAGGAGTTTTATGGTTTTAATGGTTAATTAGGCCCTATTAATACGTTAGCAAGCATAGGGAACTCCTGTGTGATTTGGGATATAATCTGCTAATGCTAATTAAGTTTAAAGTAAAGCTTTCTAACAGAACTAGATTCTCTGCATGTCTTCTCAAAGGTGAAAACCATATTTAGTAAAGTTTGCTCAATAAATAACAAAGTTCAGAATACACAAACATAAAAATACATACCTTTAAAGCAGCGTTTCTCAAAGCATGGTCCCCGGGGAATGCCCCAAGACCCTCTTAGGGATCCATGAAATCAAAGTTTTTGCCAGCCTATGTTTAATCAATCCTATCAAATAATTATGAAAAGCAGCAGTGAATGTGTCAATTTTAATTTTTAATGTGGTAAATACAAAACCCTTACAAACAAAAGTTGTTTTGGGATCCCCCATACTTTTTGAAAGTGGGAACTATCCTGAGAAAAAGAAGTTGAAAGAAACATTGCTTTAAAGTATTGTGTAAATCCAGCCTGGGTTTTTCAGATTTTGTAAGTTTTATGACAACACAACTCTTTACTTCCCATTTTAAAGATCTTTCTGTTGCCACCTAATCCCCCCCCCAACAATAGAAAGGTGGCCCTGGAAATATGTAGTTAAAAGACGCACATTCCATGGAAACTACATTTTCCCAGGAAAGCACATTTAAGCTAATTGAATAAGGCCATCTTATTAATTTCGCTATACTAAAAGGTAAAGGTTCCCCCGCACATGCGTGCTAGTCGATTCTGAGTCTAGGGGCCAGTGCTCATCTCCGTTTCAAAGCCGAAGAGCCAGCGCTTGTCCGAGGACGTCTCCGTGGTCATGTGGCCGGCATGACTAGACGCCAAAGGCGCACGAAACGCTGTTACCTTCCCACCGTAGTGGTCCCTATTTTTCTACTTGCATTTTTACGTGCTTTCGAACTGCTAGGTTGGCAGAAGCTGGGATGAGTAACAGGCGCTCACTCTGCTACGCGGCACTCGGGATTCGACCCGCCAAACTGTCAACTTTCTGATCGACAAGCTCAGCGTCCTAACCCACTGAGCCACCGCGTCCCTTTCGCTATACTATCTCACTACAAAACCTGCCAAATATTTTAGTATGTGCTTTAGAGAAGTGATCATGCCTCAGAATGTGACATAATTTTCATCTACCACATATTACAACTTCATAGTTGAATAATCAGTGATTTTGTTTTGACTCTGCTATGAGACAAGAAACAAGAAACCATAAACGGAGGAAACTTCTCCAAGGATGGAGAAAGCTTTACCCAGTACATTTCTTTCCCCCTCCCCTCCAACTGATACACTGAATATGTTTCACCTGCAACACAGAAACTTTTTGCTAAAGAATTCACTACCTAAACTTTGGAACAAGCCTCATTTGATACTACGGGATTTGCTTCTGAGTAAAAATACACAGAAGAAAGGACACCCTACTGCACCATTATAGGAAAAAAATGGAAGAAGAATCCCACTTTAAAGAATAAATTTCTCAGCTTAATCCTTTCTCATTGATGTACATTACTCATTAGACTTGCTCAGTGAGTTAAGCCAAATATGTATTTATTTGGTTTTGCTAAACACTTGCTGTATTGTGAGAATGTAGCCAATGAGGATGATAAGGCATAGGTCATAGCTTAGTGCTTAATTGTGTGAATTCAACAAATTGTGGTTTATTCAAGAGGTCATTTGATTCAAATTACAGTGATGATATGCGCACCATTAGATCAGATTAGGAAGAGATGTCACGATGAGAACGCTATCTCATGATTGCTGAGTCAACACCAATTTGATGGCATATAATCAAGAAACCATGATTAAGCAACCCAAGTATGATGTTTGAACCCAATTACCGGCTTGCATGCTAAGGACAGAGCTGTACTTGAAGCCACTTATTAACAGTACAGTAATGGCAATGCTGAAGCCTAGATCTTGTTGATAATGTTAATAAAAGAAAAATACCTGTCCCATCCTGCTGAGTAATAACAGCTTATTTAATTTAGCTGCATTTGGAAAAATAATTTTCAGGTGAGAAGTTACAGTCTGGAGGCAGACGTGAGTCATGGCAACTCTTGTTTTTAAAATCTTAAGTGTGGGGAGAAGGAAAACCAAGTGAGTTGCTACTGGAATTCTATAATACCATAACGGTTGCTCTAATAGGAAGCCAGGATTTGATACTTTTAACTGGGGCTCCACATTTTCTGGCATTCACTGAAATCAAACTAAAAAACACTTCTGTTCCTTTTTCAAGCTGACGTGCTCTAACCAGAAATGGATGTGATCAGCTGCAAGCAGAAATACTGTTAATATAGGTGCCCAAGGTAAATTGCCTCTGGACCTGGTAAGGAAAGCAGGGTGTATGGTAAAAGGACATGTGTGGGAGGGGGATGTCAAAAAATCAAGATGGTAATGAGCAAAGTCCTCCTTTTTAACTGAGCATTGCACACAGGCTGCATAAGAAGGCCAAATATTTAACTGTGTGGTTGCCAAGTTCACTTTTTTTGCCTTCCTCACCCCAGGACATCCCTGGTGCATATGACTGTAACAGAGTCATTCATGGGCAATGAGTCCTTCCCAAGGGGAACACTGATTCAAGGATTGTGGGGTTTCTCTAATGATAGTTTGATAACAAAAACATTGTTTTGCTTTTTGGCAATTAAAAAAAAAGGTCATTACCAAGGGAATTTTCTCTAGCCTACACATGCACACACATACACTGAGATTTATTTAGATATTTTATGAACAGCACCTATCTAATATCAGGACAGAATCTAATATCAGGATTTGTGTGATAGTTGCCAGACAAAGCTGTAGAGTTCTTGTGACTTTAATAGTTGTGGAGAGGAGAGTATTGTAGTTTCTTGTTCCAGATTGGAAAAACCCTGCACTTGCTCAAGTTCCCTTGTTCATCATTTACAAAATTTCTTTTGCATTTAGCATCAAGCAGACATAAGTGTATCCTCGAAGACCAGATTAGTCCCAATAGTATGTTCATTCTCTTTAGTTATTGTTATTTTTCTCCATTGTGCGGGTATAACCTATAAATTCAGGAAGTACATATGCTGACAATGAAACTGTGGCCTATTTTGCTTCGTCTTTTCTTAACGTTGCTGTAGAAATCAACCCCCTGTATTTTATAAACCATGAATTGTGATTTAAGGTGTTATATAAGGAAAGTATTTTGTTTAACAAGCTATGGTTTAACAACATGGCTTAACCAATGCTTACTTTAGATGCTAAACTAATCAACAAAGAAAAGTTTTAATGCATAAAATAATTTATTAAAATTATTAAATTAGAAAATCTGCACATTGACAAAGTTTACATCTGTCAATTACACAAGGCCACCATGCTTGGAACTGCATATATACTCTGTGCTGCTATATTACAACATCCTCGACCTAGGTTCTTGGGAAAACTCAATGCAAATGAAGGCCTCCATCAGCTAAAGAACTGACAGCTGTGATTTCACATTGTGGTGTGTATAGTAGTTTATTAAATTTATATACCACCTGATTCCCAGCTACTCTGATGGTTATAGCAACCTTGAAGAGTGAAGATTACCTCAAAATTGAAAATTATGGCAATAGAAAAGAAAAAAGGGGAAAGTACCTAGAAAATGTACTCAACAGTTCAACTGTTACAGTTTGTCTGAAAATTCTTTTCCTTGTTCCTTTATGGGAAAAATACATTCAAATGTTGATTAACAAAAAACTAGTTTCCTTAATTGTGGATCTCAGTTTATTGGACAGGAGAGGTACTTGTTTTTGTGTTTTTTGCTGGTAGATAATTTGTTTGTTTGACTAAGCTGTTTTTTGGCTGTATCCTATATCCCCTTTTAGACTTGCTGATGTTCAGTGTAAGCAGTCTCATGATATTAATATATTTGTGGATTCTTTATGCATTTTGCTTGCGCACAGTTTTCAGTCGTAGGGCAAAATAACACTGAATGAACTAAGTACTTACATTGCAAATATGCACCTAGCTGGTCAGTAATATGGCCCAAATGAGTCCAGTGAACTTACACACCTGTGGGAAGTAGGAGCAAGAATATTACCTTGGTTGCTCTAAGGTGGCTATTACACCCTAGCAGCATGGGTTTTTTTCCCCTCCATTATTTTTTAAGACCTATTTCAGCTAGACAAAAAAAATAAAGCATAAATGTTATGTTTCTATTCATGCTGAAAAAAAAGGAAGAATGAAGTTGTAATTTATGGGTATGAAGATTAGAAAAGTAGACTGTGGAAAGAGGGAAATTATGATGAAACCTTAGGGCAAAATATAAATGCATTTATAACTGCTGTAAAGAAGATTAGAAGTTGATTCTTTACGAATTTTTTCTTTTGCTATTTTCCTTATATATTCACAATTTTTCTCTATTTTCTAAAATTTAATTCTAAAAACTTGACTTTAGTGATCCTCACTCCTGAAGACATCCCTCCCTTTAAAAAAAAAGTGTAGGAAAATTTATACTGTTCTTATGAATATGTTTAGCTTCAAAGCGCCAGTACTTTTCGTCCCTTTCCTTTTGCGCCAGCAGGTGTCGCCACTGCATACTAGGATTTGGTGCAACACTTAAATTGGGTTCTCAACAATTATTCCTGGATTGTTCATGTTCTGCTATAGTCGTGTTTTGTTTTGTTGTTCATTTCAGTGCAAATAAGGGTGTTCCCCATGCAAATATTTCTCTATTAGAACCTGTAAATGTGAACATTTCCATTTCATGCTGCTTTCTCCTCCCCAGCAATTTAAAGCCGAATTGCATTTGCATTTGCCAATCTTGAAATATGCAGAACAGGTATTAAGCAAGTCAGAGGTTACCAATGAATGGCTGCAAGAAAGAGTATCCAATCGGTGTCCTAGTTTTTTTAAAATAAATAAATTTAATATGCTACATTAAACATTGTAACTTTTCTTTTGCTATAGCTTATAGAGAAAATCTAGGATCTAATAAGAAGATTTTCTGCAGACGTCAATTTTGTGTGTATTCCACTCTTTGGGGTAGAATGGATTTTGTAGAGGTTAGTTTCAGAGTGAATGTCGGAAGGCTGCATAGAAATTCCCCTACTATCCTAACCTGAATTTGAAAAGAAAACTAAAACCCAACTCTTTTCTTGATTTCAACAATGTTCCTTACCAGACCACAAGATTTAATGTTGTGTGACTGTTCTAGTTGGCTAGGATTTAGTCCTGACTGTGTGAGGGAGTCTGGGTTACTAATAATCTGTACCATCATTTGTCTAATATGTGGGCAAAGCCAGATTCCGAACACTGTTGAACTGGAATACAAGAGTTACGAGTGTAATGGAGCCTGCACATTCCACTTGTAACTCAAAAACTCAGAGTGAATCTCATAACTCAAACGAGATCACTCCCTTGCACGTTAAGAGGCGTGTCTCGTTAAGTGCACATAAGGGATCTCAGGATGGGGGTCGGAAGACAGAAGTGGATTATAAACTTTTTTTTTCTCTCCCCATTTTTTCCCTTTTCGTTTTCTTGTTGATGCCTGGGGAGCCTTTTGAATTTTAGATTTTTAATCTTAGAACTATTTGAGGACAGTGGAAGCTCAACTGTTGGTGAGTTCCCTTGGAGAAGGCTCTATGGCCTATTAACTTTGAATAGTAGGACCTTGCGGATTATAAATTCTGACTGAGCAATAACCATGGATTTTGGACAACTGTTCCAGAAGTGAGTCTCACAAACAGAAGTGGATTACAAATCTTTTTTCTTTGTTCTCTCCTTTCTTTCAGGGAGTTTACTGGATTACAGAGACTACAGACAAGAATTATAAGAGTTATTTAAGACAAATGTAAATGATATATTGTGGTACTGAATATAAGATTAATGGTTGTTTAAGGCAGGCATTTGGAAAAAGTATTAGAGCCGATTAAAGATTTGGTCGGTGGAAACAAAAATGAGTTTTCCGAATTTAGTTAAAACTGACAAGAAAACATCCTGAGCCCCGTCCTCCACCTTTACAAGCCCTGTTTATCAGAGATAAATTGAATCAATGCTTCAACAAGAAAAACCTAACAAATTTCAGAAGGAGATGCAAGCGGCATTACAAGCAATCCAAGAGGATACAAGGAAAAATCATGAGGAGACAAAAGACAACTTTGATAAAATGAATCAAGAAATTCATAACTCTCAACTAGAAAGCTTCCGACAGATGGTTACAAAGAATGAACAAAGAATTCAGAAAATAGATTCAGAATTCAGAAAATCAGTACAGATGGATCAGAAGATGGAAGAAATGAAAGATGAAAATCAGAGGCTGATGTAGGCAAATAGAGAATTGGAAGATTCAACGGCAGTTTTGGAAATGAAAAAGGCATCTTATTTTTTAAGATTTTAAAACATAACAGAAGATAAGGAAGAGGACCTCGCGGACTTGATGACAGAGCTATTGACTGAAGCACTAGAAATTGGGAAACAGGAAATGGAAGGAGAGATAGACCAGATATTTCAATTCAAGCTATGCAAGGAGAAATAAAGTCCCTAGAGAAGTACATGTTAGATTCGTCAAAAGATCTATAACAGATGAGATAGATAAGTGCGAGAGATCATCTTCTGCATTATAAAGAAAAGGAAATTGTAGTCTTGAAGCAGATCTCCAGGACGATAAGAGATTCATGAAGAGAACACCAATTCCTGACCAGAAAATTAATTGAAAAAGGAGTGAATTTTAGATGGCTGATACTAGAAGGGATTTTAATTAATTGGGACATGAAAAGATACAGATTGGTCTCTGTACTCAAGGCAATGGAGTTTTATGAGAGTTGCAGAGCTTTTTTGGAAGGGGAAAGTACAGAATTTCGTGCAGAAAGAGAAGCCAAAAACCAGGAAGAGAGCAATAGAAGGAGCAGCCAAACCAAGGGAAGAAGAAGAAACAGAAAACACAAACATAGAAGAAGATGGGGCAAAAGCAAGAGAACAGAGAAAGACAAGAACAACTGAAGAATAAAACCTAAATATAACTGAAGGAGATGGAGAAGGAAAATGGGATTTTTCCAATGAATATAAACAGATTGAACTCCCCTGCAAAAAGAAATTTTTTTTTACACGACTACAAAAATTAAAAATGGATATAATTTGTCTCCAAGAAACACATATTAAGAGACAACACTATAAACTGTTGGAACAATTGAAAATCAGGAAACTCCACACTAGCACAATAAAAGAAAAGAGGAATAGCTTTATATATTAAAGAGACAATGAACCCCAAACAAATCTATGCAGATGAAGAGGGAAGAATATTCAGGGCTTTTTTTCTCATAGAACCAGTGCTTCTTTTGTAAAAGAAAAAGGTGCCGGAACTCACACATGTCATACAACCCGCCTTGCCTACCCTACAAGGTTCCATCCAAAAAAGGTGCCGGAACTCCATTCTGAGCGTTCTATGAGAAAAAAAGCCCTGCATAGAACGCCCAGAACGGAGTTCCGGCACCTTTTTGGATGGAACCTTGTAGGATAGGCAAGGCGGGTTGTATGACATGTGTGAGTTCCGGCACCTTTTTCTTTTACAAAAAAAAGCACTGAGAATATTAATGGTGGAAATAATGATAAATCAAAAAACAGATACTGATGGTAGCAATATATGCACCTAATAACAAGAAGAATTCCATCAAAAATTACATAAAAAATAGTGGAATTGGAATGTCAAAACATTTGCTTAATGGGAGACTTTAATGCAATTGTAAGGAATATACCACCTAAGATTTTCTTTAAATCTATATACAAGATATATTGAGAAGAAATCTATATACAAGATATATTGACAGAAAACAACCCCCCAAAAAATCACAGTATACATTTTACTCAAACAGGCACAAATCATGGTCCAGAACTGATATGATATGGATATCTCCTAAATTAAGCATGATTATACAAGAGATTGAGATAGAAACCAATATATGGGCAGATCATAATCTGATAAAAGATGACTTGGAGAGGAGCTAAGAAAAAAAACTAAGAAGGTCTCTGAATCAATCTTTACTGAAAGAAAAAGAATTTATACAAATAGCAACAAAGGAAATGGAATTTTTCTTGAAAACAGAAAAAAGACATTGCTTCAAAATGTGTGGGATACAGCCAAAGCATACATTAGAGATTTGGCTATAACTTACATGACAAAAAAGAATAAAGAAAAAAAGCAACAACAAACGAAGTTAAAGGAGGAATTTATAAAACTGGAATCAGAACTACTAAGAGATCCACAAAAGAAATCTCTTAAAAAGCAAATGGAAATAATAAAAAATAAATTAAACTTAGCAGAGGCTGAAAAAATGGCCCAACAAGGGCAAAATAAAACTTTTTGAGAGAAAAAAATTGATAAATAAATTGCAAGACTCAAAAGGCAATTTACAATTCTAAAATGACATAATAAAAAAATAATCAAAGACTTTTACAAGACACTTTATGACACAGAAGAAACTTTTCAAGAAAAAATAAAACAATACATAAAAAAAACTGACTTACCAAAAATTTCAGAGAACATCCAAAACATGCTAAATGAAAAAAATATCAATGTTGGGGATAACAGAGGCTATAAAAAGGCAAAAAAATAAGACCTTGGGTCCAGATGGGCTACCCGCAGTTTTTTTCCCCGATGCCTACAAGATACATTAAGCCTATTAATGAAAGAACTGTGCAATGAGGTACTTTTAGGGGCTAAAATGCCAAATATTTGGATAGAAGCCAACATTGCTTTAATATCCAAAGAAGATTCAGACTCGACACAGATAAAGAATTATAGACCAATATTACTATTAAACGTGGACTATAAAATTTTTGCTTCAATAACAGAAAGATTAAAGAGATTTTTGATCGAATTTATACATACAGACCAAAATGAATTTTTACCTAAGAGACAAATAAAAAATAATTTAAGAATGATTTTAGATACTTTGGAATACTATGAAATGCACCCAGGGAAGCAGATGGTGCTAATATTTCTAGATGCACAGAACACTTTTGATAATGTAAATTGGCAATTTATGATTCAACAACTAAACAAAGTGTGCTTTGGAGAAAACTTTATTAATATAATTAAAACAATTTATCATAGACAAATAGCTAAAGTAAATAGCTGTCTGGCCTAGACTGAGGGGTTTTTAATTGGGTTTAAAGTTTTAATTTAAATACTTGGGGATATACTTAGCAGCAAGATGTCAACAATAAAAAAGACAGCTACGTAAAATTATTAAAACAAATAAAACTAGACTTGGAAAAATGGAAAAATCTACAACTTTCAATACTAGGGAGAGTAGCAATGATGAAGATGAATATTTTACCAAAATTACTCTTTTTATTTCAAACAATACCTATAAAACTGGGGAAAAAAATACATTGATCTTGAAATTTATTTGGAAAGGTAAAAAAGCCAGAATTAGATTGAAAATGCTACAAGAAGCGAAAGAAAATGGAGGACTTGGGCTGCCAGATTGGGCTTTATATTATCAAGCATCCGTATTAATATGGTTAAAAGAATGGATAAACCTTAGACATAAAAGATTAATATACCTAGAAGGGCATGACCTGCAACTTGGATGGCATGCCTTCCTATGGTATGGGAAGAATAAAATACATAGATACTTTCAAAACCACTATATAAGAAATGCACTTCTTCTAGAATGGGAAAAGGCAAAATTTACATAGAAATACATGGATTTCAACAATGGAAGCGTTTGTTCATTCAAACCTAATTAACTATGAGAAAATTGTGATTTGTAAAGACATTTTGAATATTGAAGGGAAACTAAAATCTAGACAACAACTGGAAGAACAGGGCATTGATTTATCATGGTGGCCACACCTGCAAATTCAAATGAGATATGAAAAAGATGCTAAAACATCTGGATTTTATAAAGAACAGACAGAATTTGACCAGATACTATTGACGTCAGATGAAAAATTGATTAAGAAACTGTATATGTTAAGTTTAAAGATGGGAGAGGAACAAGTTAAAGAAACAATGATAATATGGGCAAAAAACTTTGGGCATAACATAGACTTAGAAAACTGGCAAAGCCTTTGGGAAAGAAACTCTAAAATAACAAAGGCAGTGGCTTACAAAGAAAACCTATATAAAATGTTTTACAGATGGCACATAACACCTATGAGGTTAGCAAAAAATGTTCAAAAATATGTCTAGCAATTGTTGGAAATGTAGACAAAAACCAGGTACATACTATCATCTTTGGTGGACATGCCCTAAAGCAGACATGTCAAACACAAGGCCCGGGGGCCAGATCTAGCCCACGAAGTGGTTTCATGCGGCCCGCGAAGCCATCCTGGAAACAATGAGGGAACGGCCCCCACTGCCTTGGCCCTGGCCCAGAGACCCTCCTCCTGCCAGAGACCCTCAGATCTGTCCCACTCCTCCCCAGGCCCCCATAGGCACCCTTGATGAGAACGATGTAGAGCTGGCCATGCCCACCCAGTAGGCCATACACACTTTAGCCACACCCACCCATTAGGCCACGCCCACCCAGGCCACACCCACCCGGCCCCCTGAGGGCAACCGCAATGCTGATGCGGCCCTCAATGAAATTGAGTTTGACACTCCTGCCCTAAAGCCAAATGATTTTGGTCAAGAATACATATATGGTTAGAGAAAATGATAAAAAAATGTAGATTTTAAGCCAGAATTATTTTTGTTAGGTATAACTGAAGGAAATTATGAGAAAGAATGAGTATTTTTAATGTTACATGTACTAACTGCAGCGAGAATTGTATTTTCTCAACATTGGAAAGATGAAGAATTACCAGCGGAGGAAGGGAAGAGATAATTAAGAAAATTTTGGACTGTGCAGAAATGAACAGACCTACACTGAAAATGAAAGAGAAAAAAGATTCAGAATACTTTAGAACATGGGATACATTTTATCAATGGCTAGAAAAATGAGGTAGAGAGAAAGGAGTTTAACGTGTATTAGTAAGTAAGCTAAACATTGGAACCCAGAAAACACGTTGCTGATAAAATATTAAGGATTTGTGATTATAAAAAAATTAATAAAATATTGTTAAAAAAAGAAATCAGAATACAAATCAGTGTAGTACTTCCCACAGATTCATCTTGGGGAGAAGCTGTACTTCACTGTAAAATTTTTGATTCAGTAACCTCAGAATTATCACCAAGGAGACAGCGCTGCAGAAAGGAACTGAACAGAAATGCTGGGAATTTCTTATAAGAAAATGCTCAGAAATATCCATGAAGTCACCAGAAGCTCAGCTCAAAGGAGACTTGCCTTGACAATGTTACAGTTCTGCTCTGCATTGACCCTTATATATGAAATCTGACAGAATCGAGGAAATTACCGTAATTTAAAGCTGTCTGAATATGGGACTGACAAATCAGCTAAGGAAAGAAGCCTTGCTTCCCCCAAATCTGAAAAGATTCCTCCATCACCAATTAGCTCCCTCCTGAAATGGTAGGTTAGAAACTATTTTTTGACTCCTGAGGTCATTACTAAAGGCAATAATTTCTTAAGGGATGGATTAATTATTAATTGCAGAGCTTGTGTACTTTGCCCAAGGTTAGGATCGGGGTCATCCATTGTGTCACTCTGCTGGTGAGTAGGTCTACAACCTGCATCTTGAAACCAATTATTTACCACAGATCTCAGGGCAAACAAAAAAAAAAACATTGGTCTTAATCATTTAAGTCTTCTGCTTCTTCCTCCCATTTATGTCATTTGATCTGTTAAGGTGTTCTGGAGAATTCCAAAACTCCCATGTTGTTGAGTCATCTTGTTCCTAATGCAAAGCTATTGCTCAGTTATAGATTTGGTTTCTTTGCTTTCCTCATTCATCAAGAGTGGCCTCTCTTGTGCTGCTGCTGACCTGTTTTTTATCGCTGGAAAAGATATTTTGCAACATGCAACATTTCCTTAATACATGTATGCTCCATTCAATGACTGCTTTGATAATAATGGCTTCCCTGAATAAATGCTCCTGTCATTTTCAATAGCATACATGCAGCTAGAGTAAATACATGCATACTGTAGTACATGCATGCATACTGTAGTATATGCAGTACTTCAGAACTGATTCCTCCTTAGATCTGCCATTTTCTACGTGTATTCAAACATATAAGTTCAAAATGACTAACATAAGTACATTCTTTATTGAGTCAAAGTAACTGAAGAGCTGAACAGGAGCTTTCCTTCTTAGAACAGTGGCAGTTCCCTGAAGAAGTTCAACCCCGTTAACTAAGGTAAAAAGTATGACATTGATGCAGGGTTAATTCAACAAGATTTTAAGAGGTATATTACAACATGGCAAACTGGCCTTCAAAAAGCATCCTATTATTGTGACGTAGTTTATTAATCTAAGTGGTGTTTCCATTTCTGTTTCCTTTCAGAATTCTTGGAAGAGTTTGAAATAGTCAGGAAAAATAACCTCAAGATCATTTGACTGCTGGATGTATAATGTACATACTTATTTCACAGAAGAAAATATATGTAACTCGGGGTTGAATTGTAGAGTTCTTGATACTCTTTGAGCGTGGTTATTTGCTTGCAGATGTTTCATTACCTAACTAGTTACATCATCACTAGGTAATATCATCATCATCATCATCATCATCATCTAATTGGGTATATATCTGCAAGTAAACAACAAACTCAAAAAGCACCAAAGACTGACTTACTAATTCCTTAACTGTCATTATAACAATTAATTAAAAATCACCATTCTAGAATAAGTATCTGCTTCTGTTTTTGCATCTTGATTTTTGTTTTTTGTTAATGAGGAATTGTCTTTTTTGAATTGGACTACATGGCAAGGAAATAATTCAGTTCATTTTACTTTTAAATCACAGTTGAAACTAATTTCTGCTTAAGTTTGCCATTTATATACATCTCACCAATTTCTGCCAATTGCATACAGGGTATGTTAAAATTTCCCAGTTGGTTTCTTATTTGAGAGTTGTTATTTTTACTTAAATTGGATGATAGAAGTTGTGTGTTATTTTTTTTTCTTTTTAATGTATGGAGGCTGCAGCTAGAATGATTTGTTGAGCGTAACTGACTTCAAGTTTCTCAATGAGTTTGGGTGTGTTTAGGAGGCTGCAGTTTTTTGGGATGTGATTAAAATTTATCTTAATATGATCTAGAATACAAGTCTGATCAGTTCATTTTTCTTCTACTACAATATATTGTGTTTGGTACTCTGGCCAAATAGTCTGTGAGCAGTTGAATCCAGCAGTTGAATTATTGTAGTTGCATCTCACTTAGTTACATAGATTCCTAGGTAGCCCGATCCTTTGAAGCAGTGCAACAAGGTCATTGCAACATGAACATTGGCACTCAGTGATCTGTTCTAATTACATTAACTCCTGCCCAATGATTTACCTGGATTGAATCACCCTGGGAAATGTTTGTGCAGGCATTTCGGACTGGTAAACAAACCTTCAATTTCTAAATTTTTGACCTCAAGAGAACTGGTTTCCTGATATCTTCAGTTAAAAATAACTTTGTCATTTAGATATGGGTTGGTGGCACAAGTACTTTGGGATTTCCACTAGGGCTAAAACATTTAATATTTCTTTTAACAATAAATTTATAGCAATTGTTTCTGAGTAGTTCTTAGACTATACTAAATTAGATGTCCAAGGATACACCGAGGTATAGAATAAGCTTGTAAGCCGCCCTGAGTCTTCGGAGAAGGGCGGGATATAAATGGAATTAAAATAAAATAAATAAATAAATAAGATAGAACTATATAAATATCAGTAGAAAACTATTTTGGCTTGTATGTGTTATATTAGATTTAAAATTAATATTCTTCAATTCATAGTTAATCTTTCCCCTCTCGTCAAAACAAGCAGTGCTGTGTATTTTAATGGTTTGTGTCTACGACCTTGTATCTCTTTTCTATGGGGTGGGCCTTTTACCGGGTGGTGACATGCATCAGCTTTCAAAAGTCACTGTGACTCAGTTCTAATGGTGTATGTCTCTTTTTCTTTTCCCTCCACATATGGTGAATTTGTGCCTTTGGCCTCTGACACACCTGCAGCAATCCACACATGGCTACAGATTTGGTCCTTTGTCTATGTTCTCCAATTTACAACAGCATTTAGTTCCCTGTCGTCAATTCTCTGGTGCCATTTGTGGTTACAATTCTTTGCTGCCCTTGCCTTATCTCCTGCACAGTTTAATTAAAATAGTGCATTTGCCTGGAGGTTGCCACCCATAAGTAATTCTCTCTAATGTTACACCCTTTCTCTGCGGTATATTTTTCTGTGAGCTGACTTGACATCAAATCGCAGTCCCAGAGCTTTGTGCCATTAAGCAAAGCTCTTCTTTGCTTAATGGCACAATGCAATTTTACAAAGCCTTTTCCTGCTGAGGTATTTTTTCCTCTCCATTTGCAAAATAAATGATAAATTTATAGTAATTTAATTCAATACACTCTTCTCTCTTTAGTGAAATTTGAAGTGGCTTCAAAATCAAGGCCAACACCATTTTGTAGCCCCTTTGCCATTGTATTGCTTTTTTCTGGCTTTTTCTGACCCTGGGGTGAAGTTTATTTTATTTTATTTATTTTATTACATTTATATACCGCCCTTTCCCGAAGGACTCAGGAAGTTAGGGTATGTAGTATAACTGGTTTGTCTAGTCTCCCTTTCCTAATACAAATGATCCCCAAGCTACTGCACACAAAACATTTCCTCTCTTCTGCCTACATTTAAAAGTAGATTATTGACTGAGACCAGCTTCTTGCTCTTAAATGTTAGGCAGATTACAGACTGGAAAGCCATTTATTACAAAATAATCATCTGCTTCCTCTTTCATTTCTGTTGCTTCTATCAGAATTTAAAATAAGGCAAAACTTATTTCTTGCTACATTGATTTGATTTGATTTATTATATTTATATGCCGCCCTTCTCCCTAAGGACTCAGGGCGGCTCACAACAATAAAAACTAAAAAAGAACATGAAAATACAAAATTTTAAAAAGAATTAAACAGTAGATATGTTCAATACGTAGTAATTTAACCCCATAAAACCAAATTTAAAACTATAGTCAGTCCAGGCCCGATTGTTGAACCATCCATGTCTTCAGGTCACGGCGAAAGGACCGAAGGTCGGGGGCCATCCGCAGCTCCGGAGGCAACTCATTCCAGAGGGTCGGCGCGCCCACAGAGAAGGCTCTCCCCCTAGGGGTCGCCAGCCGGCATTGCTTAACCGACAGCACTCTGAGGACGCCGACTCTGTGGGAGCGAACCGGGCGATGGGAGGTTGACAATGGCAGCAGGTGGTCTCGCAAATACCCCGGGCCTAAGCCATGTAGGGCTTTAAAGTTAATTACTAGCACCTTGAATCGCACCCGGAGGACAACCGGAAGCCATTGCATTATTTCTTAAACTTGTTTTCTCTCAATACCCCTGCTCGTTTTTAAACATGTTGGAGGATTCCAAAAAAGCTTTTGTTTTTATGGGTTATAATTATCAATGTTTACTGTATTAAAAATTAAAATTGACACATTTGCAGAATATGTATTTATTGACTCATATAAAAATATATATTTAACCCTTAGATATTAACATAAATAAAATCTATTTCATGAAAAGAAACTTTTTTAATAAATAAAAAATTGAAATGAAAGACATTATTTCAGATGTTTGCTTAATATTTGGCTTAATAGAAGACAATTGGATTCTCGTGTCTGGTTTTGCATTTAATTTATTGAAATACATTTTTAGTGGAAGTATGTGATCTGACTTTAACACAGATATATGCCTGGAAAAAAGGAGATGTATTTTGAGTATTTTTCAGATAACTGTGGATAGGCTTTTTGATACTGTACCAAAATTCATAAGTATTAGTTTCTCAAACATTAGGAGCAATGTGGAATCTGATATATCAGCGAACTTTTTGGATTAGATTACATTAAAACCTATTGGTCAGTCTTGCACTTTAAATGAATCTTTTATCCAGGCATGCCCTTATAATATGATCCTTCAGATAAAGAGAATTTGGATTCACTGAGTTCTGTAGATCTTCCAAATTTTGACACATTTCATTTTTTTTTCTGCCCCACAGCAACAAGACAGTCCAAAACCCTCATTGGTCCAAGCCTTCCCTGCCAACCACCACAATCAAATCAAAAGATCTAATCCATCTTAAGCCCAAGTCCTACAAATGGGGAAGAAGCAGCTCCCAAGTTGGTTGGCTAGTTGGCGGCCCCAGGATGCAAGTCCACCAGGTCATCTGAATCCTCCATTCAGCCCGGGATTCCTGCTCCCAGGGATGTAGCCATAGCCATCTTGTGATTTTGTGGCCCACAATAAGGTTACAATTGCCTCCTCTTGTCCTTGGGTGGGCTGCAAAATGGAGGATGTGAAATAGTCCGGAGAAAACTAACTTTTGCCTTGCATTGCTGCAGTATTGCTGCAGACCGGCCAAACATCACCAGTTGAGCTGAACCAGCTGATCCGCAGCCCCACCAGGCTCCACCATCAGCCCACTGCATCTTTTCATATTACTGATGCCAAGATGCTGCTGTCTGCAGCCAGCTCTCGAATCTGCTGCTACCACCACTCAGGCAGATTCAGGCAAGGCTCCACTGTTGCTCCACTGCTGCTGCTACTACTTCTAAAATATAAAATATAATATAAATATAAATATTTGATGGGATTTTAATATTGTACAGATAGTCCTCAACTTACAACCACAATGGAGGCCAAAATTTCTTGTTGCTGAGCAAGACAGTTATTGTGTGAGTTTTGCCCCATTTTACGATGCTTCTTGTCAGAGCTGTTAAGTGAATCACTGCATTTGTTTATTTTATTTATTTGTTTATTTTATTTATTTATTTGGTTTATATACCGCCCTATATACCGGTTTACAAAGCAAAATTTAAAAACAATCCAATATAAAATTAAAATAAATTAAATTAAGTCTAGCCACAAAAATTAAATCACAATTTAAAAACATTAAATCCCTCAGTCCAGATAGCTCAAAGAGCCAGGTTTTTAGGTCCCGGCGAAATGAACGAAGGTCGGGGGCAGTCCGGAGTTCCGTTGGCAGTTGATTCCATAGGGCAGGCGCGCCCACAGAGAACGCCCTCCCCCTGTGGATCGCCCGTCGGCAATCCTTGACCGGCGGTACCCTGAGGAGGCCCTCCCTGTGGGAGCGCACAAGACGATGGGAAATTGTTAAGTTAGTAACACCGTTGTTACGTGAATCTAACTTCCCAATTGACCTTGCTTGTCAGAAGGTCACAAAGGGTGATCACATGACCGCAGGACACTGCGACCGTTATAACTATGAGTTGCAGAGCACCTGAATTTTGATCATGTGACCATGGGGATGACCATGGGGTCATAAATATGAAAAATCACATTTTAGTGCCATTGAAACTTTGAACAGTCATTAAACAAACTGTTGTAAGTCAAAGTCTACCTGTATTTTTTTTTAAAGCATAGGCTGGAAAATAATTTTGATTTTGCACATCCCTCAGAAGGCAGCCTAGGAGACACCCCTCCCCCCATGGATCTTCAGACCACATTTTGAAAAGCACTGCTGGACAGCCATGTGCAGCTTTTTAAGATGACTTGCAATTTTTATTTTATTTTATTTAGATTCCCTCTCTTCTCCAGATGGTTATTGCGCAGCTTCCTGAAACCTCTGGCGACTGAATCATTTCTCATGAAAGTCTGAAAGGGTTTTTCCCAGTGTCTTTGACTTAATATAGATCCCTTAAATGCACAGTAATGGAATCACTACTTGTGAGACACGTTGTCCCAACTGCTCTGTGGTTTGCAGCATCCCAGGCTCTTTGCTCTGTTGTCTAGCACAAGAGCAATCCCTTGAGACTTCAGGGCTATTTTCATCCACTTGAGTGGCCAGAGGGGGGATTCTTATCCTTCCAGCTTCTGCATCTGCTGAAACTTCCTAACTCTTATTTCTGAGAAGTCTATGGCTATTATTGTAACCTTTTCCTTAGTTGTGCAGGGAACTATTCTTCTGTCTCCTCTGTGATATGACTCTCTTTGCACATTTACTTCAGTCACTGGAACCCAGAATCCTGTTGGAAGTTGTAATATTTTTTGTGTCTCTATGAGCATCCAATAGGAGAAATACAACCTGAGCAAAATTACAGGTAGTTCTCAATTTACAACCACAACAGAGCCCCCAAATGTTGCTAAGCAAGGCAGTTGTTAAGCGAGTTTTGCCCCATTTAAGACCTTTTTTTTGCGTGCTCGCTTCGGCAGCACATATACTAAAATTGGAACGATACAAGACCTTTTTTGCCACAGTTAAGCAAAATCATTGCAGATAAGTGAATCATGTGGTTGTTAAATGAATCACCCTTCCCCATTGATTTTGCTTGCGGGAAGCTGGCTCGGAAAGTTACAAATGGTGATCACATGATTCAGAACAGAATGACTGTCATAAATACATATGAAATTAAATATTCTTATGAGGTGATAATTTTTTCCTAGTTTTTTCCCCTAATGGGGAATGCCTCTAAAGCAGGCATGTCAAACTCTCAATGTCACGTGAACTCGCGCGATGTATCGCAACTTTTTTCCCCATTGCCGGCAATGGGGTGGGCACGGTTTTGGCGTGACGCATCCGGCCCATTGGCCGGCAGTTTGACATCTGCCTGCTCTAAAGGAATGATGGGCATCATAGCAATAGATGATGATGTGTCATATAGTTTTATCCCTGAAGAACTTATGAATGTATACATTGTTCTGAGTACTTAGAAATTTGCTATCTAAAATGGGTCAAAAAAATATATTCTCTTCCCAAGTTGGAATGACATCTTTTTCTAGGCTTCAGTCTTAAAACAGTATAAAGGTGTGTGATAATACAGGTTGTCCTCAACGTATGACCACAATTGAGCCCAAATTTTTTTTTGCTAAGAGACATTTGTTAAGTGAGTTTTGTCCCATTGTACATCCTTTCTTGCCACAGTTGTTAAGTGAATTAGTACAGTTAAGTTACTAACAGTTAAGTTAATAACACAGTTGTTAAGTGAATCTGGCTTCCCCATTGACTTTGCTTGTCAGAAGGTTACAAAAGGTGATCACATGACCTTGGGCCACTGCAACGGTCATAAATGTGAGTCAAAAGCGTCGGAATTTTGATTACATGACCACAGAGATATTGCAACAGTCATAAGTGTGAAAAATGGTCATAAGTCACTTTTTTCAGTGCTGTAGTAACTTCGAATGGTACTAAATGAACTGTTGTAAGTTGAGGACTACCTGTATTTACATTAAATTAACTATTCCATTTTTAGAAATAAATATGCCTCTATTATTGAAATTCAACTTATAAATTGGTTCTGTGAGCATCACATCTTTGAGAAGGCCCCCTTTTTCCTCTGTTTGTTCCTGTGAATTGCATAGAAGCTTGGGTTGTAAGAAGCACAGTCACATTGTCTGGGACCCATAAGTATTTCTTCCAGCATTTGGAGCCCTTTTGATGACTCTTCCATTAAAAAAAAATGCATTGTATACACTGGATAGAATATGTGAAACATCATGGAATATATCCCCTTACTATAATGGGTAAAAACATGGACTGTCAAGAAGCACAGTCTAGTGAAGAATCTTCTACTTATTTTAATAACTTCAGAATAACTATGATCTCATTCTCCAGTCCACTTGGTATTTTCTTATAAATATATGGATGTAATGAATATATGGGGATACGTACTGATACAAATTGGACAACTTCTACCAAAGTTTAGGACAAAGACCGAAGCGCCCAGGTCTAAAGCTTATAGTTTTCTGTTCTGTTGCTGTGGAATTTTGCCTTTGGGTGTAATGTATGTAACTAGCTACTATTACAATCATATGCCATTCCTGTTGGCAAATCCTATGGAAATGTTTAGCATAACGACAGCCAATCCACAGCTGAGATGGTTGAGTCATGCACTGCTTGGCTCACCTGACTGATGTCAAATACATTTCTATACATAGCCTAGCTAAATCATATTACTGCAACACAAAAAAGACAAGAGAGCTGAATGATCAGAGAGATTAATCTTTATCTAAAGATTAATTCTGAAAATATGGCAAGCAATTTGGTGCATTCCAGAGATTTTAAACTTCAATCCCTACCAGCTCCTTAGCCAATATTGAGGGATTATCTGAGCTGTAGTTCAAAACAACTGGAAGGAACTGCCAAGTTGCTTGATCCTGTTCTCTATCTGTATGGTTTTCAGCCTTTTGGGGTGGGGGGTGGGGGTGGGATAAGCTATAAACATTTAAGTTTTGCTTTAGTTCTGTGGCTTTCTGCTGATATCAACAACTGAACACACTGGAATGCTCCAAATTAGAAGTAATAAGCAAAGAAACCTAGGCTAACAGTTATTACCTATTCAACATCCCCTCCAGCAACAGAATGCCACAATGCTACTTTAAAAGCGACACTTTGAAATAGAAGGAGGCTCGCACACAAACTTGCAGATATTCAAGTCATTCACCTCCTGCACACTGAACTCACACCGTATTTTTTCTAGTTAATGAAGATGGGCTGTACACTTAAACTGTGGTCATCCAGTTAAAAAGAAACATAACATAACCAGTTAATGCTCAGTAGAAAAGTTAAAAATAAAAAACAAGTTAATCATAATAAAGTGGTCAAGAACTAACTGAACAATGGTTTATGACTTCCTTTCTGCCTTGGACTATTTTTGCTCATTTCCAATTCTTCGTTTTTCCAGCTGAATTGTTGGGTGGAAGGAACTTCAATGATTTTAATTTTACTTCATTTTAATTTTAAGTTAAATACACCTTGAAGATTTTATTGCTATACTATACATCATTATGAACTGCTAAGAGTCCCTAAAGTCAGCAATTTATAAATTAAATAAATGACAAATAAAACCTTCTTAATCTTATTTTTGGGAAGAATACGAAATCCAAATATTTAGTAAAAAATATGAGTTTGCAGATATAAAACTGACCAAAAGCATCAGAGGCTTATGAGGTGAGGATTGGATGAACAGGAAGGATTCAGATCTTCCCAGATAAAATATACTCTGTGCTTAGTAATGATTCTTATCTTGACATCTTCATTAAAATTATGGCAATATTTCTAACATTTCCAAATGTTTTTAGTTTATTATGTAGTAGATTCATTATAGGTGGACATGCATGCAGTTTACTCATTTTTCCTTTGTGCATTTTTTCTCATTGAGATTTTTTTTCCATTACCTAGTTCTGAAGCTCTGAAACCGTAGTATCCCATACAGTATAGGGAAAATGAGTCTTTCTCCAGATACTATATTTATTGCTCTCATCATTATGTGGAATGTGGTTGCATCATATTGCAGACAATATTGGACAATACTATATAATTAATTATAAGAGATAAAATTAGAGCATCTTATTTTGAGAAGAAATAATTATTTACTATTCTGAATGCTTAAAAGATTTCATTCTTCTATATTTACACTGAGGTAGTGCAGGAAAAAAAATATATTGCCCCATATAGAGATTTTCCTATACTTTCCTATTTCACAAATTTCAGGGAACTTTGTCCTGAAGAAGTCAAGCAATCAATCATTTATTACAGTCTCAGACCTGAGTTAAAAATTAAAACAAAATAAAACAGCACAAGACTTACTACAATTAATGGTGAGATCATTGATGGTCAGGCAAAGTTTGCCTAATTTTACAGGCAATATAGCAAAATTTAGCTATATTCAAAGAAATTGTATCATACTGATCCAATAATAACAGATGTACATAAAAGAGAATTTCGTGGATATTATTTTACCAGGTAAGGAGTTATGAGTCCATGATTCCTTATAGAGGAAATAACATAACAGGACATGAGCTGTGATTTCAATGGCCCCTTGTTGACAGGGGCACAATCTCAACTCACATGGCATTTTTAATATCGGCCCTTCAGAAAAGCTTGGAGAGAACATTGAAGCGTGCTAGAGTTACTACCCTTTGAAATTTAAAAATTCATAGATATCTCACTAGTTTATGAAGGGCAGGCTGAGTGCTGAAGAAAATGGTCTTGGGTATAGCAGGATTTCTTGATTTGTAGTATGTTGTTTAGTGAGTGTATATTATAGCCATCAGTAGGAACATCTTCTTGGAGAGATAAAGCCATATTGACTTCCAGTTATCCTCCATAAAGAAAGAACTCAAACCTGTGGGAAAGAACAGTAATTTTAGCCAGTGGGCTATGATGGAAGTCCATGCACCTGTTTGAAACAGTCACTCGCCACTCCCAGGTGAATTGCTGTAGGTAAGAGTGCCCTTGAAGACTACTCAGAAATGGCAAGTAGTGCAAAACGTGGTCCACATGTTAAGCAAATCTCACCACAGTCATATAACATTGATATTGCGGAAGCTACAATGGTTACTGGTTTGTTTCTTGGGGAAATTCAAGGTGCTGTGATCACCTTTAGAGTCATAAGTGACTAGGCTACCCCCAAGACTGCTTCTTCCCAAATAGCATCTATAATTTTGTCTGGGATAATGGTAGAGTTAGAAAGGGTCTTTTAGGGTGTGACTAAACACTGAACTAAGGTCATTGTTCCACAGAGGGGAAATGCTATAGTGAGCTCTAATAAGCAAAATTAGATTTCTTAGGAAAAGACTTTCTAGAAATAGATTTAGACAGAGGCAAGCAACCTTATGGAGGGGTGAACACCGTGAGTCAAGACTGATTTTGCCTATGTACCAAATAGCCACCATAGGGGGTGTGTAATTAATGGACACATACACAAACACACACACACACAAGAAAACTAACCAGCCCCATAGCCTATTACCTTACTTTCCCAGTGGAACTTTGCTTTGTACCCAAAGGTTTTTCTGAAAATATGATATAGAGGTGGATCCTTGGCAGTATGCCAACTCCTTCTCCCTCTCTTTCTCTCTCTCTCTCTTTCTTCCTTTCTCTCTCTCTCTCTCTCTCTTAAAGTCGTAGAATAGAAACAGTGAGAGACGTGAAGGAGGGTATGTCAAGTTTCCGACGTATGGGCTTTTCAAGTGCTTGACAGGGTATCTATCCTTTGTTTAAAGGTAAAGGTAAAGGTTCCCCCGCACATGCGTGCTAGTCGTTTCCAACTCTAGGGGCCGGTGCTCATCTCCGTTTCAAAGCCGAAGAGCCAGCGCTTGTCTGAGGACGTCTCCGTGGTCATGTGGCCGGCATGACTAGACGCCAAAGGCGCACGGAACGCTGTTACCTTCCCACCGTAGTGGTCCCTATTTTTCTACTTGCATTTTTACGTGCTTTCGAACTGCTAGGTTGGCAGAAGCTGGGACGAGTAACAGGCGCTCACTCTGTTACGCGGCACTCGGGATTCGACCCGCCAAACTGCCGACCTTCTGATCGACAAGCTCAGCGTCCTAACCCACTGAGCCACCGCGTCCCTATCCTTTGTTTACCTCTAGTTTATTAATATAGTGAGTGCTCACCATTTTTCAGTATATATGTTAGAATATGCATGTAATAGATTACAAGAGGGAAAACAGGGTTAAAACATAGGCATTTTACTTTCAACCTAAGACTTCTATTACCCGATTTCCAAATGGAATATCAAATATATCTTTCATTTCAACTG
This sequence comes from Vipera berus, assembly GCF_964194415.1. NCBI lineage: Eukaryota > Metazoa > Chordata > Lepidosauria > Squamata > Viperidae > Vipera > Vipera berus. The sequence continues at coordinate 195,492,379 of NC_138202.1, read as the reverse complement.
ACACTTAAAATATTTCATTGTATTATTCAGTTAATCATAAGAGATTGTTTCACTCCGTGTATGTAAAATATGTTTTTAAAACAATCTGAAGTATTCTTCAAACTGATTAGTCTCCAGCGGTAAAAGCAATTTTTTCCATCATATGATGAAGTTACACAAAAAAAAAACCCTAAAATTTCCAGTGCAATAGCTTTAAAGCAACAAGAATCTTTGCTGTATTGTGAAAATCCTAGTTAGGCGAACAGCACTGTAGCAATTTCAAGTAGTTTCCATGTCAAATATATCAGCCAATGACTCTTTTCTCCCTCCTATATTTTTTTGCAGAAAACTTTCAGTTTCCTAAATATGTTCCTCTTTCCTTATTGTCATAACTTCTGTCATCTGATTGTAATGGTCCAAATTTAGCTCTTTGGTGCTCACATTTTATTAAGCATTGCCTTAATCCACAAACAAGGACAAGTTTTAACATCCTCAAATTTTGCAATATTAAAGTGTGAGTTTGCTTCTGAATTTACATGCAGGATGCATTAGTTTAAAATGCAACACAGCAATTGGACAATTACTGTGCTTCATAGAGTTCACTTGTGTACTTTTAAAATTTTAGGCAGCATTCAAATATATGTGTATATATATATATATATATATATATATATATATATATTTGTTTTCGTAGATTCTCGCGGGTGTCTGTATGTGTAGATCTAGAGTCTCGGGTTTCTTCCCGCGTTCCTTTCATCTTCAGAAAGTTGTGGCGACGTTTCGACGAAATCCCATCCGTCATCATCAGGCCGGAGTGTTCCTCCTGCTGCTTCCAGGAGCAATGCGTGGTCTGGCTGTTCCTTTCCTTCCAACTGCCGGTGGGGCTGTGTTCTGATTGGGTGGAGGCGTGGCTGCTTTCTGATTGGGTGGGGGTGTCCTCCGACTGGGTGGAGGCGTGGTTGTCTTCTGATTGAGTGGAGGCGTGGCTGTCTTCTGATTGGGTGGATGCGTGGTTGTCTTCTGATTGGTTGGAGGCGTGGCTGTCTTCTGATTGGGAGGGGTGTGTTCTGAATGGGTGGGGTTTTTTGTTGTGTTGTAATATCCTGAGTGTTGTGATTTGGTGTCCTGAGGAGTGGGCTGTGTAGTGGCCTCCAGAGCTTTGGTTTGGCTCCGAGTTCGAGGACCTGCTATGTATCTCTGGTATGGGTCAGTCAGGTTCGTGTGAGCGTTCTTCTGCTTGGGTGATGGCACTTTTGCTTGACTTGTTCTGTCTTCTGTGTGGGAGAGTTTTTGTTCTGGGTGTGGATGAGTCTTGCTGGGGCTGGTGGCATTTGGGGTTGTTTGTTGGTTTTTTAAATCCTTGTTTGCTGAAATTCGTTTCTCTATCAATGCTGGTTTCCAAATGGCATGTAAGCGGGAGGTGTCGTCTCGCTTGTTCATACTGTCTGGGTGTTTTTCTATTTCAATGGCTTCTCTGATTATTCTGCTATTGAGATGTTCTATTTTGGCGATTGTTTTTGTACCTTCAAAATTGATGTTGTGTCCCGTAGTGTTTATGTGTTGTACTAGTGAAGATGTGGGATCTTTCTTCTGTACTGAGTTCTTATGTTCTTCTACACGTACCTCTATTCTTCTGTTAGTCTGTCCGATGTATGTTGCTGGACAGGAGGCGCATGGGATTTGGTATATGCCCTGGTTTTCCAGTTCTATTTTGTCTTTGGGATTTCTCAGGATGGTTGATATCTTTCTGTCAGTGTTAAATGCGGTTTTGATGTTATGTTTGCGTAGTACTTTACTGATTTTGTCGGTTGTTCCTTTTATGTAGGGCAAGATGGCTCGTCCGTTGTTCTGTTCTTCTTCTTGGATGTTTTTCTGTTTCGGAGTCCCCTGCTGAATCATATTGGTGATTTTGTTTTTTTGGAACTTGTTTGCTGTCAATATGTCTGTCAGGGTGTGTAGTTCTGTTTGTATATGTGTTTCATCTGCAAGGCGTCTGGTTCTTGTTATTAGTGTTTTGGCTACTGAATTTATTTGTGCTGGGTGATGATGTGATTGCGCATTGAGGTAACGGTTGGTGTGTGTTTTCTTTCGGTAGACTGTGTGTCCTAGGGTGCCGTTTTGTTTTTTGTATATAAGTACATCCAGGAAAGGTAACTGGTTGTTTGTTTCAATCTCCATGGTGAATTTTATTTTGGGATGTAGGCTGTTCAGGTGTGTTAGGAAGTTTTCTAGCTCCTTTCTTCCGTGGGGCCAGATCACGAAGGTGTCATCCACATATCTGAGCCACAGTTTTGGTTTGTTTGTAGTCTTTTCCAGAGCGTTAGTTTCAAATTCTTCCATGAAAAGGTTGGCGATAACTGGTGATAGAGGGGATCCCATTGGTGCGCCTTCTATTTGTTTGTATCTCTGGCCTCTGTGTATGAAGTATGTGTTTGATAAGCAGTGTTCTGCTAGTTCTATAATATGGTTTGGTGGTTGGTATTTGCTTCTTATTGTTGATAGAGCTTCTTGGACTGGCACCTGGGTGAATAGTGATACCACATCGAAGCTGACTAGCAAGTCTTTTTGGTCTATCTGTAGATTTTTCACTAATTCTATAAAGTGGTATGAGTTTTGGACATATGAAGCTGCCATTTCTGCTTGAGGTTGTAATTGTTTTGCTAGGTATTTAGCTAGGTTTTGTAGTGGTGAGCCTATAGAACTTACTATGGGTCTTAGTGGGATTCCATCTTTGTGTATTTTGGGGAGGCCATATAGTTTTGGGCATCTGGATGACTTCTCCCTAGGAATGATTGTTTGTTGGATTTCTTGGCTTATAGAAGTTGATTTTATCTTTTTCTTGGTGGTCTTTTCTAGATAGGTTGTGGGATCTGTATATATAGGTTTGTATGTAGTTTCTTTGAGTAAGTTGGGAGAAGAAACGCGGGAAGAAACCCGAGACTCTAGATCTACATATATATATATATATATATATATATATATATATATATATATATATATATATATATATATATATATATATATATATATATATATATATATATATATATATATATATATGATTGCATATTAGAATATTTGGGAATATTTAAGGTTGCTGAAGTACAACTTTATTAAACTATTCTACACAGAGTGGTTTGGGTAGCACAAAAATCTTTTAAGAAACTATTCACATCCAAGGAGGGAAAGATACCAAGCTGCAGAGGAAAGACAGAGCAATGGGTAAAGGGGATGGAGTCACACAGAAGGCATAGATTCAGACAAACTGCAAATCTGTCAAGGGCTAGATATCTACCAAAACCAAAAATCATTTTGGGTGACGATACTCAGCTCCAAAGATAATTTTAATGGAAGGTGGTTGCTCAGCAATCTTGAGACGACAAAAACAACCAAAGAGAAAGGTAACCAAAGAGAAAATGATATTATAATAATAAAAACAGTTCAGGTACCCTCACATGGATTGAATAAAAGTTCCAGACAAAAGCTTAAAGAAATATTTAACAATGTGACCCAAGTGCTTTTACTGTGCAAAACATCAAGGCACTGTGTATTCTCTCCAAGGCTTGATGTGACCCCTGTAAAGTCATCAAACAAGTTCCTGAGTTTACAGAAAATATTTGCATGGGGATTGCTTCTGAAACAAAAGGTTCTTGATAATTCTAGTTTTGAATGATATATTAGGAAACAATAAAAAAGCAATAATAATGAATACAACATTTGGGTCATATCTTTTGATAAACTAGAGAATTCTACATCTCTTTCAAATTGAGAATGTTTGGAAACATAAGAGATCCAAAAATTCAAGAAAACCTGAATACAGACTTCAGAGATAGGCAACCCTATCAGTTTCTCCTGTGTAGAGTCTACTACAGTACTGACATTCACCTCTAAATCTAATACTGACTGTAAATATTGGGCAATGTGTTTGAAAAAATCAATATTCTCCCAGTACACAGCAGCAAAACTATCCATGTACTGAAACCAATGCACAGATCAGGAAGCCACACTACAGATACAACTTGGCAGAACAGTCTGGCTTCAGGTTGGCAAAGAAATAAGACATGGAGGTATTCTCTCCCCTTCTTTATTCAACAAATACGAGGAAAGCTAGATTGGAGAAAGGAGAGTATAGTTTTAAAATTGGGAGAAGAAACAAATAACTGGTGCTACACCTATGACACTATTCTGATAGCTGAAAATGCAAATTATCTGCAAGCCCTACTAATAAAAATAAAGGATCAGAGAACAAAATGGGACTAAGATTAAATATAAAATAACAATAAGCACAGCAATCAGATTTAACATTGGTAATGAACATACTGAAGTGCATAGCTTCAGTCTTTTAAGATAAACCATCATTAGTAAAGGAACTAGCAGTTAAGAAAACATCAGACTGGTCCTTGGTAAGTATCCATGAAGACCTTGGAAAAGATATTCAGGTGCTGCTATGTGTCCATACCTACATGCATTAGACTCATGTAGACAATAGAAGGAAAATGTGGACTGAAGAAGCAGGATATTAACAATATTAATGTTTTTGAACTTTGCTGTTGGAGAACACTATTCAAAATACTATGCATATTCAAGGAAAAAAAGTACAGTTTATCGAATGACTCAATCTAGAGCACAGGGGTGTCAAACTGCTGGCCCATGGGCCGGTTGCATCATGCAGAGGTTGCATCCACCCCAGCTCCGGCAATGTGAAAAAAGTCTCTACGTCATGACACATGATCTACAGTTATCACCTGAAGCACAAATGACCAAGCTCTCCTAGAGACAGATCATAATGGAGGAAATGTATCTATGTTGTTAAAAATCAACACTGACTTGATGACACACAATCAGTCAATCAACCCCACATGATCTGAGGAGGATAAAGAAAATGATAACAATAATAATATTAAAATATCTATGGCAAATCTCTATAGTATGATTGAGAATTGCTGGTTATGAGATGAGCTATGTAAGCTGAAGGATGAATGAGACCAAAAGGTCCCAAAGTTAGGAAAAAAAATTGAATGGCTGGGAAAAAAAAGTTAGCTAAATTAAAATGTTTTTCAAAACAGCAGCTGCTTTGCTTGAAGATCTGCAATGTAGTGCTTCTGGAACTGTTATTTTCCTGCTTTGGATCGCTTCTTTAACCTAGAAAGCATATATCATGTTTGTAACATATTATGTTAGTATTGTTCCAGACAAGGTTTGAATGTCCAATTGTCTTGTTCCATTCAATAGAAGGTGACAATCTTGTTTTCCATTTGTGACCCCTTCCATCTTTTTTTTAAATAACTCAATTGCAAAAAAAATAAGAACAGTACAAAAGCAGCACAAGGAGCTAAGTGTCACTCATTAGCAGGACTAGGAGCTAAGTGTCTGGAAACTTTTATATTACTACTACCTCTTAAGGGAAGAATTGCACCACCACCAAACAAACTTAATACTTTAAATATGATAACCGAAAGTACATACGCCTCTTTTTACTAATAAAGTGATGGTTCCTATCTATCTACCCCTTTTAGAGATGCAGTTGACTTTTGGAGAGCTCATCTTTCCTTACCTCTGATTTTCTTTGAATAAAATTCTTTCTTAACTGAAGCAGACAACAATTATTAAGATCAGAATAGAGCTGGACCCTGGAGGTCTTCTAGTCCAGCCCCTTGCTCGAACAGGAGATCATACCATTTCAGGCAAGTCTAGTCTCATTTTAAAAATCTCCAGTGATGGAGCGCCCACGATTTCTGAAGGCAAGCTGTTCCACTGGCTAATTGTTAACTGATTACGGTACTTTTTTCACAAGCACTCCTTTCCTCTGGGTGAAAGGAAAAAAAAGTAATTTAGCTGAAAAATAAAACTGTTCCCGTTGGTCTTAAGTGAATAGTGATCATTTGGGAGCAATCAAAGCCTGATAAAAAACCATGTTATTCTCAAAATAAGTCATTTTGCTGTTCTGCCTGTTAACTCCTGATATATGGTTGCTAAATATCTATCCACAGTGACATCCTGGGCACACCTTAAATGGGCAGTGCCTTCATTTGTTCTTTTATTATGCTTGCTAACTTGCATCTTCCTTAGTAATAGAGCCTTGGTGGAGCAGTGGGCTAATGCCTCCTTAAGTAACACCAGCTGCCTGCAATTAGTGCAGGTTCGCATCCCACCAGGCTCAAGGTTGACTCAGCCTTCCATCCTTCCGAGGTAGGTAAAATGAGGACCCAGATTGTTGGGGGCAATTAAGCTGACTTTGTAATAATGCCGCTTGGGGGTGTGTGAAAGCCCTAATAAGCAGGCATATACATAGAATGAAGGCTACTGCTAAGCTTGTAAGCCGCCCTGAGTCTTCGGAGAAGGGCGGGATATAAATGGAATTAAAAAAATAAAATAAATAAAAAATACTCTTCAGCAGTGTATTCAAATACTGTGGATTTGGGAGAACCCAAAGGACATTTCAACACTTATAATTAATCAAGAGTTTTGGATGACGCTAATATGTCTGGGAGAGTCAGTTTGGTACAGTGGTTATGTCATCGTGCTGGAGACTGGGAGATTCTAATCCTGCTTCAGGCAAAAAGCCAGTTGGGTGACATTGGGCCAGTCACTTTCTCTCAGCTCTAGGAAGGAGGCAATGGCAAACCAGTTCTGAAGAAGTTTGCCGTAAAACTGCAAAACGAAACAAAATTGCCCAGGCAGTTTCCAAGAATTAGACAAAATTAAGTGGAAAAGGAAAAAAACCATGTCTAACCAATCGTGGGATTAGAAATTTATTGTAATCCATTCTGCAGTTTTAAATCACAAATTCCTCTAGTAGTACTTCAAATTAGTTAAAAAAACACAAATTGATTTAGAAGATTATTAGCCCTCTTAGCTGATAAGCACAAATAAATAAATAACCCCTAATTTTCAAATTGGGATTGTTACAGCCTGTACATTTATTATTAAAATAAAGGTCAAAATTATGTTTTTATTCCAACACATTCTAAATATGCTTTACAGTCTTTCCTGCTGGAAATATAATTCTGAAAACAGGACCAAGCTATAATAGCTCTCTTATGGTACCCATTGTATATTGTTTTTTTTAATCTGATCACATTGAAATACATTTTGGGTGGGATCCTGCCATGTCCTGTGCCGGAGATAATTTTAAAATCATTAGAAGAACCCTGGCTTAAGTCATTTGGTGCAGCATAGCTGCTACCTTGCAAATTGCTCCGAAAGCCTTGGGTTTACAATCATGTTTTAATATAATTAGCAGCCCTTGAATAGTCTCTACAATCTTGACAAAAAAAAATGTTACCTGAAGCTATTAGCTACCAGGGGAACTCCCATTGGTCTATTGATGTAACAACCTTGAAATGGAAGCAGATATTTCAGAAAAACAATTTCCTGATTGTATCTTTCCTACAGTTCTTATTTTCATTACCAAAAGTTACACATGTAAATCACATTAATGCCATTACTGTCATAACTGAGCTTCATCACAAGAACATGCAGTTCTGTGTCTTTCCTTTTTAAGCTCAGAACTGGAATAACAATTTTTAGCAGTTTGGTCCCCACCCCAAATATAAGCATGCAGGAAGGTAACAGCATACCGTGTTTTGCCTATGCTCTGTGCAGCAGCATGATGTCCTGCTAGCTACATGACTGCGGAAATGTCTCCAAATAATCCTGGCTCTTTGGTTCAAGAAACAAAGATGAGCACTGCCTCCTAAATTTAGTCATGACAGCAGGGTAAAAACATTCCCATCCCATCCTACCTGGTTCCTTTAGGCGGGAATCAAGATTCCCCAACAATGAAAAATAGGACATACAACTTCTTTTGCCTTTCTCAATTACATATTTACTATTAACATTTTTTCAGACTTATCTTTCTGCTATTTTCCCTTTCAAAACTAATATAGAACTTTCTGACATTTTCTGTATTTAATTACTTAACCTTTAATTATATTTCTTTTTAGAATCTGCAATAAAAAATTAAGGCATTCAGGGTAGGTTGGGTGTGCCCCTATCCTGTGAGAATGCCATTATTGTTAACATTACATACTGTTAAAATATAAATCGGAGCTCAACCTTAAATATTTATTCATTTGTCTTATATATAGGCACATTTAAGAACAACACAAAGCACTTAAGGCAAGTGCTAGATATGATCATTGTCTAATTGATCTCAGGGGAACCTTTCAGATGAGGTACGTTTCTAACTTCTATCTAAGCAACCAAAACAAAATCCTTGCTCAAAACAAGATGAGAGGAGAAAGAAATATTTTATCCAAGCCTACTATGCCAATTCAGTTCTAGGGTGCATTAGTTAAAAAGCCTTTTTCTTTCCCCCCCACCCACCCATCAGTTTCTGCTATTCATGTAAGCCTCTGTTGTCTGCTTCTGAAAGTGAAGTGTTTGCAGTAGTCTGTACATGAATCATACTGGCAAGTACAAGCAGAGAGAAATAGCAGAGTGAACAGTAACATGTTTGGGGAAGCTAATTATGGATCTTCCAAGACAAGCAGCCTGAAGTCTTCACTCAGAGTACTACACTACACAATTACATAACACTAATGCTAATTGATCACATTATGTAGAAAAAATAAACACAGCTGCAGAAATATCTGGAGACAAAAAAATAATAATACGTGGATCTCTCTCATTTTCATTGCTTTGGCCTACTTGTAGTGCTGCTCTAATTCCATGCCTGGCTTTGAGGAAGATGTTTTTGTCCAAGCAGTTTCCCATGAGAAATTACGGTTTTAGCGTGGTTAAAGTAAACCAGAAACTGGTAGAAATGATCATAGGGACTGCATTCTCACATCACTTTTTAAAATATTTTAAACTATAGTTGTCGGATAACCCACAGTGGCTTAGTTTGCACGTTGTACTAAGCTATATCTATTCATTACGCCAAATCAAAAGCAAGATATGGTACTACGTTGTGGTTCACACTAGGCAAAAAACAGGACTCGGCTGCCCCAGCATGTTGACTCAATGCCATTTATTCCATTATGGTATGATAATGCACTTATTTTTGTTGTGCCAGAAGCTTGACTCTACTTCAAGCCCAGCAGAATGCTCTAAAGCTTCAGACAAATCTTATTTGCCTTTGTGGTTAATATAATAGAAAACTATGTGATTATGAACAGGATTGCACTGTAGGGAGACGGGCACATTTGATTTTAACTATGTTTTTATGGATTGTTGTGAGCTAGCTAGTGTATTGCATGAGATAGATTCCCCCCCCCAAGTATTTTATCTTTTGTAATTAAATCCAAAGGATCCAATTCCCAATTCAATTTGAAGCGTGCCACTTGAAAACAATCTAGAGCAGGCTTGTCAAACTGCCGGCCTACAGGCCGGATGCATCATACTGAAACCGTGCCCACCCCACTGTCGGCAATGGGGAAAAAGTTGCGATACGTCACGTGACGTCACGGGTTTGACATGCATGATCTAGAGCAACAAGTGTTTAAGGAAAACTAAATTCCATTAATTTTATTTTGCAATGCTTATTTTTCAGTCTTCCCAAATTAATGTTCTGAGACTCAGAAATCTGAAAAATTCGCAAAAGACAGATGCAGTACTTGTAAGTTGAAATTACTGATCATGTTTGTGAAGCTGCCAGCTATTCAAGATAGCAGACCATGTCACAAAGTTTAGGGGTCTCATTGGAGTTCAGTTATTAAGATTCAGACAGTTCTGCTTATCAACCACCAACGCAACTTCTCATTATTAGTATTTGCAGCTCTCTAGACCCGGGGTCCCCAACCCCCAGCCATTACCTGGCCATAGCCCATTCCGAACTGGGCTGTGCAAGTGGCGGATGAGCACACATGCGCAGCTCCACTGGCCTGCTGCTTACACAAATGGAGCTGTGTGCGCTCATGCGCATGCCTGCCACTAACAGGGAAACATCGCTTTCCCTCCCCCACCAAGCCGGAGACTGCTGCTCTAGACGTAATCTTAAGTACTATCCTGGCTGCTGCACGCAAGTGTAGTTATCTTTCTAGCTTAGCATAGTTGAAAGAGAACAGCAAACACTTCTGTACAAAAATATTTGTCAAGGGTCATTGGATACGTCAATTGAGTTCCACGATTTTCAACACTGTGCTGCTTACTGCCTACAATAATACTGATATCTGAAACTCCAGGATAGAGGAAAATATCACATTTGGTCAAATTGATCCCCTACTGTGTCTATCTTTGCCAATGTTTTCTTGCAGTTGTATATAAAATATTCAGCCCAGATGCCATATAGTCAGGTAAAAATATACAGTGTTATTACCAATGGTAGGTCCATTACACTCAACCTTGGGAAGTAGGGACAACTGCTCTGTTTATATAAAAAAAGCTATTCTAAATAATAATGTATAAAGCATGTACTGAATCTGTGACCGAGACAAGCGTCCTCTACTATACATTCACTTGGGAGAATGCACTGTGGAACAAGTAGGATCTTGGCATAATAAATATAAATATTGTGCCTTTCAAAATTTTATTTAACATTTCTTATGGTTTCTTTTTTTTAAAGTAGAACATAGCTCAAAATGTTCCCAAATAGAAACCATATAGAAACCAATTCTAATAATTGCTTTAGACAACAAATTAAAATGCTTCTGAGTGTTGTCACCTACCAGTAAGTTCTTTATCAACATTCTATACTTAAGAAACTCAGAGTAGCATACAATATAACTCCATTACACTCTATTTAATTAATGCATATCAGTAACTACAATCATTTATCATTTTAATTATAACTTAGATAACTTCAATTAATATTTAATAAAATCAATCTCTATAGGGAAGGTTACCATATAGGACTTTGGTCAGTTATCTTTGAAAATTTCAAACTAGATCTACAAAAACTGCAGTGCGCAACATGTGGTTTCTTCCGTAAAAGCTAATTCTATAGCACATACAACTCCAAAAATGTCCTGTGCCAAATATTGACTAATCAATTCATTGCTCAGCTCAATTGTGTACTCACTATTTTATGTTGTGATAGAATAAGAAATCATAAAATAAAAAGCATCAAATCATAAGCATTTTAGAAAAGATTTAAAGCATCATACCAGTTTCCAAATTCCAAATATTTTATTAGTTACCAAAATGTTACTTCTATAGATTTGATCAGCTGACACAAGAAGCTGGACAAAAGCAAGATGCTGTGGCTACTTTCATAAATTAAAATATATTTGGAGTGCAATCTTATTTTGCTTATTATGCAGATGTAAGTTCACTGAGACATATTCAAGTTCAACAGACAGCAGCCTTTAAACGAATATAGGGTTGCTATTTAAGGATATTTCATTTTTGGTTAATTAACACAAAGAATAAATTAGTATACAATAAGAGCAATTAATTTTGTTCTACATACAAATACTTTGGTAAAGACAGACAACATACAGAAGTTCCAGTTTTTTTGATGTTTCATCCTAAAATCTGTACCTAAATGTGAAATGTGTTTACTACTATTTTAATTCACAACATTAGAGTAACAGATGCCGTATAGTTATTTTATGTCTGTGATCACTGTAGCCAGTATTTGGAGAACACTGTTTTGGCCTGAACTAGAACAACAGAAACATTTTTGGCAGCACTTTTGTACCAATAGAAGAAAATTACCAGTGTGAAGTATCATTCAGTGCTATCTTTTAAATCCAGTTTGCTCCTGCAAGCTATATTCATTTGATTTCCATTCTGTTTTTCATTCAGGAAGTCAAGGGGCATGCACAGTGCTCCCTCCTCCCATTTTTCCCGACAACAGACATGGAATATGATAAAGGCATAACAATTAGTTAGGCTTGTCATTTTTTTCTTCATGCAACAGAGCAAGCCATGACAGAACTCTGATATGTGAAAGTTTCATTTCTTTAACTGCTCTGTTAGTCATGAGCAGTTGCCAAGCACTGAAGTATTTAGAACTGTCTGGGCATATTACATACATACCGCAATGTACACAAATCAATTTTTTTCCAAATTCAAAAACAATTTTATTTAACATTTTGCATTTCAACACATTTAAAATAGCATACTCTATTTTATTTAAATATGACTGATAGCACTTTACAAATGTTTCTTAAATATTTTTAAGAAAATATTTTGGTCTTCCATTTAAACAATAAATACAGGCACTTCTACATATACAGAGACAGCAAATGCTGTTTGAATGGTCAGATATTACACATATGAAGATATAGCAATATAGCGATTTGAGATTTTTAGAATATATTCCTTCCAATATAGACTCAATAACCTTAAGGACTTTTTTAAAACTGGTATCTCAATCATCAGCATTTTCATGAGATTCCCACTGACGTAAAATTTGATCTTTTACATAAACAGTCCCATATTAGAGATGTTTCTACCATCATTAACTAAAATATTATTTAGTGAAGTGATAAAGAAGTTGAAGGTGGAAACAAACCTGCAAAACCCCCTCTTTAATTAGGATATTATTTAAGTTATTATGAAACTTGGGAAAATAAGAGTCTGAGTTAACAGCAAAATCTCTACAATTTCTCATCTCAGAAAAGATGATGGAATCTATCACCATAATTAAATTACAGTATCAGAATAACAGCAATTTATTGAATATAATTTGACTAATCAGTCTTTAAAATTATACTAATCACAACTTTGGAAAGCTTTAATTTTTCAAAATTTTAGGACAGTAGTACAACAAGAATATTTTCATGCCATATCTTCTGATGTGCACTCTTGCAGTTGTAATCTCACTTTTAGAAGTACTAGACAATCTTGTTACTAGCTAATTTTGGTTTACAAAATAAGCTACCAAATGAAGACAATATGCTTACCATTTAGCCAAAAAAAATTAAACTGAAATTTAGAAATAATTTTTGGACACATACATATTTAGCAACTTAAATGTGGATCTTGCAAGTTCGTCCAGATTTTAATCATTTCTTGAGGATTCCGGTTGTGGACTAACATTAGGTTTGTATAGGAGCAAATATTGTCCCTCTGTTTCTCTTCAATGTCAAATGTTTTGAAGCCTTTGTGCTTTTCTGGAGAAAGCCCAAGTCTCTCAAGGCACATGCCAACGTACACATCATCAATAGGATAAAGGAGGACTTGCTCAGATATGTTAGCTAATCTTAATGCCAGATCACCAGAATAAAGAAATCCACCACCTCCTGCGTATGGAGGATACGAGCCTTCATAAATACTGTGTGGGATATAGTATTTCACATTTGTATCACGATGAGGTCCAGCATCACGGATAACATCACCTATGAACAAGTCTTTGGCTTTTTCTTTAGTTAAACTCTTCAAGTAATCCAGGATCTGATGGGTATTCACAAAAACATCATCATCTCCCTTGAAAACAAACTGAGCATCCGGGCAAGTGTTACTGACCCATTTTAGAAATAGTACCTCCTTCAGAGTCAAATTGAAGAAAGTATCTCTGTAGTTCCACAGAAGTATGTCTTGGTGGGTTTTGCTCTCAAAATTCAACATATCTGACAGATTGGGATAGTTATCTTCAGGAGGAATTTGACCTAATAAGAAAACCCTTACAACAGTTATGTCTCCTAATTTAATTTCCTTTCCCCAGGATTCCCGGATTGCTTGCCTTCTATCAAAATGCGGTATGAGTGATTTAATAGCCAGAAGCAAAAAAGGTTTATGTTTGCACTTGTGTGGCTGATCTATTAATAATGAATAATTTCTACATCTTAAATAATGAAAAAAGTCTTTAAACCTATCTGGTAATTTTTCAAAATCTTTAAGATCTGAGGATACAAATGGATCAGGATCGCAAGAGTTCAAAAAGCTGTTATTGAAAGATAACCTTTCTTCCACAGTCATATTGAAAAGCAATGCAAAAATAGGATTATATAAGTGTTCCAACTTCTGCTGCTGTTTATTCCAATATGCTTTATGAGGAGTATACTTTCTCCAAAATCTGCTCCTTGGGAGTATAACTTGTCGTTTTGAATTTTTGTCTTGGCCACTATTTTTTGAGACTTCCACAATGACATATATAAAGAAATTTACCATCATCAGAATTCCCAGCAATTTTAATCTTCTGCGTCCAACAATCATGTCTCATATCTGGAAAACATTTAAATCAGAAAAATATTTATTAATATAGCAAGATTTGCATAAATGGTAATATGGTAGAATTAAAAGCTTAGCAAACCGAGATCTCACCTTCAACAGAATATCCAATACAGGTAGTCCTCATTTAGCAACTACCTCATTTAGCAACCATTTGCAGTTATAACAACGATGAAAAAGTAACTGTCTGAAAAGCAAAGAAAACTGTAAGCTGTGCTGAAGTAAGCACAGTGGTGGTTTCACATAGCAACTGTTTCACTTAATGATGAAGTTGCTAGTCCCAATTGTGGTCACTAAACAAGGACTACCTGTAGTCCACAAGTACAAAAAAGTCAGTGGAAGTCTATGAACAGGAATTGATATCATTTAAGAGCCCTCACTGCAAGAAACATACTCAGGGCTGAAGAAGAGAAAAGCTGGCTACTAAACAGTTTTAAGCAATTTTAAAATTTATTTGACCCATCGTTTTTCTCTAACTAATACAGTGAGGGGGGAAATTATTTGATCCCTTGCTGATTTAGCATGTTTGCCGACTGACAAGAAATGATCAGTCTATAATTTTAATGGTAGGTTTATTGTAACAGTGAGAGACAGAATAACAACAAAAATATCCCAAAAAATGCATTTCAAAAAAGTTATAAATTGGTTTGCATTTTAATGAGTGAAATATTTGACCCCTTCGCAAAACATGACTTAGTACTTGGTGGCAATCACAGAGATCAGACGTTTCTTGCAGTTGGCCACCAGGTTTGCACACATCTCCAGGAGGGATTTTGTTCCGCTCCTCTTTGCAGATCCTCTCCAAGTCATTAAGGTTTTGAGGCTGACGTTTGGCAGCTTGATCCTTCAGTTCCTTCCATAGATTTTCTATGGGATTAAGGTCTGGAGATTGGTTAGGCCACTCCAGGACCTTAATGTGCTTCATCTTGAGCCACTCCTTTGTTGCCTTGGCCGTGTGTTTTGGGTCATTGCCATGCTGGAATACCCATCCACAACCCATTTTCAATGCCCTGGCTGAGGGAAGGAGGTTCTCACCCAAGCTTTGATGGTACATGGCCCCATCCATCATCCCTTGGGGGTGGTGAAATTGTTTTTGTCCCCTTAGCAGAAAAACACCCCCAAAGTATAATGTTCTCACCTCCATGTTTGATGGTGGGGATGGTGTTCTTGGGGTCATAGGCAGCATTCCTCCTCCTCCAAACATGGTAAGTTGAGTTGATGCCAAAAAGCTTGATTTTGGTCTCACCTGACCAAAACACTTTCACCCGGTTCTCTTCTGAATCATTCAGATGTTCATTGGCAAACTTCAGAAGGGCCTGTACATGTGCTTTCTTCAGCAGGGGGACCTTGTGGGTGCTGCCGGATTTCAGTCCTTCATGGTGTAGTGTGTTACCAATTGTTTTCTTGGTGACTATGGTCTCAGCTGCTTTGAGATTATTGACAAGATCCTCCTGTGTAGTTCTGGGCTGATTCCTCACTGTTCTCATGATCATTGCAACTCCACTAGGTGAGATCCTGCATGGAGCCTCAGACCGAGGGAGATTGAGTTATTTTGTGTTTCTTCCATTTGTAAATAATTACACCAACTGTTGTCATCTTCTCACCAAGCTGCTTGGCGATAGTCTTATAGCCCATTCCAGCCTTGTGTAGGTCTACAATCATGTCCCTGACCTCCTTGGACAGCTCTTTGGTCTTGGCCACGGTGGAGAGTTTGGAATCTGATTGATTGCTTGCTTCTGTGGACAGGTTTCTTTTACACAGGTACTGTGTTTTCCTGAAAGTAAGACCTTCCCCAAAAAGAAGCCCTAGCTTGATTTTTGGGGGGTGGGCCTAATATAAAATAAACCCTAGTTTTGGGGTGAGGTGGGGGGGCAGAGCTGCCCCATGCATCCTGTACCCACTTACCTTGCAGCCAGGCCTCTCCTTGCCGGCCCATTTCTTCTGCGGTGTCTTCTGCAACCAGGCCTGCATTTCTCAGTCACAGACCTTTCTGAAAGGCCACTCCAGCCAGGAACCGAGCTATGGATTGAATCCATGGCTTGGTACTCAGTTGCAGAGGCCTTCCGAAAAGGCCTGACTGTAAAA
Organism: Vipera berus; assembly: GCF_964194415.1. Taxonomy (NCBI): domain Eukaryota; kingdom Metazoa; phylum Chordata; class Lepidosauria; order Squamata; family Viperidae; genus Vipera; species Vipera berus. Next base: position 195,476,254 of record NC_138202.1, on the reverse strand, counting down.
TGCAAGGCGGAATGCAGCTGCAGAATGAAGCTGCTCCTTCGGCTGCAGAAGAAGCGGGCCAGCTGGGCAGGGCTGTCGGTGCCGGTGGTGAGTATAAAAGACATCCCCTGAAAATAAGACCTGGTGCCTCTTTTGGAGGCAAAAAAAGGCTGAGTCTTATTTTTGGGAAACACAGTAACAAACTGAGATTAGAAGCACTCCCTTTAAGAGTCTGCTCCTAATCTCAGCTCATTACCTGTATAAAAGACACCTTGGAGCCAGAAATCTTGCTGATTTGATAGGGGATCAAATACTTATTTCATTCATTAAAATGCAAATCAATTTATAACTTTCTTGAAATGCGGTTTTCTGGATTTTTTTTTTGTTATTCTATTTCTCACTGTTAAAATAAACCTGCCATTAAAATTGATCATTTCTTTGTCAGTGAGAAAACGTACAAAATCAGCAGGGATCAAATAATTTTTCCCCTCACTTACTAAATGCTTACTAAATGCTCAAAAATCCTGGAATTGGTTATGGAGCAAGAATCAGTTTACATAAAATTAATTGTACAGAATTGGTAAACAATAAAAATGGACCATGTTTCAATGCTGAAAGGCTTCACTTGCTTTCGCCAGCCCCCACCCCACTGAAAGCCACAATGAACAGGATAGTATCATCAAAACTGTGGGTAGGTATGCAAGCCTCAGAAATATTCAGAAAGGCCTTCCCCAAAGAATAATTTAATGTATTTTAAAAGCTATAAACTTTAAGACACGGTGTGCAGTTGAATTTAGAAGTGAGAAAATGGGTGGCTCTGGAGGCTATCAAAATGGTTCAGACATCAGATAAAACCTAATTCATTCACGTGATGTAGTAGTTTATTTATTTTATACTTCTACAACGCTATTCATTTGAGGTTTAAAATGCAATCCTTCCTTAATCCTTAAAATTCTACCAATTCAAAAAGGAATTAGGATATTATCCACATTCCAAAGCTGAAAACAATTCAACTAGCAGCATAGCTAAAACATTAGCATGTGATTATTTGTAGAATTTTATGTAACATCCAACTACTTTTGTGAAAATAGAAGAAAATTGAACCAAAGGAAACATGGAAGAGATTTTGAAAAACAAGTCTAGCAGCTATCTATGTTTTGCAAGTCCTTATTTATATGTTAGCAATATCTCTTGAATTATGCTAATTGTCAGTTATCTTTTTTAAAAAAAATATTTATAATCTGCCTTCTAGCTAAGACCGTTTAAAAGAAACTCAAATTCAACATAACATAGAAAGGTCAATAGTAAAGGTGCTTCTGCCAACCTAGCAGTTCGAAAGCACGTAAAACTGCAAGTAGAAAAATAGGGACCACTACGGTGGGAAGGTAACAGCATTCCGTGCGCCTTTGGCGTCTAGTCATGCCGGCCACATGACCACGGAGACGTCCTCGGGCAAACTCTGGCTCTTCGGCTTTGAAATGGAGATGAACACCGGCCCCTAAGTTGGAAACGACTAGCACGCATGTGCGGGGGAACCTTTAATCTTTCTCTGATACAAAGACAGATATTTAATTGTGTAACAGGTTAAAAAGCTCTTCACAAAACCAATTCTCAATCTAGAAATGAAAATGGAGGCTGTAGTGAAGGAGCAGATCTCTTGCTCTCAAAAGTAAATTTCTAAAATACAAAATAAACCTTTTAATATAGCATATTTATTTTTACCACACTTTCTTATGTACATGAAATTAAATGTGAATTTAGAAAGTTAGTAGGAATTGTCTAACACTGTTTGATAACTGGCTGATCCTAAGTGTCAATTTCAGTTTACTCTATCCAGCCCATTACAGAGTCTGATAAACACCAGCATTATTCCCCCTAACACCGATTACAAGAAGAGGTAGTGTCATCCACATCCAATCTAAACTTCAGCTTGCCACAATTCTGGTTCCAGTGAATGTCACCATGGTATACATCCAGTGCCTTATCAGCCATTGAGTTTCCACAGCTTAAGATGGATTTAACCTCAACAGTATTTGCCAAGCATCTCCATTATCACAACAGAAAGGTAGCTTTCATCTTCTATAATCTATACTTTCATTATCTGTAATTCTGAAAGCTAAGGCACCTTCAACTATAGGAAGAAGGAACAATGTATGAATACAATTTTCTCCTTTCTTCATCTAAAAATGTGGGAACAAACTGTCACTGGCTTTAATTAACAGTTGCTTCAATGCCATTCTAATTGTAATGGCATACAGTGAAGAGGAACTAAAATGTCTCTTGATGAGGGTGAAAGAGAAGAGTGCAAAAGTTGGCTTGAAATTCAACATTAAAAAAAATCTAAGATCATGTCATCTGACTCCATCATTTCCTAGAAAATAGAAGGGAAGAAATGGAAGCAGTGACAGATTTTATTTTCTTGGGCTCCAAGATCACTGTAGACAGTGACTGCAGCCATGAAATTAAAAGTTGCTTGCTCCTTGGGAGAAAAGATTGCTATGGCAAATCTAGACAGCATATCAAAAGCAGAGTCATCAGTTCGCTAACAAAGATGTCCATATAGTCAAAGCTATTGTTTTCCCAGTAGTAATGTATGGCTGCAACAGTTAGTCTATAAGAAAGGCTGAGCACTGAAGAATTGATGCTTTTGAATTGTGATGTTGGAGAAGACTCTTGAGACTACCTTGAACTGAAAAGATCAAATCAAGTCAACCCTAAAGGAAATAAACCCTGACAGTTCTTTGCAAGGAACAGATACTGAAACTGAAGCTCAAATACTTTGGCCACATAATGAGAAGACAGAACTCACTGGAAAAGACCTATTGATAGAAAAGATTAAAGGCAAAAGGAGAAGGGAACAGCAGAGGATAAGATGGTTAGATACATAAAATTCCACAAGAGAGTGCAGGGCAGGGGCTGGCATGATGTGGTCCATGGGGTCACAAAGAGTCATACACGACTTAGTAACTGAACAACAAATCAATGCTATTCCATAATTATTTTTAGTAGAAATTAAATTTTTGCTCTAAAAAACCCCCCACATTCGTAACACGTTCTTCAAAACTACATCATAACTTTTAGAACATTTTAAACTAGAAGGATTAGTTTATAAGCAATACATCTTACCGATTATAACATAATTACGTAACAAATCAGCTACTTAAGAGTATCAACCAAGTTATCAACTTTAATCAGTACCCACAAGTTTCAGCTCAAATCTCTTCAGTCATTTCTGCTGGTTCAGCAAATGCTAAATCCTTTGGCACAGGAAAGGCATTTTTGAAAAGGAAGAGGAAATGCTATTCTCTCAGCAGTGGGGAAAGACAGCAAAAAAGGATTTGTGCTGCTTTTACTTTCTTGTTAAACCTCAGGATGATTTTAATAAGATGAAAACATTTGCATTCCAAGAAGAAAGTAGTGGCAGATTTTTCCTGCTGCTTCTCATTCCTCAAAGTTCAAACTTTTTAACATTTTTTGGTAACAAATTAAATTTTACAAGAATATTCTGTGCATGCCTCTATAAATGTATACCTCACTTCCACATTTTATGGCTATGATGCTTTGTTTGCACTGAACATTTGGAGGAAGAAAGAGAGGATAAAAAATTATTGGGCATCCCTATTGAGGGTGAGATATACTGGAAACTTATTTATATTTGTGGGATCTTACATACTTTCCTTGCAGGATTCTTTTCACTATCCATATAAATGTTAAGGTACAATAATATTCAAAGAATTTTCCCCATCACAAGATAGCTATAATTATTATAGCTATAACTCAGAAATTATGTATGTACACAATTTAGTATGAGAAGCTCTGCCTTCACCTAGTGCCCGATAATTACCTCATCTCAAATTATTTTATTTATGATAGCCATCTTCTAGTACCTGAAGGGTTGTCACAGGGAAAAGGGGGTCAACTTATTCTCCAAGGCCAGGACAAGAAGCAATGTGAGAAAGCTCATCAGAGGGAGATCCATCTTGGAAGTAAGGAGGAATTTCCTGACAATGAGAACAATTTATCAATGGAACAGTTTGCCTCCCAGAAATGTGGGTGCTCCATGACTGGAGGTTTTCAAGAAAAGATTGGAGAACCATTTGTCCAAGATAGCATAAGGACTAGTGCCTTGAGTAGGGGCTTGGATTAGAAGATCTCCGAGGTCCCTTCCATCTCTATGATTCTATTTCAAGAGCCACTGGCTTGCAAGCATAATCTATTAGTTTATTGCTGATTATGCATCTTGAAATTCCAGGATGCAGAAATATATTAAATATGATACTGTGGGATAACATTCGTATTCAAAAGGTGAATTCAGTGGGACTTACGGTTGGGAAACTTTATTTGAATGTAAATGCAGGGTCCATAAACTTCAGAATTCAAACTGAGCTGCTCAATAAGATTTCCAGGAGTCAGAAAAATGAATTTTCATTGCCTTGGTCCATTTGCATGCTGTGATTAAATATCAGGTTAATATTTATAAAATATATCTTTAATAGAAAATCAAAATATTAAATTCAATATTTGAACTGAAAACTTAAAGATTTCCTAAAGTGAGGAACTTCCAGGTTGAAGGCATCAAGTAAACTAGTTCTGATTCTATGTCCACATAAAAATAGTATGGTGACTTTTATTTTTCTAATACTATTAAAAGTTTTCAAGATACGGGACCGTTATTTGGACTGGATAACTGTTTGGCTGTCCTTTCTGAATTTGTTTTAATCTTCTGCCCAAGTAAAAAAAACAGCATGTTAATTCAAATATTCTTTGATTATATTGCACATTGCTCAGTTATCCAACTTGGCTTTTGGCTGCTTAAAGGAACAGTTGAAGATCTCAAAAGCTCCTTTTGTCATTTGTCTAGCACAGGGCTTTTCAACCTTTTCATCCATTGTACCACTTTTAGGATATGGCAACATCCAAGTACCACCAGTCGCCTAGCAAGGTGTCAAAAACTTGATGACCAAAAAAAAAAAAAAAAAGGAAAAAAGTGATGAAGTACAGGTAGTCCTCGACTTACAACAGTTCACTTAGTGACTGTTCGAAGTTACAATCGCACTGAAAAAAGTGCCCCCCCAGCCACAGCCGAGCAAGACATTTGCCCGCCTGCCCAGCGGCGCTCTTCCTCCTGTCCAAGGTTTTCATTGTTGTGAGCATTTCTGTTGAGGATTGGCAGCGGGGGTGGGGTGGGGTGTGTTTGGTTTTTATTTCCCCCCTGGTTGCAGCAGGTTTTGGTCACTTCACATGACCCTGGGACACTGTGACCATCATAAATGTGAATCAGTTGCCAAGCATCTGAATGTAAATCACAAGACCCTGGAGATGCTGCAACATTCCAGCTTCTTTGGGTTCAGCAGACATGCCGGGATCAGCACCGAGCTCCAGCTGGAGACTGTCGCTTCCGCTGAGCCCTGAAGAAGCGCTGATCCTGGCGCTTCCACTAAGCCCTGACAGGCCTGCAGCTCCAGCCATCTCTCGCTCAGGCTTGTGTGGTGCTGACATTCCCCTCCCCTGCTACCACTTTTCTAGGATGGTCCCATACCACCTGCCAGGTGCCAATGTACCACAGGTGGTACCCATACCACTAGTTGAAAAGCCCTGGTCTAGCAGACCTGTGAATTTGGATTTTGATTCTCACCCTTCTAATTTGCTGTGGTTTGCTTTTGACTTTTATTTAGCTTTTCTCTCTGATACGAGGAGCCATAAATTGTTTAAGACAGACATGTTAAACTCGCGACGTCATGTGACGTCATGCAACGTATCGGGACAGTTTTGCCACTGCTGGCAATGGGTTGGGCGTGGCTTCTGGATGACGCGTCCAGCCTACAGGCTGGCAGTCTGACACCCTTGGTAAGAGAAGCTTCATTTCGAGAGGTGGTCATATGCTGTCTAGCCTTGAATGAAGCCTAGCTTAATATGTTTACATGAATCAATTCTTGACTGTAGAATCATTCATTAAATGCACTAACATTTTACTCATGTCTGCCTAAAATTTACATGACTGATTGATGATGAAATCATTTCATCAAATTTCATTTCTCTTTGAAATAAATAAATAAATCCAACCAGCCCAATTATCATATTGGGATGCTCCGTTAAGAACTAATTGCTTCTCAAGAGGTTTTCATTCTACTTTTTCCATACCTGAATATACTATAAAGCAATGTTTCATTATTCAACCATCTTACTGCATTCAAACACTTCAACAGTTCATAATCTATTATTAACAACAGTAGTACTGTAAGTTTAGCAGCAGTGTGCTTTTTACAATATGCAATTCACAAGTAATAACAGTCTCACTTTAAAGTCATGGTAAATGAGGTAAATAGCTTGTTCAACAAGCTAAATGAGAATGTTTCTGTTTGGCTTTGGCTTTCTGCTAATCCAGTCATTGTGCTTCGTAAATAATGGTTTGGGGCTGTGGTTTTTGAGGTTTTGGGCTCTCAAAAAATTTGGGTGTGGTCCTGTGCTCTTTGAAAACTTGCTAAATGATTTATTTTGACAATAGAAGGCCCAGAACTACTTTCAAGGCAGTGGCATACAAAAGGAGGCTTGGCATTTTTTATTTAACTTCCTTTTTTCATTTGTTAAGCTTATCTTTCACTTTACACCATTTTTGTTCCCCTCTAACAATTGGCATGAAAAGACATCTTCATTTATTTGTAACATGATGCTGAACTTCAGTGATGCGATTTCTGATTTTAAAGGTTGCATACAGTATCTAGATTCACTAATTACTTACTTATTACTCACAAATTAGCCTTACTAAAATTTAAAGTTCCATTTATATAGATTCTTCTTGTTCTGTAATCATTAAATGGCTTCTAAATTGGAGGGAAACATACTAGCCAATTGTTCAATGTGTGAAGCTAAGCTCCACCTCCTGTCAATCTAACAGGGAAATAAGATAGAAAATGGAGGGAAATGAACTTCTGTAGATGTTTCCTAGAGGAGTCAGTAGTCCTGAGGCTGAAAATTGTTCCTTACTGCTATTTTGGTTCCAAAGAAAATCCAGATTCTATCTTAAATTTAGAATCAAGATCATGTGAAATGTTAGTACCTCTTTATAAATGTATAGTATCCCTGGTAAGACCACACTTAGAATATTGCATTCTGTTTTGATCGCCACAATATAAAAAAAAATTGTTGAGACTCTAGAAAGAGTGTAGAGAAGAGCAACAAAGATGATTAGGGGACTGGAGGCTGAAACATATGGTTTTAGGTTTTATTCAATTTCTATACCGCCCTTCTCCCGAGGGACTCAGGGCGGTTGAAGAATGAAGAATGATTACAGGAATTGGGTATGTGTAGTTTAATAAATGGAAGGACTAGGGGTGACACAATAACAGTGTTCCAATATCTAAGGGGCTGCCACAAAGAGGGAGTCAAGCTATTATCCAATAGCTTGAAGGCAGGACAAGAAGCAATGAATGGAAACTAACCAAAGAGAGATGCATTCTAGAACTAAGGAGAAATTTTCAAACAGAACAATCAATCAGTGGAACGACTTGCCTTCAAAATTGTGGGTGCTCCAACACTGGATGTTTTTAAGAAGAGATTGGACAAATGGGACACGGTCTCCTGTTTGAGCAAGGGGTTAGAATAGAAGACCTTGAAGGTACCTTCCAACTCTATTATTCTGTTACTTCAAGAATATAAAGTCAGTTTGTATTGTAGGATTGAAATATTTTCTTAACACACTGGTTATATTTAAAACTGGTGATTTCAAATCATGTCTTTTTTCATTAAAAATAACATGCCAGAATATGACTAGATAAAATATGTCTTACTTGATCCAACTCAGAGCCAAACAGTTTTCATTAGCTGGGCTGACTCCACTCTATAGATACTGCCAATAACACAGGATGGTCTGATGTGGTCTTGAGGCATGAGAAAACCTTAGACATTCTTGCTTATTATAAGAAATCAGAGTTTTATCAGAAAATCTTTGGGGAAGAATTAGGGTTCAACTCCAAGCTGTGCTCTAGGAGAAATGAGGATCTAGCAAAACATAAACAGGCTCTCCAATTGTTGTTTATTTGATTCACATCCAGCTTCTTTCAGAAGCTGAGGCAGTGTACACAGTGTTCCTTCTTCTGTTTATTCCCCCCACCCTGAAAGGTAATTGAGGCGGGGGGGGGGTTCAACTGGCTAAATATCACCCAGTGAGCATCAGATCCTGAAAGGGAAGCCAAAACAGGGTCTCTCGGCTTCTAGTCCAACAACTTCTCCGCCACTCCACACAACTTTTAAAATAGCTTCAGCATTTACACTGCATTCCACTAAGGCAACATTCTTGGGGTTTGTTTCAAATGTACAAAATGTCTCTCAGACCTGTTTGTGATTTCCCAATCCTGAGATACTTGGATAGGCCTCAGCCTCTGGCAGTGTTGAAAAAAACCCTGTCAAATGAGGGCAGCAAGCAGGATTTTCTCTATTTCCCCCTCTTTACAGTCGCCTCAACTGCCTTTTTTCCTGTCATCAGAGTCCCCACAAAACTCTCCTCAGGCCAGAAACTTGTCTTTTTCCCTACGGCAGGTCCTAAGGGCCATAAAGCCTCCCCTTCCACAGAGCCTGTAGGTGGTGAGATCCTCTCTAGGATGCTTGAAGACATCTTCCTCACTCTACTTTTAAAAGAACAAATTAAGCATACAAAAAAGGAAGATAGCAATCTCCACAATCATCTTTGTTTCCAAGAATGTTCTAGACTCCAAATAGGTGTTCTGACTGGGGAGACAAATCTGAGGCTGAAGCACAGAGCTTTGGCCACTAGTCCCCTGCCCCCAATCAGCACAGTGATAACAAGTCACTTGGGGTGCAAGGAAAGATGACAGGGAGCAGTTTGCTTTTTGAGCAATTTGTCTTTTGAGGTTGTACACACTTACTGTGACAGTTATTTTATGAGTGAGCAATTCCTTCCCTTCAAAACAGTTGGAGCACCCACTGCTTGCTGTCAAACGAACTGACTAGGCCCCTCCCCCCAACAAGTGGAAACATTAAATACAAGCTGTGCAATTCTCTCACTATTTATTTATTTATTTTATTTTAATCCCATTTATATCCCGCCCTTCTCCGAAGACTCAGGGCGGCTTACAAGCTTAGCACTAGCCTTCATTCTATGTATATGCCTGCTTATTAGGGCTTTTGGGCCCCCCCAAGCGGCATTATTACAAAGTCAGCTTATTGCCCCCAATGGCAAATTAACAAATGAAGCTTGCATTTTAATTATGGATTTCCTGAAAATATTGGACAGAAAGTATACCTGCAAAAATATATTGTCTGCTAATTTAACATCCTTTTCATCACTGTAGTATTACATGAACAACAATGTTCAGCAACTGACAATCATTTCAGAGAAAAACCTTTTAAAGAAATTCCATCGTTATTTCTGAGGTATGAGTATGCATGTGACCATATTGACCAGATCACAGTGGTCAATATCAGTAGTCACTAATAGCCTGATCTTCTGTGAATCTAACTACAACTTCTAACTAGGCATTGTGTGAAAAGGCATTTTCTTCCAGTGATCTAGATAGAATCTTCCTATATCCAGCTTCAGTGGAATAAAATGGATTCTAACACTGTGACAGAGGGGAAAAATGTCATCAGTCTCCTTGTCACCCCTTCTACCATGTATTTCCCTTATCTTTCTTTGTTACAAATTGAAGAGGCTCAATTGCTATAGTGCTTCTTGATTGTAGAATTACTTGAGCCTCCTAATCTTTCTAATCAACCCTTTTCAATAATTTTATAGTTATAATGCTTAAGGTACAGTTATGAGAAGTGTAAGCATGGCTTTTGCCTTATTTTTATAGCAAGTAGTATACACACTGGATTGACATTGTTCCTAGGCTTCCATAATAACATTTCTCTTCAGAAATTACTTATATGATTTTGCATAGTGCCTTTTCTTACATATTAAGAAAACCAGGTAGAGAAAGAAATTATGTTTAGCTTTCTGTTCTCCCAAATACAGGCTACAAATTCAAATATTTTGAACTACAGGTAGACCTCGACTTAACAGCCACAACTCGGATTGGGATTTTTGTTGTAAGTTTTATTTTTATTCATTTATTAAACTGCCTAATGAATTGAGGTGACTCTGAGCAGCTTAAAAATGATAAAAATATGCAAATAGAAGAACAATTCTACACATAAAAAGGTTACAATTTTAAAAAAAATCAAACTAATTAAAAACCCTAAGTTTGGAGCAGAGAGATGATGGTATCTTCTATTGCTGCACCAACCACCTCCAGCCAACTGAGCTTCTCCTTCAGGACTCTAAGCCAACATAACAAAGTTTTAAGGCTTTCCTAAAGGCTAAAAAAGAGGGGATGGATCTTTAATAAGATGTTCAAAGGGCTGGAGCCATGGCAGAAAAGGATCCTCTTCTGGATTCCACCAGCTGAAATTTCTTGGTGACTGTAAATCGAGGCACCCATGTGACCAGATCCAATTTTATGACAGTCATCAGTCTGAAACCATTCTCCACAAAATGTCACAAATCACAGTCGTGTTGCAGGACACTGCAATCAGATGTAAACAGGAGCCAGTTACTAAACTGCTGAAATGTGGTCATGTGACTGTGACGGGGGGGGGGGGGGGGGGACATTTTATGCCAGAAATGCTCTAGCAGTTGTAAAATTTTCTTCCTGAAGCTGTCATTAAATGACCAATTGTAAGTTGAGAACTACCTGTATGGTAGTTGTATCCAGCAAAGTTAAGGTAAATATAGTCACACACATCTAATTTTAGTCCATGCCATTAAAAATGTATGACTTCAACTGCAAGCTAGCTGTATAGACATTTGGACTATCATTCAGATTTGGAACATTATAGTATCTATCATTCACTCATTTTACCATACTCATTTCTTTCTCTTTTTTTTAGAAGTTTATAGTTACCAAGGTTAAATTCACTACAGTATCTGTATTCTAAAGCTCACTAGTTTGTATCGGGTCTAGCCTGCTATACCTTTCATATCAGTATCTGTTTCAATCTTCACCTTTTCTTTGCTTCCCCAGATCATAATCAACCAATTGATTTCTTCCTGCATTCATTGTGACATCTTATGTGATTACATGACCATTTTCCCAGCATGTGATAGTTAAGAAAAAAGGAAGACCTATTATTTCATGGTGTACTGGCACACCAAGCAGTTTTATAAAACACCTATCTTTCTACTTGCACTGTCATTTTTCCCACCTTTTAACTATTGTAAAACAATCTATTTAGTGCAAATTTTTATTTACAGGCAAAAAACCTTTATGTTCAGGTAACCTCATGCATTTCCTAAATATGGAAAATATTCCTAACGCTAGCCTTATTTTATCAACATACAAATTTCAGTTTAGAGTCTACCTCACCCAAGTTATGATTAACTGTCCCATCAAGGCACCCCAAAGAGCTTTCATTCCACTTGATAAGAATTTTTAACTAAGCTCTGAAGCCAGAGCTAATAGCTCCCTCTTTTCTATGTTCCATTTTCTTGGATCATGGTTATTTTAGATTGTGTTAGCTACTTTGGAAGCTTTTTAGAGGGAGTAAAAATGCATGATCATGTTTACTTCAGCACATATTTTCTTTGCAATCTTTGTCAAAGGAATTTTTTTATCTGGTAAATTGTCCTCAACAATGTATTCCTGCAGAGTAGACTCTGTATTATACTGCTGAATCCTTGAGTTAATAATCTGTAGCTATGTAGTCTAATGATTATGTAGAGGTCAGTTAAAGAGAATGTTAAGTAGGCTTCAGTATTTGGAGTAAGAATGATTTGGGGGTTGTGGACTAGATATAGTTACCAATGTATAATGTTTTTTATGTGCAAAATTATCCTTGAAAGAGAACATGTGCATTTTTACAGAACTGATATGGTCTTGTGAGTACTCATTACAGCTAAATCATTATGTGAAAATGTTAGACTAAAACTCAATAATATGTAAATTTGAAGGTTCATTGGTCTTCAGAACTACAAAACATTCTGCAATTAATTAGCTAAATCCAAGGAGACACACACAGAGAGAAAGTGTAGCTTTTAAAGGACAATATGCTTGGAAACAGGATGATTTGGGCTGCAAACATCCAGGTGACCACTAGGTGACAGCGAATAAAATACCATCTAGTGATCATTGACACTTTCTAGCTTATTTTAAGAGCATCCAAACAATCTGTAATCCTTGCTCTGACACCAGTAAGAGAAAACATTTAAACCTTAAGAAAAACTAAAACTGAAGAGGCCAGTTATTTCTTCCAATTAGTTCAATTTCTTTACACATATAATGAAATCCCTTACTTCCTCCATATTTAAAGAGTAAGTTACCAAATATCAATTGGACTTATACCTCAAAGAAACTCAGAAAAATCAGAACAGCCTCTATATCCTGCACCAATGAAAGGTAGAAAATAAACTGAAAGCCAAAAGCTTTTTCCACTTCTTTGCACAGTACTTTTAACAATCCTAGTCAACTTGGTTCTTTGATGAAATTACCCAGATTTTACCAAAACTGTCAAATTCTCTCTCTTTACTTCGTATATAAATTCTACATCCCAGAGAACATGAAGAATATCATCTGATTAATCAAATCCAACCAGACACGAACGAGCTTGCAAATGAGAAATGAAAACAAGAATAAAAGGTCTGAAATGGAAAAAAAAGAAGCCGGTAGAACAAGGCAAGGGACGTGCCACCGACCCCTCTTAAAAGTAAAAAAAAAAACACTGCTGGTCTCGGCAGTCGAGAAACCCAAAGGGGAGCAAGTACCCCTATTGATCTTTTCAGATTTCGACGCCATACGCAACGAGCCAGATTCTTGGGACAGAATTTTCCACGTCCAATTCAGTCTCCTTTCGTGCTCTGGGAGTGGCGGAGGAAAAAACATTAAACCGCCCAAACAGGATTGTTGGGGCGTGCGGGCGAGCGCCTCTGCGCGAAGGCAGGAAAACCCCAAATCCTGGCAACCCTAACCACGATCCACTTGAATGTGACCTCCTTTGAAAAGCACAGCCGCCTTTTCTCCCCCCCCCCCACATCCAACACGCCCGGCCACTCAATCGCTCCTTTCTCCCAAGGCCAAGCAAACTCGCACGCACGCATGCACACAACCGAAACCGGAGAGACGTTCGCTGTTACCTTGGCAGACAACGGCCGGGTCCCTGTGACCTGAGCTGGTACTCTTGCTGTCGTCCTTGGTAAAGCCGCCACCATCGCTCTTAGGAGACGACGGCCTTGCCAGCAGAGCCAGGATGGGCCGGGTTTTCCCCCATTACACGTTGTTTCGGCAGCTCTCGCCCCTCGCTCCTCCCACCGTCCGAAGTGGCTCCCCCCGAGGTACAAGCGCGCGGTTTTTTTCCTCTGGCTAGAAGCTGCGCCCCAGGCAAAGCCAGCAGCACTCGCGGGCGAGAAAGCAGCGTTTCGGTTGCGGGAAGCGAGGAAAAGAAGAAACGTCAGGACCGCTTCCGTCTCCTTTTTTTTTTCTTTCCTATCCCCTCCTCCTCCTCCACGCTTCCGTGAGTCAGCCGCTGCGGTCACTTCGCTCGTTCTCACAGCTCAGCGCATCTCCTCCTGGTTTCTTTTTCCTCGAGTAGCGGACGAGGCCAGCTGAACCAGACCCTCCGGCTCCTCCGCAAGCCGTCCGCCTCCGAGGGGCCGGGCCACGTGTTTCCAGGCAGCCGGAGGAGGTGGGGACCCCCCAACCCTTAACGTCGCATACGGCCCAGCGGGAAAGGGCCGGAGACACTTGTTGCTCGCCGTCCTTTGGGACCGCACGCTCGCCGGAGCCTTCCACTCGAGTTTCGCCCTCCGCAGCTCCCGTTGGATCAGGCCGGAGGAGCACAAAATCAGTCCCCGTCGCTCAGCTTCGGCTACCAAAAAAAACGACCGCCGGAGACAGGCGCCAAGCCACACCTCCTGGGCGGCCTCCCGACGGCTAAAAAAAAAAAAGGCCTCGGTGCGGTAGGAGACCGAGGGGGGAAGAAAAGGGGTGAGCGGGACAGGGCTGTAAGTTCCGCCCGTTCGTCGCCGCTGGAAGGCTCGGTTCGTGGAGGAGAAAGGCTTGCTTTTTCTGACGCGACGCGAAGCGCTTGCTTCCCCGGGGTAGTAAAACTTCGCAGCGCCTTTCGGTGTGCTTGCGCATCCTCATCAGGTGCCGGGGGAGGGCAGGGGAGGAGTTGGAGTAATTGGAGCCGCTTGAGTCTGAATGTTTAACTACAGTCCCTACACACGAAATCGCCCGGCGATTGTCATTAGCTACAGAAATCCCGTGGTGGAGCTGGCAGATAACATTGAGCGTCTCCGCTTCTTCTTTTTTCCTCCCCTTCAGTGCCATGACAGCGAATTAATACCTCGATTTCTTTTCCCACCTACATCCGTTGTAATTACACACACAAGCAATTAGTGCGTCAAAACAGCATCTCCTCCTGGGCTTTTGCTGGAGTAGCTTCTCATTAGAATTCAGCATCTGCTGACATTCGTTTCTCCTTCCACCAAGTCCGAGCTCCAGAAGGCATCCGCTAAGTAACCTTGCAGCGACCAAATCAGGCAAGTTTCTAGATGGTAGATTGCACTCAGCTTGGCTCTTCGAATTAATCCACTTGTACACTTACCCTGAACTACAAACTAGCCAGTTACATGTTTTCCCCGGTGAGGCCGGTCTATCAGGGCAACCTGGTCTACCCCAAATACAAGATGGAGCATACTGCTTCTGCTTTCGCCTTTCAGCCCCAATCTAGGAGCCTTCACAGGCAGTCGCTTCTGCAACAGACTATTTGTGTGTTAAATTTTAGATTTACTGACAAAGAATTAAAGAGAGACTAGTATAAGGTCCAGAAATGTGACTGGCAGCACATTTTGGAAGTTTCTTCATTATATATAATGGGGAAAATAGCAGTAATCCTCTGGCAGGGCAAATTAGATACCTCTTGCGCACATGTGTTTGCGGATGTGGGGGTTGACAGAGAAAGAAAGTGAAAATATGAAATGAGAGCTTATTACCAAGTCTAAGGTTGAGATGACAGATCAATTATTTCTAGTGGTTGCAATTTTCTTTTTTAAAGGATTTATACATACGGTAGTATATTTCTCAACTTTGAAATAAAAGAACATTTTAAAGGGCCACAAAAAGACATTGCTGCACTACAGAAAGTGATATAATTAATATAATGAATCTCATTCAATATATAATCTCATTCATTTATAGTCACAGCCTGCTCATTCAGTAGCACTATATTTAAAAATACCACTTTCAGGTGATTATAAGAATGTGGTTGTGTATCTTTAGGCAAGTACTGGAGTTCAGTTGGGCCTATTGATTACATACCTGTCTCCCAGCTGTGTGTCATCGGTCCTGCCCAAGTTTCTCGACGTCTCGTTCGGGTTGGCGATTGAGTTCCCCAGGCTTATAGTTCTGGGGAAATTTCAATCTGCCTTTCGTGGGTGAGGCGTCTGAGTTGGCCCGGGAGTTCATGGCTTCCATGATGGCCATGAACCTGACTCAAATAATTCAGGACCCGACCCATAATGGAGGGCACACACTCGACCTGGTTTTTATCTCTGGGCAGTGAATTAATGATCTGGGTAGGGGGGATTTAATCATCCAACCCCTGTCATGGTCTGATCATTTTCTTCTCCGGCTAGACTTTCAGTACGCCACCCCCTGCCGCTGGGAGGCGGAACCGACCAGGTGGTTCTGCCCCAGGCGCCTGATGGACCCTGAAAGGTTCCAGACAGAGCTTGGGACATTTCCTGCTTCCCTTGCCCACAACTCTGCCGAGGCCCTAGTAGAAGTCTGGGAGAGGGCGGCTGCTGGGGCCTTGGATCGAGTTTTGCCTTTGCGGCCTCTGACCCGGCGCAGACCCTGGGTGGCCCCCTGGTTTACTGAGGAGCTCCGGGAGATGAAGTGCCAGAAAAGACACCTAGAGAGCTGTTGGAGGTCCAGCGGATCCAAATCTGATCGAACACAGCTAAGAACTTATCTTAAGTCTTACCTGGTGGTGACGGAAGCAGCAAAGCATGTCTACTTTTCCGCTCTCATTGCATCCGCAGATAACTGCCCAGCCGCCCTGTTTAGAGTGACCCGCTCCCTGCTTAATCAGGGACTGAGGGATGACCCCTTGCAGGGTAGGGCTAAGGAATTTGTACAGTATCTGCAGGACAAAATCACTCAGATCCGGACTGACTTGGACTCCGACTGGGTGGAATCCGGCGGAGTGGAGAGGGCAGGTCTTGATCACACCATTTGGGGTGAGTTTGACCCTGTGACTCTGGATGATGTGGACAGGACAAGTTGCATGCATGATGTGGACAGATTGAGCACTACAACTTGTTTACTGGACCCATGTCCCTCCTGGCTGGTTTCGGCTGCCTGGGAGGTGACGGGGCTGGCTCCAGGCAGTTGTCAATGCTTCTTTGATGGAGGGTGTCTTCCCCCCTGCCTTAAAAGAGGTGGTGGTGAGGCCTCTCCTCAAGAAGCCTGCTCTGGACCCAGCCTCGTTGAATAACTACCGTCCTGTCTCCAACCTTCGCTTTGTAGCAAAGGTTGTTGAGAGTGTTGTGGTGTGTCAGCTCCCGCAATTCCTGGATGAAGCGGACTATCCGGACCCGTACCAGTCCGGTTTCAGACCCGGCTACAGCACGGAAACTGCATTGGTCGCACTGGTTGATGATCTCTGGTGGGCCCAGGACAGGGGCTGTTCCTCTGTCCTGGTCCTACTTGACCTCTCAGCGGCTTTTGATACCATCGACCATGGTATCCTGCTGCGATGGCTCGAGGGGTTGGGAGTGGGAGGCACTGTTTTACGGTGGTTCTCCTACCTCTTGGGCCGCTCGCAGTTTGTATTGGCAGGGGGACAGAGATCTACCCCGAGGCCCCTCACTTGTGGGGTGCCTCAGGGGTTGGTTCTCTCCCCCCTCCTGTTTAACATCTATATGAAGCTGCTGGGTGAGATCATCCATGGCTTTGGGGTGAGGTATCACCAATATGCGGATGATACCCAGTTGTTCATCTCCACCCCGAGCCAACCCAGTGATGCCCTTGACGTGATGTCCCAGTGCCTAGAGGCGGTGCGGGTCTGGATGGGAAGGAACAGGCTCAGGCTTAACCCCTCCAAGACTGAGTGGCTGTGGATACCGGCATCTCGTATTGTCCAACAAGTTCCATCTCTTTTGTTGGGGGGAGGTATTGCCCCCGTCAGGAAGGGCTCACAACTTAGGTGTCCTCCTGGATTCATGGCTTAATTTGGAAGATCATCTAATGGCCGTGACCAGGGGGGCCTTCGCACAGGTTCGCCTAGTGCGCCAGTTGCTCCCCTTTTTTGACCAAGATGCCCTATGCACGGTTACCCACACCCTCATCACTTCTCGCCTGGATTACTGCAATGCTGTTTACATGGGGCTGCCCTTGAAGAGCACCCAGAGGCTTCAACTGGTGCAAAATGCGGCCACGCAGGTGCTTATGGGAGTATCTCGGTACTCCCATGTTACACCACTCCTGCGCGAGCTGCATTGGTTTCCGGTTACCCTCCGAGTGCAATTCAAGGTGCTGGTAATAACCTTTAAAGCCCTACATGGCTTAGGCCCGGGGTACTTGCGAGACCACCTGCTGCCATTGTCAACCTCCCATCGCCCGGTTCACTCCCACAGAGTCGGCCTCCTCAGGGTGCCGTCGGCCAGGCAATGCCTGCTGGCAACCCCCAGGGGGGAGAGCCTTCTCTGTGGGTGCGCCGACCCTCTGGAATGAACTGCCCCCGGAGCTGCGGATGGCCCCTGACCTTCGGTCCTTCCGTCGTGACCTGAAGACCTGGTTGTTCCAACAAGCGGGCCTGGACTGACTACGGTTTTTAATTAGGCTTTTTACTGGGTTAAACTGTCTCGTATTTTGCATTTATTGTTTAATTCTCTTTTAAATTTTTTACTCTGTGTTTTTTAATTTTTATTGTTGTGAGCCGCTCTGAGTCCTCAGGGAGAAGGACGGCATATAAATTTAATCAAATCAAATCAAAATCAAATCAAATCAAGTACAATCCAATTTTAATTTTTCTGTCTTTCTGGAATGAAAGTTGTTCCTGTTATAATGTGGAAATGCAAGTACAATCCAAGTTTAATTTTTCTGTCTTTTTGCAATGAAAGCTGTTCCTATTATAATGTGGAAATGCACATGAGTCACCATTTTTTTTAATGGGCATCTATGTTTGTCATGAGGATCAACCATTTACAACAGTTGATGGATGCGGTGGCTCAGTGGGTTAGGACGCTGAGCTTGTTGATCGGAAGGTGGGCAGTTTGGCGGGTTGAATCCCGAGTGCCGCATAACCGGGTGAGCGCCTGTTACTCGTCCCAGCTTCTGCCAACCTAGCAGTTCGAAAACACGTAAAAATGCAAGTAGAAAAATAGGGACCACTACGGTGGGAAGGTAACAGCTTTCCGTGCACCTTTGGCGTCTACTCATGCCGGCTACATGACCACGGAGATGTCCTCGGACAAGCGCTGGCTCTTCAGCTATGAAACGGAGATGAGCACCGGCCCTAGAGTTGGAAACGACTAGCACGCATGTGCGGGGGAACCTTTACCTTTACCTTTATGTTTGTCATGAGGATCAACCATTTACAACAGTTGATACAAAGAAACTGAGAAAGAGCAATGTTGCATCAGATGTGTTGTCATTTCCCAGAAGTAAGTTGCTTAGAACTTGAAGGCTGTTTTACACATCATACATAGAATACATGCAGCAATTTAAAGTGCTTGTCTTGAGTTCAGAATTATTACTTTAGCTTCATTCTTTGCATTGCAAAGTTCTTATATGTATCAAACCTAGGCTGAGTCTGAAATGCCATGAAAAGCTTGAACCAGTGTCTCAAGGCTAACAGGCAATAGTGTGACAAAATAAATTCAGATTAAATTTCTTCAGAACTGACATTCTGACCAGTATGTGTCAATAAATGTATGTGTTAGTTCCATTGTTATTATGGGTAGTACTTTTCTCCCCTTACAAGAGGTTGTGTCACAGGACAGTCCTCCTGAACTCATGGCTACTGCTTCAACAACAGGTGGAAGTTGTGACCAGGGAAACTTCTGCCTGGTTTCTGTCATATGTCAGTTAACAATCTTGCCTGGATCAGATCAGCATGTCTTGATCACTACCCAGCTGAATTACTGCAAATCTATGTGAGGCAGCCTTTGGAAAAATTCCAGAGATTGCAGTTGGTCCAGAGAGTAATGACAAGAATACAGGCAGATCAGTTCCACAACTGTAGGAAAATATCTCTTTGAAGGTTTCAGAGTCCCATTGCAAGAGTTGATTACGACTACAAAGTTTTATATGATCACCTTAGACATCACCTTGCCAAAATTGGCCATCTAATGAGAACTTGGACAGTTCTGTTAAGAGTTCCCCTTTTAAGTTAGGGGGGGCACGAACAAAACAGCTTACCTTTGTACAGCATCATCTGTTGTGCCAGTTATGCTCTTTCCTGGTTTGGAAGGCCCTTCAGTTACTCATACCCTAGTC
The DNA here is from genome assembly GCF_964194415.1 of Vipera berus. Classification (NCBI taxonomy): domain Eukaryota; kingdom Metazoa; phylum Chordata; class Lepidosauria; order Squamata; family Viperidae; genus Vipera; species Vipera berus. The sequence goes on along the minus strand of NC_138202.1, from coordinate 195,456,779 downwards.
ACTGCTTGACTATTGCAATATGCTCAATATGGGATTACCTTGAAGACATGGAAACTTCAACTGGTCAATGCAAAGGAGCAGGCAATGGTGGTCTACATAGGTAATCAGTCTGTTTCCAAAAGCCATTCAAGTTGCTGATCATGGTATAGATCCTAATAATGTTTGTATAATATAGTGTCTACTTGGCCAATATGAACCAACAGGGTTGATGTACTTAGTCCCCTCAATTAAAAAGTTTCATCTTTGGGGACCCAGGAGGCATGCCTTCTCTCTCTCCTGGCACCTGTCCTTTGGAATGAAGTTCCTCTTGCAATGTGAGGAATCTTAAAGACTTCCCAGGCCTTGGACCAGGTGATTAAAACCCTTTGCTAGCCTTTTTTGTTGTTGACCAGATTCACCACCTTAATATCTAAGGGGTCGCCACAAAGAAGTGCAGGGTGTAAACCTATTCTCTAAAGCACCTGAAGGCAGGACAGGAAGCAATGGATGGAAACTAATCATGAGGAGAACCAACGTAGAGCTAAGGAGGAATGTCCTGACAGTTAGAACAATTAATCAGTGGAACAACTTGTCTCCAGAAGTTGTGGGTGCTCCAACACTGGAGGCTTTCAAGAAGAGATTGTTTATCTGAAATGGTATAGGTTTCCTGCTTGAGCAGGGGGTTGGACTAGAAGACCTCCAAGGTCTCTCCCAACTGTTATTCTGTCTTTATCTGCTTTTAATTTGTTTTATTGAGAATTGTTATTGCATTTTATCTTTTTTATTACATTGTGAGCTACTCAGTCATTTGGAGTTGGGCAGAATCGATAAATTAGTTTCTGTGGCAACCCACACTCTTCACTGTCAGAAGTTTGTAATGGTCCCTCCATCATGTCCTTTAGCAGATCATTGAAGATAGTTTTATTTCACCAAGAGCTCAACCTTTAATTGTTATAGGTGTCCATAAAGCTAATTTGCAGATGGGAGACCTATGTGCACTTGATATAACTTCCAAAATATATAAATTTGCAATTCAGGGAACTTCAGATGAGCTTTTGGAGGAAGTGGATTATTTTCAGAAAGGTATGACATGAAAGTTGCCTTGGGTCAACCTGATGCATGAGTTAAAGTGGGGGAGAGACAAAGGTGCTGCAGTGTTGATGTTGCTGGGTCTCTCAACTCCTTTGTATAACAAAGTATAATGACAGTATCTATAATGACAGTGCATGAGGAAGGTAGAAATGACAGGCTGTTGGGGGAAATTTGGTTTTGCTCCTACTGGGCATTATCAAAAATTGATACTGTGAACCTGAACCCTGAGAATTATCATGGCAAGCTCAAGGTATGATATATTTCCATTCTTCTCCTGTGAGGATTTAATTTAACTACAAGGCCATCTGACTTCTCAACAACTCTGGCAGAGCAACTCCATGTAATCCACCTTCATCCCCAAACCAAATCGTAAATGATGGTATGTGGAAGAATAAGCTGAAACTAAATAGAGACCAGGTGGAGTTTTTAATGGAGTTGTGACTGATCTGGGAACTAGATTTGGGGAAAATACCCTAGTTCCAAATGGGATTGCACTCCCTCTTAGGAATCAGGTTTGCAGCTTGGGGAATATCTAATATTGGCCTTGAACAGCCACATTGATGATAAACCAGATGTATCCTTGGAAGAGAGAGGTGGGGGGGGGAAGAGAAAGAGAACAAGTTGCAGTCTCTCATATGTAGTGACTTTATAACTAGTTGGCTTACTGTAATCCAGCTATATGTGCTTTTCATGGGGCAGCTCTTAAAATGGTCCACAATTGGCTGCTGGGCCAGAATGGTGTATCTGAAAGGATCCACATAAATTGTATTTGAGACAATAACACTGCTTGTCATTTGTCTTCCTAGCCCTGTTGAAGGTGCTCATGCCAGTGCAAAAACTAGGGCTGACAGTTCTGGGCTGCCAAATGCAGTTGACTACAGATAACCCAGGAATTCTCTGTATCTCTTTGCTGCCATCTAAGGATAATCCCAATTTCTGTAGCCCAGATCTAATGGCTCTGTAAATTTTAGGCATACACTGCTTTCAGGATTGCCTACTGTACTTCTTTATAGTTCATCTCACAGTCTTGAGTCATAATGGTGCAAGTCGCAGGGTAGATGCAATTGATATTAAGTTCTGTTTTTCTTCCTCCTGTGGCAGTGCCCATGTTATGGATCAATTGACTTTGGAACTGAAATAAGCCCCTTTCTTAATATAGCTTAAGAAAGGATGAAAATAGAGTTCATCACTTGGGTCTTTTCACATTTTAGAATGCTAATGTTAAGGGCTTCCTATTTCCATTTTTATTATTTAATATTTCTTACTTTCAACTCCAATTGTTTTTATTTTTGTTCTAATTTTGTAAACTGTCCAGAGTTATTAAGGAATGGGCAGCATGCACCTATTTAAAATAAATAATATAAATATAAATTTGGTGACAAAAGCAGAGCAAAAACCTGGGGTAGATAATAAAATCCAACCCAAACTGCATACTTCTCTGCTGGCTTCTGACATGTCACTGCGAATATGCTTTCCAACAAATAAATCTTCATTAACCATACAGGAAGAAAGATTTTCCAGGAAGATCTTGCTGCTGAAAAGGTCTTGAAGGTCTCTGAACATTAACTTTGTTTGTGGGAGTCTGCTTAAATGATAAAAGCAACCCTTTTCCAAAAAAAAACAACCACCCTTCTAAATTACTCTGCTCCTCAGTAATTTTGCTCTTTTCTTCCCTGTCCAATCACCTCTCCCCATCCCTTTTGCCTCATGTTTACCTGATATTGTTTTCATTTCTCTTTCCTTCCCAATAAATCTGTCTTTAACCCTCACCTCATTTCCCTCCTCAACCCCGCCCCCCCCATATTCTTTTCTGCCATTCCAAAGAAATAAGGAAGAGAATGTGGTGTGTATGCAAGTATGTGAGAATGGTTAATATAACTCTATCAATATTTTAATTAGTATATCAAATAATGCATGCTGGGGAGTCCTCGGTCTGTCCTTTATTGCAGAGCGGCTTCTGCCGATGCACGCTTGCATGTATATATGCCCATATGCCAAATGTGCCACATGAAAACTATCACCAGATGGAAGGGGGAATCCCCAGGTGTGGATTCAGCTAGAATTGGCAAGCCTAGCTGATAAGAAGGAAGAAAAACTGGGTGTGGTACAGGATTTTAGTCTTGTATTTTTTTTTAATTTGTGTATTTTTCTTTTGTTTGGGAATGATCATAAATCCAGCCTTGTCTTTTTTCCTCCATAAATAGTGGATGTTTGCTTTTCTTAAGGTTAGAGTTTTAATGACAAAACATGACTGACTCCATAAAAAAGGTCAAAGCAAGAATTAGCAGCTGAAAAAACAGACTAAGAAAGACTGTAAGTCCTTTTTATTTTAGCTCTTGTAACTTAAAAAATGGCTACTTATGTTAAAGTTTTAGTCCATTTAATAAAGAACAGACACTTGCTGGGAAATCTTAATAGTCATAACAACAGCAATAGCACTTAAACCTATATACTGCTTCATAGTGCTTTACAGCAGGGCTCCCCAACCCCCAGGCTATGGCCCACTACCGAGCTGTGGCCTATTTGCAACTGGGCTGAGCGAGTGGCTGGCAGGCACGCATGTGCAAGCACATAGCTCAACTTGCGTGAGTGGCAGGGCAGTGCGTGTGAACATGCGCACGTAGCTCAACTTGCACAAGTTGAGCTGCATGTCATACACTGGCCCATTGCTTGTGCAAGCTGAGCTGCATATGTGCACCAGGCTCCTGCTTGCGTGGCCCAGTTCCCCTCTTCCCCACCCTCCCACTGGGCTGCCAAGCCGCAAGGTTGGGGAACTGCTGCTTTACAGCACTCGCTGGGCAGTTTATAATGTCAGCATACTGCCCTCAACAATCTGGGTCCTCATTTTACCAACCTTGGAAGAATGGGAGGCTGAGTTAATCTTGAGCCCCAGCCAGATTGAATTACTGGCAGTGAGTTGCTTGAATGTTTTTGCTTTGGAAACTTACTATTTTCAGTGGATAGACGCTACATTGGGTATTAAATTAAAACACAAACTAATCACAAATTGCATGCATGCAAGTTCTAAGTTAAGTTAAAGGGGAAGAAGAAAGTCAACATGCTTCTTCATTATAATCTTGAGCACTTGTCTGAGGAATGGTCTAAAGTCCTGAATCTTGTTTGGGAAGAATAAATATGAAAAGAGACTGTTTAAGATCAAGAAACAGAAGAAATCAAGCTTGATGTTAGAATCAACAGTGGAAACTCCCAAGAACAGAAGAGCAGCCAAACCTAAGAAAAACAAAAATGTGAGGAAGATACTTAACAATGAATTTGTTAAGAGCTCTTAGAAAAAAAACAAGAAGCAATATTACAACAACATCTGTAAAGGCACTGAAGACAGAAACAGATAAAGAAAAACAAGAGAAAAGTCCTTTGAACTCAGAAGGAGGTTACAACCTCAGACTGATATGCAAAAGGACACCAGTGGAAGATACTGACTGATAGTAAAAGAACATCAATCAAAAGTGGCAGAAGTATACTGAAAATACGTACAGTACAGTGACAGATTTTATTTTCCTGGGCTCCAAGATCACTGCAGATGGGGACTGTAGCCAAGAAATTAAAAGACGCTCCTGGGGAGGAAAGCCATGGCAAATCTAGACAGCACACTAAAAAGCAGAGACATCACCCTGTCAACAAAAGTGCGTATAGTCAAGGCTATGGTCTTCCCAGTTGCAATGTATGGCAGTGAAAGTTGGACCATAAGAAAGGCTGAGCGCCAAAGAATTGAGGCCTTTGAACTATGGTACTGGAGAAGACTCCTGCGAGTCCCTTGGACTGCAAGGCGATCAAACCGGTCAGTCCTAGAGGAGATCAATCCTGACTGCTCTTTAGAAGGCCAGATCCTGAAGCTAAAACTCAAATACTTTGGCCACCTAATGAGAAGGAAGGACTCACTGGAGAAGAGCCTAATGCTGGGAAAGATTGAGGGCAATAGAAGAAGGGGACGACAGAGAAGGCGGTGGCTGGATGGAGTCACTGAAGCAGTAGGCGTGAGCTTAAATGGACTCCAGAAGATGGTAGAGGACAGGAAGGCCTGGAGGAATGTTGTCCATAGGGTCGCGATGGGTCGGACACGACTTTGCAGCTAACAACAACAACAACAACAGTTAATATTCAAGATATTTTAGAAGATATTCCCTATTTGCAACAAGGTCTGCAGGAATTCTGCAAGAATTGATGGAACATCTATAGAAATACTGGTAAGAAATAGAAGAAAACAAAATCAATAAAAGAACTAATCAAGCTATGCTAGCAAATCTGGAAAAAAAGATGATAGTGGTCAAAGATCAAAAGAGGTCAATCTATATATTGATACCAAAGAAATAATTAACAATGTGTGAACTGTTATACAATATCCTTAATGTCACCTGCTAGCAAATTAATATTTAGGATTATCCAGCACAGATTGGATGCCTTCATGGAGACAGAAGTACCAGATGTTGAAACTGTCATTAGAAAAGGCTGAAGAAAATGAGACATTATTGTTCATGCAAGCTAGGTCACTGAAAAACTCAAATAATACCATAAAGAAGTCAATATGTGCTTCTTTCATTATAGAAGAGATTCAGTAGTGTCTTTCACCTCAAGCTGTGGAATGTGACTAGAAGAATGGAAATCTTTGTCCTTACGTGAAATGTATAGAGTCAGTCCTTGACTTAGGACCATAATTGAGTCCAACATTTCTGTTGTTAAGTGAAACATTTGTTAAATGAGTTTGCTCCATTTTGCAACCTTTCTTGCCACAGTTGTTAAGTGAATCACTTCAGTTGATAAGTTAGTAACTTGGTTAAGTGAATCTGGCTTTCCCATTGACTTTGCTTATCAGAAGATTGCAAAAAGGGATCACATGACCTTGGGATACTGCAAATGTCATAAATATGAACCAGATGCAGAAGCCTTTATGTAATTGGATACTTGCTTTCCTTATTGATAGGCCCCAGGTTGTGTTTCCAACTCCATCTCCTTGAGTGACAGGTTCCACACAGGGCTGTGTCCTGAGTCCACTACTGTTCACCTTGATGACCCACTACTGCTGTGCCAAATCTGCAACGAATCATATTGTGAAGTATGCAGATGACACGGCAGTGGTGGGTCTTATCTGGGATGACAGTGAAGATGCTTATATGGAAGAGGTGAAAGCTTTGGTGGACAGGTGCAATAAAAGTAAGCTGGTTCTAAATGTTGATAAAACAGGAGATTTCAGAAAGAGCCGGCATAGTCATACCCCACTTAGTATCAAGGCTGCAGCTGTAGAGGTGGTCAATAGTATTAAGTATCTGGGGTGCAAATAACTAACAATCAGAATTGGTCTCTCCACACCTTATCCTTAGTGAAGCATGCAAACCAGCATCTGCATTTCAGGCTTCAGATGAGGGGAGCACATCTTTCTCCTCCTGTCCTGACCACTTTTTACTGAGGCACAATTGAGAACGTTTTAAACTGCATCACTGTCTGGTTTGATGGCAGCAGAGCCTCAGATAGAAAGACCATACAGAGAATGGTAAGGACAGCCGAGAAGATCATAGGAAGCTCACTCCCTGATATTCAGGATGCTGCTTATAAGCGCTATGTGCTTAGAACTCAAAGCATTGTTAGAGACCCCACACACCCACTCTATGATCTGTTTCTGTTGCTCCCCTCTGGGAGGAGGTTTCGAAGTATTTCTAGCGGGACTACCCGATTGTGTAATAGCTTTGTTCCCTATGCCATCCATCTGGTAAACTCGCAAAATTAGTTTTTTCTCACTATGCACATGTATACATAACCCGAATTAGACTGTTGTTTCTCTGTGTCATATAATGTATGTGGGTATATGCATAATTCTGTATTTATTTATTTTTGTCATATTTATATAGAATGAATTGGAGGTGGTGACCCTTTGAGAGCTGAATGCAACAAAATTTCATTTTAATGTTTGCCGATTAGTGTACATTCACAGTGACAATAAAGTTATTATTCTATCTGAATTTTTATCACGTGATCATGTGTGGTTGTTAACAAGTTGATTGCACATAGTCAGTCAATCAACTTGGTTTGAAATCTGCCTTCCCTTCACATATTGTAACATATTCTTGCTCACTGTTTTAGTCATTGTGCTTTATTCTTTATTGAATTCCGTGTTAGCTGCTTGAAATATCATTTATTTAGTTAACTGTAACAGCAGTTTTAATCATAGTATATTAAATTAACCATAACTGAACCTTTGATCATAGCTTAGAGACACAATAATTGGGGTTAACATGGCATGGTAAGAAAACAAAAATCCATATTTTGATTTATTATAATATGTGAACTATTCCACTGACTTTTAAAATTCAAAATAGGAAAATTATTCAGGTCACTTGGATATCTCTTTGAATTAATTCAAGTTGCCTCAAATCACGAGATGGGCAATATATAAATCTAATAAATGAATATTAAAACAGCAGCCAGTTTCACCTATATGTCCAGTGTAGCATGTTTTTCCATATCATTATTATTTTTAAATTCACTTTCAAATCAATCTCAGTCTTGTCCATTAAAACGTGTTCCTGTTCCATAACTTCTTTTAAACACAGTTTATCTATAGAGGTACTGTATACACCCTTAACATTAACTTCTCAGTCCATTTTTTGAAAATATCTTTTAATATGCTCAATGTAAATGTTAAATGTTAAAACATTTTGCTGCATTCTGCATCAGGGGTGTCAAACTGCCAGCCCACAGGCCGGATGCGTCACCCAGAAGCCATGCCCACCCCATTGCCAGCAATGGCAAAACAGTCCCCATACGTGACCTCGTGAGTTTGACATGTCTGTTCTGCATTAATAAGTCAAATGTAAACGTTCTGCTTTAACTGCAATTTTTAGTCTTATCTACTCCCCAGCCTTAAAAGTCTCATCTTGTCATTTTTAAGGAGGATTGAAAACAAAAGCATTTTCCCATGGGAAGGATTCTTATAATTAATTCAGAAAATGTCTCTCTCTGTGTGTGTTTGTGTGTGTACTTCTGTTTGAGCAAAAAGATGGCTATTCCCTTCCAGAGCAATAAACCTCCCCAGAAACTGCTGTTTTGCATTCGCCTCATGCCATGTTTGGAGTGCTTGTCTGGAGAGGAATTATGAAGAGCCAGCCTATTTTCTGGGCTCTTCATTCCCTCACAGTTGTTGGCTTTGCTTTTAGCAGAGCTGTCTTCAGTTCTCTATTTTTCCCCCCAGAAATCCTTCTATTCTTTCTTTTGATATTGCATTCTGTCAGTTTTGTATGTACCAATGGATCAATCATTTGCTTATTTGTCTAGGGTTCAGATATTCCACTGAGTTCAGAAAAGATAATTTTATGTTTATTACGTAACTTGTTTGTTCTTCGTGTTTAATTCCCTATAGTTCCCTTTAATCATAAGGTACATTTAGAAAAGTGCAGTAGAAACTGAATTCAGTTCACATACAGGTTCAAAAAGTAGAAACTGAGGTATATTTTAAAAAATGAACCCTACAATTACCTTTTCATTTCTAATTCAGATAGCTGCATCTATTAGACTGTGGTCTTCAATTTGAAGGTTAATGAATTCTGAAGTTGTAAATGGTTAATCTGTTTTTCAAAAGACCTGGTCATACTTTTTAGGTCGATATCTCTGCCTGTGAAAATGAATTTTCCACTAAAGCTTAAGTAGATATAAAGCAAAGAAAATGTCAAGTTGTGTACATGAGTGTTTATTTTCCTTCATTCCTTCTCTGGGAAGTAAATATGGCTCATTATTTACAATATTGATATTTCTTCCCTTTACAGAATATTTATCTTTTCCCTCTTCCCTCAAAGCACATGATAATGTTACCATATTAGCCATGTATATATATATATATATACACACACAGGTTAGGACAGAATGCCAAGAACATCTTATTTTGAAATGTTCTTAAGTTTCATCAATAGAGAAAGGATGCTTGTCTCTGTGCTTTATCATGTGATTGAAAGGACACAAATTGTAGACAATTAGCTTGTACATTTTTATTCAAGAACTCCTGACTACAATAAAGTGTTTCAGATATGGACTAGCCTCAGCATTGTGGGATTCAAGCAAAAAACATTTTAAAGCAGAAACTTGTGGTTTCCTGAGACACTCCTTCCTGCTTTTTAACAAAGAATTCATTCACTGTATTTGAAGAAGCAATTGCTTTATATATGTCTCTGTCTTTCCTGGAACTGATCACCCTTTGCTATCTAAGGTTGCTAACCTTTGCTGAGGTCCTATATCCCCTCAGCGGAAGTCTGCTAAAGTTTTTCCACCTTGGAAAGAAAAATCTTCAGGTAGTCCTTGACTTATGAACACAATTGGGCCTGGAACTTCTGTTGCTAAATGAGGTGGCTGTCAAGTGATTCACATCCTACTTTGTGGTCTTTGTTGCCACAGTCATTAAGCAAATCACATGGGTCATTAAGTGAATCATGCTGCCATTAAGCAGTCTCAGCTTTCACCATTGACTCTTGGAAGACAAGCTGGAAAGGTCACAAATGGTGATCACATGACTATGGTGCAAGAGTTGTGAGGATAAGTATAAGGACCAGTCATAAGTGCAGGGACTGGACATTTTTCAGCTGTCATAACTTTGAATGGTCACTGAATAGTCATAACTCGAGGACTACCTCTGGTGTGAATGGGAAAAAGAATTTGCAGATTTCCTCTTCTTATCTTTATGTCCTTTAAATATCTGTCTCAAAAGACTGGAGTGCAGGGAGAGAATGTAATAGGTGAAAAGGGCTTTAGCCAATATGAAAACAAAAAAGCCTTCAGTGTTGCAAGGTTTTGCATTTTTCTTCATTTATTATTAATTTATTAAATTATGACATTCTGAGGTAGTTTACCAATACAGTTACTACTAGAATAATATGAGTAACAACAATATATTAAAGACCAATATTGGGAGTAGGGGATTACTGTCTATGGAAAGCCAACATGGTATGGACTGTTGTAATGCACTCTATGTCATGGTTCTGATAGACAGAGACAAATAAAGCAGAACTACGAGGCTTGCAAGTTCCTCAAAGAACATGTTTATTGATAAAAAATATTGGCACATCAAAAGTGAAACCAAATCTGAATAGACATGTAACAATCCCCAGTTCAGTTAAAAAAAAACCTACCTCTAAAACTATGTAAGCTACTATGTTCCCCAATACATCTTCTTGGTGGCCTTTTCATGAAATGCCCAGCCTGCAGTCCCGGGAACAGCCGATGACCTTGGTTCCCATGGGAGAAAATTGTTTAGTCTAGCGAAGCACCTGGTAAACCCCCCTCTTTCTGTGCTATTTGTCAACCGAAAATGAGTGGGGAAAATGGATGCAGCCACACTCATTTTCAAAGTTGACACTCTACTTGAGGCTGCCCTCAAAGCACAGCTGGAAGCTGCAATTGGTATGAATTGTAGCACAGGTAATTTTGGGTGCTCTCAGCCTGTGCGTGTTAACACACCTGCTTCATGAGCTGTATTGATTTAAGCAAAGGCCCTCCTGCCCCATGGATGCCACCTGTGCCATGAACATGAAATTGTGCACCAACTCTGCCTGGGAGTGTTAAGTAGAGTTAATAATGGAAGATCTCCAGATAGGGGAGCCCATAAAGTCTTTATCCTCTCTTTTTGTTAGAGCTGAGCCAAACTTGTTCTTCCCCATCCACATTTTCATAGTCTCCAAGCTCTGGGAAGAACCTTGGTGACATAACTTGGACAGTCTGGGCAGAGATGTACAGTATCATTGAGTATCATCAACTCACTGATGAACTGGTGGCAGGGCGGGGTGTCCCAGTGGTTTTAGAGCAAAGCAGCTCTCTCAACTGCAGGAAGTCTTGCAGATTCACTTCAATACCTGGTTTTGCATTTTCTGTTCCAGGCTCAGGCTTAGAAACTGAAAGCTACAACAGTCTGTTACTGTACACAGGTGCAGCAGCAGAAATTAAAGCTGAGACATAAATGATACATAGTGATATAAAACAAATAGTCACTCTGTTGGATGTAGAGGTTGCTTGTGTCATTTAGTTCTGTATTTATTCCAACTTCCGGAGGAGGAATTGTATGTCCTTCAGAGTTTGTTCTGACTGGAGTGACCTATGCAGTAAGTCCTGGAAATAAATAAATGTGTCTCAAAAAAGAAAAAAAAGAGAGAGAGAGAGCCTTGCTTGACCACAATGAATATACACCACTCTTCTCCCTCAAACTGAAACCACATAGCTACTTTGATTATATTATATTTAATATATTTAATTATATATAATATAATCAAAATAGCTATATATTAAACTAATTATATGTAGCATTAGTAACAACATACCATCCTAAAAGCATATTAAAGCCATTAACTCCTTATCTCGCCACAATCTACGGTGTTGTAATTTTCTCCCTAAATTAAATATAGAAAGAGAATAACTGTAATCCTTAAGGATGGGTGGATGAAGAAACCAAATGTGTGTATTTTTATATTTTTATCTTGGAATATTGTTGCTCCAGGCAATGCCCATCTCGCCCTGGGGAAAATTCTTAAGAGACAGAAGCCAGGTAAAAGTCACTGAATGACAAGGGTGAAATAGTCATTATTTTGGCAGCATTTTAAAATGTGAAAAATCGCTTTGGGACCAGAGAAGTTGAATGTGGAATTGAAGACACAATCCGTTCATTCAGGAAAGGGAGAACCAATGTCTGAACTGCTTTAGCCTTTGTAGATGCAAATCCAAATTTATGTATCCAGTAGATACATGAAAAGATGATAGTGGATAAAATGAGTCATTAACTTTTTTCGCTGTTTTTAATAAATATACAAGCAGATACAGGCTGCAGCCATGTTACCTTCCTGTCATCGCTACTGGCATTGCTATTTTTATAGTCTACTTCTTTCAGTCCCACAGAAAGCCATGTTTCTTTCCCCTCAAACTGAAAGCCTATAGCTACTTCGATTATATTATGCTTGATATATCTAATTATATTACATTTAATATAATACAGTCAAAGTAGCTATAGGCTTTCAGTTGGAAGGAGAGGAAAGATGCCTTCTGTGGGACTGAAAGAAGTAAACTAAAAATAACAGTGCCAACAGTGATGGCAGGAAGGTAACACTGCTGCTGTCTATTGTTTTATCAAGCATTCCAGATAGACATAAACGTTGCTACAGCAGGGGAACGTGATGAGCCTTTTAAAAACTATGTAAATTTCTAAAAACCGCAGGTTTGAATATGAACGTGTGTATATATGTAAACTTTAGATCCTAGCGAAGCTAGTTCCAAGTGTTCTGAGCCTGGCCATTGGTTTCATTGCAAAGTAGATTATTAGTCCTTGCTGTTTGTCTGCCTTGGAAAGGCCTGAGAGATTTTTCTAAAACTGACTTTAATCATGAGATTATGCAGTTATTAACACTAATATAATAGAAAGCTGCTTCCACTGGATGTCTGGCTGCATTCTTCAGACCCCAGCTTCTGCTCTGTGGTACGGTTTTTGCCTGTGGCGCTCACCGGTTATTATACCCACTCACTGAAAGATTCTGTTCTTCTCTGTGAGGAAAGTACTACTGGAAAACAGGATCAAGTGCTTCACAGCAATCACAAAAGCTATCTCTAACTTTATTCCCAAAGGAATCTGTTTACCAGAAGCCACTATTTTTGTCTCCACAATTAACAGCCAGTGTATATTGTGGATTTAGAGGCTTGTGTGTGGACTGTTTGGTAACTATATGTTTTTATGTAAAATGTGTAGAAGCCTATATTGCTCCAAGGCTAAGCTAACAGCAATATTCTTTGGGAAATTCCTCTTACCAAAAGGGCTCTAATTTTCCAAGATGGAGGCATTTTAAAATCACTGCTACTTGGGACGTTGTCCTCTCTTTTTTCTGATTTTCATGTCTGTTCTTCTTTTCTTTCAGTTAGTTTCAACATCATCATTTCAACATTGCTTTCATCATCATCATCATCACCATTCCTACAGTTTGGGTATTGTACCTGGAGACAGGTGAGGCCACTCCATTTCAGCAAGAGATATGGATACATTTTTTTAAAAACTAAAAATGTAGATTTGGCATTTAGGTGTTATAGAGTTGCTGTTGTTAGCTGACCAGTTTTACATTATGTAAGAGGGGCAACCATATAAATATTTAAAATAAGTGAGTAAATGAATAAATGCTATCATCTCAATAGATGGTTTTGAAGAAATAAAGAAAATTGTCCAATAGCTTTTTCTAATAAAACCCACTGTTGGTTTCTTCTCTTTATTCATTAAATTTTAGATGGCTGCAACATAAGCAATTGATTTAATTTTTGTTACTGGTTGACAAGATTTGTTATCAGAAGTCTAAAAATATATTTCTTTAGATCAGTGTTAAAGTTTAGGGAATTTTCCTGGTTGAAAAATTAATACAATAACAAACTTCGAAAAGAAAAGTCTCATGTTCTACATTTGTCCCTCCTGCTCAGAGAATGCAAATAAATTATCTTCCAGTCTTTTTTTGTTCAGTGGCAGGAACAAGAGGAGAGCAAGGGCATGCTAATGACCCAGATCTATTTTCTACCCAGTTTCAAATTTTCCATGGTCAAGCATGAAAAAGGCTGTCCTATTGGCTGAGGACAGGATGTTTTTCAGCAGCTGCTTATTTGTGAAGGAATTACAGCATTCAGGGTTCTAGATGACTGATACATCCCTTCTCCACAACCTTTGCAAACAAACATCTTCAATTCCACAGATTACTTAAAAATATGCACCTTGACGACCTGGGCTGAAAGAAATATGCCCTGAATATGATTAATGAATGACTAGGGCCAGATTTTGGGAGGCCTGACAAAGCACTTGTGCAAATTGTGCCTTGAGCCGTATAGAGTTTCTGTTCCAAGAATCAGTCTCCTTTCTCTGAAGGAGGAATATTAATTTTAGGATTACAACATGGGAAAACACATATGAAGAGAGGTATAGGGTGTCAAAAGTGGGCATATGAACAGAATTATTCTCATGCAGTCTTATTCTCCTGCTGCAGAAAAATAAAAACATATAGATGGAAAATTTATCATTCTTGAAATGGAATTTTTTCTTTAAGAAAAAGCAACATTTACAAGAAAATGAGTTACTGAATACTTAATCCTATTCAAATATAACTGGAAGGGTTGTTAGGGCCAGCAGGAAAAACCAGAAAATTCTGACTTAACATATATAAGAAGGTGATTTTATAGATGGAATAAAAAGAGAGTTTCTTTAAGTTATTAATAATGATGATAAAAAATTTCTGTATATTCTTAAGCCACTCACCACACAATATTTTGTCCAATAGGGAGTTTTGTCTTATAATACAAACTATAAAGACAAATTATAAATATATTACTTTAGTTTCATTCATTTTCACCCCTGCATGTTCAAATCGCTGCAGTTTTGGTTGCTGAAAATAGCACTCAATTTCTTCACCCTGCAAAGAAGAGTGGTAAAAAAAAGAGGGACAATTCAGTTTATGTTTGTAATCAAGTTTGTATTTATTTACTTCTTTTCATCCTGTACATTTAACAATTATTGTCTCCAAAAGTGGCTTGTATCTGGAGAAAGACATTATTAGGTTTATATTTGAAATGACAAGACATGAGTGGTGAGAAAAGGGAAATTGCCATTTTACAGTTCCATAGATTCACTTCAATTTTTTAACCTATTAAAATGCAAAGAAGAAAAGCCACATACAACAGAGCAAAACCTATGCTTGGTATCAGAAGTGATTAGAAATGAGTTTTATCAAATTTATTTATTTATTTATTGAATTTCTATACCGCCCTTCTCCCGAAGGACTCAGGGCAGTGTACAGGGCAATAAAAGCATTACATACAAAAGTTAAAAATAAGATTAAATTAATTAAGCCCTAACAATAAATAATTAAAAATACCCCAAACCCTTAAACCAGGCCGGCCTGTTCAAATAAATAGGTTTTCAGATCACGGCGGAAAGAGCGAAGGTCGGGAGCCATCCGGAGCTCAACCGGTAGTAGATTCCAAAGGGCTGGCGCGCCCACAGAGAATGCTCTCCCCCTGGGGGCCGCAAGCCGACACTCTCTGACTGACGGCACCCTGAGGAGGCCCTCTCTGTGGGAGCACACAGGTCGAAGGGAAGGTGACGCCGGCAGCAGGTGCTCCCGTAGGTAATCCGGACCCATGCCATTTAGGGCTTTATAGGTAATCACCAGCATTGTTACAGAGAAGCATTTATTTACTCTGGATTTATGTACCACACCATTCAATATAAATTCTGCTGAGTTTACAAAAAGACTCAACCTTCCAGTAAACTACAATGTTAGCATTAATAATACCAGCAACAACTGTCAGTGTCATCCATAGCTTTTTGTTAAAGACCAAAGATTCACTGAAACACAATGGTCTTCCATAAGGGTGCAGATAATAGCTCTGGCCAGCATTTTCCAGAGAAGTGAGGTTAATACAGAGGAAGCCCACTATCCCAATTTCTAGTGGATTCAAAATTCTTGGCAGATACTGTTTAGGTAGGAAGAATAGTACTAATATAGATGATATCCCATATAGCCTGATGCAGTGTGGTCTTGCTTGGGAAGGCACTAACCTAGACAGGCCTAGTATGTAATTTGGGGTTTTTCCTGGACTCACAACTCCTGCTTGAGGAGCAAGTAGCAGTTGTGTCCAGGAGAACCTTTGCGCAATGTGGATGGTGTATCAGTCACACCCTTTCTTGGATCAACAATCCTTGCTCACAGTTACCCATGCCGTAATTACCTCCCATCTTGACTATTGCAAAACTTTCTACATGGTCTGCCCTTGGAAAAGTATTCAGAAGCTTCAATTGGTTCAACATGCGGCAGCCTGCATGGTTTTGTGCAAGTCTAGATTTGTGGGAGCTGCACTGACTGCTGATTTGCTTCCAGGTCCAATTCAAGGTGCTGGTTCTCATCTTCAAAGCCCTAAATGGCTTGGGACCAGGTTATTTGAAGGACTGTCTTCTCCCAATCATATTTACCTGACCCGCCAGAGCAGGGAGACAGGGAATGCTCCTAAGAAGATCCATCTGGAGAAGGGCCTTCTTCATAGTGGCTCCCTTCCTGTGTAACATCATCCCTGCAGAGATAAGATTAGCTCCCATTTTGACACTTTTGCAAGGCCCTGAAAACATGGTTCTGCAATGAGCTGAGAATGATATGAAGGCCATCAAGTGGCTTGTTTGATTGTTGTCGCCAAGGGGGTGGGGTTGTTGCTTTTTTTGTATTTATTGTATAGTTTTTTGTATTGTTTTTGTATTGGGATTTTATTCTTGTAAGCCATCTGGAGTCACTGGAAGTAAGTTGGGTGATCATGTAAATTTTCCTATATAAAATACATACAATACATAGATACATAGCTTTATAAGTTACAACCAGCACTCTGAATTGAATGAAGAAGCCTACTGAACGGCAATGCAGTAACCTCAATATGGATGCATCTCTGCTATAGATTTCTTCAGCTAATTAGGCTGCCACATTTTGCATCAGTTGCAGCTTTTAAATTTTCTTCTAACATAGTCCCACGTAGAGTGATTACAGTAATCAGGGTGTAAACAGTCCAGGGCTTGCAGGCATTGATAAGGCTAGAATTGTCATACCAGTCAAAAATGAGGAAAGGCACCCTTGATCACAGCTTCTACCTGCTGCTCAAGTAGAAACTAAGATAAATGAGGATCACCAAGTCATAGGCCACCAAGAACCACCTAGGGGACAAAGTTGTTGAAATAGTCTTTTCAGTCATTGAATCTCTCACAAATCATCCAAGGACCAGATGGCTTCGCAGGATCAGCACATATGAAAAACCTTGCAGGAGCAATTTCATCCAATGTATTACTCATCCCGGTATTCCAGACATCAATCAGGCACAGACCTGTCTGCCAAATTATCAGGAAAATCCCAAGAACCCTGTGGAAATGTAAGGATTAAATCCTGGGTGGACTGTTTAATGGATTGACTGCCCTTATAGAGGTCCATTGTGTCTGCAGTCTACAGTTTAATCAGAAAGCAACTTCATCACTTCTAATTTCTAGTTATCTGAATAACTGTCTCACCTCAATGGGATTTGCTCACCTCACCTGTGCCGGCAGAGGGGACTTGCTGCGGACCCTGTCAGTCAAGGATTTTCAGCTGAAAAGCCTTTTCTGGTATGGCTCATGCCCTTTGGATCAATGTACACCCTTCCCCCAAAGTTATATCTGTACCCATCCTTCTGATCTTTCATAAGGGCCTGAAGACCTCTACCAGTTGACCTGGGACCCCAAATGGACTGCACCATTCTGGAGGTGGCTATTGGATTAGGAAAGACCTTACCTCTCTCTGTGTGCTTTGTGTTGCCCTCATCCCCATTTTTAATGATATTATTGTTATTTATTTTTATTATCTTAACGTGTGCTGGTTTTAATGTTTGTAAGCCATCCAGCGTCGTAAATAGATATGACAAGGAAGATGTCAATGTCTTCCATATTCAAAGAACATCTCATCCACTCTGAAATAAAAACAAGATCCAGTATCTTTCCAGGTACATATGTTAATATGTAACTGTTAATACTTGAAACAAGACCATTATGGAAGCCGTAAAATTCCAGTACAGGAGTTCCAGTACCAGTCCCAAGATAAATTTATTACACTAATAACTAAGAGGAATAAAATAATTGTTGCATCATCCTAAGGAAGCAGAACTCGTGGAAGCACTTTCTTCCAAAAGGAACTTTTATTAGGAGAAGCTGATAGCAGGCATAATAGACAGGATCTGAGGGTGTCCTGCTCAGATCAAAAGGTTAAAGGAGTCCCAAGCAAACCCCACCCCAATAGTTCATCCAGTCAGTTTGAATGGGCCAATCCCCAGGTGTTAAGTCCATTGTGGGAAAATGATGATAACGCCAGTCCGACTCAGGGTTATAGCAGTGTTTGTTGGGTCTTTGCACCTTCCCTTCTGAGCAGGAGATAAGCCAGATGCCCAGAGGCACATTCCTTTCTCCCCGCTTTCTAGTTGACATCAAGGAGGACAGTTCAAAGAGTGTGTATGCAGAGACAGCAAAAGAGTTACCTTGTAGCAATAGAAAAAAAACAAAGAGGCAGCCCGCAGCATCTTCCCCCCTCCCTTCCAGGAGTGTAGCAGAACCCAAAAGAATAGAAAGAATAGGGTTAGAATTAGAATTAGAAAGAGCCCCTTTGAAATATGGGCTCTGACACTTATTTTAATGAACATTTCAAAGAAAGATATTAAACTGAAACATGGATTAATGATTAAGTTGCATGTCACTTATTGGAGCATAGGCTGGAAAAATACTTTCCATTTTTAACATGGATAATCATCAGATTATGAAGGGATAATACAAACATGTGGGTTATTTTAACTATGTGAGCAACTAGAAATCTCCCCGATTTCCCTATCTGGTTTGCCAGTCTGTATCTAGATACCACTCCCTGTTCCATCACAGCCAACTGACTTTCTGTGCATACATATCAAGGGGATGCATTCTGCAACAACGTCACACAGTCAAACATTTTGCCTAAAATGTGTATCTCTTATCTTCCTTCATCTTACATACTCACATCTTCTATTAACATTTTAACTAAGCGTCTTCCACAAGGTTTCCCCACTTCTAATGGAAAAGAGACAAGCACTAACTTGGCAGAACTGATGAAAAAGAAATATGTATCTCTTAGGCTCATGTCTATAAGGTGACATGAAAAAATATGACTCAACAAAAGCCATAGATTCTACAAAGATGAGTGCAAACATTGAAGCTGGGAACACTATCTCTTCAAACTAGCAAGACAACAGTTCTATAGATGATTACATTAGAAATAATATAGAACAGATATACTGTATAAATGTCCCTCAAATAGCGGCAACAATCATTCCTACCATTAGAAGATTCTACCAATAGAAAGTCGGAAAGCACTTTTTTTCCAAGTAAAAATATCAAATGCAATTTAAGAATTAGCTTAAAACCCAAACAAAACCAAAACAAGACAAAGCAAAATGTATTGTCTTGTATTTTGTGCAGCAGCTGTTTTAGCGCCTTTCAATCCGATGCAGTCTAGGGCTGATACAGTTGACAGCCAACACTTCTCAAGCTAATTGGAGCTCCTTTCAAAACTCAGTAGAAATCCTATAATACTTGTTGGATTGAAAACTGGGGCAGAAGGAGCTTCAGTACCCATCTGGGTCACTTTATTCTCTTAAGTCTGCTCCTGCAGTCCTTTCTTTCTATTCTCTATGTCTGTTCTTGCTCTTTGTTATCTTTATTACTTAATCACAGCATGTTATCATTCCCTAAAACAAAAAAAATGTTTGTGTTTAAACCTATGACTTTTGCTCATATGACATCTATTTCTCTTTTTCTTATTTTCTTTTGCATCTGAATCTCTTACCAATTGCTGGAAGCGATTAAATTGTAATGGGAATCTTATTGCATTGCATGTTATTTTAATTTCCAAGGATAAATATTTGATGTACCCTTTGCTGTATTATTGCTTGAAAATGAATATAGAGTATACCAGAAGGACTTATACCATTTATTTTATTTGCATTTTTTTAATTTAAAAAGCTTCAGATGCTGTGAATTTGGGATTTGGGAAATGGAGCCAGAAACAGAGAAAAGGTTGAATAAGTGCATCCAAAAAGGACATTATAAAAATATACTTCAGAATAAAAGCTACGTGAAAAACTAACTGCAACATGCAGATCAGCCCACATTTCTTCTGAGACAATTTCTCCCCTTGATTCAGTGTTATTCTGGTCTTCTATTTTTAGTCACTTTCCAAAGAGTGGAGCAATGAAAGTATCCTTTGAAAGGTGAGGAACAAAGGTGCTGGGATAAATTTCTGTGGAGCCAGAGCTGTAGCACAGCCTCTATCGACACTCCTGCTGGCAGGGCAAGTCTTGGCAATAGTTAAGGATCTTATTCATTTGCCTGTTCATGGCTATGCACTTATGGAGGCCTTCTTCTTATTTACAGAGCTCTTTTCAGCCACTCTCTGGCGCACCAGGTTCGCCTGGTGCGCCAGTTGCGGCCCTATCTAAGCCGGGATGATTTATGCACGGTCACTCACGCGCTCGTGACCTCTCGTCTAGACTACTGCAACGCTCTCTACATGGGGCTTCCCTTGAGGACCACCCGGAGGCTCCAACTGGTACAGAATGCAGCCGCGAGAGTTGTGTTGGGAGTTTCCCGATACTCCCACGTGACACCTCTGCTCCGTGAGCTGCATTGGTTGCCAGTTGTCTTCCGGGTGAGATTCAAGGTGCTAGTAATGGTGTTCAAAGCCCTCCATGGCATGGGGCCGGAGTACCTCAGGGAACATCTGCTGCCGGCATCAAGCTCCCTGCGCCCTGTGCGTTCCCACAGAGAGGGCCTCCTCAGAGTGCCACCGGTCAGAGAATGCCGTCTGGTGGCCCCCAGGGGGAGATCCTTCTCTGTGGGCGCCCCGGAGCTATGGAACCAGTTACCGGTTGAGCTCCGGACGGCGCCCGATCTGCGCTCCTTTCGCCGCGATCTGAAAACATACTTGTTCGAGCAAGCCGGCCTGGCCTGAGGGGGGATTGGTGGGGTTTTTTATCATTCTTATTGGGGTTTTTTACTATGTATCAATTGTATTTTAATCGGGCATGCATTTAATTATCTTTTAATTTTTGTAAATTTCTGTGTTTTATTCTTGCCCTGTACACCGCCCTGAGTCCTTCGGGAGAAGGGCGGTATAGAAATGATAATAAATTAAATTAAATTAAATTAAATTTGGACTTGCCAAAGCCAAAGAATTGAGACTAGTACACTTAGCCCATCTATACCTGCAGAAAGGCTCCTCCTTCAGTCTGTTCCAGGGTTCTCTCTGCACCTAAATAGGCAGCCCATAAAAGCTGAGTGGGATGTAAGATGGGTGTAGGAGATGGAAATTGATACTTGAAGGATGCATGTGGAGAGCATCGGCAATTGCAAGAGAAACTTGTGATAGCTGGAGCAGCTTGTCTTAACAGCACTGCCAGAAGAGAGCTAAGCAGCAGATGCATAACAGTTTGCCAAGGTCCACAACAATGCCTGCAATAAAGGGCAGCAGTTCATGTCCATTGGCAGAAGCCAGCCCTAGTTCCTAACTCATCTGTCTATGGACAAACTAACAGGGACCCAGGCAGATGGTGATGATCATTCTAGATCCACAAAAACCTTGAGTAGGAGCTAAGCCCTGGTAAATGTACGTATTCCTAGAGCATTGGGAAGAACCTGAAGAAAGACTGGGAGTAATAGCCAAGTGGCATCACCAATTTCCAAAAACTAGGACCTAATTCTTCTTTTAAAAGACTAGACTGCATGAAATTCAAGGAGGGAAGTATAGGGAGAAATAACTGTGGCATACCAATGAAGTTCCCACATCATAGGATTAGACCCACAGTTTTTGGTGTTTATATGTGTTTTCAGCCCTTCAGTCAAGAATCTACAACATATCCAAAGCTTCCTCAATCAGCACTGGAAAATATATTTGCTTTCTTGGAAGTAAATCTGCAGAAATCCAGAAGCTGGAATAGCTATTACTATAGGAATTTATATGAAGCAAACAGAATGTTTGAGGTATAGCTCAATTTTTTTCAATAGTATCCAGAAACTTTAAATAGGGATCACTGCCCATGGCATGCCCGATTAAATTATAGCGAAGTATTCCCTTTAAGAAAATACTATATTTAAAATGTTAGCCTGATCCATCTAGAAGTTCACAAGTACCAGAGCTGAAGTCTAGTTCCCAATTAGTCTCTGTAGAGGCTGTCTGTCTATATCAGGGGTCAGCAACCTGAAACAGTGAAAGAGCCACTCGGAACCGGTTCCCTCACAAAAGGAAAAACTGTGAGCCGCAAAAACTGTGTGTGCATGCACGTACATGCACACATGTGCAGAACAGGGTTTGACTGAAGAGTGGAGCCAAGGCGAGATATGCACCTAACCTGCATATTTGAATTGATTGGTTGAACTTTTTTAGTCCCACTTTTTTTTTTTGGACTGCACATGGCAGAGGACTGGGAGCTGCAGGGGACGGCTGAAAGAGCCGCATGTGGCTCCGGAGCCGCAGGTTGCAGACCTGTGGTCTACATCTATACCATGCTCTCTATTTATACAACTGCCTGTATTTATTTTCATAGTCTCTTCCTCCCATCTAATCCAAAATTTGTTTGGTTTTTTTCAAAATTAGAAACATTCACATTACCTTTCCTCATTATAATCTGATGGAGGAAATGCAGTTCCAGATTGGCTGCTGGAAAAGGACACTGGCCTACCCAGAATCTGCTATTGCCATATTACGGTAACTTATCTCCTTAAAAGGCTTTATATGTGAATAACCATAACTGTCCTCGGCTAAACTAAGCTACTCTTTCTAAATATTTAGAATATACACCCAAATAAAATTCCAGGAAGTAGAGGAAAAAGCAAGTGAAAGTTCAGGAAAAATACAAGTGTGAACTTCAGGAACTGTATCATAACAAACTAAAAATATATTTTTTAATGTAGAAGACTGATAAATATGTATGATTATACAGAACATGATAGACATGATTCTGCCATTAGAAGTAGAGAAAACAAGGACATTATACTTCATAGAATAGTAAACAAAAAAACAAATAGACCAAAAATTATCCTGCAGATAGGATTTCAAAAATAACTAGTATTTCAAAACATAATAATGAGGACTATTATTATAAGCTAAGAACTGAAGTCTTGGTTGGATAATTCATTCCTTCCTTCCTTCCTTCCTTCCTTCCTTCCTTCCTTCCTTCCTTCCTTCCTTCCTTCCTTCCTCCCTCCCTCCCTCCCTCCCTCTCTCCTTGCTTTTGTCTGAAAATATTCAGAAAATTAAAACAGTTACAGAACAGCTCAAGATTAAGTTGTTTTTTTATAGGACAAGGACACACTAAGGTGGCAGTGAACTGTAAGTAATGTAGGAAAACAAGGTTTAGTGACTGGATGAATAAACCACAGAGTGATGTCAGTAATGGAAAAGAAAAAAATGAAGAAGAATGCAATGAGGTTTTAATTCCAAGATTCAGATAAACAAATAAAAAAGCTAATATCTTACCTCATAAACAATATAGAGAAAACTTCCATTTTATATCCATGATTACCAGCAACCACGCAAATCAGAAGTAAATCATCTTAATTAATACATACATGAAATCAAATGAAAATAATACCTATGTAAACCATGTAACTGTATTTTGAACAGAAGCTAAATACTATGCTTTAAAAGAACTTTCTCTAACCATATGCCCTTGGGAAATTTGGGGGTTGTAATTTATACCTGGTTGGAAATTCTGAGGCTTGCAATCTGAAGGTCTTCATAGGACATCAAGTTGAAGAAGGGCAGTTTAAACTGAAGAGTTATTTTATGTTTGGACTTCTACAAATAGTCAATAAGCCATTAATGTAATGAGAACATCATACATATGTGTATGGTAAATACATGGTTCCTTAACAACTATATTTCTTTAATGTTAATTGTAATTTTAGTGAGCTTGATCACAGTGTTTATAGGATTTGAGAACAAAAAAGGCAGTAATAGATAAACTACTGCAAATTAGCTGAGTTTGATAGACATTTGCTATATTTTTGTACCCCTGTAGTTACTGATTTTCTAAAAAGAGCTATTGCAGCTTTTATTCAGATATGCACAAAAATAACTGAGAAGCTCACTTGAGAAAGCTTTAGTTTATAGTGCATAATTAATATCAGGACAGATACTATGGTATGAATTCACCACATAGGAATATAATGGCTTGGTATAAAAGGAGATACTCTGTATTGTACAGATAGTCAGGTAGACAAGATATTAAAAAAAACCCTCAATAGCTGTATCGTAAAGTGGAAAGCATGTGTTCTGGAAGAAAGATTTCAAGGTTAGTTTCTAAGGCAACATTTAAAAATATGATGTGTTGTATAGAGGGCCATGTTGAGTAGCAGAAGGAAACTGAATGGAAGAGAAGATGGTTTGGCATAAAAGAATTTAAATTGTAAGCACCAAGACATTCTAGAGTTGATATCCCTTTCTCTTTAATGTTTTGTCAATATATTCTACATTTTCAATAAGTTCTGTAGTACTCAATACCACACTGTTGAGATAATGAAACAGTTAATGCTGAAAACTCTTGTGAAAACATACAGCATTTACTCTCTGTTGCTAATGAATGCTATATAGCTTTTTTAAAATGACCACCTTTTTTTGTTATAATGCCTATGGCTAGTTTTGTGCCAGAAATGGAACATCTGTCAAACCCTAATGGGTCAATTAATAACTAAAGAATTATTTCTAGCATGGGAATCTGCAATTTCCTACAATGTTGCAGAAAGAGAAGATTAAACTAAAATACACTACTGTTAATGTTTTCCTCAAGTAACAACCCTTTTTGAACTGGTGAAAACATGAAAAGAAATAAAGAAAAGAACATTTCTTATGGAATTTCCTCTCCTGGATCTACAAATGTACAGCAGCTTTTGCTACAAATTGCTTTTCAGTGGCTGGATGAATAAACCACATAGTGACGTCAGTAATGGAAAAGGTAAATATATTTGCTCTTTTATTATACAAATTCTACATTTTTCTGGAGGAGCATTTTATTTCAGTGAATCTAGCTATGTTCTTTTGTTTTAAGGTGTACGTCAGTTACCTCCCGCCTCCCCCTTTGATCCCATATTTATGTATAAGTTTTCAAACACTGCTGCAAGAAGAGCATGATGTCCAGGATAATCTACACATGTAACTAAGTTCAACCTTAGTATTACTCAAACACTGTTTTAAGTGAAAAATCAGGATGATTTTTGGGTCAGAGAAATAATGCTGTCTTCAATCTCTGAAAGTTTCTTCAACATTTCGTTCAATTCAGTCTCATCAAATTCCATGGTCAAAAGCTCAGATTCCTACAATAGAAAGGAAGAAAGAATTGGTTTACATTTTAATGTGAAAATACACTCAGCACTCTATTCAAAAGGTGGAATTAATTACCTTCTTCCCTGTCTATTTTACATGCTTCTATTTTATTATTAAATTTGTTTGCTATCCATCTCACTTTTATGGAGTTATTACAGGAATACACACACACACACAAATTACATTCTTATAGACTTCCTGAAGTTACAGCACCTGGTTTCTCAACTAAGCGGTATACTTGTTGCATCACATGCTCTGCCAGGAAGCATCTTGAATATTTTGCAATCTGAGAAGAGAATGTCCTGATTTTAATACTTTCCACATTCAGGAATGCTTCTCACAAAAATTTATCTACTGATAAAAATGGTTGCATATTTGCTATAAACTCCTTGTATGTTGCCAACCATACTTGGCCAGGCCTCCTACACATCATCTTTGTTTTTGAAACTATTATTAAAGTTCAATAAACAACATTCTCCTCTGGATCGACATTGTATGGCTTGACAACTTTCAAGATTTCTTTTATGGAATAATAAAACATAAATTTAGCTGAGATGGAAATAATGGCTCAACAGATTAAAAGGGCTAAACAGAACTTTTTTGAAAATGCCAACAAACCGGGGAGATGGTTATCACATAGACTGAAAAAAGAAAAAGAGAAAAAACTGATAAATAAGCTGCAAGATTCAAAAGTTAAACTAGTTTCAAAATGGCACAATTAAAAAAATTATTAAAGACTATTATGAGATACTTTATAATGCAGAGGAAATCTCAAAAGAAAAAAATACAGCAGTATTTAAAAAAAGCAGACCTACCAAAATTTCAGAGAATATTCAAAACACGTTAAATGGAAAAATATCAATGATGGGAGATTACAGAGGCTATAAAAAGGCAAAAAAACCTGATAAGACTCCGGGTCCAGATGGATTACCCGCAGAGCTTTATAAATCATTACAAGATATACGAAGCCCAATATTGAAAGAACTGTGCAATGAAATACTTTTGGAGGCTAAAATACCTAATACATGCACTGAAGCCAATATTACCTTAATACCCAAAGAAGACTCTGATCTAATGCAAATCAAAAACTATAGACCAATATTGTTATTAAATGTAGATTATAAAATTTTTGCCTCAATAATAGCAGAAAGACTAAAGAAACTTTTGACCGAATGTATACATACAGACCAAAATGGCTTTCTACCTAAAAGACAGATTAAAAATAATTTAAGAATGATTCTAGATGTGTAAAAGTACTATGAAATTCATCCAGGAAACATGGCTTTAATATTTCTTGATGCACAAAAAGCATTCGACAACGTAAACTGGCAATTTATGTTTCAGTATCTAGAGGAAATGGATTTTGGAGAAAACTTTATAAATGTAATTAAAACAATTTATTATAAACAAACAGCCAAAATAATTGTAAATGGAGATTTTACACAAAACTTTGTCATTAAAAAAGGCCCAAGACAGGGATGTCCACTATCTCCATTATTATTTATACTAACACTGGAAGTATTGAATAGAAACATCAGAAAAGATATAGAAATTAAAGGCCTGGAGATAAAAGAAGAAAAATATGAACTACAAGCTTTTGCAGATGACGGTTTTTATATTGGAAGAACTGCTTGAAACAAGCATTAAACCTATGGAGAAAATAGAAAAAATTGGAGAAGTAGCAGGGTTGAAAATAAAGAAAAGACTAAAGTGCTAACAAAAAAATCTAACAGAAAAACAAAAAAAACCAACTAGCAAAAAACCCACAAATCTTCAAATAGTTAAAAATTATGTAAGATTGCTAAAACAAATAAAATTGGATTTGTAAAAATGGAAAAACTTACAATTTTCAATGTTGGGGAGAATAGCAACAGTGAAAATGAGTATCTTACCGAAAATACTCTTTCTATTCCAAACAATACCTGTAATACTGGGAAAAGCCCTTTTTGATGAACTAAATACAGTAATACTGAAATTTATCTGGCAAGGAAAAAAAAGCTAGAATCAGACTGAAAAGGCTACAAGAAGCGAAAGAAAGTGGAGGATTTGAGCTGCCGGACTGGATGTTTAACTACGAAACAACTATATTAACATGGCTTAAAGGATAATGCTTAGAGATAAAAGACTATTATACCTAGAGGAGTATGACCTACACATTGGTTGACATGCCTTTCTGTGGTATGGGAAGAATAAAATTCATAGATACTTTCAAAACCACTTTATAAGAAATGCACTTCTTTTAGAATGGGAAAAAATAAAAACAAAAATATATATTAAGATACCTGGATGGCTTTCAACAATGGAAGCATTTGCTTACCCAAATTTAATTAATTATGACAAAGTTGTGACCTATAAAGATAATTTGGACAATGAAGGGATATTGAAAGACAGACAAGACTTACAAAAACAAGGTATTGTTTTTATTGTATTGCCTAGTATCCTAGGACATTCAAAGCACAATTTGTAGAAAGAGAAGAGCAAACCATTTCACATCAGATCTAAATAATACAAATACTGTGTCTGATCATACAAATGTATAAATTTCTCTGGTTGGAGTTGATTTTAGCTCTATAATATATAGCCAAAATTTAACAAAGTGTTAAAAACAACAAAATCTTGGTTTTCTTTAGTGACCAAGCAACAACCCCCCCAACTTTATAAATGAGTCACAAACCAAACATGTGGACACAATCATAATGAGCATCTTCCTTAAATAATTTGCTTTGCTTGGTTTTAATGGAGCATGGTTCATGAACCCAAATTCGGCAGCTTGTAAATAATGATTTATAGATTAATGTATTGTATGAATCTGGCTAAGGCTTATTCAAAAGCCCATGATTAAAAACAATCCTTTAGTGCAATGCCTGCAGTAGCAAACATGAATTCTTGGTTATTGACAGTGAGTCCCTGAAGTAAAGTTGATGAGGAAGCTGGAGGGATTCACCTCTATCTACTTATCCTTTTAAAGACATGGAAAATAGCTGAGACAGAGTGCTTTTGAAAGATCTGTAGCAGACAGCAGAACAACTGCTGCAGTTCCTTTCTTCACTTTCTTATAGGCAAGAAGTATAAAACATAGGAGTTCTGCTAGAAAATAAAAGGGGGCAATTTTACAGAATGCCACTGGGAATCAAGCAACACACAAATTAAACACACACACACACACGTGTTCATGCTGGGAACTGCTGAAAGTTCAATCTCAGTTTGTAGGATGCTATGGGAATCTTGCTATTGCCCCCATTAACTTCCTGGATGAAAAGTATAAAAATTGTCAGAGATTAATTATATAAATGGATCTGGTGGGTCACAGTTAGCAGTTTGGTGATTTTCCTGCACATCTGAGTCTCATCTTCTTGTAAAGACTGAAACCAGCTGCTCGGGCCAGATAGAACTGTTGTGTAAATAAGACACTGCAAGCTCAAGGTTGGGAAACAAGTGACATAAAGTCCTTTCACTGGAAAAAGCAGATGGAAAAGGCTTAGGGTTTAACCTTGGCTGTACACGTACATACACACACACACTTATATCCAACAATTTGGTCACTAAGCAAAATGTGATGGTGCTGGACTTTTGCTGCAGTTGTTTACGGAATCATCTGCTGTTGTTAAGTGAAACAAGATACACAACCATAACTTGTAATTTCACTGCTTCTCCACTGACTCTGCTTCTTGGAAGCCAGGTATGAAGTCCATAAATAGCAATCATGTGACCATAATATGGGCGATAGTGATAAATGCACACCAACTGTGAAGCACCTGAATGGCAATCATGACTGTGGGGATGCTGTGATGGTTGTAAATGCGAGGACCCATTGTAAAGTTACTTTTTCAGTATCATCATAAATTTGAATGGTAATTAAACAGGTCAGTCTTTAAACAAGGTCTACGTATAAGCAGATCTCTCTCTCTCCCTCCCTCCCTCCCTCCCTCTGTATGCAAGTAAACATACCTTACAGTATCAAGTTTGTGACACTTCTCCTGTTAAGTAGTCACTGATGTGAGGTTGAGTTTCCGCAGAGTGAAGATTTATCACTGTCCCATTAGCTATAATTGGCTTTAAGGAAAAAAAGGTGTTCTGTGCTCTGTGGTTGCTAGATGCAGAAGAGACGAAACCAATGAGGTGGTGCTTCTTAGTTGTCTACTGAGTTACAAAATGCATACTGCCAATGGAAATCTTCATTTGCAGCCTAGTTTCTATAGAATACAAAGAAATCTACATGGCTATTTTAGCCAGGCTTATCAGTTCAGCTTCCCCATATTGAT
This sequence comes from Vipera berus, assembly GCF_964194415.1. Classification (NCBI taxonomy): domain Eukaryota; kingdom Metazoa; phylum Chordata; class Lepidosauria; order Squamata; family Viperidae; genus Vipera; species Vipera berus. The sequence goes on along the minus strand of NC_138202.1, from coordinate 195,427,546 downwards.
AAGTCCTATCTGCTTCAGCAAAGTCAAGTATGTCTCTTATCAAAACCTTCAAAATGGAACTCTCTTCCTCTTGCCAAGTTTCTTACACTCCCCTATTTTTCCAATGACATTGAACAGTTCTCAGAAAGAACAAAGACACCCTTTGGTGAATCCTGTTTTAAGGACTGGTTCTTCTCTGTCCCTTAATAAATAAATAAAACTGGGGTTTTATTTATGCAGGGACAAATATAATTTTTTTAAATTTGGTTTTAACTTTTGTATCTTGGTTTTTTAATCACCCTGTAAACCGCCCTGAGTCCTTCGGGAAAGGGCGGTATATAAATGTAATAAAATAAATAAAATAAATAAATAAAATAATGCTACAATCCTGAGGTAATTTATATAACAGTAGCTCCTCCACTTTGTGAGGGGCCCAGCTTTATATTTAACATACTGTTAACAGAAAAAGTGTGAAATACTTTCATTGCCTCCTGTCTTTGTAGAACATTTCTCATTCCCAAAATGTTCTTATTCAGGTTGGTGAAATAGCAACTAAGGTAGGGCATGTTTTAACATGTAATACTGATCCTAAATGATATTTATTTTGCTTGTTATTATTTATGACTTTGGTTACTAGAAATGCAAAAAGGCTGCAATGTAAGCTGAAATAATTTTCTGCACTTCCGTATGCCAGTAACAAAATCCACCTGCATTCTGCTCCAAACCTCTTATTTTCTTTGGTTTCCTAAACTCCTCTGGATTAAACCTAACACTTGCCTGGTTAGTAGCTTTCCTCAAAATGGTAAGAAATGCAAAGTCATCATGTGATCTGTGGGTCCTGAGATCTGGCAGCAGTACAGCTGGTACCTGAAAGATACTGCATCTGGAATTAATGGGGGGGGGAGGGAGGGTAGTCAGCTCCTGAGTTTCAGTATGCATATGTGTGATATTTTTATATTAACCCTAAAGAAACTAATGCTCTGGTTCTAGTATTTGAAATCCATATACTCAGTAGCTCTAGAATTTGATAGCACAAAGTAGAGATTGTATTGCAAGAAGACTGAAAGGGAACACTCCTAATTTGATTCCGTTAATGATGCAATTAAGTGGCATTGTTTAGGACGGCACTGTATCATCTTGTAATGCGAGTATTATTAAACCTTAGGGGAACAATTGTTTAGGATGATAGGCAATAAGGCATGTGAAAGAGGATCTGCAGACATGATATTGGGATACATAGGGCTGCAGAAAGAAGCCCTGTGGATATAAATGCTTTTGTTGATAGCTGATGAAATATATCGTGTAGACCAGGGGTGTCAAACTCAATTTCACTGAGGGCCGCATCAGCATTGCGGTTGCCCTCAGGGGGCCGGGTGGGTATGGCCAGGGTGGGCGTGGCCTACTGGGTGGGCGTGGCTAGAGTAACTATAGCCTACTGGGTGGGCGTGGCCAGCTCTACATCGTTTGCATCAAGGGTGCCTATGGGGGCCTGGGCAGGAGTGGGACAGATCTGAGGGTCTCTGGCAGGAGGAGGGTCTGTGGGCCAGGGCCAAGGCAGTGGGGGCCATTCCCTCACTGTTTCCAGGATGGCTTCACGGGCCACATGAAACCACTTCGCGGGCCGGATCTGGGCCCCGGGCCTTGTGTTTGACATGTCTGCTGTAGGGGTACAAACCTAAGATAGTTAAGCATACTCTTCTCTCTCCTCTCTATAAAAGTATTTCAGATTTAATTGCAGGGGTCTTTCTGATTATGTCCTATGACTAATTTGATAAAGTGCTCTGTATTTTGGAAAATAGGTTGCCTTCCCTTAGAAGTAAAAAATTATCCAGCTATTTAAATAGGACGTTAGGTAACTAGTTGCTGTTTTTTCTTCCCACAGGCTTGTGTAAAATTGATAAAAAGATATGGCTCTTAATCCACACAGATGCCAAAAGAAATACCTAACTATATAATAGTTGTAGTTAATAAACACAAGAAATAAAGGATATACAAATAGTCCTTGACTTATGACCACAACTGAGCCCACAATTTCTGTTACTAAGCAAGACAGTTGTTAAGTAAGTTTTGCCCCATTTTACAAACTTGCAAAAGGTGATCACATGACCCTGGGACACCGCAACCATCATAAATACGAGTCAGTGATCAAGTCTCCGAATTTTGATTGCACAACCATGGGGTTGCTGCAACAGTCATAAGTGTGAAATATGGTCATTAAGTTACTTTTTTCGTGCTGTTGCAACATCAATCACTAAATGAACTGTTGTAAGACTGAATGAATTGTTGTAAATGAATAGATGCTTTCTGAAAATTTCTTATTCTTGCTTTATCTTAAGTGACAGACTAATGAAGTCAAATTGGAATCATCAATAACCCAGACTGATTCTTTCATATGAAATCTCAAGTAAGAGAGATTACTATACATTAATTTCTTTAAAAATCGTATTGCATCCACAACAATCCATTGTTTCCACAGGACACAAAGATATCTGAAAGTTGGTTACTATCTTATGCGTCTAAGCAATGTGTAATCATTACGTCCGAGTAAGGTTTTCTTAAATATGGGAAAGCACTACAGTAATTCTATTTGCCCAGTTGCCTGTATTTCTGGCAGCAAATCTTTCTTTCTTTCTTTCTTTCTTTCTTTCTTTCTTTCTTTCTTTCTTTCTTTCTTTCTTTCTTTCTTTTTCTTTCTTTTCTTTCTTTCTCTTTTTTTTTTTCTTTCTTTCTTTCTTTCTTTCTTTCTTTCTTTCTTTCTTTCTTTCTTTCTTTCTTTCTTTCTCTCTCTTCTTTCTTTCAGTCTACCTATCTATGATAGTCTGTGTCAAATTTTATGACATTTGAAATTTCTAAAGTGAAGCTTATTTCAATGATTCATTTTTAATGATGAAAAAATGAAAAGCATATATACCTAATATGCCAAATATCTTTAGTCTACATATAATTGCTTTAGGTTATACACTCTGAAAGGCAGTACCATTTTTGTGCCATATTACAAAGTGAGAAAATAGTATTTTTTTCCTTTAATCCTTTTAATGAAATTGGAAATTAAGCAGAAAAGATTGGAGCAAACCCAAGGAATACTTTTCATCTGGTATAGCGTAGCAAATTTAATTTCATTGCGTTTATAAAATAAAGTTCTATTTTTTCAATCCATTTTTATCACACAAATCAAAGGATTTGACTTAGCTCCATATAGTACATGCAGAATATAATGTAAACTAACAGCAAAAAGAATAAGAGTCTGGCTGTGTCCTGAATAACTCTCACAGTTAACAGCAGCTTTTCTACTCTAACAATGAAAAACAGAGCATATAAAATAATTGCACAGGAGTAGCTCATCAGTAAAAGCTGTCAAATAAGCTTAATGCAATGAATGAAGGAAAATTTCCATTTGAAGAGGAACACTTTCAGACACTAAATGAGCTAAAGGAAAGTAGTTGACCTGTCAATTCAAGTAAATGGAAAGCCAGGAAAATGAATGTTGCGAAGCCATTCAGGAGGGTGGATTTCTCCTGGCAGGTATGCGTTTACAAGAGGAGAGGAAAATCTCCATTTTGTCTTTGTGGTGTTTTTTTCTGCTTTGAGATTGGCTGAAAAGAAGAGAAAAGTAAATGTTTCAGCCAGCAGCAACTTGACAGGAATCCCATTCAGAGCAGCTTCTTTAGAAAGCAATAGGTTATATTTTCTTTACCTTTTCTTCTCTACTTTCTTCTAAGTCTTTGACCTTGATATCTAAAATAAAGATACTTTGTTGAACTATGGGGCAGAGAGTTTTCTCTGGAGTAAAGTGGTTGGTAGCAGCTCACAGCTGTCAGCTTTTCAAAAGCTGTACTAAGGATGCAGCAGAGTTTGGTAGAAGGCATTGGAAACTCCTTGTAGGACCCAATGGGGCAGGGCTAGGCAACCTTGGCTTTTTTATGACTCGTGGACTTCAACACCCAGAATTCCTGAGCCAGCCATGCTGAGGGGAAAGGGAGAGGTTTCCAAGCTGAGCCATGCTGGCTCAGGAATTCTGGGAGTTGAAGTCCACGAGTCATAAAAGAGCCAAGGCTGCCTACCCCTGCACTGGGGCCCAAGCTACCATATCCCTTGCATGCTCACCCTGGCACCCTGTGACACTTATACATTTTTCCTTAGTGTTTCTTCATCAAGCACCTTCCTTTTCCAGTCAATCTCTACTTGACCTCTTTAGGTCAGCTTTTGATAAACCAGCACATTATGTATTTCTTCAGGGTGTTTGGCCTTGGACCAGCAAACAAATTTTGATTGATGGATATTTCCTTGTGTGAATTGTTTAAAGAGAAAACAGCATTAGCTAGGGGCCAGGGGTAAGCAACCTCGGCTCTTTTATGACTCATGGACTTCAACTCCCAGAATTCCTGAGCCAGCTGACTCAGGAATTCTGGGAGTTGAAGTCCATGAGTCATAAAAGAGCCGAGGTTGCCTACCCGTGAGCTAGGCTAACCCTAACCTCTCCCCCACCATCTTTCCTGACTCCTTAAAAGAAGCAATAACGTAGCCAGGATAGCCATAATGATGTTTAGGAGGGATCCTTGGAGGTGAGGAAAGTTGTGAGAAACAAGGATAAGAGAGAGAACAAGAAAAAGTTAGATATTATTTATTTTAATTCCATTTATATCCCACCCTTCTCCGAAGACTCAGGGCGGCTTACAAGCTTAGCAGTAGCCTTCATTCTATGTATATGCCTGCTTATTAGGGCTTTCACACACACACCCCAGCAGCATTATTACAAAGTCAGCTTAATTGCCCCCAACAATCTGGGTCCTCATTTTACCTACCTCGGAAGGATGGAAGGCTGAGTATTAACTGTTACCAATAAAGGAGAATATTTGTAGCTCAGGTTTGAAATGAGGGATCCTTGGTGCTCCCTGAGCTTGGCTGTTTTCTTGCAGATGTTTCATTACCAAACTAGGTTACATGATCAGTACTCACAGCATTGATGATGTTACCTAGTTTGGATAATGAAAGGTTCCCACATTAACTGTTAATCTACCATACCTTCTCTGTATTCTTAATAAAATAATTGTCTCTGTAATCTCTCATTAAATTACTTCTAACCTTCTAGCCTCCTTGGTTACATATATATTTTGATTTGCATAAATCTCTATAAAAGGGCCATATTCTTGCTCTTTTTCAGATTTGCCACTGCAGTCTCTAGTACCAAAATAAACACAATTTGTAAATACCACTACTACTACTACTAATAATAATAATAATGTTGGAAGGGACCTTGGAGGTCATCTAGTCCAACCCCCTGCTCAGACAGGAAACCTTATACCATTTCAGACAAATAGCTGTCCAGCCTCTTCTTAAAAACTTCCAGTGTTTGAGTATTCACAGCTTCTGGAGGCAGGTTGTTCCACTGGTTAATTGTTCTGTCAGGAAATTTCTCCTTAGTTCTAGGTTGCTTCTCTCCTTGACTAGTTTCCATCCGTTGCTTCTTGTCCTGCCTTCAGGTGCTCTGGAGAATAGCTTGACTCCCTCTTTTGTGGCAACCCCTGAGATATTGGAACACTGCTATCATGTCACCCCTCGCCCTTCTCTTCATTAAACTAGACATACCAAATTCCAGCAACCATTCCTTATATGTTTTAGCCTCCAATCCCCTAATCATCTTTGTTGCTCTTCTTTGTACTCTTTCTAGAGTCTCAACATCTTTTTTACATCATGGTGATCAAAACTGGATGCAGTATTCCAAGTGTGGCCTTACCAAGGCATTGTAAAGTGGTATTAATACTTCACGTGATCTTGATTCTATCCCTCTGTTAATGCAGCCTAGCACTGTGTTGGTTTTTTTGGCAGCTGCAGCACACTGCTGGCTTCTATTTAAGTGATTATCCACTAGGACTCCAAGATCCCTCTCACAATTGCTACTATTGAGCAAGGTACCACCTATACCAGGGGTCTTCAAACTTGGCCCTCAGCTGGCTGAGGAATTCTGGGAGTTGAAATCCACAAGTCATACAAGGGCCAAGTTTGATGAGCCCTGACTTATATTATACCTGTGCATTTTGTTTTTCTTGACTAAATGTAGAACCTTACTTTTTCACTATTGAATTTCATTTTGCTAGATAGCTCTCACTGTTCAAGTCTGTCAAGATCCTCCTGTATCTTAAGCCTATCATGTGGAGTGTTGGCTATTCCTGCCAGCTTGGTGTCGTCTGCAAATTTGGTGAGTTCCTCATCTATCCCCTCATCCAAATCATTGATGACGATGTGGAAGAGCACTGGGCCCAGAACAGAGCCTGGGGACCCCACTACATTCTTCCCTCCATGTAGATGCAGTTCCATCTACATACTTCTATCGATGGGGCTTCTAGTTACTACTATTAAACAAAAAGGATATTTTTTCTTATATTGTAAGAACTAATGCTGCACATATTTAGCTTGCTACCTACATTTAAATATTATGCTATTTCCATTTTATGCATTCATTACTTTATATATATTTGGATATGAAAACAAATACATATTTAAAATTAATAGTTTTAAATTTTTGATTTCCATCTTATGTTTCTCTACCTTATTAAAAATGCTTTGTCATAATCACTGTGAATAGTTCTTAGAGTTCCTAGGATACTGTTCATTCATAATTGATTTGGCTTAAGTTTGTTTTAAAGCTAAATATTTCAGTACAAATAAAAACTCTAAAGTACCTTGTTTAAAATTTCACAGATTTACCAGTGATGACATGGAAAACTCATGAAATTTAAGGCAACTTCTAAATGTGCCGTTTATTTTTCTGGTAAACAGAACTTACCACAAAAGATGCAATTTGGGAAAATATAAATACATATGTATTTGAGGCTCCTCTGTCTTAAACACTTGCTAATAAACCTTAATATACTAGGTCATGTTCTTTCGGTTTCAGAGTGCCAAAGCTATGTTATATTTGGGCTTATTTCAAATAAAATATGAAATATTCATGTATGTCTACCCTTGTTTATATCTGTAGTACCAAGACAGTATTTTAGATTTAAACATATGGTAGCAACTCAACTGGGCATTTAGATATAATATATTTGTAAACCTAACAGGTTAATTCTTGAGGGCTTTGTGAGGACAGTAATGTTATTTTCAACTAACTTCTCAAAATAACTGAGAAATTGTAACATTGTGTTACTGATCACATATTTACTTTGGCTAGAGGGCCTGATTCTTGGAACAAAATTTGAGCAGCTATTCAAAGGATCTATTGTCCTGTTTTGCATCTCCTTGAAGGACCCACCAAATGTATTTGTCCCAAAAGATGGGAAATGTGTCAATGAGGTGTGATCCAATTCCTTTCTGAAATGTCCTTCCCACTGAGCAAAGGACCGAGACCACAAGGCCTAACAGGAAGAAAACACTATTCTCGCTGATGTAAATCTCAAATTAAAACAATCGAGATGTCAGGTTTCCTTGTTTTCAAATAATTTCAAACACTAATGTTTAAAATGATATAAAATATTTACCATTTACCACATGTTGGCTGCTTTTAAGGTCGTTATAGATGTTTACAGTTTTATGAGGCAATGATTATAATATATAGCAAGGTTGCCCCAAGTGGTCATTATCAATCCCCAACAATAAATTTCTGGTGCAAAATTTTTGGCAGCGGATAAAAAATTGGTTGGAAGAAATATTACGACAAAAAATTGATTTAAAACCAGAAATCTTTTTATTAGGGATTATTAACGATAATCTCAGTAAAGCATCTCTAGTACATATCTTAACCGCAGCAAGACTGGCATATGCCCAAAAATGGAAAAGAAAGGAAACACGCACTGAAGAAGAAATAATAGATAAAATTTTATCCTGCGCTGAAATGGACAGGTTAACCCTAGAGATCAAAAATAAGAATGAAATGGAGTATTATGAAATTTGGCAAAATTTGTACAATTGGTTAGAGTTAAGGAGGATCGCTGAGATGACCATTGTTTGATTGGCTGATAATGTAAGGATTTCTTATTAGCATCTATATAATGGACATAACTGAAAGATATGTAAATATAACGCTGAGGACTGAATGACAGTTTACTAAAAAACCCGACAGATGTTATATGTACAGTTTGTTATACTCAGTCCTGTTATAGACTGTATTTTAGGTTTTTGTTATTTCTTTCTGTAACATAAGATAATACTAATAGTAGTGTTGTAGCTAGAGAAGTTGAATCATGTCCACTTTTGTTTTTAAATGTATAATAAAATTTTCTAATAAATAAATAAATTTCTGGCGGTCAATAGGTGGTTGATAAATGATGGAGCTCAATTGTGTCAATCTTTCGGGGTCTCTACAGAGCTCCACACCAGTCCCTAGTCCTGAAGGTAGTTAGCAGCAAGAGTGTTACCTGGGCTTGAATAGTTAGCCACCAGTGACAGTGGCCTTGAGGTGTCTTTATTATTATGCTCAATAACACAGTTAGACAAATGTTTGGACTGGATTTGGCATTTTTGTGCACCTACTGAGTCCTTCCTAAGGACCTGAGATAGGCAGATTTGTTTAATTATATTAAATTTGTTGTTGCAACATGTCAGTTATTCCAAGTAAAGCCGCCTGTTACAATTGACTGATGGTTATCTTGTCAATGCTGAGGGTGTTCAGGTGGTATTCCAGATATTTTGAAAATGCACTCAAGGCGCCTACAAGTAGTTCTCAATTTACAACCAAAATTGGGACCAGAATTTCTATTGCTCAGCAAGGTGATTTTTAAGTGAGTTGCAGCATATTTTATGACATTTTTTCAGTGGCATTTTACCTTTGAACAGTCACTAAACAAATGGTTAAGTTGAGAACTACCTATATTACTTTTAATACTATCTTTGCTTTCTTTTGCTGCAGTATTCTACTTCTATTTGCAGGACTTTATATTTTGTGATTTTCTCCATTTCTTTCTTTTATTCTGCCGTGTCCTAGGTATTGCATTGTCCACTATCCTCACTCTTATGTCTTTCTTATTATCAAGTCTGGGGATATTGTGTGGCAGACACTTGTCTGTTTATTATTCTAACATACACACAATGTGCAGTCACAGCTGCCAGTTCTTCAGCTGGTGTCTGCACTCATACAAATTGATTTCTTAAAAAAAACAACCCCTAAGATGTCATAATGTATTGGCACAGAATATATGCAGATCCAAGCAGTGTGTCTTTTTGTAACTGATTATGGAAACTTTTGCAATATGCAGATTTTCTAACGTTTTCTTGGCTTTTTTTAAAAGCAAGTTTTATTGGTTTTCCAGTTAAAATCTACATATTTAGAAAGCATCATGGTTACTGGGTAATCAGAGATTCAGTAACAGAGTTTTCAGTACATAATTCAGGTTACATTATCAAAACATCCTTCTCAATTTCCCTTAACATTTCATACAACCAGTTTAAACTAATAAATTTCTAGAAATAGCATGGTCAGTTAAAAAATTTGTCAATTCAATTTCATTGAGATATATCTATGTCCTGTTATTAAATTTTAGCTAATTTTGATTTTAATTATATTATTCAAATTTAGCCTTTAACATCCCAAGTAATATTCACAACCCAAATTTCCCTTATTTCATTACACCAAAAACTATAGCATCTAATATGTACACAATGGCTGAGTAGCTATGTTCTACCTAATAAACATTGTCTGTTTCACATCCTACTATATCACACATTACTGACAGGACCACAGCCTATGCTTATCAATCTACAACTATTTATACATAACCAGATTCTGTTTTAAATTTTAGCTAATTCTTAATTCTTAAATAGAATAATCAAACGTCTTTTTAACATCAAACATGGGATCCATAAACCAAATTTCCATTGTGTCAGTGCATAAAGTATGTCTAAAATAAGCCTAATAGATAAACACATTCTAGTTCTATCTCATAAACATTTTCTATTTTAGATCCTGATAGATCACTGATTACTAAAAGGATAGCCTTTAATGGTTCTCTAAGAACTCACTTTTTAAATCTAACTCTGGCTTTCTTTTTTTGCCAATCAGGTTTCCAGACCAAGGCCTTTAAATTGCCAGATATTTGAATATTTGAATCGAAGGAGGCCACCTAGCCATCAGTGATCCACAAAAACCAAACCATTTATAATCATTATGTTTTTGCCCTGTTAGTTCTAGTCTCTGTATTTGCTCTAAAAACTTTATCTTCAGTTTGGTCTGGATTCCTCTTCTGTCTGAGTTCACCTGCTTTAAGCAGAGAGTCTTATCCAGTTTTGTAATTAGTGCACGGCTATCCAGGCTTTCAGGAAACTGTCTTTGTTGATCTTCCACGTCCTCTATGTTAGTATCACTATCTTGCACACAGTATACTTCTAAAATTATAGGCTCTTTTGATGGAGTCAAAAGTTGAATATTAAGTTTTCCCATAGTTTGTTGTTGGTCCTTAAGGTTATCTGTCATAGTGATAGTCCCTTGTACTTTTAGAGCTGTCGGTTCTTTGGATAGAATCAATTTTTTGTATTAGTTTTTTCAATATCTTGTTGTACCTTGTGTTCCTCTGTCTCAGTAGTAATTTGTTCCAGTTTTGTTCTGAGTTGTAAATTCTTTAGCTGAAGTCTGGGTTACAGCTTGTAAATTGGAGTTGGCACCTAAATTTTCCAGCCTGGAGATAAACATCTCAGAAACCTTATGGATTGTTTCTAATATGAGCTTATAGTCAAGCGAGGTTAGTGGCTGATCAGTCTCCATTTTGAAGTAGTAGTAAATAGTCCTTAGTGGAGGCTAATTTTTAAACAAAAGTCAGTAAATGTTCACCTCCACAAGCCTTGAGTTCACCTCCATCTGTTTCAGGTTTTTATCTTTAGCTTATAATGTCAAGGGCAGTTCCAAAATAAACAGGTTTATTTGCCAAAAAGGCCACAAGATGTCCCCAGTGTACTTAAAATCTTTTTCAGACAGAGTAAATTTATCAGTTTTGAGTACATTTAAGTAGTTCTTTTCTCTTTTCTCCCTTTTTTTAATCAAATAGAGAGAGTAGCCAGTTTTTGTAAAGATATGAGTTTTGGGTCACCAAAAATAGGAAGTAAGTCAAATTAAATAGTATTATTCTGTTCAAGGTTTTCTTTATTCTCCTGGCATGATCAAAGGCCACCCATAAGGAGGGTGGGGGAAAAAAGGCTCCCTTCCCTCTCTCCTCGCTGGGGGACACAAATTCAAGGAGCTTTTAGCAGGAAAAAGTAGACAATTAGGAAAGGAAGAAGGCAATTCTCATCCAGTTTTCAAGTTCTTTGTTGTAATTTTGGCTTCGGCAGGAAATGGCTGAAACGATGGGCCATGGGAGTGGCTGATCCTTTCTTTGTCGGTTTGGAGAATTGCTCCAAGCTGACAGGAGGACCACCACCCTTCTACCACCAACTGGAGAGACCTCTCCCCTGCTTGTTACCCCTCCAGGGTGACTTTCAACCCCTTTACAGGGGTCCCCCAATGAAGAAATCCAGACGACATAGGAAGCATTCCCTCACGCGTCTGGCCATGCTGAAAGCCGGAACCGGAAGTCGTGTTCTTGGCTTTTAAGTAATCATCCAAAAGATGATTTTCTTCTTCAACAGTTTGTTTGACCTGAACTAAACCACTATCTCCACTTCTGTGGGATACGTACAATCTATCAATAATACCACAGGGATGTAATGCATAGTGAACAGCTGTAAGCTTTCTTGTTTTTTGGCCCAAATGGTCCAGTTCAGCTTGAGTCTAATAATTTCAGCAGGGTATCATATCACAGGTATCGATGGCTTTGATGCTGTTTCCACCATTTTATTTTGTCTTTAGCATTTTGGTTCTATTCTATACTAATCAAATTTTTAACTGGTCCATGGTTGGTGTTTTATACAAATGTAAAATGCTCAAATATGTGTAGGCTTCATCCTGATTGTTTCTGATAAGTTTGGCCATTTGGCATTTCGATTCCATTACTGTTTGTGATTTTACCCTGATTTATTGCTACTGTAGTACATTTGTAGGCCAAATTCCATTGCTATATCTATACTAAAATTATTATGGTATTTGTCAATGATTGGATTTTGATTTTTGATATTCCATAAAGCTTCAAATCATTTATATAAACAAATGTGAGATTTTGGTAGCTAAGATTTGTTTTCTTCAAAATCACTGAAAGTGGGATCATAGCAGTGACAAATGATAAGGGTGATGAGTAATTTTGGAACATGCCTCCCCTAATATTGACAAGCATTTTTTCACTTCCAACTACCAATTCTTTCACTGCTTTGTTATTTTTTCTATAAATATTCTAACTTGCATCTCATCTTAATTTCCTTGTTTTGGCCTCCAGCCTGATCCTCCTGTTTGGAATCGAGTATGACTTTGGTTTTCATTTTTTTAAAATTTAGATACTCCATTCCTCTGTAACCACTAGCGCTGTACTCTAGGGCAGGGCTTTTCAACCGGTGATACGCGTACCACCAGTGGTACTTTGGCACGTGGTATGCAACCATCCTAGAGAAGTGTAGCGGGGGAGGGGTTACAAAGTTACTACTTTCAACACAAGCAGTCTTTATATTGGTAATTCTGCAGTACCATATTTTTCTCTTTTAATTGTTGGAGGGTTAGTTCATTGGTTGTTTCAGTGCTGGCTTGTATTGGCTCTCTTATTACTTCTTCTAAGTTATCATTTCTGTAGTTCAAGTCAACTTTTTCCTTTGTATTTGCAATTGTAGCTATCTGAGTTTCTTCTACTGTTTCATTGCTATTCTGAGGTCTTCAAAAACATTTTTGTATCACTATTTGTAATAGCATTTTTTAAAGTAGCATTTATTATATATTTTCACATAATAAATATTTGGGTGGTGGTGAATAACAAACTTCATGATGGGGTGTGTGTCAATGAACTATAGAGTTTGGATTACTTGATCTATATAACTGAACATAATTTTCTTCAATCTGATGTCCTCCAGTCATCATGTGAATTGGGAGTTGCACATTTTGAGAGACATCAAGTTTGGGAAGGCTAATATAACAGGTAGTAATACAAATTTAACCACAAAGAATGGGACATATACTATGCTAAATTGACCACACTACAAAGACAGATACTGTAGAGAAATATATTCTTAAATCCTATGGACCATCCCCAAAGTAAGTTTATAAACAACATACAGAAAGCGTGGAAAGTATGGGTCCTGGAATTCTTTTTAACTCCTTAATAATAACAATGCTTGAATATTGTTGACCTGGAGGAATAAGGGCTTAAATAAAAAGAGTTGGCAGAAATTGATCACCTGCCCAACTGACTCTCTCCTAGAGATGCACTTTTTTTTTTAGTTTTGCAGCCTGTAGCCAGATAAAGGCTATTTCAACTTGAACTTTCTTTTGCTAAATTATCTTGCCATATCAAATTTGGTTCTATTCTCTTGCGTTTTCAGAGAATTATTCTGCTGATGAACAGACTCGCAAACCCCTTCATATAGTTGCTTACCCATATTCCATTGGAAAGAATAACAGTAGCCATATATATAATAAGCTATATTGACACATGATTTAACACTTTTCTAATGTTTTCTAATATGTAAGGTGCTATGGAACTGGTTATTATTCGAAAGATAACTAATAAGATAGATGATGTATAAGGCATAATAGTTGCTCTATTAGATTTGTATGAATACTTGTGCAGTGCATTTGAAGAATCATAAGGCAATTATCTCTCTTTATAACATCCTCTGGCATAGGAAAAATAATTACATTTTACATGAAGTTATCCACTACTTCCTTGTCATGTAAAAAAAACCATATTGCTAATCAATATCATAGACATTATTCTTCCTGTTATTTTTCTCAAACTCAATGCCTAATTTTATATATTCCACCATTTCACACCAATTTCATAACAGTGAGAAAAACCTTGCTAGAGTTCCAGATCTGTGCAAAAAAGAGAAACATTACAAAAGCTATGATTCCTGAATGCCCTTCGTTCCTTTAATCCTGATGTCGAAACATTTCCCCCTCTTGTCTCGAAAAGGTCCCTCCAATTCTTTACTCTGTAATTAATATACCTAAATACTGAATAGGATTCTTCCACATTCCTATGAGTTTTACTGCTTTTAGTGTTATCTAAATTGAAAGCCTGAAAAAATTCTGGGAAAAAAAACCAGTTTGACACTTGAGACCTCCTTTCTGATTCGACAGAAATACCCAAAATAATAATGAACACGCCAATATCTTCCAGGGGAAAAAAATCCTTTGCATGAGACTTGAACACATATGTCATGGGGTGTGGGTTACACATAAACCAAGTAATACGTCTTTAAACTCAGCAAGGGCAGTTTCCATATGCTGTCCAAGAAGGAAAACTCCTTGGCCTCGCTAATGTTGCCAAGTTTTCCATCAAGATGCCATAAACACGCATCTGATTTAATGTAGAGTTTTCCTTATCTGAAAAGAGCCATAGTTTTCAATGTTTTTATAGCTAAACAGCAGGATTACATGTTTTGTGTAAGAAGGAAGATATCTAAAAATATATATGAATACAAAAGATGCCATCAGTTGAAGCATCTACAAAGGGAGCTAGTCTGTTGGCAGCACATAAAGGTAGAATATTCAAAGCTAAAGTATTTGACCTACTACTCCCCTTTAAATAAATAAACATATACTATAGTTAAAACATTCTTTTATTTCTGTCTCTCAACAGTATCTCAAATTTGCAAAGCTTTCATTTGCCATATTTTATAAAAGTACAAACTTATGTATAGAAAATGTAGAGACTTTATGTCAGTCATTATTGGCCCTCATTACAATTGATTATGATTTCCCTCAGCCCAGCTAGTGTGTCTAATGAGGAGGAAAGTTAAGATTTTGTATTTCAGCATCAGCTCAACCCTGAATTATGGTAGCCAGAAGCAGTGCTTTTGTAAAAAAAAAGAAAAGAAAAAAAAAAGAAAAGGTGCCGGAACTCACACACAACACAAGGTTTACTTTTATGGTTCCAAAAAAAAAAATCCCTGTTCAAATTTTAGTATATCTAAAAGACTAGGATTTTGTTCAAGTTAATACTATTAATGTTACCATGCATTGTGTGGCTTTAAATTACAAGAACGCCACGTTGCTTTTTAAATATTTAAATGTAAAATTAGAAAATTAATAAAACTTTTTTTAAAAAAAGTAATCTGTAAGTTTCAACTTTAATTTGTTTCAAGTCAATATCCATATTAAAGTCCAAATGTAAATTTTTCCACCTTGTTTGACAACTTCTTAAAAATAATTCAATCTTTTACAAGCAACCAAATTTTTCCCTTAGTATTTACTGTCTCGTGTTTAAACTAATACAAAGTACTCATCTATTTGAATATGTTCTATTTTAATTCTCACTAATAAGTCAAAACTCCAATTTTCTTCAGTCTTATTTTAGCTTTCTTTCTTTGCCAACTTGCCTTCCATTTCCGTGCTTTTAAGTCATCCAGTAGATCTCCCTGTGTTATTATATATATTGTTTGAAGTAGAAAAGGCCATCTGGTCACCATTTTTTTGGAAGGACTAACAAATCGTCTATTTTTCCATCTCGATGTAGTTGTCCTGAAATGTTTATCTTCCCTTCAGTCTGTTCTTCTTCTTGAAGAAGACTTCTTATATAGAAAGTCTTTTCCTTTTTCCATGTTGTCAGTCTCTTTTCTGGGTTTTCCATTAACTGTGTTTGTTGATCAATTGAAACTTCTATCACAGTATTTAATTGTTCCAATTCTTCTATTATATTCTGTGTAGTTGATTCTTTAGTTGTAATCAAAGTTGGGGTTTGTATATCTGGGCTGACATCCTGTTCTTTTCTATAGCTTCTTATTTCATCAGTAGCTCTAAGAATAGTTTCATAAATTGCTTTCAACATAAACAGAATCTGTTCCTAATCTTCATCCATGTTCTCTTAGTAGAGTGTTAAGTTAAAAGCTTTACAATCAGAGAATGAAAATAATTTTGTCACTGAGTATAGAACACAGCTGGGCTTTTCTCAGCTGATATCTGTCAAAGTTGCAAAAATTTTATCTATACTCTGTGCGTAGAGCCAAGTCTCTTTTAGACAATAACAAATTGTAATATCAGGTTTAGCCACAAGATGTCACCCATGCCATTTAGAGTTTTTTTAAAATCCAAAAGTTTTATAATCCTTTTTCCGATTTTACTTCTTTTTTGTAGGTAGAAACCCAAATCTTCAATAAGAATTATAGTACTAGCCTAAATTTAAAAAGGAAAATGTATGAACATGTTTCTCCACAAAGTACCCAATTCTGTATACCTCCTATTATATGATATGTATTCATAAATGCATATTGTAACAATTTTAGAGCTGGAAAGTACTCTAAATATTCTGAAGGCTTATTTACTGAATAACAAAATATTTTAGTCTGAATTTTATAATTAGTTTTATGTGATCTTTTACAAAGGCTTGAAGTTAGGAACAATGATTTTAAAATTGTTGAAATATTAAAACAGCATAAATATCTATAAAATAGAATAATTTTATTTTATGTTACTTAAATATGAACCTATAGAATTTTCACTTCGAGAACTGATTTTTGAACTTTTAAGAATTTGCAATGTATTTTCAACAGTTAATGCATATATTTGAAAATATGAATCTACAAATGCATTTTTAAATTACAGTCCATATCTCTATATCTATACTTGTGAACAAAAGTTTCGGGGCAAACTTTCAAAAATAGACATGAGGATATGCATGATCTGAATGAGTAAATATGTATAATTTTATAAGGAAAAGAAATTTTTGGAAAAGTGAGAAAGTTACTTTTTTTCGTTCCTTGTCTTATTTTTTTATATTCCATCTTCCAAACTAAAGTAAAAATCACTTTGATATAGAATTATTCAATTTTTCACATAGTACTCAGAATTTTAAGAGTTCAGTGAACAAATCATAATAACAATAATTGAGAATAGCACACTTATATTAAAAATGAGTACTTCAATTCAGAATCTGAATTGAAGTACAAATGAAAAAATAACAAGTAAAGGTATAGTATAGAGAAGCCAAAGAAGATTTTACCATCATTTTTGGTCTATATTCTTAGCATGGAGCTAAATATAATTGAGGTATACATTTTTAATAGTGCTGGTCAAAATGGTATTAAGCAAAGCTGCAGTTTAATATAGAGTATAGAGAAATACTTGCAGTTCGAAGGAACCAAGGCATATTAACTGAACATTTCTGTGTCACAATTGACCTATGGACACAGACAGGAATCAGAGGTTGGAGATAGGTAGCAGATGAGGTTAGGAGTCAGTAATATAATCATACTAATATCTACAGTATTCCAGCAAGGGAGACAGCAGACATATGGAAAACACATTTGAAAGTATCACGCTGTTAATTACCTGGCATATTCAGCTATCTGCAGATACTATTTACTGTTTCGATGTAGTTATAAACAATTGGATGCCTTATTTCAGTATAGTCATTTCTTGGAGTTGCAAATTGCTTATTCTCTAGCTACACTATATATCAAAGATATATTTTAATAATTTGAGGATGTTGAAAAATTCCAGTGACTAAACTTCTCCTAATCAACAGGCGTTGCCTTTACTTGTACAAGTTTGCAATTATATTATAGGTTCTCTAAAGACCTTAATTAAGTCTATGACTATAGCCAATGAGCAGTTTCTTAACAGTAATATAATTATGCTACCAAATAAGGGAGGGATTATATCAGAACTGGTTCCTATGCATTCCAACTACGTCATTTTATATTCTGAAATCTGTATGGATTGAAGCTTTAATGCCTTACAACTAAACTGTCACAAACTTTGAAAAAACAAACTGATGGCAAATGTAGGTAAAAAAGAGTTCTGTGATCTTCTAACAAAATGTAAGATAGTATTTCTAATAAAAAAGCAGAAATATCATATACTCTTTGGTTAGGTTGTACATTTCTAACAGTATTTACAAAGTCTGCTAAATTTAATTAGTGAATAAAATGTATTATTTCAAATATATTGCATGATATCAATCAGGTGGGTAGATGTGTGCATAATGATGCAGCCATAAAAATAAGATGTGGCTGTATCTGTAAACAAGTGTCAGCTGAACTTCTGTAGGTGACACATTTAAGAATGAGGGGGCCATTACTGAAAAAAGTCATCTTGTCCTCACCACATACATTTATTGGGCGGGAGGACAGTTTCAATAGGCCTTCTCTTGATGGCTCAACAGGATAGCTATAAGAAAAAAAACCCCGAAGAATGCCCAGCTTGATTCTTTTTATGTAAGAAGAGAAAGAGAAAATCCTGTCAAACTTTTAAGATTCTGTCATTATATTTTACAATTAATAGACTTCCAATAGTACAGGTTTTTTTAGGCAATGACCAGTACTTTGAATTGAGTCCAGAAGCCTATGGAATACAGAGACCTAATAGATGTAATCCTCTAACTGTAGGCTTCCTGAGCTAGCAGCCTTACTGCTGCATTCTGAATCTGGGCCAGCTTCTGAGTCATCTTCCAAGGCAAGCCCATGTAGAGTGAATTGTGATAGGACAGTTATATGGCAATTGCCATGAATCATTGTCACCAAAGCATTCTGGTCCAGGCAGTTCTATAATGAATGCACCAGCCAAACTCATGTTACAGCAAGACCCATTAGTCCAGGAGAATCTCCAAGTCATGGACCAGAGGCAGAACCTATACCATAGTGAATCTTATGCATTTTCCCAGGTTCCATAAACTCAGAAGAATCCTATGTCATAATCCAAAGTACGGCTCTTTACCTCACTTGAATCAGCCCAACTGGAATCTAAACAGAAGTGATTTGATCAGTAAGAAAAACTGCAAAATTCTCTAGATGGCCTGCAGGTGCCTTATCTTGCCTGCATTTCCCTAAAATGACCACACTTTCAATGAACATGGAGTCAATGGTTACAGTAAGTGTGGAAAAGTCTTGATATGTCATCACACTTATTGCTATTGAGTAGGCTCCAACATGAGCTTGTATTTGTGCTTGGCTATGCTCACTTTTGCTTTTATGTCATTGTCAATCTTATCATCTTTTCTGTCATGTCCCCCACTTATTAAAAAACAACAACCATGGAGCTACTTGGAATTGAAGGTTAGAAAGTGAGATACCTCTGTATTCCAGAAACTGAATATGTCAGCCCGTAAATCAGAGCTGCCCACCAAATTGTTGGGAAAATTCCCAAGCACCCTCTGGATCCATCAGATCCTTGCAGAGGTCCAGAAGGCTACAATCCACAATTCAAATCATCAAATCATCCGACTATGATAAAAGGACATTTGTAGGTTCTGTCTCTCATATCCAGATCCCATCTCATCTGCTCTGAAGTAAAGAACATATCAACCAGGTGCCTGCCTATGTGCACAAAAGCTGCAATTGCTTCTGCTTATGCCCATGATTGTCACGGAGGCCATAAATTCATGAGCCATTCTAGAATTCCCTCCTGGGGCATGAATTTTGAAATTTTGAATTCATCCAAGATCATAATTCCCAGGGACTCTACACCATTCTCCATATAGAATATAGAGAGAGAAGTTCAAAAAGGGCCATTTCCCGACAACTCTTAACATCACTACTAACTCTAGCTTCTCTATGCAGTTCAGCTTAGCATACAGGCACTTGCAACTAATCACCTCTGTATCACTGCAAGGTTTTCACAAATGGAAATCCTTGTTTCCTGAGCTTGATGTTATGAGTGCTGCAGAACCCAAAACCTAATAGCCAGATTTCTTAACAGGGCTATATCACTGAGCACGAATAGTACATGTTTCAATAGTACGTGCCAGGTCTGCTTCCTCATGCACATGATGGATGGATACAATTTTATTGTATACAGAAACTGAAATTTCGTGGAGATCAAGGAATCCAACATATGGCTAACTAGCCCAGGTTGGAGGCAATTAGTTTAGAAGAGACCTACACTAACATGAGAGTTCCTTCTCCTGTAATGGCTTATCCAATGCACTTTCCTTCCCCCCTATCAGTTTCAATATATATATATATTAAAATTTGAATCTATGTTGAATTTGCTAACACAGTTGACAAAAGGCCTAAGAAACCACCATCATGGACAGAATTTGTTATTTTCATTAGGTATATATTAATAGTTAGAATTGATGATGTTACCTAGTTGGGTAATGAAATATCTGTAAGAAAACAACCAACCTCTGAGTAACAAGGACCCCACATAATTAATAATTTGTTGTAAGAATTAATCTGGAATTAAAAAGTATAAAGTTTATATTGCAATACCACTCTTCTCAGCTGTTCTAAAAAACCCGAGATAACATCAGAATGCTATTTTGCGTCCTGTCTGGAAAGCAGTCTTCCCAGAACAAACTTTTAATTAATTTACTATTTTTTATTTTGTGAAGTACTAGCCAAGAGGCTTGGCTGTTGCCCAAAATCAAGCAATTCATCAGCAAAGTAATAGAAGTAATTGAACTCTCACTCTTGTATTTGGTTAGTTCAAACCATGATTGCATATATCAACTTGAATGATCTATGTAATGACTATCTACTGGATAGAAATCTGGAAACAAATCCTGAAAAGGAAAAAAAATCTCATTTTGAAAATGAGCAGAAAACATTTTGCTGAGTCATCCTTGCATATTTGGGATTATAGAGCTGTAGGACAGGAGAATTCTGAACTGTCAGTATTTTGTTAAAGTCGAACAATTTTGTGAAAAGGGACAAAAAAAATGGAAAGAAATCAAATTCTAGGATATTATTTGAAGGGACCAGGCAAGTTAATACTATTTTGACCCAATCATGCTTTCTTTGCCCTCCCTTCAAACTCTTTCTAAATTCAGTTAGCTCTTTCAACTGCACTAATGGAGCCTGGCAAAGGCAATAGAGTAGGACAGTGATGGTGAACCTTTTAGAGACCGAGTGCCCAAAAACCACCCCACCCCCGCCCTGCTCCGCTCTCACCCCGCCTGCACTCAGGGCCATCTATGCCCGCCAATCACCCAGGCGGCCCTGCAGTGCCATGACGCCCACGCCCTCTGCTGCCCATCTGCCATGTGCTTGGCTGCGCTGCTCCATGCGGGGCTGCACCCGGGGTTGACTCTCCTCCAGGGGGGGTTGCTGCTGAGGTGGGGGCTGCAGGGGGAGGCGGGGGCTGTGGGGGGAGGTAGGGCCGGGGTGATGCCATGCGTGCCCACAGAGAGGGCTCCGAGTGCCACCTCTGGCACTCGTGCCATAGGTTCGCCACCACTGGAGTAGGATATACCAACAAGAAAAGAATACTTCTCCCTTATAAAGTCTTAATGTCTTCTTTTGTGCAAACTAATCAGAGCTCTCACTTTCCCTTGCAATGAGCATTTTGGTAAAATGAAAAAAAAAAGCAGGAATGCAGAGTTCAGAGAAATTAATGGCTATGGTGCCCTAGTTTTGCATACTAAATCTTGACATATGAAGCAGATGCTAAAAAGAACTCTCTTCTATGCTTGTATAATTAATTGGGTCTTAATGATAGAAGCATTTTAGAAAAACAAATAAAATTAAATTGTGGATTAACCTTTTAATAATGATTAGCGGCCATGTGTTCATACCAGTTGGCAAAAATCTTCTTACATTTTGCTTTGGACCATTTTCTAATCATTCCTGCTCCATAGCAGTGAAGTGTACCCTTGATTTAAAATAAAGCACACTCAGTTTAAAACTTTTCAGTAACTATTCTACTGAACAGTAGAACCTGTTTGATCACTTAAACCTTTCACTCTGTTACTCTGACATTAGGCAACTTTTCAATAAATGCCTAATCAAGTTTTCTATAAAAGTGTACTTGCAAAGCAGAACACATGCCTAAGTTGCTACACAGAAGAAATATAAACAGCTTCCCATGTCGTCCTTTAAATGAAGTGACATTAAACATGGTGTCAAGCTTGGTGACTTTGTGAAACAAAAGTGTAGAATCCTAGCATCTTTTGAGAAATCCGAATGCACGCTTTTGTACTCTGATTTTTATCCTTTCTTAGGGCTTTATTTATTATGCTTGTTACTTGTCACAATCAAATTCCTGGCAACTTACAGAATAATCCAATACATTAATTATTCATAATATGATAACAATATAAAACATATTATAACAAAATACATAAAAACTACAAAAACAATAAAAAAATCAATAAATGTACCCATTAAATGTACCCCAAAATCACAATGCAAATACTCTTCTAAATAACTCCATTTAAGCATGCACAAGTCAGAAAACACACTACAGATAGACTGGCTCCAAGCTGGTATATGTTCAATATATACCGGTATATGTGGAATTCATATAGAAGGAAGCTGGATTGGAAGATGAATGTGGTTTTAAATTTGAAGGAAGCAATATCAATGATATGTGTATCTGCTCCATTTAAATCACACAGTCTCTTTTGTATATGCCAAAGAACAGGATATGATATTCTGATATTTCTAATGATAACAAAAGGCTAGTTCCCTACCATTCAAGTAATTTGAAACGCACCCTGAGGCACCTCTTTAGTTTGATAAGTTTTGAATGCTTTGTCTGATCATTCACCACAATTTTAGTCTCCAGAAAATGTACTTTTATATATGCTACCTATACAAAGACAGGTTTTTCCTCCTTATTTAAATTACCTACGAATTGAGGGTGTGTATAATTTACATATGTTGAGGGGAAAACAAATGAAACGGAGTAACCAATGACTGCAGCTACTACTATTGGAAAGTGTGTGTTTTTGCATTGAAAAGATTATTTGTCCTCCGGTATTTTTTGTAAAAATGAGAAATGTTTGCTTTGATTCCTTTCTTGTTAAGCTTCATCCTGTTTTCTATCTTACTCCCGTGCCATTTATTTTTCCTTTTTTAGTGTAGCTATTCATTCCTCACCCTGTTTCCATCCTATTTTTTCTTAATCACACTGATATATAAATAAATGCAGGTAACTCTTTCTCTACTCATGCAGCTATAAATAAAAGTCCCAGATGCGTTTTTAGTTGCTACAGGATTCTACAGAATAGTTTCTTTCAAACTTTTTTGCAGGTACTTAAAATCTATACCAAAATTCACTGGTTATTTCTGGATATTGCTTAGTTTATTCCAAGTATTTGTAGAAGCGGTAATGATGTATCTAATGTACTAAAAAAACTACTCCCCAATCAAGAAAAATGGCTAGATATCAGTCGTTAAACATAAATTTGGCCACAGCCAACATATTTTATTTAAAATGTAGAGTCATAGACCAAAAACACAAATAAACAAAGTAATGGAGATATTCCTTAAAAGCCTATTCATATCTGAGCAAAACAAGCTTAAAAGATCAAGTCCATTAACCTCTAATCGTCTAGTTTCTACACGTACGTCTTCTGAACAATTGCATTATTTGGAATGCTCCAACACTGGAGGTTTTTAAGAAGAGATTGGGCAACCATTTGTCTGAAATGGTATAGGGTTCCCTGCCTGAGCAGTTGGTTGGAGTAGGTCCCTTCTAACTCTGATATTTTGTTATCTCTCATTTCCTTCGACACATTAACGTTGGATTTTGAATTAAGTAGTGCATCATTAAATTTGCCCGATGCATCTTGGAAGAATTTTTGTACTTTTTAAAAGAAAAAAGAAGAAGCAGAAAACCCTATCTTAGAAATATAATGCCAGTAATTTCAGGCATCTTAAAATATTTAACTACTTTAGACAATAAAATGAACAGCTGCTGATGGAGCTTATGATAAGGTTAAAATGATTAGCATGGCTTGAATATGAAGAAATTAATAACTGAGTTCCACAGAAAATAACAAATTTGTTCTGCTTCATAAAATTTCAAAGTCATAGTACTAATTGCTATGGAAATGAAACAGAGAAATAAATTATGCCAAATAAATAATACTAAAAAGAAAACGACCCTGAATTTAACAAAATGTGTCCCTCCCAAAGGAAAAATAGTCAGAAACAACAGCAAAACACCCCACGTATGAACAGGGTTACTCTGGGCAGAGTACAACTGTAACAAATAATTAATCATAAAACATGAAAAGGAACAGCTCAATATAAAACAGTTATAAAAAAGGATAACCGGACAATCAAAAGGCGACTCCACTGAACTTGATCTAAAGGCCTGGGGGGGGGGGGAAAGGTCTCAATTGCTTTTTAAAGGTAAGCAAACCTTGGGGGGGGGGTTGTTGTTTTTTGTGAGGGAGGAAACCATTCAAGAGTACAGGGGCAGCCACTGATAAGGAATGCACTCTACTGTAGGTCTCACAAGATGGCAATATTAAAGTGAGGAAAACTGGAGCTTGCTGTCAGTACAGGAAGGCATGGGGCAGGCAGAGGTTGATTGGAGCAGGCAGTCCTGCAAGTAGCTCGGTCCTATGCTATGTAAAGCTCTAATGGCAATAACCAGGAAACTTGAATTGCCCCTGAACCTCTGTTGGGAGCCAATATAGCTTGTGGAATACTGGAGTCACATGGGCACAATGAGCTGCTCTCATAATTACCTGCACAGCTACATTCTGGACCAATGGACCAAGTTGAAGGGTTGAATAGAGTGCACTGGCCATGGTGAGTTCTCCTGTAGTGACTTGGCCATGACAAGCTGGCCGTAAGCTGGCCGTGGAGAGCTGGACTTGGTGAGATGGCTGCAGTAACTTGGCCCTGGCAAATTGTCCCATTCTGGGCTTGGCAACTACAACTTGTTTTTTCCCCTTCAGATCCTCTCAGCTCCCCAACATTGGGAAAGAGCCTCAATGGCTTCATTTGGATTTTCAACTGGCTTCACATATGGCAGATGTGTATGGTAACTTTGTAGCAAATTTTTTTCTCTCTCACAGAAACATCTCTGACACAGGGAAACATGTTCTCCTGTCATGAAAATTCCCCTCTCTTCTGTAATCTACAGAAGTAAAATCCACAGAAACAGGAAGGATGGGATAAAAATATGAATGTAACTCATAAAATAAGAAAACTAGGATAGGTAAATCCTAACTTCACACATTTTTCTTTTAGAACACTTATTAATCACCCTTAGAGCAAATATGGATGTTTTTAAAATAAAAAAAATGCACATGCAAAGATATATGCATTTTACAAGTAGAATTAGTTCATCTAATCTTACTAATAACTGAGTAGTTCACATTGACTGAAGTTATTTGACAAGTACTTATTAGCTTTAGCAAAATGGTATTTCAGTGGAATGCAGATAGTTGATGGGAAATTTCAGCAACGTGGAGGAATTTTAAGTACAACTTGATCTACTTGGGGAGATTGAAAGAACAATAGCAGCAACAAAAGACTCATGCAAGCTACTTTGGGAAAAGACAGGCTCAATATTAAGTTGCTTTTGTGACAAGCTATCCTGAAGGTCAAACTGTGTATTATATTAAAATGCTTTTCAATTTAATATGACTGCTTTAAAAACTACAGAAGTCTGCATGTGCTGCAAAGGGAGTAGATTCAGTATCATCCCTACATGGCAGTTTCTTATCTCTCTTTAAACTGCTATAGAACAGAACACCTATTTTGTCTCTAACCAAGTCAGCCATGGAACTGCAATTCGCTTAGATTAATTGACCATCTTACAAAAGCAGATTTGGAGTGCTTCCACACATGTTGCTGATGGCTTCTGGAAATTAAAATTAATGACTTTTGTTGGTTTCATTCTTACTTAAAGACATTGTGGAAAATCTGGCACATGTGCCCTTTCTGTCCTCTGTTGCAATTAACCTCCAATATTGTGAGGGTGACTGCTTGCAGCAGGAAGGCTGCTCCCATTTTACAAAAAGAATCTTCCCAACCTGACTTCTCAGATATTTTGTGACTCCAGTTTCATAATTCTGTGACTGTCCATGAATTCCAGTTGCCTTCAATGTCACTTTAGTTACAAAAGTGAGGTGTCTGATGAAATTCTGTCCACTTATATAATACAACACGGAGAGACAACTTGGTGTTGTGGTTAAGAGGCTGGACTAGAAAGTGGAAGGCTATAAGTTAAAAATGTTCTGCAATTGGTTTCATATGATGGCGCTGGTTTCCTTTATTTGTAAGCTGCCGTTAACTGCTAAAGAATCAGGTGGCCTCGAAATTGGATGGATACATGGATAGATAAATAAGAATTGCAGTCATTTTAGTAATAGTGAAAATATGTTATGAAAATATAATATAGAATATAAAATACAATAAATAACAAGTAATACATAGTAAGCAACAATAATGTGAGTGTAAAATATTAGAAACATTCTTATATTTAAAACTAAAACATGCATTGTAATACAATTAATATTCTCAGTTCACCTACATTATCTGCAAGCAGGTTTCTTATCTCCTTCCAACAAGAGTTACTAGCTACCACCTATTGGTTGTCTGGATTTTGGCAGCTCAGATGCCAATAAGTGGTAACCTTATTGTAAAAGTAACTTGGTTAAAGAGTTCAGGATACATTTATGGATACATTATTATGGAGCCATAGGTTCTGTTAACCTGTACCCAGTTACTTCAACAAGGAACTATATTTTATTGTATGAGACAAAGGCAGAGAAAAGTTTATATTACCGTATACTGTCAGGACTGAAAACCACTCAGGACCTAGGCTCATAGGAGAACTAAATGACAGGAGTTTCCTATTTTGAAATGGTAACAGACTGAATTTCCTATTTCCTTGCAGCCAACTTTGGACTCCCTAAAATTGGTCTGTGGGATTAAGAGAACTGAATGGAGGGAAATAATGCGTTTAATCTGAAGATAAGTCAAAGAGTCAAAGAGTCTGCTCTTTAGAGTTTAGACCAGTGGTGTCAAACTGCCGGCCCGTGGGCCAGACGCGTCATCTGGAAGCCGCACCCACCCCATTGCCAGCAATGGCAAAACAGTCCCGATACGTCTCGCCACACATGTCTGGTTTAGATCACTGAAAAAGCTCAGAAGTTGTTCAGGATTATAAAAAATGGAAATCTAATCTCTATGGAAAATATTTGTGGTTGCCTTCATTTGGGAACTTATTGTGGTTGTTCTGTCTTAGATTTTTTAAAAAAATAAAGTTTGAGCATTAAGATTGATATACCTAGAGTACTAAATATCAGGGTTGCCTAAAGTATTTGAACAAGAAGCTTCTCAAAGCGTGATTTTTGAGAAAAGCACTTCTCTAATCCTTAAAGCAATAATGGCCCTTGGACGCTTCAGAGGCACTGTTTATGCATGCATGGACAGCCAGCACTTCTGCCAAATTCTTCTAGAGGATGTGGCTTTGAGGAGGGGCAGTTTGCTTGTAAAAAGAAATCCCTATTTCAAATATTTTGCACCACCTAACCAAATCTTTAATGTCACCTCAACTGTTTTTCACCAAATAAGGAGACCGGTTCAAAATACATGTCATTGGCCACATGACATATGGAAGTGTTGCTCACAGGTGAGCAATTTGGAAATATTAAGGTTTAATTTTGCCCACATACACTCTCCAATTAAAAACAAAAATAACAAGTGAGATAGGTGAACACCAAAGGAAGTGCATATAAGCATTAATGGATATAGGTGCCAGATATTATCTCTAAGCATCATGTTGGAGGTACCAAGCATATGACACTATTCCATTGTCTTTTGTACATAATGAGAATTTGTTGATGGATCCCTATGAACTGCTTATTGTAGATATTTGATAGTGGAAACCTATCACTTTTAACTGTTCACAACATTAAAGGCATGGGAATTTTATTTTCATCATAAGCAAAAACACTGATCATAGAAAAGCTGGGAGCTCTCCATACTTAATTCTAATAATTTGCAGAATGTATTTTCACAGAAAAGAGCATTTAAGAAAAATTTCAAATAATGTATATTATATGTGTGCATAGCATTTTAATTTATCAAGCTGCTGTCATATTAAGAGTCAAGGCCACAAATAATTGACAATACTGATTTGCTGGTTTAAGGAAATAATATATTGTTTTTTTTATTTTTCCAGCAATCTAATTTAATATGAACCCCACTTGTGGGAAGTTAGTGGACAGTCTATCAAAATTATGCAGAGTAATAAAAAGATGCATCTGGGAACAAAGCTTAGAAATGAGTTAGTTAATGTTTATTTGGCATCAAAGACCAAAATGTCAACCATATTACAGTATAATAGTCCAAAATAGCCATCTTAAAATATAGTAGAAAACAAGAAAATAACGAATCATTAATATTAAAATTATTTTTATTACATTTATAATTAAAGGGCAAAGCATACAAAGCAAAACTAAGATACCACATATGTGACAAGGCAAAAGAATAAACAAGTAGAAAGTAATAGGGAAAAAATCAGGGCCGTTAGACAATTAATCATCTTGCAGCAACACAGCAAGAAATTTGGCACTCTTTCTAATAAATGTTTCCTGAGCTGTCAGCTAAAAGGAAGCAAGTGATCTCCTCATCTAATCCTTGCAAGACTTTGAATCAGATGAAGGTTATTAATTCAATATGCCATCTCATGTAAAAATGGCACTGCAAAAAAATATTATATATTTGTATTTTCTCTAGGGGACATGGGCAAATTCATGCTGCAACATTTCAAAATATAATGGAAAAAATGGATCCTATTTGGGATAGGAAAAAAATAGTATTTTCTAAGTCTTTTACAAAAGACAGTTGTCCAAAACAGATCTCTGGCATACCAACTATTCTAGGGTTAAAAATGAATACATCTTGCATAGCTGCATTCTAAGTTTTAGAAATAAGTTCTGCATGGCTATATTCTAAGTGTTGAAAATCAAGACTTAGATCAAGAACCATGGCATTTCTGTCCAAAGGGAAACAAAATGA
The DNA here is from genome assembly GCF_964194415.1 of Vipera berus. Taxonomy (NCBI): domain Eukaryota; kingdom Metazoa; phylum Chordata; class Lepidosauria; order Squamata; family Viperidae; genus Vipera; species Vipera berus. The sequence goes on along the minus strand of NC_138202.1, from coordinate 195,398,851 downwards.
TCCATTTGATCATCTTTAGTGATCAGTCTATTGATCCTATTTCCTCTGTTCCACATTGGCAGTCTTTCTAGGTATGGAATCTTCTTATATCTAAGGCACAGATATTGATACAGCATAAGAAATTATTCAAGTAACTTTGTTTGTTGAAAAACTTTGAAAAATTTAAATACATCTATCAGTATTTAAATATAACTTCAGTGATATTTAAAAAGGTGCAAACATGCTAAAAAAATGACACACCACCAAAGAACTCCAAAAAGCCTGACAATGAAAAATAGATGAATTTTAATCTATTATTTACTAACTATATTAATGATGGTTTTCCTAATAGGTTATGTAAATTTATCAATACGCCATTTTGGAAAGAAATATAAGATATACATGTTTAAAATATTTAAATGTGAATGTTTTGAATATCTTTAAAACTGTTCTTACTATTAGGACATTAAAAAATGTGCCTCAGTCTTGCAAATGTACCAATCCATAAATAAATTCACATTTGCAAGACTGAGGCACATTTTTTAATGTCCTAATAGTAAGAACAGTTTTTCAGTCAATTTCAAATTTTATAACATGGGTGGGCAGATTTCATTTGTGAAAGCTGATTGATCTCTGCTGACTGATGTCTAATGGATGTTCTCACAAATTCTCTAACCTATACTCATATTATCACAGAGCAGATAAATAAAAATCTGCCTGATAAAATCCAGACTAACTATAATTAGCAGAAGGAATAATGAAAAGAGTCATTAACTTGGACAAGTAAAGCATGGAATAGACTAAGGAAATATCTAGCCACATTATGGGCATTAATGTAGTCTTAGTGACTCAACAATGAATCCAGAAGAAAAAAATACATACCAATATCAATTCTGTCAGGAAGACAAAATCACAGATTAAACATACAGATATTTGTCATTTAGTACTAGAGTTAGTCCTTGTTTAATGACCACAATTGGGACCAGCAACCTAGTCATTAAGCAGTGTAGCTAAGGAAAATATCACAATTTATGATCATATTTCAGATTTCCTTTACTTTACAGACCTGTGAATGTCATAAATACAAGGACTGGTAGCAAAGACAGTTTCTTATGATAACTGCACATGGTTACTAAATGAGTTTGTTCTACTCTGTTCTGCTCTGCTCTGTTCCACTCCATTCTTCAGATGAGCTGATGGAAATCAGTAAAAATGGAACCTGCCTGCTAGTTTATTATATAAAAGATATAATAGAAAGGAAACTGGATGAGAAGTGTATCTGTCTCTAAATGTAAGTAAAAACCAGTTGGAATGGAAATAGTTCAAAGCAATGGTTCACAACTTTTTTTTTTACTTGATAACACAGTACCCATGGATTTTCTCACAAAATATTTATCCCCGAGAGAAGGGTCTGTATACTTCTCAGTGGCTGCAGTGGAGGAGGTAACCTTAAGCAATTATATGGCAGAATGTTCCCTGCCAATGTAAAACCTTCTGAATGGATGTTTTCTATCCACTTATTAACCTGTCTTTGTTTCTGCAATGATTAGTATTCTTTCAAGTTGGTCTGTAATCATTAACTATTAATTTTTTTTAAGGTTACTGAATCGTTTTGGAGTCAAGAATTATTCTTGGGTGTGAAAATGTTGCTGACATTCCAATATTTTAAAACTTTTACAACAAAATGATAATTATGTAACTAGAAAGTCCAAGGGAATGTTTATGGCCACTTATGTAATCTTCATGTAAGGAAATTTAGGCAAAGAGAGAGGCAGAACAATTGTAAATAGAATTTATCTGACAGCAGAGCAGTCAGAGTGGTTTGATCTCTTCCTCATCTGCAGCTTAATGAAATGACTAGTAGGCAAAAAGTTGGTAGAGGAAGGATCTCCGCTCCTTCCGGCGCGATCTTAAAACCTACCTCTTTGAACAAGCTGGCCTGGCCTGATGGGATGGGGTCGGGTTTTATAAATTGATCTTAACTTTTTAATCTGTTATTAATTTATTACGGGCATTGCTGTTTAATTACTTTTTAATTTTTGTATCTTGTTTTTTATTATGTATTGCCCTGTTCACCGCCCTGAGTCCTTCGGGAGAAGGGCGGTATATAAATTAAATTAATAAATAATAATAATAATAATAAATAAATAATGATTAGTAATATATTTATAGTTTTATATATTGAAAAACATCCATGCATGTTTCTCATTGAGAGTATAGAGACAGCTTACCTAAGCAAGCTGGCAAATCATGATTCAGCAATTACAGCCAATTCAAAACCTCAATGTCACAAAATAGAAAAAGCAAAAACAGACAAGCAATAGCACTCCAGTTATTTTTCCTATCCTTAGAAAAAAAGCAGCATGAGCTTTATTCATTGAAATGTTGCCAGAAGAAAACAGGATTAAATTTCAAGAGAAAACCAACAGACTCTGCTTTCATGGTATTATCTTCTCCTAATAGAAAGAGAACCAATTTGGTTGAAAAATTCAAAAGTAATTTCAGTTTATTTAACAACTAGGAAATATTTAGCAACTAGTTAGTTGCATTCATATGGAGAAACAATAGGTCAGTATGAATGTTGTGCAGATCCTCTGTAATCAGTGAAAAGAACTTGTTGACAAAAATCTGTTATAAACTATTAAAATCACAAAAACTAGTGTCATTATATAATAGGAAAATGTCCTTTTAATTACATTAAAAGGTTGATGTTTGAAAACAAGACGATTCTCACCATTTTATAGGAGAGAAACAGCTGATAGGAAAAAATGGTTAACATGCCAAGACTTATTAATGAAGTCAAGAGAACAACTGATTTCAGAAAGATATAATGTTTAATGATGAGAAAGAAGGTTTAATATGGATAAAAAAATAAATTCAACTGGAAAACACAAACTGGAATTTGAAATTGAATTATGTACAAAGAACAAATAATAGCAAAAAGGTATAAACCTTTGTTAAGATTTAAAACAGAAGAAGAACATATTAAACATACTTAAAACAATCAACAACATCTTCAAAGGAATAGAATTCACAAGGGAAGAAGAAAACAACATACTATCATTCTGGATAACGTCATTAGCAGTGGAAATTGTGGCAAATTAGAAGCACACATTTATCCAAAAAAGTATCACGCTAACCAAGTTCTCCATTACCAAAGTAACAACTCAATCTCCCATGAGAGGAGCTGTGTAAAAACATTATTCAGATTAGCATAAAAGCACTAGAGCAACTCAGAACATCAGAAAAGAGAAACAGACTGCCTATATATCCTCTTCCAAAAAATGGATACCTACACAACTTTAGCCAAAAGTGCCTGGTCATTCAACCTGCTACAGCACAATCAACATAAGCTATGAAAAGCATAATATTGCCATGCATCAGAAACATGTCAGAAACAATCGAAAGATTATTATAACTACTTGGTATCACCATAGCACAAAACCAACTACAGCCTTTCAAAACATCCTGAAGACCCATTAGCCCAATCACCAATCAGAGTAGAGCTGGAAGGGACCTTGGAAGTCTTCTAGTCCAAACCCCTGTTCAAGCATTGATCTATTTCAGACAAATGATTGTCCAGTCTCTTCTTAAAAACCTCCAGTAATGAAGCACCTACAACTTCTGATATCAAGCTGTTCCACTGGTTAATTGTCCTAACTGTTAGGAAGATTCTCCTTAGTTCCAGGTTGCTTGTGTCCTTGATTAGTTTCTATCCATTTCCTTCCTTCTGGTGCTTTGGTAAACAAACTGACCCCCTCCTCTTTGTGGCAACCTCTCAAATACTAGAATACTGCTATCATGTCACCCCTATTCCTTCTTTTCTCCAAACCCAAATCCTGCAACCGTTCTTCATATATTAAAGAATGCCGATTGGTGGCCCCCAGGGGGAGAGCGTTCTCTGTGGGCGTGCCAGACCTATGGAACCGCTTACCGGTTGAGCTCCGGATGGCTCCCGACCTTCGCTCCTTCCGGCGCGATCTCAAAACCTTCTTTTTTGAACAAGCTGGCCTGGTCTGATGGGATGGGGTTGGGTTTTTATAATTAGTTTTAATTTTTAATATGTATTAATCACTACGGGCATAGTTGTTTAATCACTTTTTAATTTTTGTATCTTGTTTTTTATTATGTATTGCCCTATTCACCGCCCTGAGTCCTTCGGGAGAAGGGCGGTATACAAATTAAATTATTAAATTAAATTATTAAATTTTAGTTTCCAGGCCTTTAATCCTCTTAGTCGCTTCTTTCAAGAAGAAAGAATACAAGAGTCATCTATAACATAGAACGCAAGCACTGCAACAATCACTATGTAGAACAGATAGGAAGAAGTCGAGCAGAGCACATCCATGAACATTAACAAATGAAGACATGAGGAAAATTCCTTGATCTAACAATGATGGGCAAACTCAACCATAGTTTTGTGTGGAACCTGTGAGCATCCTAGATCAAGCTAAACTGAATAACGTTAGAGAATTCCTGGAAGCTTGGCACTCAAACAAATCAGCCATCAATGGACACATAATAGATAACCTCATTTACACACCATTCAAAAGAGACAATAAAAAAACCAAAGAAGGAAACAAAAAAACCAAAAACACATCCTCTCCGGAAGCCTACACCCAGATGAGCAGGGATTTATTACCAGGCAAGCAACCAAGCAGAGAACCATACTCCCATCAACACTGAACAGGACAAGTTACTGTATATAAAGAGGGAGCAAATCCACACTTACTAACACTGATATTATCTAGTCTGATAATAAATTGTCTGTAAGCAAACAACCAAGCTCAGAGAGCAACAAGAACTGCACAAGAAAGCAACTGCTTAGAAATACACGGGAATATAACTTATTAAAGATGTTCTTGCTCCCACATATTTTATTGCGAATGCATTGTGTTTATACTTATATACTTCCATGTATTTAAGAATATATCAAAGGAGCATTGATAAAAATAATCACTGACAGGGAACAGCTGTATTTTAAAAATGTTTGGAATTCTAAAACAGTTCTTTTCCTCATTTCTTCCTGAGCTATATAAACCTTGTCCTTTCAATTGGTTTTCTCACAGGTCACTTTTTCCAGTTACATAACTATTCTATTCAGTACATATGCTTCCAAGGAGATGTGATTGCATTTGTCGTAGTCATCAGATGACCAATGCTAATATCTTTTTTTTTCCTTGGGAAACTGATACTTTTAATAAATTGTGGCAGATGTGCTAGTCGTCTAACTTGGCTGCAAATTATTTTTACAGGAATCTCACTTTTGTTAAGTAAGAGAAACAAGGAGTAAAGAATAAGAAACTATTTTTAAGCTTTAATATTAATATATTGATCAGTTGCACTTATTTTTAATTAAGCAATGTCTAAAGTATGTACGAAAGAAATATAATAAATAAAATAAATGAATATCCTTATATTGGTGGGTGTAGTCTTACACAGGTTCTGTAAGGAAAATGAAGTATTGCTTTATTATGGATTTATTAAGGATTATTTATTTTGTGTTATTTTTCACTACCAAGGATTGAGCCAGCATAAAAATCATTTTAAAAAGTCCTGTGTGCCAATTCCTGTCATTTACCTTTTTCTCATTTGCTTCCAAACTGTTGCTGGCTTTTTTTTCTTTTACGTTTTTTCTTATGACATTATTTTTACACAGGGAAAACAATGATGTACTCTCATGTATCCCATCCTTTCTTTCTATATATAAAATACAGTGTATATAAAAGATATATTTTGTAGCATGTTGCTTTTTTGAAATATTTGTGATTACTGAAGAATAAACATTTGTCACTTCTCAAATCACTAAAGGTAAAGGTTCCCCTGCACATGCGTGCTAGTCGTTTCTGACTCTAGGGGCCAGTGCTCATCTCCGTTTCAAAGCCGAAGAGCCAGCGCTTGTTCGAGGACGTCTCCGTGGTCATGTGGCCGGCATGACTAGACGCCAAAGGCGCACGGAACGCTGTTACCTTCCCACCGTAGTGGTCCCTATTTTTCTACTTGCATTTTTACGTGCTTTCGAACTGCTAGGTTGGCAGAAGCTGGGACGAGTAACAGGCGCTCACTCTGTTACGTGGCACTTGGGATTCGACCCGCCAAACTGCCGACCATCTGATCGACGAGCTCAACGTCCTAACCCACTGAGCCACTGCGTCCCTCTTCTCAAATCACTACGTGGGTTAATTTTGTTCATAGTTGTTGGAGGTTAAAAATGTTCTCAATTCCTTGGGTGAAAAAGTTGGGTACCAGTATGAATTTAGGCAGCTTTTAAAAAAACTTCTCTTTCTAACTACTAATGTTCTATTACAGATAAACAATCCATTGATATATTATAGCATGGATTATTACTAATAATATAGTTAATATCATTATTACAAATATGTTAGACTATTATAACTTTCTACTTGAAATGAGGCATTAACCATTTTATTAATGAAATCATTTTTGTAGAGTTTTTAACTTATTGAAGTTAATAAGTTATACAATATCTTTTAAAAATAACCTCATTCTACTTTGAGTCATCCTAATTACAGATTACTTTTATATTCTCTGCTCCTGTTAACAGTTACATCATCATAATTAGCTTCTTTCAATTTTTTTTTAGATTAGGATAGGCAATCTTTTGACCCCTAAATTGCCAGGTTGAAAATCAGAAGCTGTCTGCATGCACATGTTATCTCATTAACATACAAGCATATACATATTCATTCCTTCATCCCCATCCTAAGCAACAAGCAACAGTCTTACTCAGGCTAATTGGTTTATTCATTTTTTTCTAGGTGTCATGGATTTTCTATGAAATCTTTCCTGTAGCATTTTCAATACAGAAATGCAATTAAATATTTGAGTTGAAATTCAGACTTTATCTTGGTCAAAAACCAGCACAGAGGAAATTTATTGAATGAATTGCATGAGTAGTGGGCAAATGAAATTCCACAGGAACTCTTAACATTCAGCTTAGTACTCATCCAAAGATTATAATGCAATTTATTTTTGACAAACCTAACTATGTATTTTTTCTTGAAATACATCACATATTATACCATGCCCAGAACACATGATGACAGTTATGTGAACACAGAAAGAAAGGGAGGCAATTTTAGATTTAATAGGGAAAAAAGATAGTTAAAAACATGGGTGGCACAGAGCCGGCAAAAGGTAAACTTTTCATTATGATATAAACTATTATTTTTCTCTGTGTGTCACAAAATTGCACTCAGGTGGTAGAAGTTGCATTATGATGTTGCAATGCACATTTTGCCATTTTGACAAAATCATGAATTTCTATGAATATAACATAGTAAAATTGGGAAACAGAACATCTGCTTGTTTTTATATATTATATAAATTAGGTAGTTAATTCTAACATGGACCAATCAATTTGTTTGGCATATTAAACACTTAACCAAATAATAAGATTTGGAAGGGCCTTGGATATCTTCTAGTAGTCCAACCCTCTGCGCAAACAGGAAACCCTATACCATTTCAGACAAATGGTTGTCCAATCTCTTCTTAAAATCCTCCAGTGTTGGAGCACTCACAACTTTTGGAGGCAACTTATTTCAGTTACTTTGTATTCAGATTTTCAGACAGTTGTCAGTGTCAACTTCTTTTGTTCTTAGAAAAGGCCTTTTAAAAATGTTAACACCAACAAATATAATACCTTATTGGAGTACAGATTATGAATATGAGACATATGCATGCAACAATCATTAAATGCAGATACAAGGAGATATGCAAGAAACAGTGCCTTGGCTTGGTATTAGAATGATTTTATTATAATTAGAATTATTTTGTTATAATAGAAATGGCTTTAAATGTTGAGATTGTATTTTTGTTTTGTATTTTACTATACTGAAAAAAGTTGGAATTTTTTTCTTTCTCTGCACTTTTTCTTTCTCTTCTTTTTCTACCTTTTATTTTTTCTGTATTTTTATTTTATAATGAAAATAAACATTTTATAAATCCAAAAGAAGCAGTGCCTTGGTAACTCTTAGCACTGAAATGTTCTCTACCAAGTTAACTGCAGCTACTGCACAATTAGTAAACATATTTACATCTGCTTTAGGCAAACTAAAAATGGAAGAATTTCCTTTTTGCGGGGGAGGTCGGCATTCTGTAGGAAGAGAAGTAAAACATCTTAATAAATTATGGAAATTAATTTTGTGCTATGTGGGATTGTGTAGGAATCAGAACGATCACTTTGATGAGATTTGCCATATCAACAGTAACAAGTAAACCAAACAATGAATAAAGGGCTATAATTTTTCTCTTTCTTCTTACAGTTTTAAGACATCTCTTCACATCATGCAGGAGGTTCCATATGGACAATATAAGTTACTCTGCTTTGGAGACAAGCTACACCTGGACTGTCTTCCTGAAGTTTAAACCCCCCAATTTTTGAACACATCAGTCTGAGGAAAAACGGCCAATGATCCAAGCTTGAGATATTTAAACTTAAAGAAGCCTGCATTATAGTGATTTGTAATAGTATAAGCTGTTACCTGCATTCCTTTTCTTTTCCTCCATCTTTAGGAAGCAAACACTTACTAACATGTAACATTCACATTGGTAAAATAAAATAAAATGTTCTTACCTGTCCATTTTTCTCAAGTTCCATTTCAACTATTGCCACAGGACTATTCATCTGGTCAATGTGTCTTGACTGTGTTTTTAAATCTATTCTCCAGCTTATGTTTTTCAAGCTATTTTCCCACTTGCTTTGATTTATCAGACTCTCATGAATTTTTGCTCGCTGGTTCTTCCAAAATTTTGCAATAATAATAGCATGATCGGTTGTGATTCCCCCTGGTTTCTTTGTTTGTGCAGTCAGAAAAGCTTCTAGTTGATTTGAATCCATGTCAGCTGAAGCTATTGACTGAAACAAAATGACAGTTTTACAATCTGCAATTCCACTTTCTTTGATAAAGTAAGTACAATTCTCAAATTACACATTATCCACAATTCCTTATTCCTCCATCAAAACAAACCTAGACTGAATTATCCAATTCTCAAAATGAAAAGCAAGCATTTGTTCTTGGTTCAATGGGGATGGGGGGAGGAAATGAAGACATAAATTTCACTGATGTGCATATTAAATACATAAGATACCTAGACTCTGTATTTATACTGAGGTGAGGCCAGCACAAAATTTTATAATAAAAACACCAAGTTCTGACTCTTTAACTGTCTCCTACCCAGAGCAGTAGAAAATGTGTTTCCTGGGTGATACTTAATTTTTAACTTTAGGATAATAGGAAAATGAAAACAGTCCAAAAGAAAGCAACTGTAAATTAATTTTGTGCTATATGGTTGTTTGGATAGTAACCAGGAGCTAAGCTTGAGTGTGCTTTTACTTCGACTAATCCATAAATGTTTTCAATGGATTGGCAAAATGACAATAGCTTTTAAAATAATTTTGGGTATTAAACTGACAAAACATAAGAAGTATCTTATTTAGAATAAAATATTTCCTGAGGATGAAATATAAACATTGCAGATAAACCAAATGGGTACAATTTAAAACTATAATGAGCATATAGTACTATATGGCATCTGGTGAAAAGCGTATAATAGAAAATGATTACTTGTAACAGATGTAATTGATGCTTACTTATAGTACTAGAAGCCATACTTTCTACATATGATTTCCTGGTCCATATTACCTGTAAAGTAATTATAGTATGAAGAAAACAGAAGTAGTAACTGAACTGATTGAGGATAATGATAACATTTAGCATAAAGGTTACTGCAAAATTGCCAAGAATGATTCACATAAGTGAAATCATACAATAATTGATTTGACTTCCCCACCAAAAAAACTTCATAAAACCCTTTTAAAAATATGAGGCTAGTGAAAAATGAGAGGATACATCTATCTATGGATAATTATTATTTAAAAGTGCCATTAATAAAATGTCAACTAGAATATAACATGCAGATTTGTCAAGTCCAAGAAGATCCTAGTATGATTAATGTGCAAGGTCAAAGCAGTCAGAAGAGAAAAGAACTATTGCCCAAAATGAGACAATTAAAAGTAATACAAACACTGGCAAAATTAATACAAAATGAAAGATGCAGCAAAATATTTTTTAAAAAACATATTACCACTAAGTAGTCATATAAAGAACTTGGCTAATTAGACCAAGGAGTGAAAGGTATATACCGTATTTTCCGGCGTATAAGACGACCCGGCGTATAAGACGACCCCCGACTTTTAAGAAGATTTTCAAGGTTTTTCGTCTTATACACCGGAAAATACTTACATGCCAGTTGCCAAGTGTCCGACACAAGCCCGATTCAGCCCCGTCTGATGCAGATGGTGCAAAGCCTCCCTTTTGATGCCCAAAGGGGCTTTTCCTTCCACCCACCCATTTGAGAGCACATTTGCAGACGGAGCAGCCGCGCGTCTGGAGCCAAGCCCCGCCCAGGAGGCGGTCAGCCAGGTGGGCTGGGAAGACGCGCTGGAGAGGCGGGCTTGGGGCGGCCATGCCGAGGCCGGCTGGCGAGGGCCGCTGCGTGGTCTGCAGGCGAGAGGGGGCACCAGGCCCTCCAGAAGTCCCCGGAAGTTCCTGGAACTTAGAACGGCCTGGTGGCGGGCGGGCACAGCCTCCCCAGGGGGGAATGCAGGGGAGGCGTCCTGCGGGGGGGGCGGTGCAACCACCCCACCAGCGCCTGGGGTCCAGCTCCACCCCACGGAAGGCGGCTCTCGGGCCCCTGCGGGGAAGAGGGGCTGCTGGGGGGGCTCTTGCCTTCGAGCTCTGGCCGGGAGGACGCCTCTCAGCCCAGGAGGCTCTTCTCAGGGGAGGGCGCGGGGGACGCGCAAAAGGGGCCGTTTCACCTGAGGGCTCCTAGGCCTTGTGGGGGGCGGCGAGGGGGCAACTTTTTCCAATTGCACCTGCGCATACAAGACCCGCAAAGGCGAGAGCGGAGGGCCGCCCTGCCCTCCCTGTCCGTCGCAGAGGAGGCGAAGGCCCGACTGGCCCCGCCGGCCCTCCCGCTGCTCCCGCGCTTCTGCCGGCCCCTGAGGTGCAGTGTTTCCCGGGTGGCAGGCAGTGCCGGAGGGCAGCCGCCACCCTGCCACAGCCGGTACCCCTCCTGCTTCCCCCCCAGGCCTTGAACTTCTCCCATTGGGCGCAGGGCGGGGCAGCTCCGACCACCGCCTCTTTTTTACAACTCATGTGCCGCTTCCCTTTCACTGTCGGCCGAGGCGCGCTCGGCCCGGGCTCCCGGTCCCTCTTCCCAGCCGGCTTCCCGCCCTGCCCCTCATGGAGCTGGACTGGGCGTGCAGCCTCTCGGTGTGGCTGCTTTTCCTGGGCAGCCTGGCAGTGCGGCTCCTGCGCTTGGACCTGTTGCTGAGCCGGCGGCTGCTGCTGCGTGTGGGGCTGCTGGCCGTCCTGCAGGCGCTGGACCAGGCCGTCCTGCCGCTGCCCCTCAGCACCGCGCTCACGGCGGCTGCCTGCTGGCTCGTCTCGGCCAGTACCGCCCGGCGGAAGCGCATCCCCGCGGGGGGGAGAGCGGTGCTGGTGACAGGTGAGTCCGGCGGGCGCGAGGCCCTCCCCTCAGGCCAAGAGCCGACGGGCAGTGCCGCCTTCGCGTGGGGAGGGCTGCCCGACGCTCCCGCCCAGCCGTGTCCCGGAGCCGCGCCGGAGATAGCTCGGTTGCGCGGGGCGGCCCGGCTTTGCAAGAATGGGGACGCTCGGCTGATTCATGTTTTTTTTCCAGCGTATAAGACGACCCGGCGTATAAGACGACCCCCCAACTTTTGAGAAGATTTTCATGGGTTAAAAAGTCATCTTATACGCCGGAAAATACGGTAAACATACTAGAAAGAGTATAAAAAAGCTGAACAACTTGCTTATCATTAGGAACAAAAACAAAGGCAAAACTAGCCTACTCTGGGAAGGAATTTAAAAAAAGGAAATTAATAGAGATAAAACAAAATGAAGTACTATGCTTATCAACAGATTAACAAATTGCTACGGTAGGTATAGATGGCATGCACAAAGAGTTCCCAAAGAACTCAAAATATTAAATTACTGATCTTCAATCAAATACCCTACTTATCTTTAAATTCAAATTCAAAACAACATGTAACTTTTTCCCCAGAGGAAATCAGGAAATAAAAAAACAATTTAGGGCGTATGGAGTTGATTAATCAGAGATTCATGTAAAAAGCTCTGAAAGGATATTCCTAAAGCAGGTCAGCAACAATAAAATGTTAAAGATATATTATATAAATAAACAATAATTCATCACAGAAACTTCTAACTTTACCTAGCCACTGCAGACTAGCAATTTAATAAAAATTCCAATCCACTGGGCAGCAATTTCAGAAAAGCCCACGTGGAGCACTGGATATTTGATAGCAAAAAAGAACATTACTTGACCATATTTATTTAATTTATTGGATTTATATACTGCCCCTCTCCCAAAGGACTTGGGGCGGTGTACAGGGCAGTTAAAACATGGTATACAAAGTTAAAAAATAAATAAATTAAATTAAGAATTAATATTCTTCCTTTTGTTCAATACCCAACTTTATGTGGGAGTTTAGGTGCTATTGGTTTTGAATTTGAAAACCAATACCAAAATCCCCAATCTGCTATGAAGATTACGGAGACAAAATTAAATTCCATCTGACCTGTTTCCCAGGATTGCCACATCTATCTGAGATCTCCAGGAGTAGGATGAGATAGAAATGAACATTTGTCTAAATTTGAATTAACTACTCAGTGGGTTAGGATGCTGAGCTTGTTGATGAAATGGTCGGCAGTTTGGCGGGTCGAATCCCGAGTGCCGCGTAACAGAGTGAGTACCTGTTACTCGTCCCAGCTTCTGCCAACCTAGCAGTTTGAAAGCACGTAAAAAATGCAAGTAGAAAAATAGGGACCACTACGGTGGGAAGGTAACAGCGTTCCGTGCGCCTTTGGCGTCTAGTCATGCCGGCCACATGACCACTGAGACATCCTTGGACAAGCGCTGGCTCTTCGGCTTTGAAATGGAGATGAGCACCGGCCCCTAAGTTGGAAACGACTAGCACGCATGTGAGGGGGAATCTTTACCTTTACTGAAAATCTGCCTGTTTTCCTTAAAGAGAATTTAGTATTTCAATATATCATCCCTGAAATATAGGAGCCTTTAGCGGAACTTTCGGCCACAGCTGTAGAACTATTATTCCTCTAATCCTGGAGCATTGCTGCAAGAACCTGGGAATGGGGAAATAAAGTATTTGCCTTGACTCGGATATAAGGCTAGAATTATGGTGTAGTTAAGGCTACCAGAACTGGGTTCCAGAAATCTAGCTGATCTGTATACAGCAGCAAGGTTGGAATTTTGTATCTCTCTTTTCTGTCATCCAGACTTTTAGTGGTCATTCAGATTTTTCCAGCCCAAATCTGATTGTCCTAATAACCTACTTTCCTCTTCTGTTGTGTAAAAAAAAAGGAAGCAAGTAGTATTTCTTTCCATTTTCTGTAAGGACACCATAAAGAAAATAAACATTGTTTCTTTTCCAAGACAGATTTTCTTGGCAAAAAAGAGAGTAAACCTGTGACAGTAAACTGGCAAGTTGATAACCTGAATCCTAATTATTTTTTATTTTAGGAGAAGAATCATAAGACCTTAAAACTAAGAAAAGCATTCTTTACTTGCTATAAGAATAATTTTGTTATACTTTATTTTGTTCCAATAACAGTCTTCTGATAAATGTCAGTAGAATATGAAAATTTCAAATACCATTTACATTACGGAAAAAAATTCTTGATTAATAAGATGGCTTCCTATAGCTTAATAATTTTATTACAAAACAAAAGTTGGCCTAGTATCTGAAAACCACAGAAAATATTTATCTACATTCATTCTGTTCCCTGAAAAACACAAATAACACATGTGTGTGACAATTTCAGGTGGAAAACTCCCATTGTTTCCAGAATAGATTATTTGTTGTTGTTGTTAGTTGTGAAGTCGTGTCCGACACATCATGACCCCATGGACAATGTTCCTCCAGGCCTTCCTGTCCTCTACCATCTTCTGGAGTCCATTTAGGCTCACGCCTACTGCTTCAGTGACTCCATCCAGTCACCTCATTCTCTGTCATCCCCTTCTTCTCTTGCCCTCAACCTTTCCCAGCATTAGGTTCTTCTCCAGGGAGTCCTTCAGTAGATTATTACTTGTCAACAATAATAGTGGTGTTCTAAGAATTTATTATTTTTTTTACCACAAGCCATCTAAGCTTTTTTCTTAGCAACTCGTCAAAGCTGTAGATCCATGCTGATCAGAAATAAATTTAAGTCAAAAAGCTCAGGGAAACAGTAAAATTCAACTGCATGTATTATGGTAATTGCTAACTTTCTGATTCTGTAACAGTCATGAAGGAAACTATTTATTTATTTATTAAATGTATTTGCTTAGGACTTAGGAGGGAAAACAGTCAATCTATCAAAATATTTTAACTGGAAGTCTGCCAGTGCAATCACCCTGGCCTGGTGCGCAGGCATTCTTGGGTGTTTTCTTATATGCCCTAGGACATCACTGTTCTGTGACCTGTGCTGGCTCTCGCTGGGCTTCAGGGAACAATTCAAAGTGCTGCTTGGCACCCATAAGCCCTACCTAGTATGGTGCCAGTTTACTTGCAAGACTGTGTCCCAAGTCAGTTCTGCTTGCTGCAGCAGAATTGGCAGTTAGCATACTCCAGATTCCTTCCATTAGGAATTGTCAGCTTGGGTGACCTAGGAATTGTGCCTTCTCTGTCGCAGTGCCAAAGATTAGGATGCCCCCAACCCTTGTGACTTTTCACAAAGCACTGAAGATCTGGATGTTCCCTCAGACAGGAGGGCGGGGAGGTTGGATCAGTTTGGTTTAGTCTGTGTGGACTACGAATGGACTGTTTTGTACATGGGTGTATGAAATTTTTGTTTGCTTATTATTTCAATCTACATAGTTTCTCATCTGAAATTCATGTCTCTGGATAGTTAACAAAGTTAGAAGAAAACAGAAAACTCCCCCCCTCAAACCTTCAGCCCAACACACACAGAAATACCAGTTAGGGTAAAAACAGATGTGGTGTTAGAACTAGGTCTGCTCTAATGCTATATAAAAGATTCCTAATTCTATAGAACAGGCCAAGCCTCTTTCATTACACTTTCATTTGGTTGCTGGCTTCAGTAACTGTTTGGCAGCACTATCTGGGTTGCGAGAGAGACCTGAGCTGCAACTTCTGCAGTCATTTCCTTTTTAAAATTTGTTTAAACAGCTTGGACAACCAGCTAATTTAGAGAGCTCAATGCCCTGAAATTGAACAGACCTCCTTGGCATAACCTATATAACTGACAGGGCTTGGCTCCTGAGCTTCTGTAGCCTACGTGGTGGGGAATTCCCTTCACAATGACTGCTGCTCTTTAGAAGACATGGCTGTTTGCTAGGCAGAAGGTTCTTTTAAGAAATTTATCATAGAATGCAGTTTGGTGTAAATATGGGCTCAGCACACAGCTGCATACAGTTTATTTTATTTTATTTATTTTATTTATTCGGTTTATATACCGCCCTATTCCCAAAGGACTCAGGGCGGTTTACAAGGCAAAATTTAAAAACAATCCAATATAAAATTAAAATAAAATTAAATTAAGTCTAGCCGCAAAAATCAAATCACAATTTAAAAACATTAAACCCCTCAGTCCAGACCAGATAGCTCAAAGAGCCAGGTTTTTAGGTCCCGGCGAAATGAACGAAGGTCGGGGGCAGTCCGGAGTTCCGTTGGCAGTTGATTCCATAGGGCAGGCGCGCCCACAGAGAACGCCCTCCCCCTGTGGATCGCCCGTCGGCAATCCTTCACCGGCGGTACCCTGAGGCCCTCCCTGTGGGAGCGCACAGAACAATGGGAAATTGACGCTGGCAGCAGGTGTTCCCTTAGATAATCTGGGCCCATGCCATTTAGGGCTTTATAGGTCATCACCAGCACCTTGAATCTCACCCGGAGGGCAACCGGAAGCCAATGCAGCTCGCGGAGAAGAGGTGTTACATGGGACTATCGGGAGACTCCCATCACAACTCACGCGGCTGCATTCTGCACCAGCTGAAGCCTCCAGTTGATTTCCTCTGCTGCCCTTTTGGATAATCAAAGCTGTATGTATCTAATGATTTGTCACAAGAATCAAATTCATTTCTCAGACTTCATCTCTTCAACCATATTTATCTGGACTACTATTAGGTAGCAGGTAAGAGAGGCAACTCTTTAATTCTTTCTGCCACCAGAAAGATCAATTAGAAAAAAACATACAGATGCACCCAGGACCATCCCTTGATGTGAGTGTACCTCTCACTCACATCAAGACCTTTTCTTGAGCTCCAAGGACGCTTTCACAACAGCTGCATCTGAGCTACACAAATCTAGGCAAACACTAGAAGCACTTAAAGATGAACTCTTTGCTGGCATCTAGTGATCGTGCATTGACAGGATAATAGTCCTTTGGAGAAAACACTGATTATATGAGGCGCCCAGATCTTACAAACACCACTGCAGCACACATTACGTATGGCAATGAGTGGCAGCTTTACTCATAGTTGGCAATGTCTGAATGCTAGCCAGGGGAAAACACCAATCACTGCCTTTATAATGCCATGCAGAGAAACCATTAGAACAGTAATAGTTCATATTAAGGTCATGCTGGGTGCAGTTTATGCTGACATTCTTCTCTCCTGGCTTTGGGATGAAAGAAAGCCTGAGAAAGCAACTGAGTGGATAAGGTCCATTCCAGGGCTCTGCATGAATGAACCTTTATTGTCAAAGTACAACCATGTCTACATTGAGATTGGCTGAGCCTCCCTTCGTGCCCCCACCCCCAACTTACAGTGACACAAACCCTCCATCTTATTACACCATGTGAGCTAATTGCACAACACACTGGCCTCGCAAGTCAATCATACATAAAGTTCATAAAATTATATCCCATTCAAAAGCCTAACAGCCCATGGATAAGAGCTGTTCTTCAGCCTGTTGGTACGGCTGGCTATACTCCTATATCTCCTACCGGATGGTCGGAGAGTAAAGAGATACCGTCCAGGGTGTGAGTCATCCCTGAGAATTTTCCTCACTCTTCCAAGGCAGCGAGCCCTGGTGATGTCATCCAGTGGTGTCAGGGGACAGCCCACAATGTCTTGTGCTGTGCTCACCACCCTCTGTAATGCTTTCCTATCTGTGGCTGTCAGACCAGCATACCAAACCACAATACAGTACGAGAGGATGCTCTCTATAGTAGACTGGTAAAAGAGGGTCATTAGCCGTTGTTCTACCCTGTTCTTCCGCAAGACCCTGAGAAAGTGAAGTCTCTGTTGGGCCTTTCTGGCCACCTGGGTTGTATTAACTTTCCAGGTAAGATCTTCGCAGAGATAGACTCCCAGAAATTTAAAGGAGGAAACTCTCTCCACACAGTCCTCCCCGATGTAAAGTGGGGCAGGTTCCTCCTTTTTCCTCCGGAAGTCTAGCACCATCTCTTTTGTCTTGCCAATGCTCAGGTGCAAGTTGTTGTTACAACACCATATGGATAGTTTTTGTACCTCCGCCCTGTATGCTGTCTTATCCCCACCCGTAATAAGACCCACCACGGTAGTATCATCTGTGAACTTAATTATCGCAGTAGATGGGTCGGATGATACACAGTCATATGTGTACAAAGAGTACAGCTAGGGGCTAAGCACACAGCCCTGTGGTGAGCCGGTGCAAAGCTTCAGGGGGGTGGACAAAGCAGACCCGACCCTCACTGTAAGAAAATGCTCCAGGCCCTTACATGATTGGAAGCAATCCAGCCTCTAACGCACACAGTATGAATATCTGATGAATACCTGTAAGACCATGCCAGATTCTGCTCTTCCAAGGTACCCTAGACTTAGCATACATAAATCCAATTTTCATGTGCACACAACACACACACACACACACACACACACACACACTATATTCATCTCTAGGACATTAAGCATTAATATAATTAAATAATTAGAAATATTAGATACATCAGTATAATAAAGGTGTGTGATACTGTTCTATTTATTTTATTAATGAAACAAAGAATGGAACCTAAAGACACGTTGGATGCTATTAGTATATAGATCAACAAAACTTCAACTTTTTTTTTCTTCTAAACTGATTCAGGAGTTGTGATTAACCAGCGCTGATATTTAGGATCAGTAGTGTTTTGTCTGAAAGGTTCAGTTTGAAGAGAAAAAAAATAATCCTAGCTAAGATTTTGTCAAAAGAAAAAAATAGTATTCAATTGGCAAGAGAGGATTCTCATGTTGAAAACAAGGCTCACCACTGTTACATAAGCAAAGCCTAAGGGTAGACTGGTCTGCCTTCTCAGAAGAGATTGAATAACAGAATAACATCGTTGGAAGGAACCTTGGGGGGGGGGCTCTTCTAGTCCAACCCCCTGCTCAAGCAGAAGACCCTATACCAGGGGTAGGCAACCTCGGCTCTTTTATGACTCATGGACTTCAACTCCCAGAATTCCTGAGTCAGCTATACTGACTCAGGAATTCTGGGAGTTGAAGTCCATGAGTCATAAAAGAGACGAGGTTGCCTACTCTGGCCCTATACCATTCCAGACAAGTGGCTGTCCAATCTCTTCTTAAAAGCCTCCAGTGATGGAGTACCCACAGCTTTTGAAGGCAAGCCGTGCCACTGGTTAATTGTTCTCACTGTGAGAAAATTGTTCATTAGTTCAAGGTTGTTTCTCTCCTTGATTAGTTTCCATCCATTATGCAGTTTCCATACCGTTAGTTTTTATTTAAAACATTTATAAATGTATTGATAAATAAAACATTTAGTTTTATTAGTATGGGAACGTATTAGTTTCCGTACCATTGTGACTGGTGTCCTCCTGCACAGTTCCAAAACCTGAGTGGAAGACTGACAGAATCTACAGCTCTGAAATGTCTTATAAATAGCCTTTACATTTGAAAACAAGTTATTTAATGGATTTCTTGTATTATCATTTCAACAGTATTCCTAATAAACCATAACGGCAAAAACTGCACATATAGTTGTTTGTTGTTCTTCCTTATCCATATTGTATGAGATCACCTTAGCAACAATCTGTTCCGAATATTATACTTTTCACGGAGACTGTATTCATAGGAGGTGGCAGTTTTAATAATTTACTTGTTTAAACTGATTAGTAGTTCTGCCCTTAGTTCAACTTTGCTTAGTGCTTCAGCTCTCCTTTTTTGGAGAAAGCTAGTATGATCAAGTTAGTTATTCTACATACAATAAGAGCGAGGCTGAACGATTACTGTACTATAGTGGGTTTCACATAAGGATATCTTTGAAAAGCATCTAAAATTTTCAAATGTGGCAGTCAAATAGTATAAAAGGGTCAACTCATGTATATCACTTCAGAGTCCAAGAAAATTGTATTGGCTATTAGTGCTGCTTTTTTCCCTTTAAAGTGTTTATGTAAAGTCTCTGTAGGAGAAGGAGTGGCAGAACCCAGAAGTGAAATCAAAAGAGAAATCAGCCTAAAGTTGCTACAGAGCCACAAATGGACTACGTCCAACTTCTTGAATTCTGTTGATCCTTATCTAGCACCAAAATAGTGCTAACCATTAGTTGAAAACAGTCCTATGCATAGGTATGAGTATTAATAAATCAGTTTAACTGAAATTTCACATGTGGTCCTGCTCGTTAGTGCCTGATGTTCTCCTATATGAATTTGCTTGTTAATTTTCAGAGGCTTTTTTATGGGTATCCTTCTGAAATCATTTGTGTGGCCAACGGTCTCAAAGTTCCTCTTAAGTCCAACTCTTAAGATCTTTGGGCTGGGGAAGTTTCCTTAGAGCCTTGGTGGAGCAGTGGGCTAATGCCTCCTTAAGTAACACCAGCTGCCTGCAATTAGTGCAGGTTCAAGTCCCACCAGGCTCAAGGTTGACTCAGCCTTCCATCCTTCCGAGGTAGGTAAAATGAGGACCCAGATTGTTGGGGGCAATAAGCTGACTTTGTAATAATGCCCCCTGGGGGGGCCCCCGAAAGCCCTAATAAGCAGGCATATACATAGAATGAAGGCTATTGCTAAGCACATTGTGCTTTAGATTGTAAGCCACCCTGAGTCTTCGGAGAAGGGCAGGATATAAATGGGAATTAAAAAGAAATTGAATCGTTACAGTAGTCTGAACAAAGAAAACACTGGGCGAAATGGCTCACTGATCTAATTTATTTCCTTGTTTGCTAATATTTATATCCACCTCATTCCATAGATTATATGGGGGTTCAGTTTATCCAGGCTGGTTTGAGTATCTGAAAAAACCGCCCTCTTCTTTTGAACCTTTAGTGTAAATCCTTAGTTGTCTTTTTCTTCATTTACTAAGCCTTTCACTCTTCTATTTCCTACTTTTACTGCTATACATTATTTAAATGTTACTAATACAGTAGTCAAACCTTTTCAATAGCTACATTGATCCAAATAAAAATGAAAAGAAGTGGAACATCATTATTAATATTACTTTATAATAACTATGAACAAGTGTTTTGAATTCTTTTTCCAAGAAATATCAAGAAAACCAAATGAGGCATCAAAAGGTAAAAAAAAATTCTGGTTATAAAATCCATCTCTCAAACTCTTAAAACATTACAGTTTTAAGATGGAGGAGGAGATGCTTGGCAAACTGAGTGGAATTATATACTGCAAAATGAACAAGATTTCAGATTGTAACAATAGCTGTAGGACTGAATTACTGAACGGGATCAGTGATTTTTTTAAAAAAGAAAAAGAAATCAAATTTGACAGTTCTTTACATCTACCTTCATCAATGAATCAAAACAACAATCCATAGAAAAGAAAGTATTAGAAATAAAGAAAAATGCTATATTTCCAAGATTTGCAGTAGGACAAGAACAATAAGTGCCAAATTGGATAATACTATCAAGAGGTAGAAAGGTTTGTAGTCATACAAAAAGTTAAGACTTTATTGTCTGGTGGCAGAGTATTTTCCTCTAATTTTAAAATTCTCCTACACAATTGAATTCTGCAACAGTTAAGTTTCCACAGGATGTTTCTGTGGAGCTCTCTCTCCTACAATTGTTAGCATGTTAATTCAGTGTGAACTTTGTTATCAATATAATAACTGAACGTTCAGATTCTGATGATATCATTGCTAGCATTTACAGTAATTCTCTTAATTATCAGGGTGGAGGAATGAGGATGAGAAAACTGAAGAGGGAGGTAATCATTAGGGGAAGATCATAGTGGCAGGAAGAGGGAAATATAAGAGGAGGGACGTGGGATAAGCTATTATAGGGAAGGGAGACCTTAGGCTCAGGCTAGAGCTTTTAAATGCCAGGTCCATCTACAGTGGGACAAAAAAGTATTTAGTCGCCACCAATTGCGCAAGTTCTCCCACTTAAAAAGATGAGAGAGGCCTGTAATTTTCATCATAGGTATAGCTCAACTATGAGAGACAAAATGGGGGGAAAGAATCCAGGAAATCACATTGTAGGATTTCGAATGAATTAATTCGTACATTCCTCGGTAAAATAAGTATTTGGTCACCTACAAACAAGCAAGATTTCTGGCTCTCACAGACCTGTAACTTCTTCTTTAAGAGGCTCCTCTGTCCTCCACTCGTTACCTGTATGAATGGCACCTGGTTGAACTTGTTATCAGTATAAAAAGACACCAGTCCACAACCTCAAACAGTCACACTCCAAACTCCACTATGGCCAAGACCAAAGAGCTGTCGAAGGACACCAGAAACAAAACTGTAGACCTGCACCATGCTGGGAAGACTGAATTTGCAATAGGCAAGCAGCTTGGTGTGAAGAAATCAACTGTGGGAGCAATTATTAGAAAATGGAATACATACAAGGCCACTGATCATCTCTCTCGTTCTGGGGTTCCACGCAAGATCTCACCCCGTGGGGTCAAAATGATCACAAGAACGGTGAGCAAAAATCCCAGAACCACACGGGGGGACCTAGTGAATGACCTGCAGAGAGCTGGGACCAAAGTAACAAAGGCTACCATCAGTAACACACTACGCCACCAGGGACTCAAATCCTGCAGTGCCAGATGTGTCCCCCTGCTTAAGCCAGTACATGTCCGGGCCCGTCTGAAGTTTGCTAGAGAGCATTTGGATGATCCAGAACAGGATTGGGTGAATGTCATATGGTCAGATGAAACCAAACTAGAACTTTTTGGTAAAAACTCAACTTGTTGTGTTTGGAGGAGAAAGAATGCTGAGTTGCATCCAAAGAACACCATACCTACTGTGAAGCATGGGGGTGGAAACATCATGCTTTGAGGCTGTTTTTCTGCAAAGGGACCAGGACGACTGATCCGTGTAAAGGAAAGAATGAATGGGGCCGTGTATCGTGAGATTTTGAGTGAAAACCACCTTCCATCAGCAAGGGCATTGAAGATGAAACGTGGCTGGGTCTTTCAGCATGACAATGATCCCAAACACACCGCCCGGGCAACGAAGGAGTGGCTTCGTAAGAAGCATTTCAAGGTCCTGGAGTGGCCTAGCCAGTCTCCAGATCTCAACCCCATAGAAAACCTTTGGAGGGAGTTGAAAGTCCGTGTTGCCCAGCGACAGTCCCAAAACATCACTGCTGTAGAGGAGATCTGCATGGAGGAATGGGCCAAAATACCAGCAACAGTGTGTGCAAACCTTGTGAAGACTTACAGAAAACGTTTGACCTCTGTCATTGCCAACAAAGGGTATGTAACAAAGTATTGAGATGAACTTTTGTTATTGAACAAATGTTTATTTTCCACCATAATTTGCAAATAAATTCATTAGAAATCCTACAATGTGATTTCCTGGATTCTTTCCCCTCATTTTGTCTATCATAGTTGAGGTATACCTATGATGAAAATTACAGGCCTCTCATCTTTCTAAGTGGGAGAACTTGCACAATTGGTGGCTGACTAAATACTTTTTTGTCCCACTGTATAATAAAAGTACCTTAATCCAGAAATTAAAGTATTGGTGAAAAGGTAGATTAAGCCTGTATTACTGAAACCTGGATGAGGTTATAACTTCCTTTAAGTTTTATTTTGCAAAGCTGTTCAATCATTAGTCCAAATAAAACTCTTTCACATAGAGATATATTAATAGTTTACTTATTTTTTAAAAAAATACATTAAAATCAGTAAATCCAAATTCGACTGTCCCCTTAGTCCATTTTAAACTTTCTTAATTTAAAATCTTGGCAAGCTTTTTTTGCTTTTAATTATTTTGAAATCCTTTAACTTGTTCCTTAGGTCTTATCTTTAATCTGGGGTGAAGTGATCACTCTACCGGTGGCTTAATTGCTCTGCTGAAATAATATTCTTCCAAATGTGCTTAGGAAAGCACTTTTGCAAACCCAATGCCCTTTGGCAGGCTACTGTATGTTCTGATTGTGAGCGCTCCTTGACTCTTCCACAGCCCTGGTGCTTAAGACTCAAAAGAAGCCTCAGAACGTCTTTAGAGCAGCCTTTCACAGAGCAAGCGGGAAATCCTCCAGCGCTCATTATCTGGAGAGATACCACTGGACCAGACTTAATGCCTGCTCACTGATCTTTGCTGCAGCTTCGCCTTCGCTATTTTCAAAGCATTAAAAAACAAAAACAAAGAGAAGAGTACATGGGGAAAAAAAAGCATAGAGTCTTTTACAAAACAAGGCTATTTCCGGGCAAACTCAAAGCTTCTCCCATCAGGCTTATCCAGCCGCAGATTTCAAATGTAAGATAAAGGGCTCTGCATTCGAAGGATTATTAAATCTGTGAATCTGATTTTGATGAGTAATGCAAAATGCAGCTGGAGATGCTGAAGCTGTATTGCTCAAACCTTTATCTTTTAAGATACCTCTTTATAAAATCAGATAAATTGGTATCTTGTTCACCTT
The DNA here is from genome assembly GCF_964194415.1 of Vipera berus. Taxonomy (NCBI): domain Eukaryota; kingdom Metazoa; phylum Chordata; class Lepidosauria; order Squamata; family Viperidae; genus Vipera; species Vipera berus. Next base: position 195,374,991 of record NC_138202.1, on the reverse strand, counting down.
CAATAGAGACTTTGCTAATTCCTGCTGAAATATAGGCAACATCTCATCTCTTGTAGTAACATGAAGGAATTGTACAATAATGATATTGGAACTAGTAACAGTCTTCCTTCTCATTAAAGGAAATTTAATTACATGATCAATCTTGACTGGAAAAATTTGTTTCCAAAGGAGGAAGCTTTCTGGAAAAAAAATCCTTCATAAATTCAGCTGGATTTGATGGACGGGAGTTTTCAATGCTAAGCACATATAGATTTTTCATGTGCAATTATGACTTTTTTATTTTAATTCCATTTATATCCCGCCCTTCTCCGAAGACTCAGGGCGGCTTACAAGCTTAGCAGTAGCCTTCATTCTATGTATATGCCTGCTTATTAGGGCTTTCACACACACCCCAAGCGGCATTATTACAAAGTCAGCTTAATTGCCCCCAACAATCTGGGTCCTCATTTTACCTACCTCGGAAGGATGGAAGGCTGAGTCAACCTTGAGCCTGGTGGGATGCGAACCTGCACTAATTGCAGGCAGCTGGTGTTACTTAAGGAGGCATTAGCCCACTGCTCCACCAAGGCTCTTTTAAGTAAGTAATTCATTTATCCAAAATATTATGACTGGGTTGCATAATAGTGGGCAGTCAATTGATCTTCACAGCAAGTCATTTTTTTCTGGCATCACATTTATGGTCTGCCAGATCTTGTTGGATCAGCTTCAGATCTTGTGCCTGAGCCAGGATCTCTAGTAACAAATTGATAGAAGAATCTTCATCTGCCATCTTTCCTGCCTTGGCAGATGGTGATGCAATTGGAATTAAGCTAACTGTTGAATGTTTGGGTTTAATTGCCATTCCAGTAGCTCACTGAAAACAAAATAAAGTGAAATGAAAAGCTTTATTTACCCAGTTCAAAATCTTTATCTATACAGTCTGATAATTTGAAGTTTGGAAAGATGTCAATCAAGAGAGAGGTGAGAAATGTACCATGGCACCATCCCAAAACAGAAACCTAGTTGTGGAGTTGAAGGCACTGAAGGGAAAACAGACGGGCTCATCTCCATTTTATTTCCTTTTCTGATCATGAGGCTACAAAAATAACAATTGAATGCACAGCTCAGCTGCCTGCCATTTAATTTTCCAGGAATATTTCACTTTAAGTGGCATACTGGTATTGCACCTTAACTGGTAGCTATTATTACTATCAGTCTCATTATGTTAGTCTTTTCCTATAATCAAGTCCTATCTGCACCATTTAGATGTAGCAGAACCATACACTTTCGTCAGATTTCTTTTCTATAAACTCTGCATGCGTCTTCTTAACTTTTTGACTCTACTTCAGAAACTGGGCAATTCCCTAGTCTAATATGATTTTTGGGTCAACCAGTGAGTTCAATGGCTTGTTCTTCCGTGGGGAAAATATTTATTGGAATACAGGATCTTAATTTACTCATTGTCTAATAATTAGGTGACAGTAAAGAATGGTGGAAGCCACACACTTTCTCAGCCAGGTACGATACTGGCTCTCCAATTAAATGGAAGTGCAGTCCTAGACTTATGGTAATTATTTAATGATCGTTTGAAGAAATGATGGCCTCAGAAAAGGCGCTTTATGGCCTGCAAAGCATTTCTGACTGTTGCAACACCCACCTGCCCCCCTGTCATCAGGCGTTTGCTATCTGGATGCCTGGCAACCCAGCTGCACTTACGACCTGTTGCCAAGCAGTTGACAATCATGTGATTGTCGTCTGCAATCTCCTCCGGCAGATTCCTCAGTAAATCAATGGAGAAGCCTGTAGGGAAGATTGCAGGCTGCTGCTCACCTGCCAGGAGGAAGGCTGAGGGCTGGCTGAAAGAGCTGCTTGCCAACTCCTTCAGCGAGTTGCAGGATGGAGCACATATTTTCAGGATCTGAGCTATCTTTCTCTACACCCTCAAAGGCATTCCCTTCCAAACGTGTAGAGAGCCAATATCATCCCAGGGGGTGTGTGTGTGTAGAAACTGAGCTTAATCCTGAAGATTCCTTTCTCTGCATAGAGGGGATCTGGTCTCCCTTCAGCAGGTGAAAGGAACATACCTCAGATCCTGAATTTTGAGCTCCTGAGTGGAAGGGCAGTGTGGTAAGACGTACAGGGTAGGTAGGCCCTGAGAGACACGGCTTAGGCCGCACATTTCTCTTCACCCAGGGCTGAGGATCCTGCTTGGATTTTGGCAGGAAGGATTTTCAGTTCCTGAGGGGAGCTTTCAAGATTCTCTCCCATCCCCAAGAGGCATTATAGGCTTCTTACCATTTAACCAGGACGGATGGAATTGTAGTAGTTGAGTGAAGTAGTCATATGATGTCCCATTTAATGACCACTTCATTCAACATCCAAGATTCAGTTCTGAATTGTCATTAAGCTGATACCAGCTGTATAGCAATGTTAATACATTTCTTTGGAAGAGAGAGAGGAGGATGGTGGGAATAAATCAAGTTGTCCCCTTTTTAATGTTTGTTATCGTGTGGCTCTCCAGGTTAATGGTTTCATCAACTAGCACTGCAATGCTTTATATACAACCATTGCCATAAATTAATTTTGATTTATATGGTTTACAGTGTATTTAAGGCACTATTGTTTTTACTGCGGTAATTTAGTCAAGGAAAGTGAAATATCACTTTGTATAATCCGTTGAACTCTCATGTAATGCATATATAATTAATGGTATTACCACATGGAGATGAGGCTTTAAAAAATTGAACTAGAGTGGAAATTAGCAATTTGAAAATTTTATCAGAATGAAAATTAGCAAAAAAAACCAAAACCCCTTTTTGCTGAAAAAGCAATTGCATTTGAACAAGCTTTCGGGGGGAAAAATGTTTGACACTGTATCTTAATGTTTTTGTCTTGTTTCATTTGAAATGCTAAAAATAGAAGACAGGTCAGCTCATGTTTTCAAGACACAAGGGACAAAACTTGCTGCTTGGTTTAGCTAAATTTAGCATATACTCACTTGAGGTTAATAAGTAATTACTGCATATTTTAAAAGTGCTTTTTATTGCATAAAGGTAAAGGTAAAGGTTCCCCCGCACATGTGTGCTAGTCGTTTCCGACTCTAGGGGCCGGTGCTCATCTCCGTTTCAAAGCCGAAGAGCCAGCGCTTGTCCGAGGACGTCTCCGTGGTCATGTGGCCGGCATGACTAGACGCCAAAGGCGCACGGAACGCTGTTACCTTCCCACCGTAGTGGTCCCTATTTTTCTACTTGCATTTTTACGTGCTTTCGAACTGCTAGGTTTGCAGAAGCTGGGACAAGTAACAGGCGCTCACTCTGTTACGTGGCACTTGGGATTCGACCCGCCAAACTGCCGACCTTCTGATCGACAAGCTCAGCGTCCTAACCCACTGAGCCACCACGTCCCTTTTTTATTGCATAGTAACAGACAAAATATTGTGTTTTTTTCATAATAAAAGAAAAAAACACCATACTATTCCAAAAAAGGTAAGAAAAGAAGATAACTTTCATTATATAACGTAAATACAAGAGCAACTATTTGCACTTGCAAAAAAAAATAAAATAATGGGCAAAAATGCTGTTATTATTTTCAGACCATAGCTAAACATGAGGACCAATGGGATATATTACCAACCTTATATTTCTACTCTTTAAGGATCTGCAAGTTCCAGCAATAAAAGTCAAGGAGCATGGCGAAAAAAAAGGGGCTATTTAAAGATAATATGTCCAACAGTCCAAGTTAGAATAGATAGTGAAGATATTGCAGTGGCTGATAGCTTCTGCTTTTTAGGATCAATCAACAGTAAAGGAACAAGCAGCCAAGAAATATGCTACAAACTAGAACAGGGGTGTCAAACTCAATTTCATTGAGGGCCACATCAGCATTGCGGTTGCCCTCAGGAGGCCGGGTGGGTATGGCCAGGGTGGGCGTGGCCTACTGGGTGGGCGTGGCTAGAGTGTGTATGGCCTACTGGGTGGGCATGGCCAGCTCTACATCGTTTGCATCAAGGGTGCCTATGGGGGCCTGGGCAGGAGTGGGACAGATCTGAGGGTCTCTGGGCCAGGGCCAAGGCAGAGGGGGCTGTTCCCTCACTGTTTCGAGGATGGCTTCATGGGCCGCATGAAACCACTTTGCGGGCCGGCCCCGGCCCCCAGGCCTTGTGTTTGACATGTCTGAACTAGAATGTGGTAGGCAGCCATCAAAGCCTTGGAAAAGATATTCAAATGCCATGAAGCACCTGTATCTATAAATATTAGAATCATGCAAGCCATCCTATTCCTTGTGACATTCTATGGAAGCGAAAGTTGGACTCTGAGGAAGCATGATAGGAAGCATATTGATGTTTTATAACTTTGGCATTGGAGAAAACTCCTGACAATACCACACACAACCAAGAAATAAACAAATGGGTAATCAAACAAATCAACCCAATTGGTGAGTTACTACCATATCTGTTTTATAACCCATGGAGTAAATGACTACTTATCTCCAGGAACAATTTAAACAAAGCTGTTCCCATTAATCCATAGAGACATATGTTTTCTAAAATATTCTGAATTGCATTCCCCCCCCCTATAGAAACAAGTATTATTTCAATTCAAACATTTGTCTCAGTATCCATAGTCTGCCTAAGAACCAGGCTACACCATTTAATGAGAAATAATAAATCTAGTTGCTTTTATAAATGAAAAAATATAGGTAATTGAATTTCCACTGCTAAGTAATGTGGTCTTAAAGTATGAATAATGTTGGACAAAAAACAATGAAATAACTAATTGCAATTATTTTAAGTTCTTTCATTTTGTAGATTATCTCCTAAAAAGTAACTTTATCTCCTAAAAAAAATCATACTTTAAAACTGCCACATTTGTGGAATATTTTGACCTGGTCCACCTCTTGGCTGATTTCTATAACTGCAAGTATCTCCAAACAGATACTGGAACAACAACAACAACAACAACAACAACAACAACAACAACAACAACAATAATAATAATAATAATAATAATAATAATAATTTTATTTATATACCGCCCTTCTCCCAAAGGACTCAGGGCGGTGAACAGGGCAAACATATAAAAATACAAAAATACAAAAGTTAAAAAAGAATTAAATACAATGCACAAGCTAAAACAGTAAATACATATATTAAAAACAACAGTAAAATCCCAACCCATCCCCCATCAGGCCAGGCCGGCTTGTTCGAATAAGTGCGTCTTCAGATCGCGTCGGAAGGAGCGAATAATCAGGTTACTACCTACCAGGTAGAGTATTATGTAAGAATTAGGGAAACTTTGGGTTTAAATCCTCAATTTGCTCCCTAGTTCTCTAAGTGATTGCACTGATCTACTTAGGACTCCATCCTTTGCTCCTTTCCAAAGTTCAATCAAGACTACAAAATGAATTAAACAGAACAGTGCCTTAGTTAACAGGCTTGAAACACAGAGTTCAGGAACAAGGAGAGCACTACAACACCAACAGGATTTTATGGCACTTGTTCAAGTGATATATATATATAGCTACTGTAAACATGCCTGTACTAAGTTCAAAAGATATGGATACTTCTTAGATCAGAATAGAGAATATCTCAGAGCTACATCTCAACCTTCCACGTCTTCCAAAGTATGTCCCCAGTAGAACTGAGACTGAATTTTTCTGGCCCAGTTTTTAGCATTTTTTTCAGAATGGGAAGGGAAGCAGGAAGTCATGGAGAGGCAAATTGCTTCCATTCCCCAGATTTAAAATCCTACCAAAAACTGCTATTTTGAATGGGGTGGGAAATATGGGCCTTTGGTTGTAAGGGATGTGAAGCAGGGAGGAAATGGCTTGTTTTTAAGAATCCTACCATTACTATTCCTACTCTTAAATATTAACCCCCACCTACAAGAACACTGTTAAAAATAAGGTTTAAAATAGGTCTGAAATTGTGATTTGGGAGAAAAAGATGAAGAAATCACATTGTAAAATAAAATCAGTGTAACCTATATTAAATGAAGCAATACTGGAGTGCTGGGAGGGCCCAAGGAACATACAGAATTCTTTTAACTTAATTTCTACCTTAATGCTACATGCTAAGCTTGCCAGGTTATGTAGTTTTGTTGTAAGATTCAAGAGAGAGGCATGTTTTTCAAAGCTGCTGTCATTAAGACCTGGACATGGCAATAATACTGAATCAGCTGCGAACTGAGCTTTGTCCACATAACATGATTAAATGGGTTTGGGGCAGTATGGATCTAGGAGATGACCAGGCTGAGCCCAAGGGCAGGGCTAACCATCATTAGTATGGAGTCACTACGTCATCATAAGAGATCGAAGTCTGTTGACTCTTATCTGGAGCCAATTTGCCTTGATAGTTAGTAGATCAATTCCTTGTGCATAGATAGCATGAAATAAACTTGTAACACCTTTGAACTCTATCCTGGCTCCTAATTTCTTTTACCTGACAATGTTGTTCAAACTCACAGAATGAATTGTTTAATTAATCCAGAGGATTGGTTTATCTCTAAACAAGGACCATCTTTTTAAAGGCTAAATTAATTCCATATTTTGCAAAGGGTTTACTTAGCAGTTAACTGATTCTTTTCACTGCTTAGACAATGTCCTAAAAAGCTTAGCAAAGGACTTTCTCCTTGGTAATTTTTTTTTCTTTCCCTGTAGCCACACTGATCACATCACTGACAGGGTCCAATTGTACACATAATTTTCTTTAGTGAAATTCTGATAACTGACTTGAAAATTATCAGCTAAATAATTAAAGAACTTAATACGTCCCATCTTTCTCTTTTCATACATTTGAAAAACTTCAATAAATTATTGTGAAGATTCTTAGATTAAGGCTATATTAAAAAGCTATTACAGAAGATGTGATGGTCAGGAACATGGTTCATGGTAGGAAACTTCCATATTTATCATATTTCCACTTGTCGTACTTTGACAATAAGCAAAAGCTTCTGTGTTCCCTACCTAGGGAAAATTATACACTTTTTTAGCATTCCACTAGTAAAGCCTTTACAGATTGTTAAAAATCTGTTTTGCTTTCAACTCCAGGCTGCCAAACCTTTTATCTTTGGCGTCTAACTAGACATCTGTTTGGTTTTACAGACCTGTTCTTGGAACTAACTCTGTTTACAAAATACTTGAAAAAAATGATCATCTGCCGTCTTCTCTGCATTTGTGTGGTTTTTTTTAAAAAATCATAGAATCATTTTTTTTAAAGTTAAGCAGAAAGAGAATAGTTGAACCTCTATTTTTTTTCCTTTGTACTTTTACTAGTAAATACAAGGTGCTGAACATATCTCTTCATCCTGCGTGAAGCTTTTTTTACCATTTATTTCAACCAAGTGATTTGCAAGGCAACATGATTCACTTTGACAAAACAATGTGGTTAGCCTTGAGCTGCTTTGGAGCAATGCCATGGGGGAAGACTCCACTCCACTCAGCCTTCTTTTCCAGTGCTGGCTGGAGTTTTTTTTTTATTTTGAAAAACATATTAGACTTAGTCCCTAGGTTACAACGGATTGTCAATTACATGCTTCTGCTTTTTTTTTGTAAGTATTTACATCAAGGCTTGTATCAGTCTGGTTTCAGAATTCCTCACTCATGTGATTAAAAATTCAGAAACTCAACTTTACTTATTAAATTGATATCCTGCCTTACATTCAGGTCATTTTACGGAAAATGTAGACAATAGGATATTGCAACATGCAAGCTATAAGAGGTTTCAGTTATGCAAGAAACAAACTAATCTTTTATTAGCAGAAGAGTTTGGAATATTTGTCCTTTAAATTTGTAATAGTTTGCTTTCTTCATCTTCTTTGCACAGCCAAGCAGAGTAGTAATTGGTACACATCCAAATTAGTAAAAATATTAAGCATTAACAAATCCTTTAAAGTAGAAATTGTTGTCCTATAATAGATCTGCATAATTTGCTGCTACAAGGATGAAGAGAAAACTACACTTTTTATCAATTTGTGGCAGAGTTTGACTATCCCTATAGATAGGGAGCCTATCATTAAAACAAGCAAGCCAACAATAATTTTTTCTACCTCTTTCTTTACTTTCCTCCAACTGATAGTTTTGACCTCCCTTGGTTTCTAAATAAAATACAGCATGACAAAAAATGCAATAAAAATATCAATCAATGACCAGAGTTCGCAAAACCTCCAGGAGCTAATTTCTAGATCAGGTAGATGTTAATATTCCATTTAAGTACAAAATAATTTGGCTTCATCTAAAAACAACCCCATATAATTCAAGTGATTATTAGGAGGAACGTTTCATACGCAGTAAGATAATACTTTACTCATTTAGCTTCTTACTTGGGAAGTGGCTCTATATTTTACCATGCTGTGAATTATATCAGCGTTTGCTTAAAAGAATTTTTAAGATTATGGCTTTTTAAACTAATGAGACTTGGATGAGCCTCTTCATTGGTTAAAAAGATTAAAAGAAATAAAATATTGTTTCTAAAATGAAAATACATTACAGGAATAAAAATAACACATGAACCTTTTAAGTCATAAATAGTACCTTGCCTTTTTAAAAAAAGTTATAGGTAATCCTCATCTTACAACCATCCATTTAGTGACCCGTTCAAATTTAGAAAGGCACTGAAAAAAGTGAATTTGAAAAACAGGTTTTACCAGAGTGACTCTAATTGAGTTCCTGAGGCTCAAAACCTAGCATCGATTTCTGAGCTGTGTGTACAAGAGTAAAAGTATGTTTAGCACTATGTTACTATGAAAGTAACACTTTCCCCTAAATTCTATTTTCAAACTCATACTTTTTCCATTCTTCCCCAAATTGCTACAGTTGTATTTTAATCATCATGGTCACATTTGTTCATTCAGTATAAAAAGTGCACTATCAAATAAGATAATCAGAATACACATTTTAATGAAATCTGAATAAGCTGCTGTATTTATATATTTGAGGATTGAAATTGGAAAGAAAATCCATTAAACTCCATATATGTTTTCACCTGAGCCTGATAACACCTAATTTAAGGAAAGATACAGGATGCTACAATAATGGAATTGTCTTAATGATTTTATCCTAGCATAGAGAGAGGGGCTCAAAATAGGGGATGTTACTAATCCTCCTCTCCAATATGCATGAGGGCAAAACGTTAAATGTCCTTTAAGATTTGCTACACAGGCCCGTGAAATAATGACTTGAATTTTTGGTTCAAAGGCTCTGTGTTTGACCTTTACCATGGTTGACTCTGATACAAGCATTAGCAAGGACAATGTTGAAAGACTGCAATAAGTAATTTTAGACTACACTTTTCCCTCCAGGAGGTAAAGGTATTGACAAGTCTTGACTAAATCAAGGATCCACCTCAAAAAATTAGGTTTAGGCAATATATTAAGTAACAGATTCTCATGTTAGTCTCATATCAATACAGCCCAATTCCAACCGAGTATATATGTTTGGCACAAACTGAGGCATACAAATATAATTGTTATACATTTTAACTGAGTTGTTACTGAAAGTCCTTTTATCTCTGCAAGTGCAAAGTTGTGCTACGTACAGCAGGAGACTCAACAACATAGCTCAAAATAATTTGACTGCTGCAGAAAAAAAAAGTTACGCATTGAAAGTCTGCTTGACAGGAGGTGGTTAGCCCACTTATTGTTTCCAAAAAAGAACAGATTGAAAATAAATTTCTAGAGAGATAAAAATCTTAAATCTGTTCAATTTGAGTGCCACTGATTTTCCAGTTGTGAAAGCAGTTATGTTGCTTAGTAAACAAAACCACTTTTGTTTTTGAATAACTTCTACATTGTGACAATACGTCGCTTGAACTCAGAGACTCCATCAAAAACTGGTCTGCCTTGTAAGAGAATGATGGCATCAAGGGGATATACAGTATATAAATAATATCTCAGGGGCTGCCACAAAGAAGAGGGAGTCAAGCTATTCTCCAAAGCACCTGAAGGCAGAACAAGAAGCAACGAATGGAAACTAATCAAGGAGAGAAGCAACCTAGAACTAAGGAGAAACTTCCTGACAGTTAGAACAATTAACCAGTGGAACAACCTGCCTCCAGAGGTGGTGAATGCTCCATCACTGGAAGTTTTTAAGAAGAGACTGGACAGCCACTTGTCTGAAATGGTATAGGGTTTCCTGCCTGAGCAGGGGGTTGGACTAGATGACCTCCAAGGTCCCTTCCAACTTACTACTACTACCACTATTATTATTATTATTATTATTATTATTATTATTATTATTATTATTATTATTATCCAACAGCAAAAGGTGGAACTCTGAGATTGCCTGCAGTTCAGAGTCAATATGAACCTCAAATAGCGGAGAGTGGAGAGGGCAACCATACAACCCTGCTGGGCTTCTTTTATAGTGAGAACAGGTGCAGAAATACCTCCTATGGCTGCATATTTAGCTTTTATATATAGATCTCTTAAGTGGTCTGATCATCAGTCACAGTAATCAGTAATCTATGAGAAAATAATCCTTTCCAAGTTCAGTTAGCAATTAGAGGGATGCTTGAGGCCTCAGTACCCTAAGCCTGTGGTGCCCAAATGATCAAATTTAGTGCACAACTTTAGCTTCTTTTGGAGAATCTAAGATAATGTAATGGATACGACTGGGAACAGACTGCTTCTGGAAGATCCATCTATAAAATCCTGTCCAAAGACTATCCCAAACTCAGTTCGATTTCTTTTGATTATGTCACTTTACTGCATGACTTCCTGCACCTTCAGAAAGCTGTGCTCCACAATCCATGAACTATGCACTTTTGGAGACAGAATTACACTTTGGTGTTGCAATTTTAAACTTGTGGCATAGTGTGCAAGAAGCATCTTTATAGATTTTAGGAAATAATATTGTTTTTTTTAGTTTTCTGAACAAAATATATGTAAAATACTGATGAAATTAATATATCTGTACTGCTTTGGAAAGATGTACGTGAAAGACAAATATATATGTGAATTAGGAAAGGAACAAAGTAAAAATGAGAAACAGAAAGAAACCAGAACTGATTCTTTCAGGATGCAGTCACATGTTGTTTTGCTTCTCCTAATGCAAATATTACAGTTTAGAAGCACAAGCTGACAAAGTGCTAGAGAACTCCAAATGAATTGCAGAAATGATCAAGAGGCTGAAAACCACAAAGGGATTGTGCTGTTTGGCATTTTTATTTAGGGAAAAAAACTAATGCAAAGTGGAAAGTTCTTAAATTGAGAGATCTGTAGAAAGATTATGGTGGGTAAAATGCTTTTGTTCAACATTCATAATTTCCCAGATTCTCCTTAATGGTTATAGTATTGGATACTTTAAAACAGTTTTTCAAACTAAATAAGGAAGTTATGTATTTGGGTAAGGTCTGAGTAGATTTCTTTCTTGCTTTTATGTTTCTTTTAATTTCTGACTATTCTATTCCATTTTCTCTCCCACATGCTAGTCAGATTTTTCTTTCTCCTTCACTGATTTCTTTGGTTGTCCATTGAGTCTAATTTTATACACTAGTAAAAAGCTTGTATTTTATGAATAATTAATTGCCCGGATCTGCAGAAAAATCACTTTAAAAAGAAAGGTCAAAGAAGAGAGCATCAAGAATGAGACAATGTCTGGGGCAAATATTACAAGATACCCTAACAAACTGTAGAATTAGGTAGTACTGTAATTTTACTTACTAAGAAATTCCACTCATACATAAACCATTTTGTCCATAGGAATAAGATAAATTCTACTAATGTGAGAAGTATTTCAGGTCTGTACTTCAACTGCAACATACAATCAGCTGTATATATTACCTTACCAACCTTTTTTTAAACAATTAACTTCTCCCTTAACAATCACATGCAGACAGATGTATGCATTCTTTTGATTCATGCATATTTATTTATTTATTTATTTATTTATTTAGTTTTATATACCGCCCTATTCCTGAAGGACTCAGGGCGGTTTACAGGGCAAAGTTAAAAGACAAAATAAGAGTTAAAATAGAATTAAAATAATATACATATATATAAAGACATTTGTACAGACTCCTTTATACTACTATCGTATGACTGCTTCTTATAAGATCCTCAAAGTAGATTTTTATTTATAGTAAGGATGTGGGGGAAAAATATGCAGGAATAATAATTGTCACTATTATTGCCAATTATCTGCAAACTTAAATGTAGTATAAGATCCGACTTAAAAATCTTTGGAAATTTTTCATTTTATACAACATGAAATGAGTACAAAATTGTCTAACTTCATATTTTCTGGCTTGCCCACATAATAGATTATTTACTTCACACTCTATTTGCCTCATAAAGATCGCTTAATGCAATTATTTGGATCCTTCATTAATTTATATTTGGATATATTGCAGAAACAAAGACTTTTCTTAACCCCAAGCTTTTGTATTATACAAATAGCAAGGCTGTAACTATGTTTCCTTTGTTGAAACAAGTCTTGTGACTGAAGATCGAAGTGCAAGATAAAAATCTGGTAATATACTTTGTACAAGATATTTCTTGCAATTTAAAGAAGGTTGTTGTATCATTTAATGTGCTACAGCCATTAGCAGAGAGGTCATATGCTAAATCACAGTGTATTAGCAGTGTCAGTAAATTTCAAATACCAGATTTGAAAAGGAGAACTGGAACGATAACATTAAACATGCAGCAATTTTTGCACCAAAGCTGGATATTGTATATTACATTGCCATCTAGAGGAAAAAAGTGAAATAATCCCAAATACTATTTTAAGTTAAAAAAAACCTACAGTACTTACACTGAATCACACAACATAAGCATTCAAACTCACTATAAATTTATGTCTTTTATATATGAAATATTGCTTTGAAATTTAGAATAAGTTCCTCATTACATAAATATGATTTGTCAATAAACTGACTTATTCAATGAAACAGCCAGCAATCAAGTAGGAAAGGAAAACAATTATTTCTATGAATAACCTTATTTCTGTTTACACAAAGAATAAAGGGCAATCCAAAATTCAGAGGCACAGCTTCACCCATTATGGGAAGGCACAAATACCATCAGCTAGTTTGCTCCAAATTTAAGGTGACAGACATTATCTATTATTTACATATAGGCAACCAGGTTGCATGCAAGTATATATAGGGTGGTATTTATGTTGTTGTTGTTAGCTGTGAAGTCGTGTCCGACCCATCACAACCCTATGGACAACGTTCCTCCAGGCCTTCCTGTCCTTTACTGTCTTCTGGAGTCCATTTAAGCTCACGCCTACTGCTTCAGTGACTCCATCCAGCCACCTCATTAGAGCTTCCTCAGACAGCCATTTTGCTTTCTTGCATTTCTTTTTCTTTGGGATGGTTTTGGTTGCTACCTGTTGTACAATGTTGCGAACCTCCGTCCATAGTTCTTCAGGCACTCTGTCTATCAGATCTAATTCCTTAAATCTATTTGTCACCTCTACTGTATATTCAACAGGGATATGATTTAATTCATACCTGAGTGGCCTAGTGCTTTTCCCTACTTTCTTCAGTTTAAGCCTAAACTTTGCAACGAGAAGCTCATGGTCTGAGCCACAGTCAGCTCCTGGTCTTGTTTTTACTGACTGTATAGAGCTTCTCCATCTTTGGCTGCAGAGCATATTGTCAATCTGATTTCTGTGTTGACCGTCTGGTGATGTCCATGTGTAGAGCCGTCTCTTGGGTTGTTGGAAAAGAGTGTTTGCTATGACCATCGTATTCTCTTGACAAAATTCTATCAGCCTGTGCCCTGCTTCATTTTGTACTCCAAGGCCAAACTTGCCTGTTATTCCAGTTATCTTCTGGCTTCCTACTTTAGCATTCCAATCCCCCATGATGATAAGGACATCGTTTTTTGGTGTTAGTTCTATAAGGTGCTGTAGGGCTTCATAGAACCGGTCAATTTCATCCTCTTCAGCACTGGTGGTTGGGGCATAGACTTGGACTACTGTGATATTGAATGGTTTGCCTTGGATGGAAGGCTGAGTCAACCTTGAGCCTGGTGGGATGCAAACCTGCACTAATTGCAGGCAGCTGGTGTTACTTAAGTAGGCATTAGCCCACTGCTCCACCAAGGCTCCTGGTGTTGCTACAGCTATCAGGATTTCCAACCTGTACCACTTTATAGAAGTTTCCTGGGTGCCGGGGGATTTGGGAAGACAATCTAGCCTGATCCTGCCTCTCATCCGAATCCGGGATTGCTGTGAGGATCGGATACCGCCTTTAGCCAGCTGTCCCTCTCTCTTCCCCCCCCCCCCACTTTGAAATGAAAGGAAAGTGTGCTTAATTCATGTGCTTTTGAAAAGTGCGGGCTTGGCAAAGATTTTATTGTGTGATTTCGTACTCAGCTGCCAGGCCAGCCAAGCTCGCCCTCTCCCCCCTTTACTCCCCCCCCCGCGCTTTGCACCGCTCTGCCCCACTCCGGCCAACTTGCCAGCCCCGCCTCCGTTACCTTGATGATTCCTTTCATTTTAGCCAGCAGAACTCCAAATTCCTGCGACGACGTGTCCGGGTAAAGCTGCTCCCGCAGCAGCTCTTCCGTGATCTCTGTGTTGCCGTAAAAGGTGGCCTGAGCGATACCATTTAGGAGCCCGAGTAAGGGCTTGGCAGGCTCAGGCAAGGGATGCTCCGCGGAAGCCGCCATCTTGTTTGAGGAGGCTCAACTGGACCTGAAAAAAGATTAGAGGATGGGAGCCGGGCGGGGACAAAACTGTGCCTTGGAACAGTTGCTCCCCCTTTTGGTGACGGGAATGGAAAGTTCAGTTTCTTGATCTCAGTTGCAAGGCATACAAGGTGTGTCTTTCTTGAAAAGTTTTACAATACATTTTTTAACAAAGCAAAACCCCTCCCCATCCCCTCCCTCCCTTCCCCCTCCCCCCTCCCCGACTTCCCAGAGCAGGGTATAAAAATACAAACAATCATAGTCTACCTTATGCAAACAACAATAAACTATTAAATCTATCGCACTTTAACTCTTATAAACTAACTACAAGCAATATAAATATCACATCAATACTTATTCAAATGCTAGGTGAAACTTTTTAGTCCCATATTTATTCTGGATATAACTTTTCAATTAAAAAAAAAGGTGTGTCTTTCTAACCTAGAAGCGTGAAAGGTTGTGTTGTTTTTTTTACACGCTTGCATGACATTAGTTATTAACCAAATTTATACAGGCGCTTATCTCCTCCTAAGGAAATACAGAGAACACTGTGACGCTCTTTGTTCTTGCCAGACAGACTCCACAAATACAGGCTTCTTGGTTTTCTTTCAAGTGTATTCCATAGCCTTGCTTTGTTTAGCAGACAGTCCATCACTGGTTCTTGAATACCATATAGCGGTAGCTCTACCAGTCTATATTTTTAATGCAGATTTACTTTGAAATCCCACTCATTTTATATTGGATAGTTTTCAAGAGAAAGAAAACAGAATAGCAGAATAAATGTGTGGATTTCCCCCCTCTATTTTGTACGTTACAATTTGCAACATTTCGCGGTCGTTAAATTGATGCTTCCAATTGTATTCCGCGCCAATAGAAGAGAATTCAGCATTCAGACTCTTGGGCAATTAAGATGCCTATATCTTATTCGCTGTTTGGTATTATTGTCCTACTTAAAATACTTCGGCTTCAGCCTCTGCAAGACATTTATGCATAGATGCCAAATTTATACTTTCCTTTCTCGGAGGTCACTACTTGAAAAAAATCGTTCCTGCTTTCCTGTGTTTATTGGAAATCAGGCACTTACAAAGACAGCCCTGTAGGAAACGTCATCTTCTGCGCCAGCCTGACCGACTGCTAAAAGGTCCTTTCTTCTCCAACTGCTGCCGGCGCGTTCTGGAAGCTTCGAGTCGGCGGGGAAACGTCGGTGGTGCAAGTTCCAGGACGGGGGAGAGGAATCCATCTCCATCGGAAGATTCAGCGGGCATCCGGGCGCAGACATGCCGGAAAACGCAAGCACAAAAGGGGCCTTTCTGAACGCGGCCACCGGGAACCGCAACTCTGGCGGCAATCGCACTTCTTACCAGGATAAAGATAAGCCCGCTCAGATCCGCTTCAGCAACATTTCTGCGGGAAAAGGTAACGGTGATGGGACGGCCCATTGTCTCCAATTGCGGAGGGGGGGGGAAGGACGGGGGAACGAGTGGACCGCTCCGTTGACACCTGGCGGGCTGAAGGCCACAGGCCGCACCCTCGGCCGCCCGCTTCTTTTGTCGGAGCGAAGGGAAGCCCTTTCCGAGTCTCGTCGAAGGTAAAGAGAGGATCGAGCAGCACAAACGTTTGCTGTTTGTAGCCCCGTTATTTTTCTGGTTTTTTTTTTTAAACGAAAGGTGCGTTCATTGTAAAGGAATGATCTCTATTATCCCTTCCTATTTTCCCACTTATTTTTTCTAGAAGAAAAACTTTCTTGGGCTGATTGTGCAACACAACACGCCATAATATGATCGATTGGATTAGGGCTTAAGATTGAGGGAGATCTCCCTTCACAAGTGGAAAAGGCTTGGGGGAACAGAAAGGTGATTGGTAGCCTGTGGCTTGTTAGATTCATTGATCCTCTTCTGGGTGATGCTGAACCACAGGTGATGTCAGATGCAAAATAAAAAAAATAAAAAATAAAACTGAAGATCAAAAAGCAAATTCATATAGGGAGAATAATCCTTTAATCACATTTCAGATATTTTAGTGTTCATCTGAGTTGCATGTTATTGTTAAACAATATTTGTTCTTAAGTAATATCTAATTATATGGTGCTCTCTCACTATCCAAAATCAAACTCATATAATTAATATAAGATTATAAAACAATATTATAACATTTTAGTATTACTGTTGCTATTTTTCCTGCATTATTGGTTAGCTTTCCAAACACAGTTATTGAGTTCGTGCAGGATTGTTCCATTTTAGTTTGCTGAATAAGGTATGACAGGCAGTATATACAATCAATATAGAAGCCACTTTCAAATATTTTAGGGGTTAGTATAATTTGAAATAAAAAGGGATGCGGTGGCTCAGTGGGTTAGGACGCTGAGCTTGTCAATCAGAAGGTCGGCAGCTTGGCGGGTCGAATCCCGAGTGCCGCCTAGCAGAGTGAGCGCCTGTTACTCGTCCCAGCTTCTGCCAACCTAGCAGTTCGAAAGCATGTAAAAATGCAAGTAGAAAAATAGGGACCACTACGGTGGGAAGGTAACAGCGTTCCGTGTGCCTTTGGCGTCTAGTCATGCTGGCCACATGACCACGGAGACGTCCTTGGACAAGCGCTGGCTCTTCGGCTTTGAAACGGAGATGAGCACCGGCCCCTAGAGTCGGAAACGACTAGCACGTATGTGCGGGGGAACCTTTACCTTTACCTCATAATTTGAAAATTTGACATGCATATTGTGATTTTTCATTTTTGGCCCATGTGATGTGAACTAAAGAAGTTGGAATTTATTTAGCAAACCATAATTAAACAAGCAATGGCTTAATATATGAATCAGTTTGCTGTATTTTTGTGGAAACTGGTATTTTAAACATCCTAAAGAATTTAGTGTCAAATTTATTAGACTTTTTTGTGGCTACCCAATGTCTTTTGGAGTGGGCAGCCATGACAAATCCAATAAATGAAATTACACCTGAAGTAAATCTCTTTGGGTATATAAAATTTATTTTCATCTCTATTTTAGCGGTTGCGGATGCTGTTAGGACAAGTCTTGGGCCAAAGGGGATGGATAAAATGGTGAGTTTTGAGCTTGGGTTTTGTGCTTGTGTGTATGTGTACTTGTGCTTATAATAAGGCAAAACATCTTTCAAATAAGAGCATTTGAAAGATGTTTTGCAGAATGCATTAGCAGAAACAAAACATTCTGAAATCAGTAAATTAACTGTTCCCAAGAAGGCTTGATGAACAACTTCAAAGGCTTTTACCAATTGTACATTCATAGACAGCATTTTTGCTGGACCAAAAACTAAGCAACTGCATGTGCAGACACTCAGGATCCCCTTGATATAGCCATCTCAAATTTTCCTGAAATTGCGGCTTTTATTAATATTTTCTGAAGGCCTTACTCATGGTAGTGTACTTTCGAACTCTTTGCAGAGGCTTAATATTTGAGCTCCTATGTGTAGATCCATTGAAAGCTGATATGAAGTTGCTGAATATGAACCAGCAGTGTGCAGCAGCAACCAAAAAAGCTAATACAATCCTGGGATGTATAAACAGGCATAGAATCAAGATCACACGAAGTATTAGTACCACTTTATAAAACCCTACTAAGACCACAACTCGAATACTGCAGCCAATTTTGGTCACCATATCACAAAAAAGATGTTGAGAGTCTGGAAAAAAATCCAGAGAACAGCAACTAAGACGATCAAAGGTCTGGAGACCAAAATGTACAAAGAAAGGCTGCGGAACGTGGGTTTGGCAAGTTGAAAGAAAAGAAATAGGGGAGACATGATAGCAGTATTCCAATATCTGAGGGGCTGCCACAAAGAAGAGGGGGTCAGGTGGTTTACCAGATCACCAAAGGGAAGGATGAAAAACAATGGTTGGAAGCTGATGAAAGAGAGGAGCAACCTGGAATTAAGGAGAAACTTCCTGACAGAACAATCAACCAATGGAACGGCTTACCCCCAGGTATCGTGGTTGCTCCATCGCTGGAAGTTTTTAAAGAGAGACTGGACAATCACCTGTCTGGGATGGTCTAGGTCCTCCTGCTTGAGCAGGATGCTGGACTAGAAGACCTCCAAAGGTCCCTTCAAGATTTTATTCCTATTCTATTCTATTCTATTCTATTCTATTCTATTCTATTCTATTCTATTCTATTCTATTCTATTCTATTCTATTCTATTCTATTCTATTCTATTCTATTCTATTCTATTCTATTCTATTCTATTCTATTCATATATGTTTTCAGAAGTAATGAAAGTGCTTGGAATGTCATAGTGAAATAGATTTTGTGCAGCTATTCTAGTTAAAATAACTACATGCGCCTTAAGAAGTTGGAGGGTTGTGAGAAACGAAGGGATAGAAATAAGTCTTTATTTGGCATGTACTGTAGTTATAAATGAACTGCCAGTGAATCTTTGGCGAGTGATTTTTACACTAGATAGAATGAAAGGATTGTGCTTTCATTTAAACTCATACATCAGTCTCACTTTGCCATTTAAGAAGTGAATGGTAAGACAAGCATAAGAAGGCGTATGGGAGAGAAGCGTAGAGGGCAACGTCAAGCTGCCTGGCTAATTTAACAAGGCAGACAATCAAGAAGTGGCAGGAGGAGAATCTATGAGATAAGGAAAGCTTAATAAAGAATGGGTACTGAAAACAGCAAAGGCTAAATGAGCAGGGTGGTGCCATTCATTGGTGTCTGTTGAATCTAACATTGAAATTATTAAAAATAATTAAAATAAAATATTCTGGGATGGCTAAATTTCATGAGTTTTCATGCTCTTGAAATTTCCTGGGATACATCAGTGCCCGTGAACATTCCTGAAAATATTTCTAACCCCTAGGCTAAATAGTAGTTTGCCTTATTGAACCAATGGTTTGTACTTTTTAGTGCACAATAAGATAAAATTGATGTTTCAACTTGTATTTTGTTTGTAGATTTTCTCTTTTTTGAGTTGGTGTCCAAAAACTTGATTGTGCTTTTGTAGATCCAAGATGGTAAAGGTGATGTGACAATCACAAATGATGGTGCAACAATTCTGAAGCAGATGCAGGTTCTTCATCCTGCAGCCAAAATGGTAAATAATAGTTTTTAAATTTATGTCAATGCAAACCTAAAGCCAAATTACACTAGCCGTTATGATGGTTATATTCCTTATAGAAAATAATTACTGTAGTACATTGACGTGGAAATGTCTAGAAATGTGTGCATTTGTATATTGGATGTTTTGGGTTAATAAAAACCTCTATAGTAGTGTTATAGAGGAATTTACGTTTTTTCTTTCAACATTTGACAATATGTAGCTGGTGGAGTTATCAAAAGCACAAGATATTGAAGCTGGAGATGGCACTACATCTGTTGTGGTCATTGCAGGTGCTCTCCTGGATGCTTGTTCCAGACTTCTTCAGAAAGGTATGTTTACATACAGTTTTGTATATGGAAATGTAATGTGAAATAATAAAAATATAGTCTGGATGATCTTTTGTCATAATAGAGAACTTCTGTATCCAAATCTTTGGCTGTCATGGCTGCATCTCACCTATCCAAGCTCCATGAGCTGTAAGCCTGACATTTTTTGGGGAGGGGGCAGGGAGAGGGAAAGATTGGAATGTAAGGAAGAAGGGGTGGGGGGAAATGGAAGCCCAGCTGAGCCTTGTGAGATGCTTCAGCCAACCAGGGTCAAATAACGAGATGCAGAACTGGGAACCGAGCACCTGTTTCTTAAACAATATGCAACCACCTGATTGGACATTTTCAGATAAGGGATGGGGGGAGAGAGGGAACTTTCCCTTGTGTTGTTTACATGGAAACCTTGATGAGCGATTCATAAAATGAGTCCAAAATACAAAAAAGAAAAATTTTACTATAATGTAATGGCTTCATGGCTTATATGACTGAAACAACCTGTTATCTTCCATAAAAACATCAAAGGAAATATTCTTTCACAGACAGCTTGATTTGAAATCATTCTGTGAGATCAAATCATTGAGACCAATCTGAGAACAGATTGTTGATGTCATAGATTATTATTTGTATATTAGCTGTAGTTTGAATAAATTTATATCCTAAACTCTGCTTAGGAATTCATCCCACCATCATTTCGGAGTCATTCCAGAAGGCATTGGAAAAAGGCGTTGAAGTCTTGACCAGCATGGGACAGCCTGTTGAACTGAGTGACAGAGAAACCCTCCTTAACAATGCAACTACTGCATTGAATTCTAAGGTGGGTATTGGAAAGAAAACAGTTGATAAGTTATTACTTTTGTTTATTTGGGATATATATAATTTGCCTTTTATGTACAGTTTATATGTAAAAGAATTAACTAAGACAAGAGCAGTGCTTTGTAAAACAGCTTGCAGATTGCTATTTTTTTTTAGCTAGGCATCAGTAATGTTTAAGTGCGCAGGGTATGTTTAATTTCAAGTTGATTGTGATCGTCACAACCTTCAACAAACATTCAGCATAATTTCCTATTGAAGGCTAATGCTATAATTCTCATAGTGATTTAATAACTTAATTTCCATAATGACTTCATAAAAATGTACCTATCAGAATTTTTACAATTATTTGAGGTACAAAAACTTTGTCATTCCACTTGGTGACTTGATTAGACTTAATGAAGTCATCCTGTGTGTAAAATTTGCACAATATATATCACTTATCAGGGTGGATAATGATGATTTTTAAAAATAAATCAGATTATTTTTTATTTAAATCAGATTTTTTTATTTTTATCAAATTTATTTTAATAAAATGCTTCTGAAGTAAAAATCTATCTAAATATAGTTTTCTATTTAAGATGTATTAATAATTTAGTTTATTCAGCATGAAATGGAGCTTAGTTATGTAGCATGAAGATGTATATTCTGCAATATTTACATTTTTGGTAAACTCATTCAATGAATCCAAGCTCTGCAAGCTGAGATAACATGTACTACATTGATGCATTCACACAATTTCGCAGTAACCATGAGATAAATTATAAAACAAAGTTCAGGAATATTCCTTTATCCCATTCTTTTGCAAATGTATGTACACTACAAACTGTATGATTGTTTGAAGAGGAATGCATCTGTACCAGGCTCTAAGTATTTTAATAAATAAAAGAATTTGAGTAGTTCTCCAACTATGTGTGATTAACCTATTAATCTAAAATTGTTTCTGATATCGCTGTTTTACCTACCTGACAGCTTATTATTCTAAATAGGAAACCTTCATTTTGTTTGCAAATAATAATATTAAAGATTCTAACTACCAGCAAGAATGAGTTCCTACATTTAAAGAGCTCCTGTCATTTCAGGGCCATCATGGCTGCTGCGCCTGATAGCAGGCATCCACTCACCTCTGCCCGCCACGTCCTTCACCTTGTTGTGTCACTGCCGCATCACCAGCCGTCCCATTAAAGTCAATGGGACTGTCGGTGAGTCAACAGCGGGTTGGAGGAGGAGCCGCTGCGGGACAGAGATGACAGTTGCTCTTTAAAAATTCTGATTTAATTCCAGTTGATTTAAATCAAGCCTTTTTACTAGTAAAAAGGCTGATTTAATTCCAGTTGATTTAAATCAAGCCTTTTTACTAGTAAAAAGGCTTGATTTAAATCAACTGGAATTAAATCAGAATTTTTAAAGAGCAACTGTCATCTCTGTCCCGCAGCGGCTCCTCCTCCAACCCGCTGTTGACTCACCGACAGTCCCATTGACTTTAATGGGACGGCTGGTGATGCGGCAGTGACACAACAAGGTGAAGGACGTGGCGGGCAGAGGTGAGTGGATGCCTGCTATCAGGCGCAGCAGCCATGATGGCCCTGAAATGACAGGAGCTCTTTAAATGTAGGAACTCATTCTTGCTGGTAGTTAGAATCTTTAATATTATTATTTGCATTGATTTACATTGTGATTTAAATCGACTTGATTTAAATCAAATCTACCCTGGCACTTATAGCTAACATGCAGTTATGAGAGTCTCTAGAAATCATGGCACAAAACTAAAGAGATAAATAAGAAAGATGCTTCCTCTCTGTCTCATTAGAATGTTGTCTCTTCCCTTCCCTGGTCTATCTAATATTGCTACCATACCAATTTTTTTCCCTGTTAAATAAAATAATTAAACATAGAAGGTTTTTTTGCCTTGCTCTGGTTCGTTTGTCCAGACCAAATGTATTCATTTGGAGATGCTGTTGCCATTTTGTACATGAAGGAAGAACCGTACAGGTTCTGTTGTAATTATTGTTTTAAGGTAACTTATCTTCTGCATTTGGGCATTAGGGTTTAATTTGTTTTCAATATTTGTACTTGTGCTTTTGATATTTATGTCACTGTTCACCGCCCTGAGTCCTTAGGGAGAAGGGCGGTATACAAATCAAATAAATAAATAAATAAATAATGGGAATTGTAGGAAAGGAAGCTTTGCAGCTGTTCCCTTGGAGTTCAGCTGTTTATCCACAGTCTTGAATATGAAGCTTCACGGGGCTTGCTCAGAAGACCTATTGAGAGTCGGGTGGATGCTGTGGCTTAAGTTCTGTTTAAATCATTGGCATTATTAAAACAAATGGAGAAATTTAATCCCTGTTGCAGTTTTGAATAATTAAAAAAAGTAAAAGTGTGAAGTTCTTACGCACTGGACAGTCAAAAGGCATGTTAAGTAAACCTTTATAATGATCCTTCAGGTTGTGTCGCAGTATTCTAGCCTCCTTTCTCCAATGAGCGTTGAAGCTGTGATGAAGGTGATAGATCCAACTACAGCTAGCAGCGTGGATCTTAGAGACATTAAAATTGTTAAAAAACTTGGGTAAGAGAGTTAGTCAAATTCTGAATTTTTATTTGTATCTTTATTTAGTATTGCTGGTTTACTGAGTGTTTATTTTCAGGGGCACAATTGATGACTGTGAACTCGTTGAAGGGCTGGTCCTCACACAAAAATTGGCCAATACTGGAGTAACCAAAGTGGAAAAAGCTAAAATAGGGCTCATTCAGTTTTGCTTATCTGCTCCAAAAACAGATGTAAGTTGCTTAATTAATTCTTTAGAATAAATAAATTATAGGGAATCCTAGACTTAACAACAGTTTATTTTTTGACCATTCAAACTTTTTTCCAGTGGTGGTGTAAGTTTGAACTTGAAAAAGTTTCTAAAATATTGATCTTGTATTTGATTTGTAAAAACTAAACAGCATGTAAGATTGTATTGCAGATTGACTTTCTGCACTCATTGAAGAATACATTATGTTGGCAAAGCAAGATTTGTCCAATTTGTTTTGAGCAATCCTGTTAACATAAGACTGAATGCAATAATATGCAAGTTGGCATTGTCTCATACGTTCTTCCTTTCCTGCAACTATCCATAACGAGCTACAGCAGATTTATGGGGATAGGAAATTGACAAGTTAAAAGTTAAAATTCAGTCTGTTAACTTATTTTATTGATGAAAATCACTATTTATCCATCCACTAAAAGAATTGTCTTTTGGAAGCCACTCAAGGCAATCTAATGTAGTGTTCTATAGAAGAAGTGAAGCAAACTGACAAAAACTAGTGCTTAAAAATGGATACTTTTTGTGCCTAAAAAAAATAAAAATGTCAGCTGTAATTTACTACTTTCAAAACCTGTATTTTGACTGTTCAGGTGATTGGCTTGTGGCATGGCTATTAAATTGTCCATTACGTACAAGTATACTTAAATACTTTTTAATTTTTCTGCTAGATGGATAACCAGATTGTTGTTTCTGACTACACTCAAATGGATAGAGTCTTGCGTGAAGAGAGAGCCTACATTCTGAATTTAGTTAAGCAAATTAAGAAGACGGGTTGCAATGTACTTCTCATTCAGAAATCCATTTTACGGTATGTTTATTTCAATAGTTCATATTTCATTCATTTTTAACCAGAGCTTTTACTTAGATTTACAGTTGTTCTTGTCATAGTTAATATATGCCTTATCCATCCCTGTGGAGTTCGCTAAAGCTAAAAATAATGGAAAGAGACTTTTTAAGCACTATAGTAGTGGAAGAACCATATATGGTAATGTGCTATGATTCGAGTTAGAGGAGCCATAAGAATTATTTTCATGATTCCAGAAGGCTCAGGATATATCTGAGACCCATATTTGATAGCATAGGAAGAAAATAAAATTCTGTTCTGAAGTTTTGAAATAATTCTATGCCAGATCAGAATAGTTTTGATAATGCTATGCTGTGATGATCTATATATCAGTAAACCTCATCAAATGTATTGGTTGTAGGGATGCTCTAAGTGATCTGGCTCTACATTTCCTGAACAAAATGAAGATCATGGTGATCAAAGATATTGAAAGAGAAGACATTGAATTTATATGTAAGGTGAGATAAAAGAGGGTTTTTTAAATGAATGAATTCTTAAGTCGTGGAATGTAATCCTGACAGTATCATGAGTAACCATGAATTGAAATTGATTGTTACGGTGAATGAATCTGTCCTGACATTTTGAATGAATCTGTCCTGACATTTGTGATGCTATAATTAAAAACGTATTGTAAAACAGCTATCTCATTAAAAAGGTAGCTTCTCTGAAAATTTCTAAGATCTTTTACAGAATAATCTTAACATCAGCTTAGAAGTTAAGTGTCATTAGCATAATTTAATGGGTCTTATTGCTAGACAAATAGACTGAGGTTCAGTAGTATAGTACTTTAAGTGCACATATATTTACAAATTATTCATATGTGCTTTGTAGGACTGTTCACACTCTGCCACCTCAGTTGTGCTCTCTTACAATCAGCTAGTCAGTTGAGGTTATAAATGCATGTATTTTCCACATTAATGCATTTTCTTAATTCCTTAGTTATAAGTTAACTGAATGAGCCAGAAGCTACTTTGAGAGAAACATAATCAGCCCAGACATTGTAGCTTTGAAGTCTCTGCCACTATATTGCTTCTTTGGACTACTTTGTTCAGATCTGTGAAGCATCTGATAGATTTGACTCAGCGCTGAGGACTTTAAAATAGTACACGTGGCTACACGTTTATAGTACACGTGGCTACACGTTCTTGAATAGGGCCAACATAGGTGTTTTCATACAGGACAAGGTGGCAGTGATGGCTAGGTAAATGATTAGGTGGTTTTCTTACTCCCTCAGTCTTGCAGTTTGCCCCTGCTTTTAAAGGAATGAAATAGCTGCAGTTTTGCATTCCTCTCCTTTGAGCAAAAATCATGTCTCGAGGTGAAGAGAGGCTGCTTGTGCATGTAAGAGTATATTTGCCACCCTGTGTATTGGCAAATAAGAGTGTATGCTTATGGTTATTTGGAGATGGGGAAACTGTGTCTTCATGGAGCTTATGCAACTTGGTTTGTGCTCAGACGTGGGTGTAGATTTGACATCCGCTTGGGAAGTTTACCTACCTTTTGATTTCCAGTTGCGGGCACATTATACAGAACATTCTGATATATTTTTTTACATATCTAACCTAAGGTGTGTTTGTGCATTGTTTCTTTAAAAGACTATTGGAACTAAGCCAGTTGCTCATATTGATCAGTTCACTGGTGACATGCTGGGATCTGCCGAACATGCAGAAGAAGTGAATTTAAATGGATCTGGAAAGCTAGTTAAGGTAGGATAAGTCTAGTCTACTTTGTACTGAAGTTAAAGCAAATTTTTCATACTGGATTTGAATGTAGGACAGGGGTATCAAACTGCCGGCCCGCAGGCCAGATGCGTCACGCGGAAGCCACCCCATTGCTGGTAATGGCAAAACAGTCCCGATACGTCACGTGATGTCACGTGACATCATGAGTTTGACATGTCTGCTGTAGGATAATGGAAAAAAGCCCTCTGCCAAGAACTAAAGGAAACAAAAACTGCCATTTTGTTGTCATCAGTGCCTTCATAGTTCTAAAATTTGTTCCCAAAACCAAATCTTCCCCCCAAAGGGAGTAAGCTTTCTTATCTGAATATTCAGTATGGTGCCTGTTTTGTATTTCAGATTACAGGCTGTGCTAGCCCTGGAAAAACTGTTACAATTGTGGTACGAGGGTCTAATAAACTGGTGATCGAAGAGGCTGAGCGTTCCATTCATGATGCTTTGTGTGTTGTCCGTTGTTTGGTCAAGAAAAGGTACTGCATCATTTTGGGACCAATAAAATCATCATTCAAGTTAGCAAGCTACGCTTCAAGTTGCTTTTTAATTTTAATTTCAGAGCGCTAATTGCAGGTGGTGGAGCACCAGAAATAGAGTTGGCATTACGCTTGAATGAATATTCTCGTATTTTAAGTGGCATGGAATCTTACTGTGTTCGTGCTTATGGAGAGGCTCTGGAAATTATTCCATCCACCCTGGCTGAAAATGCGGGCCTTAATCCGATATCCACTGTTACAGAACTGAGAAACAGGCATGCACAAGGAGAGAAAACTGCTGGCATTAATGTCAGAAAGGTAATCTGCAAACTAATAAAACAAGTGATGTACCACATCATTTGGAAAACTGCCTTTTTGGAGTTCACTAGTACTATTTTTCATGTTTACTGCATAATGCATAATTCAGAGGGTTGCTCAACTTGAAATTACAATATAAATTGTAGCAAATGCGGAGAAGTGCATTAGGTTTATAGTTATATTGTATTGGTTTTTGGAAGAGCGACCCAATTTAGAAATGTCAGTGAAATAAAATCCTTTTTTGCTCTTAGAATATTGGGACATTTTAGTAAGAGTCAATATAATTGAAGTATTTTTCAAATTCCCATAATGGAAATTGTGACTGTTTTTTTTTTTGTAGCGTGCCTATACAAACGCAGCAAAGAAGCAGTTCACTCCAACAGATCCCACAAACAGCATAATAGCAACTGAAATACATGTCTGACTTTTGTCTTGATGCTTCTTTCTAATACACATAACATTTTTGCAAATGGCATTTCAACAAAGAAGGCTATTTTTGCCCTTGATGCTATGGAAGTCGAGCATGCTAGCTTGATCTGTAATGCAACTTGAACATTTCATGTATGAAAACAAAGTGCATAAAGGCACAAGAATGGCAACATTTCAGTATAATTCATGGACTTTATCTGCTGTTTTACAATAGCTGCTATTCAGGCAGATAGTCATTTTCATATGTCTCCTTTTGGCCATCCAAAATTGCTTCTGATGCTTCTGTGTGTGACTTCAAACCTATCTGATCAATGTAAATCAGTGACATCAATCTTGATGGGGGAGAAGTTGGAGTTGTGCTTGCTTATAATAGGGAAAGAGGCTGGGTTTTAGTCACTCTCCAATAGCTAGTCACTTGTTTGCCCAGCATGGGGTTACTACACCGTATATTAGAACATCCACACTAATTCCTCATGATTTACATTCCTCTTAATTAAAGGCCTTATTTTGAGAAGGGATATTTCATTAGAAAAGAAATATTGAATTATGCATAATTTAATGGGAATGGAAAATAGTGGGAGGGATTTTTTCTAACATTTCCTTTTCAGTAGTCCACTAGTGAGCTAATTAAAATACGTAGTATTACTAAAAGTATACGTTTGCCTCTGGGTCCAATTCAAAGTGTTGGTTATCACCTTAAAGTCCATCATGGCATGGGTCCAGGTAATCTGAGGAACCACCTCACCCCAAAGGAATTGGCCCACTCCTCCCACACCATCAGAAGGAACATAGATTCTGAACATAAGCAAAGCTGGCTAGGAGCTGCCTCCTGCTGAATTTTAGCTAGATAGTCCTACATCTAATATTTCCTTCTATGGATTTTTGATATGTCAATGAAAATGGCAGTCACATAGCTAGAGAGAGTAATTAGTATATGTTAACAAAAAATAGCTTCCTTAAATCTTTTAAATTATGTTAATAAGTAAAAGTGAGGAAGTGTTGACTTGTTGATCTGGTTTGCATCATTTAATAAAGTTGGTGTGATTCTTCATCCTACTGCTTTGGCAATAAAATAGGCCTAATAAGCTTTTATCTCCTGCAAAAAGACTCAGGGAAACTCTGTTCCTATTTGGGCTGTACTTTATCTTTGTATTTATTTATATTAAAAAATTGCTATTCCTCTCTGCAATTAAGGTTCATATTATATTATTTCCCTATTTTAAATATGGGAAAAAAGTTGTCAGAATGTTTATTTCTTTAATTTGAAAAATGCCATTAGTTTGAAACACATAACAATAACCTTTAAGCTCAGTGATCTTGTATTCTTATTGGTCTTTCTCTTTAAAAAAAAAGTCACTCCCCAAGAATTACATACTTGGTTTTGGTTTGCAGTTCTAAGCAGAATTAAAATGAGCTGCTGATGTTGGAAAACTATAATCACTCGATAATATGAAAGTTTTTTCCATAGTTGTAAAACTTCATCTCTTACAGATTTAATATATAATTTCTAATGATGTTAGCATCATTAAAAAGAAAATAGTTGCTTGATGTTTAAAGCTTTAGTGCTTCACATGTATGTGTACATACACACATACATACACAACATTTCTCACAGCGGACCTCCTCTACCTCTTAGGAGTTTTGGCTGCCATTTTTTGTATTTTTTAAGTTCTATAATATCCCTTTTTAAAGTAAGAATTATAGCCACTACTTTAAGGATATCCTCACCATAGATTTGTGTAACAGCAATTTCATATTGGCAGTTCTGTTTTCAGTGAAAAAAAGAGTTCAGTCATAAATTGGGTCATTCTTTTGCTGTATAAGCAGAATCAGACTGGGTACTTTTCCATAGTAGTGTGTGCGTGTTTGTGTGTGTTTCAAAATGTTTTAATTTTGCTGGTAGGTACAGCATGTTGAGAAAACGTTGCATACTAGATGAGTATCTTCTAGTGTAGACATTTGAAAAGGTATAAATGTATTTACCTTAAACATAATGAAAGCTCTTAGAAAATATTATATGTTTAAGATGCTTGCTGATAATTGTTAGTACATTGATATTGTGTTTTTTAAATTGTAGGGTGGAATTTCAAATATCTTGGAAGAGCTGGTGGTCCAGCCTTTATTGGTATCAATCAGTGCTCTCACCCTAGCTACAGAAACAGTTCGTAGCATTCTTAAGATTGATGATGTGGTAAGCTATTTAACATTCTTTTAATTTCTCCAATGTCCTTTTATCTAATTTTTGTTAATTTTCAAAATCAAAATGATTTTTCTTACCATATAATTGTATGTTAAATGAAAATATTTTGTAATTATAAATATGGTTATCTGTTGTGGAGAGTTAGGCATGTGCAATTGTTTTTGAAAATTTAGAATACTGTATTATGGAGAATGGGTTGACAAATTATGCACTGATACTATTCCTATAATATCTTATGTCTTTTTTTTTACAGGTGAACACTCGATGAAATGACTAAAGGAAGAGGCAGTACTCTAAAGTAGTACACTATACTAAGTTTGGAACTTGGCTCCTTTATAGAGGCACTGCGTTGGACACCTATTTAGCTTGTGGTTGTGTTCATGTTCTGTCAATATAAGTTAATAAAACCTCAACCTCAAAAGACAGACTTTGTTTAAATTCTTCAATCGTTAACTTACACAGCTAAAAAACTGCTTAAATTGTCAAGATTGTGCCCCTTTTTAAAACTGATTTCAATATGCGCTTTCAGTTTAAATCAGCAAGAACTTTGTCTTTTAAGTACTAATTTTCTCACCCATTCTTTACCATGCGTTTCAGACTGTTTTATTCTTTTAACTTTTGGTGTGTGTTTTTTTTGTTGTTGTTAATGCAAGAGAGATTTCCTGGACAAGTATGACCAGGGAGAATGGGTACAAATCACCACACATGTGATGTCATGAAACAAATGCTACAACTTGTACTCTTGACATCAAGACACAAGAAAATAATTTCATTGGTGTGATGTCGTTGCCTGTGTATCACTTTGACATCAGAATTTACATCCACGTTGCTGCTTGTGGAAACTCGAGCTTCTTTGGCTTCTTTAGTGGTTTTTACCAATTAAGTTCTTTGAACAAAGCTGTTTAGGAGACTGTGTGTTGTTACATTGACTACTGAAGTGTCAGGCTGAAAACCTTGTGAAAAACTAACCTTCAGTAGGAACATTTCAAACTTATATAAGTTAGTAGGAACGGTATTCTGCTTTTGGATTATCCTTTGGATTGAATTGGGATAAGTACTAGTGGAAAAATACTATATTTTGTAGAATTTTAAAACAAAATGAGCTCATAAATTAAAGGGAACTTTCTAAAACAATTGAAGATTTTGCTGTCTGATTTTTAACAGCAATCCAGTTATCTCAATTCACATTTTAAGAGTACAAAAGATTTTCAGTTGTGATCTTAATGTCTTTCGCTTGTATTTTATATGACTATACAGTTACTCCTCACTTAATGGCCAATAACTCCTTTGCTAAGCAGCTTGGTTGTAAAGCACAAATTTATGTGACTGCCAACTTATTATACTCTATGTAGAGGTTTGATAGCTGTGTTCAAACTGATGTGCAAATGATAGAGACAATGCACTAAAACGAAAGATAATCTGAAAACTAGATAGTGGGCTTTACAGTATACAAAGCTGGTTGCAATGTAAGCCACGATACTGCAAGCTTACAGGTAACTAGATTACCACTGCATTAACTGATTACTGGTACATGACTTGATCTGAAAGTAAGATTTATAGGTGTTCCCCACCTTCCACCTCTTGAATATAACTTCTTAGAGACTG
This sequence comes from Vipera berus, assembly GCF_964194415.1. Lineage (NCBI taxonomy): Eukaryota > Metazoa > Chordata > Lepidosauria > Squamata > Viperidae > Vipera > Vipera berus. Next base: position 195,343,756 of record NC_138202.1, on the reverse strand, counting down.
AACCTAAGGTTTGGTTTTGTTTTAATTTAGGAGAGTAAGAATTTGCTTCTGAAAGCAGAGCCTGGATAATATGAAAATTAAAGCAGCCCCTAAATATCATGTGTGGTCATTTAAGATGGCGCAAAGCCTAGTGTATTTCTATTGGGACTAAGGATTTTATTACAATGGAGAAACTAATGCAGCTTCAAATTATAATTTTCTTCGAGTGGTGACTTCAGTTCCCTGACATAATCCATGTGAGTGAAATTAATTAATAGTAGCCAAATCATTAGCAATAAATATTTTGCCAGGAATGATTGGTGGTAACTTGAAAATCTGTGTGAGTATAAACCACTTTTTATGTACTACAACTTTTTATAATATGGGAATTATATTATGGAGTGATTTTGTACATTGTAAAAATGTGATCCAGAATATTTTTGTCCTTGAGGAACAAAACCAGTATTAGAGGTTTGCAAAACGGTTGGCAGACTTCTGTTTCCAATAACTTGTCATATCTTGTTGCAATCTAACTCAAATTTTGTACTTAGTAAAATCTAATTTGTGTGCCCAGAGATTTCCTCCCAATTCAAGGGACATTAATTCTGAATTTTGCAGTTTTTTGTAAGTGCAATAGATTTAACTTTAAACCTATTTTTTCTTTCATGATTATTTTTTTAACTCCTCTGATGGGAGCTGGAGAAGCGGGCCTCTGAGTAAACATTTGACTAATGTTTCTACTTTCTTTGAAGTAACAGCATGTAAAATTCTGATAACCAGATTATACCAGCTACAGACAAGAATTGTCCAGAAATTTGAACATTAAAAACCTGAAAACTGTTATGTGGAAAACATGTCCCCTGAATATTCAAATGGTCATTAACAAGACCGTGCTAAAAATATGGGATGCTGTAGTCTATTACATGGTACATTTATTGTTGCTGGGTATGTTCTCTAGATGCTTGATGACTCAAATGATGCTGGCCAATTAACACATTGCAACACAATATATTTGAAATGTATAGAAAGTGATTTATTCCTTTTCCAAGGGTCTTCTCACCTTGTACCTATGGGAGACATCTTTTACTTATACATAAACAGATATTAAATCTACCTTTCTGGTTGGATCCTATTTTGGCAAAAGGCACACCAAGCTAAGAATCTTGCCTTGATTTAGAGCTAACATCTCTAGTATATAATGTGAAAATAACGTTTTCTATTTTTTCTAGAAATCCACTTCAGTAATCCTACAGAGTAACATCTAATTTTTAAAAAGTCAGCTTTTGATATGAGCTGATAACCTTGTACCATTAAAATTCTGCACGGTTTTCCCATTATCTCCGGAAATTCATCCCCAGATGCCTCTAACATGGGAAATAAAAGACGGGAGAGGTTTCAGAACAGGCGAAGAATTCACGTAAACATTGCGCAAAGGAGACGCGTTTTTATACACGACTGGAAGGTTCATGTCCTCTTCGAGATGCCGTAGCGCAGAGGTGATGTGGGGGAAAGATGGCCCTTTTATGACTTGTGGACTTCAACTCCCAGAATTCCTGAGCTGTCTCAGGAATTCTGGGAGCCGAAGTGCACAAGTCATAAAAGGGCCATCATTTCCCCACCCCTGCCGTCGCGTCTCGAGGCTCTTAAGTCAAGTAACCTTAGCAACCAAACACGCTTGGTAACCGGGCTAGCAGGTGGCTGCTGTGGCTTCCTGGTCCTTTGAGAGGCCCATGGACGAATCCCACCGAGCTGCTTTGCTCACCGCCTCCTGCCTGCATATGCCGGTGAACCCGCGCACCAAAGTGCCGGCGGCGCTTTATGAAAGGGTATCAGAAAGAGCCTCGTTGGAAGATGGCGTAGGGCAGGTAGGTAGCTGGCTGGCTCGCTGGCAGGCTGGCTGGTTGGTGCCGCCGCCGCCGCCTTGTTGCTGCCGCTCCTGCTCTCTAGTGGCTGGAGGTGGAATCGAGAGACGGGATTTCTGCAGAAATGGTTTCCCGAGGCGTTCAAATCCCCCAGCGCAGGGGTTTGCAACCTCGGCTCTTTTATGACTCGTGGACTTCAACTCCCAGAATTCCTGAGCCAGCTATGCTGGCTCAGGAATTCTGGGAGTTGAAGTCCACGAGTCATAAAAGAGCCGAGGTTGCCGACCCCTGCCCCAGCGCCTTGGGTCACGCGCGTCATTCCCCAGCCGGCTAGAACGCGACAATAGCTTAATTATGACGATTAGGTGCCATCCGTCGCTTTTAGCGACCACGTAAGTAGATTTTCTCCCGACTGACTCTAACGTGATCCTTCAGCAATTCCAGCGGTGCCTTCAAAGCTACTGTAACTGAATGCATCCACCTTGCTGCTGGTCGTCCTCTTTTCTATAGTTTACCCTTCCTTTAAAGAACCTCGCCCAATCCTAATTTTGCCCCCTATTCAGTTTAATTGAATCCCGGGTAGATTATCCGTTTGGATAAGAATGCCATGTGATTCCAGCCTTATCAAGCCAGATCTTCCTAAGGATGAAAATATGATAGTGAAGGCATTTCTTTCCTCCCTTCCAAGATCCCTGAGAATTTTTCTTTGCCGCCTGAATTTTCTTAATAAAAATGCCTTTTGCACCATTTGCAGCACTGAACACAATTCTGCAGGCTGGCAGATTTGGGGGATTTTGTTACTGTGATATTAAAGTCCCTTTTAATGGAACCCCCCCCCCCTCTTCATTGTTGCATTAGAAGCCTGTTCCAAAATTTGCCTGCATTTGTCTTGGGCATATGGGAGAACTTCAGGTGTCAGCTCTTTATATATGATATATAGGAGATACTCTGTATTAACTTGCTGGAAATTTTGAACCATTTGTTATCCAGAATTATCTATTGATTTTAGGCTTTGTCGAGTTAATAATTTGGGTTAATCAGCATTGGGACTTTTATTCTGCAAATCCAAGCAAATAGAGAAGTTTTACATGTTTCTTAACTGTCCTTAGGACACTAAACTTATTAAATTGCCAGTTATTTAATAAATATAATTTTCTCAAAGAATTAAAACAAACATGGCCATCTTTTGTTTTAGGAATCCTTAAGTCCAGGGAGCGAATACAGTTCCATCATGTGTGCTGATTGTAAAGATTGGCTAGATCTCTCAAACATGTACCTCTCAAATCAGGAATATTATTTAAAGCTGGAAGAACTTAAGAATGCTCATCTGGAAACCATGGCAAAATTGGAAGAAATGTATCAGAATAAGCTGTTTCTAAAAGATGTTCAGCCTTTAACTGACACAGATGTGATGCATTGTAAGACATACAGGTAATTTTTACAATAATATACAGTTGTGAATTATCCTTTGTCTCAAAGTGGTTAAATATTGCATATATTAAATATTGATCATTGGAACAAAATATTGTTATTAAATATGTTAAATATATTAAAGGAATGTAAATAAGTCTGATGGAAAACAACACTAAAAAGAATACTTAGCTCTTGTAGACAACGACCTTAGCCTGAGCTGTATCCAGGTACCAAAAAAAACCACAAACAGAAGAAAGATTGAAAATAGATCATTAATTTTTCTGAATTTAAGTTCTGTTCTGTTTTGCTTTTAATTAGTGTTTGCTTCAAAATGTTATTGTGAAATATACAGTTGTGAAAACTATACCAGCCAGAATTACATTCTTGCAATTTACAGTGAGATGGATCCTTGATTTAGGAAATAGATCAAGAGACAAGAATTTCTTCTCATGCTGTTCTATAATTTTCCAGAAAGCTTGTACCACAGGAAATGTACTTCTCAAATCAGGAATATTATCTAATATTCTGGAAGAACGTAAGTTTCTCACCTGAAAACCATGGCAAAATTGGAAAACGTATATCAGGATTGAGTTTCTAAAAGACTTAACATTTAACTAACTGTGTGATTCAGTTAGGTAAGCAAGAGTAAAACAAATCAGTAAGAGAGAAGTATCTTTCTCAGACTTTATAGGTTGTGTAAAGGTTTAACAACACTGATTGTTTGACCAGTTCTAAAAAAAAAGAGAAGAGGGCATCAGACTGCTGATTTTCTCCCCTATTTTTTTTGACGTATAATTAAACATAATACAGGCTGTGACTCTGGCATTAAAAATTAATATAGAATATGACAGTATAACTAAAAACTGCCTCTTCATCATAGGTAGAAATGGAAACATTAATTGTAACTTCAACTAAGTATTGTCTTAGCAATGTTTTTGAGTTATTATACATATTAGCAAGAATAAAGTGTGGATATTAAGAGAGTAAGAGATGCCCAGTAAGATCAGATCAAAGGCTCATCACACTCAGCATCCCATATCTTACACTGGTCAATCAAAAGCTATGAAAAATATCAAAGAATAGATGTCATGCCTGATAATATGTTTATTTTGTTTTCTTTCTTTAAAAGTCCAAAACAGTGCAAATATTTGTATTACTGTAACTTCTTTTTATTTTGGCTGTGATTTTCACATTTCTAGATTTACATTTTATCAGTTGGATTAATGAATTTTACTGGAACTATAATTGTTAATTATAGCCTGACAGTGGGCATATTTGTACTCCAAGAAAAATATGGAGAAAGGAGCACACGATTCAGAAATCAACTTAACATTGTGTGAGAATTGGTATTCTTTTAATCTAAAGCAGAAGTCCCCAACCTTTTGGGCACCAGGGACCGGTTCCGTGGAGAGAAGTTTTCCACGGACCAGAGGGTGCATCCCACGGATGGAGCTTTGCTTGTTTGTGCGGACCAGTTGCTGTCATGCTGCAGCCCGCTACGGGTCCACGGACCGGGGGGTTGGGGACCGCTGATCTAAAGCTTAACATACTCATAAATAATTGTTTTAGACATTCTTTTTTATTCCGTTTGGCAAGAGGTTCCACAACTATTATTTAATCAGGTTAATTTGTGTCACAACTAAGCATTACCTTTTGTTATATTTAGATCGGCATGGGAAACTAAACCATTTCAACTTCAGAACATGCATAGATCGTTTTCTGCATCTGATCTGAACAGTTCATTCCATTCATTAAATTTCTCCGATGTGACTGATGAAACACTAGAGTTAGGAACAAGTGACAGTGATGTTGGATCACTAACACTGGACAAGACTGAAAATGCATGGGATGGCTGTTCTTTGGAGGATTATTCACTCAGCTCTAAAACTATTTTACCCAAATTAAATGTTTTGAAGCTAAGCAAGAAAAAGAAAAAGTGGTTCCCCAAAATCACAGTACCAGAACCTTTCCAGATGACTATTAGAGAAGCTAAGAGGAAGCAACAGAACATCAAGTCCAAGTCACTCATGGAGCTGGAAAATAACTTGCTGAAGAAGCAACTAGAGGAGGAGGCCGAGTGTCAAAAACAATTTAGAGCCAATCCGGCACCTGCACATGTTTTTGTCCCTCTTTATCATGAAATAATGCAGGAAAATGAAGAACGTAGAAAGTCATTTAGAGAAAGGAGGGGAAATTTCCTTCTAGCTACACAAAAGCCATTTCAGTTTATTGAAAGAGAAGCACAAAAGAAAGAACTGAGAAAAATGCAATTTTCCTCACCAGAAAAAGCAAAAATGTTTAAAGCTAAAGCAGTTCCTAAATTTGTTTCCAGTTCAGAAATGAGAGAGAAACTAAAGGAAGAAGAACTCTATAGAGACATTAGAATTCAAGTTAGATCTGAAGAGCTCCTACGTAATTCATCGCTTCCCAATAGCAGATTAGGAAATAAAGGCGCCATTAGGCCCAGGCTGCAAAACTGCTTCGAACAAAGTGAAATATCAAAATGCACGTCAAAGACCAAAGTTAAAGTCCCTGATTTTGAAACATTACATAAAAAATTCCAGAAGCAGCTTCAAAAACATAAGAATGTGAAAAGTACCACAATCAGTGAGCCTTTCAATCTCCATACACCAAATATTTTGTCCAATAAAGAGAAAATTCTTGAGGACATCGAGATGGATGAAGCAACATTAAAAGAAACACGCTGGCCTTATGTCTCTACAAGATGTCCCCCTCGAACTTTGGATGGAAGTTCATATCCTTCAGGCTGTGTACAATCTCCGTCTCCAAGAATTACAGCATCTACAAGAAAACGGCTAGAAGCCATAAGGTAAGCCCTTAATGTGCTGGGTAATTAATCCCAAGTTCTTTGTGGCAAGTAAAAACATGCAGATGTTGAAAATACTTGTTTTACAGAAGTATGGAAAATGTTTCCATGTCAAGGATGTTCCCGAATTGCCATTGGGACTGTTCTGAGTGTTAAACAAATCACATGTGAGAGATTTTAAAGATAGAATGGACTATTTTTTTCTTAATGTTTGAGGGTTCTACTTGTGCTATTCTGCTATTGTTCCTCAAGTTGAAAAAGGCATGTGGCTTTTGTTGTGAAACCACCTTGGTCTGCATTAACCAATGCTTCAGACTCCCAGCGTGTCATCCTAGTCTGTCAGTTCCTCGTCTATATGTCAGCCAGTCTGCAAACATTTTGAATATATCTACATCATCTACATCTGTACTTATATATCTGTCTGTATCTATATCTCTTATCTCTATATCTATATCCTGTACTTTTTTAATCTCAAACATGAGTGACTACTTACCAGCATTTAGGGCCATAGAAATCCGCTTAATTCTGCTTTTGAAAGGAAAATAGTTTTTGTTTAAATCCAAGCCTTGAAACCTGCAGACTCAGATAAGGAAAAGGAGCCTAAAAACTATTACAAATCTGTAAGAAACTGGGGAAATCCAAGGAAGCAAAGTGGATCCAGTTTTTCGGACTGTTTGTTTCCAATCAATAGATGTTGATAGGTGAATGTTTTTGACTAGAAATCCGGGTTAAGACTTTATGCTTTAATTTGGCTGTGCATACTTATGTATGCTTTATTTACTCTGATATTTCAGTTGTACTCTGATCTCTCTCTCTTTTTAATCTATGCCAGGCATGTCAAACTGCCAGCCCGCATGCCGGATGCGTCACACTGCAACTGCGCCCACCCGATTGCCGGCAATAGGGAAAAAGTCGTGATATGTCCTGCGACATCATGTGACGTCACGCGTTTGACATGCCTGATTTATGCAATTCCATAGTGTGGGAATGTGAGGGCCACAAAGATTTCCTGGTGTTCACTTTATTTTCAGTGACAGGAAAGCCAAGAAAAGAAATGTGTGATTTCTATTCCAAACACAGATAGTCCTCAACTTACAACCATAATTGAGCCTAAAATTCCACTGCTAGGCAAGATAGTTGCTAAGTGAGTTTTGCCCCATTTGCAACCTTCCTTGCCCCACTGAAGTGAATCACTACAGTTGTTAAGTTAGTTACACAATTGTTAAATGAGTCTAGCTTCCCCATTGAGTTTGCTAGTCAGAAAGTGGCAAAAGGTGATCACATGATTCCAGGGAAATGCAGCCATCAAATACATTGCAGTTGCCAAGTATCTGAATTTTGACCACATGACCATGGGGATGCTGCAATGGTTGCAAGTCTCTTTTTCCAGTGTAGTTGTAACTTTGAACAATCACTAAATGAATGGTTGTAAATTGAGGACCACCTGGACTCTTAATAATGAATAGAATTAAAGGTAAAAAATGCTTTTTGAACCACAAAATATGAAAAAAGTGGGTGAAAATAATTATTTTTATCCTACTATTCATTATTTGGAGTTCAAGCAACAAAATTATTTGTTGCAGGGGACCCAAGTTAATTTTTTGATAGCCACACCAAACTTTATAAACACTGAAATATCTCCCTCCCAATACCTGGGGTTTGCTATGTTATCCAAAGGTGCCTTACCAAAAGGCTTCAAAAGGGGTATCGAACTGCCGGTCTGCAGGCCAGATGTGTCACACGGAGGCCGCACCCACCCCAGCTCCAGCAAAGGGAAAAAAGTTGTGATACGTTGCGACACATCATGTGACGTGGCGAGTTAGACACCCCTGAGCTACAAGGTCAAAGAGACTTCCTAGACCAAATTTGATGGGGCTGAAATATTTGTCAATCACAACAAAATTCATTTGGTAATGGATTCAGATTCATGTATCAAATGCTACAATGTGATCTGTGGAAGTTTGGAATATATATATATATATAATGATCTGTCCAGGTGTTTTGAGAAAGAGGGCCACAAAAGCTGTTATGCCTTAGCCAGACTTAAGTTTATTTTCTTATTCAGGAAATCGGCTGAGGAAAAAAAGAAGGTTGAAGAAGAGCATAAAAGAAGAGAAGCAAAACAAAAAGAGAGAGCAAGAAAGCTACAAAGGCTTATAGCTACCCGGGCTGAGGCAAATGATCCACATCAGAGCCTAGCCGAGATGCTTAACTCAAAGTTAAAATTGTTTAGGTATTCTGCAATATATCCCCTGATTCCTGACCCCTTAGATACAGGATCCTTAGTTTAGTAGTAGTAGGCAGAACCATATAGTCTTTGCTCCTTCCATTTTTATTTTGCTAAAAGATTCATATTTAAATTCCATACCATTTCCATGTCATGGTATATTAAAAAAACAGGAAACATGAAAAACAGAGAATGAAAGAGTATCTGCAGGAACTGGAAGAAATTGAAGAAAGGGTGGAAAAGAGGCCTCTATTGTTGGAACAAGCTACACAGGTCATTGACATTATCTCTGATATTTCTCTCTATATCTATTTATGAAATTGCTATTTTTTCTTTGTATCTTGTGTTTAATAATTATTGGTAAGATCATGCTACTAATGCCACCTGTCGCGTCATTAGGCTTAACTTGATTTACCAGTGCCATTGCTTCCTGCTATGGTTGCTTAATGATTGTTTTAAAGTGGTTTCCACTTTTCTGACCCATTATATGTCATGATGCAGAGAACATTAAACGCTGATATTTTTCTCATTGTTTGTTGTTGATTTGCAGCAGCTGACAGCATTGAATCTGGATATATAATATGTTTGCCAGCTTAAGGCTGTGATTGAGAAGTTAAAACTTGTCAAGATGTAAAGCTGTCTGCTGTCTGAACAATTGATTTAGATTTCAGTCAAGTAACCTGCAGATTTGGAATCTTTTGTCTTGTAAAATAAAAGGAACACATGTAGAGTGATTTCTTTAAACGTGGAGATATCTTTCAGATGTATTAATTTTGTTTTCTTTTTAAATGTAGAAGAATGCCCGGCTAGCAGCAGAGAAGCATTATTCTGACTTGCTGCGAGAGCTGGGACTGTGTGAAGACTTTATTTCAAAGAAAGGCCAAACTGCTACTGAAGAGTTTTTGCAGGATTCCTACAGTAATAGCTTTGAAAGCTTGGCAGCAAATGTAGAAAGGTAAATTTTTAGCTTGGAAGCTTATAGTCCTATTTTTGAGCTTCCTAGTGTACTTCATTCTAAATATGAAATGTCCAGAGCTGGTTTTGATTAGGAAAAGCTGACTTTTCAGAGGAAGAATGCATAATATGCCAATAACAGACAAACAGCTCTTGAAGAGTTCTCTTGTTTTGCTTTCTATGTTTTTAGTGTACAGCAGGGATCCCCAACACTCTGGTCACCGCCCAGTACTGGGCCGTGGCCGATTTGGAACCAGGCCGTGCAAGCGTGCTCAGCTCCCACTTGTATTTATTGCTCCTTTCCTTGCTAGCCATTGTTAATAGCCTGGTTGTTCAGGGACATAAAAACACCAAGAATAACTGCACATATCTTTGTGTATTATATTTATTTATTTCAGCATACTTTTTTATATTTGGGAAAAGTTTATTGTATCCTTTAAGCTGACTAGAATAAAAATTTGGGGAAAGACCCATTTCCCATACATAATTCATTCCACTTTATAAGCCTGAAATCAAGTTATCTTATAGGATGTGAGGGCGATCTGGCTGCGACGTCTGTCACCCCATTGATCGCCAGGGTTGATTCGGCTGATCTGGCTGGCTAGGCGGGTGTCCCCTTCCTCCCTCACCGCTCCATGTGCATCCCTCCCAAAGCTGCGTGCTTGGTGGTAGAGGACAGCCATCCCAGATAGAAGGAGTGTACTGATCTTCGGTCAAGGATATACGAAGTTATCTTATATTGCTTTTTTAAAAATAGAATTTTAAATTGAAAAAGCAGGACAAATGTAATGAATTGTAATAATGTAATAAGTTGTTCACTCATAAAATAGTTTATCTTTTTCTACCAAACTTATAACATTCAGCAGTTTAAAGTTAAATTATTGGTCTGCCTCTGAAACAATGAAAACCAATTGCCAAGCTTGAAAAGGGGTCTCTCTGGCCTTCCACTCTCTGATGTAATGTGTTTTGAAAGCAATACATTATTATTCAGTGGACCTATTGTTTCCCCATTTCACCCAGTGATAAGAATGAACATGAAGAAAAAAAAGAATCTGAAGAAGATAACTCCCAATTGCTGTCAGCTCAGCATAGTGGGGAGGAGGAGGAGAAGGAAGAAGAGGAAGAAAAAGAGGAAGAAGATGAAGATGCTGCCACTCAGTCAGATCATGCTGATCAAGCAACTCCTGAGCATGCAAGTGAAAATGATTGCAAAGATTCAGTAGAAAAATCCAGTGATTATGAGGGCTGATTAAAATATATTGCTACTACTCTTAGTCTCGATGCTCATAGTTTATTTATTGCACCTAACACAGATAGTCCTTGGCTTAGGACAGCTCCTTTAGTGACCGTTTGAAGTTACATCACTGGAAAAAGTTGACTTATACAATTTGTCACATCTATGACCGTTGCAGCATCCTCATAGTCACATGATCAAAATCTATTGAATCTAAGGTATAAAACAGGCATATACATAGAATGAAGGCTACTGCTAAGCTTGTAAGCCACCCTGAGTCTTCGGAGAAGGGCGGGATATAAATGGAATTAAAATAAAATAAAATAATGGAATTAAAATAAAATAAAATAAATAAAAATAAAACGAAAAGAAATCACTGATTTCCAGTGCTGGTTGTGTTTTAACATGTTTTTTAAATTCACAAATAATCCTTAGGGTACACTTTATTATGGTGTAGCAAACATTATAATTTCTCAGATTGTTATCTTTTGTTGTAAAAATGTACCTGTCTACTGACATAACTGGTGATTATAATCACATCTCATATGCATTCCTTTCTGACTGTTCTTAATGTTGTTGTATCTTGATCTTTTTTTTAATGATGTACATTTTGACTAAAAATCTTTATTGCTTTGAAATAGTTTTTTCTTTTAAAAAATAAGAAATTCTGGATGTTTTACAATAGAGTATAGTGAATATTTTTGATTGAATTGCACTGAGAAATAATTAATTATCCAAAACAATAGCATTACAAACTTCTCTCAAATTACCCATGAACTTGCAGGTATGCTGTTTCAGCCTCCATTTTCCTTATGTGGATAATAATGCAATTTTTCAATATGTAAATGCTACACACCTTTGCTCAAAATGTAATTTCAGCAACCATAGACCTGGGAGGATCAAGTATTTCCCAATTGATTTTTGAAAATGTGCAATATGTTATGCTGGATTTTTTTAAAAGTTTGTTTCCATAAACAAGAGATTTGATTGGAAAGGATATTGAAAGGATATTGTTAACAAATAATGACATTGTGAATGAGGTTGGAAAAGGAGCAAGTATAGTACTGAATATTCATGAGCAGTACTTTCTAGCATTATGCACCTGCCTGTGACTACACAAAGTACTTGTGCCTGTTTCTAGCCCTCTGGCTGGTGCAGCAAGGCTTCCCCAGCTACTGTGGGAGCTAGGAGAGAGGTACCGCTGCTTTAACCAATTGCAGAGAGGCTATGTTTGTGCTGCCATGAGTTCTGATTTAGCATCTCTTATGAATCTAATCCAAATTACTGCACAGTCTTATGCTCTGTAGGCTTAACAATAATTTGACTAGAGCAGGTGTCCTTCAGTACATCGATCCCTTCAAGTTTGATTATTCATCGATCCCCAAAATTTATTATTTGAAAATAATTTACTAAATATTACTATAATTGATAGCATTATGAATAATAATAACCGTTGGACGGTCCCTTGGGAATCAATATTGAATGCTTGGGGAACCCTAGGGGGTGTAGTGGCCTTGCGGTTAATGCATTGGGCTTGTCAGCCAAAAGGTTGGCAGTTTGAGATGCAATTACCATGTGATGGGGTGAGCTCCCGTTCCCGCCCCAACTCCTGCCAACCTTGTAGTTCAAAAGCATGCAAAAGCAAGTAGATAAATAGATACCACTTTGGTGCAAAGGTAACAGTGTTTCGTGTGCTTTAGCATATAGTCATGCTGGCTACATGACCATGGAAGCATCTTTGAACAATGATGGCTCCCTTGGCTAGGAAACAGAGATGAGCACCGCCTCCTAGAGTCAGACACAACTGGCCAGGGAAACCTTTCTTGGACCTAAGGCAAGACAGAGACACAGAGGCATAGGATATTTAGCAGATTAAGCTTGGAAGAGGAAGCTTGGAGTAGAAGAGGAAGTAGCTCCAGATAGGAAAAAGAAGTCAGCATTTGTGTTTCTCATTAACTGTAATATATAATAGGTAGCTGTAGGATGCCTGTGATAGCAAATTCTTAGTTAATTTTTTTTAATTATGTAGGATTTCACTGACCATTGTAAAATCTTCAGTTATGCTCTTGATCTTGTCACTGACAAATATAAGCACTTGATTTGTAATTATTTCCATTTTAAAAAGTTCTTCCCTATCTTCATTTATATACATCTGGGAGATCTGTGTTTTTTTGAACATCATGTTCCACTAAGATTTTTTTTTCCAGATAGAGATTTTCTATTTCCTGCATTGTGACCTGAGTAGCAACAACATCCCTATCAGTACAGCTACTGGATGTATGATTTCAGAAGACAGTTATTTTTCTGTCATGTTTATCTCAGTGTAAATATACATTGCCTAAAGCTCATTTGATATTTGGAACACCTGATTGTTGTGTCTAATGTACTATACCAGACATGTCAAACTCGTGACGTCGCACAATGTATCGGGACACTTTTGCCATTGCGGGCAATGGGGTAGTTGTGGCTTCCACGTGACGCATCTGGCCTGTGGGCCGGCAGTTTGACACCCCTGTACTATATGAAGAAAGGACAATGTAAATCCCTACCTTTACCACCACTGCTGTCCCACCTATAGCTCCACTTAACCCCTTTTCTAATATTCATGATGGAGAAAGGGGCATAGTGCACCACACATTCACCACCTTTTAATAACTGCTATAAAGTACAATATTATACCAATAAAAGATAATTCTTGAGATTGTGAAATAAGGTTTGAGGAGAAAATAAATTTACTCATTGACAAACTGTACCATACAAGTGTTTTCTTCCATACTAGTATTTGTAATCTTCCTCAAAATGTAATATAAATGATTATTAATACTCAACATGTCAGGCAATCCTTTTTGTAAACGGTATGCTCCCTACAGTCTCAAAGACATCAAATATTCCTATTTTGCAGTACATACTTTAGAATATCAGAAAAATACAAAAAAAAAACTATAGATGTGTTCATGATATCACTAGCAGACAAAGGAGAATTAAGGCAGACTACACCCTTTTTCATTTAATGGCCAATCCTATAATACACTTTAAATTTCTATCAGATTTTTCAATATAATCAAGGAATATTTGCCATTCAACATTAAACCTACTAATTAAATTCTGATTAAAACCTGCAATCATGCTGATTTCAGCTGAATTTTCTACTTAGGTATGTTAAGAATAGTAGTTTTTCAATCTTGAAAATAGCCGATTTGAACAGGATGTCTTTCTGAGTGACATTCAGATTAATAACAGAATCTCCTTTTCTCAGAAATTCAGAAATGGCTAACTAAATTTAATGGAGCTAACTCTCCACAAAGCCATAACTATTTATGTACGTGCGCTTAAAAGCTCATTTCATCAAAACAAAGCTTCAGAGGCTTTTTTTATAATTTAGGAGGAAAGTCTCCAGACTGCATTAAGCAGCTCTCTTTTATCAAGATGGAGAAATGCTTGCACATGTATTTCTTTTTTTTGGGGGGGGGGGGAAGGGGAAGGCCTTCTTGTGGGCTCTGCTGTCTTAAGACTTGCAGATTTCAGAAAAGCAAGGTCAAGTAAAAATTCTCTAGCTGCTGACTTCCGGTTTCCTGTTGAGCAGCGAAGCAGTTGAGGATTCAGAATGCTGAGCCCTTCAGCTGAATTTCTGTTTGGGGACCCTAAATGGGTCAGGAGCCACCCCGGAGAGGTGGCAATGAAGGAAGGTAGTCCCAGGGACCTAGGAGAGACCACGGTCTCCCTGATCGGTCCAGGAGAAGCCTACCAGACACCAACAGAAGAAAGGTTAGTTAACTCCATTGTCAAGCCCAAGCTGCAAACAATGGAAGTCAAAAGCCCTACTTTAAGCTGATTGTAAACAGCTCGTTTGAATCTGGGTAAGAATATTGATTTTCTCTATCCTATCTACTTTCCTGAAGAAGAGAATTCCCAAAAATAAAAGACCTCCGAGAGAAGGAGGGTCCCCCCCTCGACCTTTTGGCTATTGGAAGCAGTGAATTTTACCCTTTAGGGAGGGAAAAGATTAGAAAGATCTAAAAAATGAACCAATGCTGACATCTACTGATGGACGAGGATTATTTGGGGACAAACTTCTGTCTCTGACCTTCAAAGTTCTCAATAAACACAGCTGTGTAGATAAAGTGAGACTTACAAATCTTAGACAATGAATACCTCAGAAGAGGAAATATATGATAAACTGCAACCATTTCAAAGGACAATGATCTTAAATTACAAAGAAATACAGAACAACTTTGAAAGTATGAATCAACTTATCTCCAATTTAATTCCACTTCAAGAAAACTCTCAGGAAAATATAGCAGAGATGACCGAACATAATTCTGAGGATAGAGACTTAAAGATGGAACCTTATAAAACAAAAGAATATGATTTAATTCAAGTGGAAGAAAAGATAACTTACATTTCAATGCTTCAAAGCAATTTTGAGAATAAGAAAAAGGACTGTTTTTTCCTATTCTTCTGAAAAAAACTGAAATTTAAACAAAAGCAAATGTTTTATCTATTTAAATGTGACAATAAGAAAAACATAAAAATGTGTTTTGAATGAGAGTTAAAGGATTAGATGATTAGAACTATTAAATGGAATGTTTAAAGTTTAAATAGATTAAATACATTCTTAGTTATGGTAAAAAAGAAATTGAGGGAATAAATATATATTAAATTAGGAGAGATACATATTTTAAGTCATATGTTATTTTTTGTATCCTAGTGCTCCTATCTTTTTTTTGTTTCCCTCTTTCTTTTCTTTCTTTTTTTCTCTCTTCTTTTTCCCCTCTCTTTTTGTCCATTCCCTAAACTAACCTAATCCTAAACTAAATAAATATATTAAATATAATAAATAAATAGATAAATTTGTAAATAAATAGGTAAATAAATAAATAGATAAATAAATATAAATAAACAAATGTGATATTAAACAAGATAAATAATGCCTTAATGCCCTAAACTTAACTAATCCTAAACTAAAAAATGTAATAAATAGATAAATAAATAGATAAATAGACATATAAATAGGTAGATGAATAAATAAATAGGTAAATAAATAAATATAAATAAACAAATGTGATATTAAAAAAGATAAATAAGGAAGAAAATAAATGTAATTGATGCGTTTGGTGGAATCAGAGGATGAAGTAAGAAGAAAAATACCTTAGAAAAATTAGTGCCACTGAAGAAAGCAGGGAGATTTTTGGAGAAATATGCACAATTAAAACTGAAAAAATGGTGCAGAGGTGAGAGAGCAGAATTGGAGATATTCTTGCTTTTGCAAGAAGCAACTTTCCCTTTCTCCAGCCCCCTTTTCTCCAGCTGTTAATTGTTACTTTTGTATTTTAATCCTACTTTGGACATTATTAACTCGTATCTCTTTGGATCATAATAATTGTTATCATTGCTAGTGAAACAAGTTCCCCTATACACTTTTCCATTCATACAGAGTCAGTAATTGAAATATGAGAATAAAGTATATTTTCCCCAAACGTCTGCCATTAGAGCTTGACGTAGCAGCAGCTTTCCTCCCTCACATCCACTCCCAGACCAATTCAGGGGTACAGAAAATGATACGACAATGTCGGACATAACACAGCAATTAGGTTCGCAGCATATTGTCAACAGTAACATCAGTGGGACTTCTTGATTTTGGTTTTTGACTTCCTAATAGTCATGTCCCATAATTCTTTGGTTTCCAGAGTACAAGGTATCAGTCTGCTTCTCCTCAGCATTGAGGATGCAAAGACGTCAGAGAAGTCTGTCACGCCCAGTTGCAAGGGTGCATGTGTAAAATTTCCCAGGCCTAACAAATATAATTCTCAGGCACCTGCTATCCATTGTAATCACTGGTAAGAGATGGGAGTGTGCATCGAGGGAGACGCTGCTGGCATTCCCGGGCTCTCAACTTCACCCCACGTTTCTGCCATGTTTTACCAGGAGCCTCAGAGATTTACCTATCCTTCACCTACACTCGGATGTGGCCCTTCGCTCATGGCTGGTGCTGCCTCGTGGTACCGGCAGTCTTCGGGAGGGATGGGGCGTTTCAGCATGTGTGGAAAAGTGGGAGCGTGGCACATATGAAGTTTGGCACTTTGAAATGTGATGTCATTGTGATTGGGGCCCTTGGGTGACCTGCAGAAAGTGTCGCTTATCTTTCCCTGTGTTGCAAAGCCAACTTGCCCTCCTGCGATGCACCTTGGGAAGCACACAAACATTTCCTATAAAAGGGCTGGTGTCTTGGCAAGCGAAACTGCTACTCTGTAATAGCATTGTGGTCTCCTGGCTACTGTAACAATGCCATATGATAACAACAACAAAAACACCCCTAAACCTTAGCGTGGGGATAGCCTGCTGCACGTCCTTCTGATTAGCTACAGTGCCTGGGACATACCTCCTTCCCCCCACCAGCTGGACACTTCCCTGGCAGCCATGTTATCCTAAGCTCCTGTGTTTTGCTCTTGTGTTTTGCGCTGGACAGCAGCTGCCATTTTGTTTTATTATCTTATGCATGTAAACCTTGTGGTGGGATAACGATGGCCCGTTAGACCAATGAACTTGCATCAAGCAATGTTTTATCACCCGGTCCAGAAGTTCAACCCATACTTTTCCCTGGGGTCACCTTTTTAATTTCTTCCCAGGCTGGATCAAGCATGCTCCTATTGGTGTTTCTGATAAAGAATTATCTTTATGAGCATTTTGTAACTTGGTTTAAATATAAATTATTCAGAATAAATTTTGGGTTAAGATTGTGTAATATATTTCTCGCTTTTTAAAAATTATTTTTGTTACTATTTTTAATATCTCTTGTTGCATGGGTAATTTTTAAGTTTTACTCGCGTGCTATTAATACTTTGTAAGAGTGAATCCAGCAATTGTAATTTATTTAACAGATTGCAGTAAAATGTGAACCGCATTAGGTGCCAGTTTGTTTTCCGGTCCAATTCAATGCGATGGTTATCACCTTTAAAATCCTTCATGGCACAGGATCAGTTTACATAAGGAAGTGCCTTGTCCCACCTCGTCCCACCCAGTTAGGGGGAAAGGGTATGTTACAGACCCTGTCAGTTAAAGAATTTCTACTGGTGGGATCCAAGAAGAGAACATTCTCTGCCATTGCCTCCCTCCCATTGAACATCTTGCCTCCAGATGTGAGGTTGGCCCCCACTCTCCCAGCCTTCTAACGAGTATGAAGACCTGGCTCTGCCAATTCATGTGGGGATCAAAGAGCAGCGTGCCACTTTTGGAGGACCTGGTGTGAGCCTGAGAGAAAGTCCCTCCTTCTCATTCAGTTTTCATTCTGTTTCAATTCTTATCTTTTATTGCATGGAAAGGTTCTTTCTCAAAAAATTTGGAAATCGTACTCATTGCAGTGTATTTTTGGCTGACCCTTAAATACCTGAGATAGCTTCCTTGTTGGGTCTTCTGGCATTAACGTTGTTCCTCATAGGGGAAAATACTTAACACAGTTAAGGTCAGGCATTCCCAATGACACAAAAGTGAAGAATAAATGAACATATTAGCCGTATCCCTCTTAAATTAGATCCTGGGAGAGGGAGGGAGGGAGGGAGGAAGGGAGGGAGAGAGAATTTAAATAAGTCAGGGTCAAATTAGTTTTTATAAAGGTGGTGTTGGTTTGTCTTCTTATGTAGGGTTCATGAGTCTGTAGTATGTGCTAGAAATCATTTCATGCCTGTAAGTGCCCTCCTTTGCAGGACATTGAATAAAAATAAATTCAGCTATAGGTTACCTTTCCCGCTCTTTCAAAAATAGCTTTCAAAAAGATTTTTAATTTTTTTTTCATGAATTGTTCTGAAATTTTCACATTAAAATTAGGCTATAACATTCAGACATGAAATAGGAGATTTTAGACAGAATGCCCTCTCTAATGCCATTACAAATAGAGCTTATATATTTGCTTGAATTTCTTCATAGTCTGTTATTAAAAATATTGTTCTTTAGTGTGAATTTGGAAGAAGTATTTTATATCCAAAACATAGGTTTTATCTATCTCTAATTAATTTTTCTAGTGTCAAGCTCACTACAAAATGTTCTGCAGCTACTCACTTGAAGGCTATTTCTCCAATTAAATGTCATTAAATGACACATTTGGCAGCTTTGGTACGATTCCTAGCTTTGGCTTCAGAGCCCTAGTCCATTCCCCCCTTCTTTTCTGCAAGCATAATAATTGTAATAAGGTAGAACTTAAGTACCATCAAATATCTGAGTAAATAAAGGAAGAATATATGATCTCTTCCCTTCCCACAGAGTAGTTACTAAAAACATTTATTTGCAAACATTGGGTAGCTATTCTTTAAGATCTTATTGAACACAAGCAAGTTATTGTAAAACACTGCTATTACTCAGCTCTATATGCGGGTAACAAAGAAATCAAAAAGGGAAATGTATTCATTTTGAGTGCTTACTTAGTGCTAAGCTAAGTCTTCTTGCTCCCCCTACTTAGTTCTATGTGCTTTGCATGTTGTGGAGTAGAAAATAAAAAAGAAGATACAACATTACAAAATGTATGGGATACAGCCAAAGCATACATAACAAAAAAAACCCCTAAAAGAGACAACAATGGTTAAGAGAAGTATTTAAAAAATTAGAATTAGAACTACAAATAAACCCACAAAAGAAAATATTGAAAAGAGAAATGGAAATAATAAAACATAGATTAAATTTAATAGAATCAGAAAAATTGGCATAGCAAATCAAAAGGGCAAAGCAAAACTTTTTTTGAAAAGGCAAATAAACTATGAAGATGGTTAGCTTATAAACTTAAAAAAACAGGAGAAAAAATGGATAAACAATTTAGTAGATGAAAAAGGCTGTTTACAATTTAAAAATGAAGCAATAAAAAGATAATTAAAGAATACTATGAAAAACTGTATGTTAAGGAAGAAATTCTTTGGGAGAAAATGACTCAATAAATGGAAGAAAATAATTTACCAAAAAATTCCTGAAAATTTCAAGACTATGTTAAATGAAAAAATAACAACGATGGAACTGACAGAGGCAATAAAAAGACAAAAAAATGAAAAAAAAAAACCACCAGGACCAGATGCAATCCCAGCAGAGTTTTATAAATGCTTACAAGATACATTAAGTTTACCATTGAAAGATGTATGTAATGAACTTTTATTGGAGGCAAAACTCCCAAATACATGGACAGAAGCAAAAGAGGACTCAGACATGACACAGATAAAAAAACTATAGACTGATATCACTATTAAATGTGGACTACAAAATCTTCACTTCAATAATAGCTGAGGGACTGAAAAGATTTTTCATTGAATTTATACATCCAGACGAAAGCAGATTTTTGCCAAAGAGACAAATAAAAAATAATTTGAGAGTAATATTGGACATATTGGAATATAATGAACTGCATCCAGGGAAACAACTGGCATTAATATTTTTAGATGCCCAAAAGGCATTTGATAATGTTTCTTGGCAATTTATAATTCAACAAGTAAAAACAATGGACTTTGGACAAAACATTATAAATATGATTCAGACAATATATCAGAAAGAAACAGCAAAAGTGATTGTAAATGGGGATTATACAGAGAATTTTGATATACGAAAAGGCACAAGACAAGGATGTCCACTATTCCCACTACTATTTATCTTAACTTTGGAAGTTTTAAATAAAAACATTAGGTAAGATCCAGAAATTAAAGAATTGAAAATAAAAGGTGAAACCTATAAATTGCAAGCATTTGCAGAAGATTTGGTATTCATTCTAGAAGAACCTTTAGAGATGATTCCTAAACTGTTGGAAAAGATAGAACAATTTGGAGAGATAGCAGGACTAAAGAAAAATAGAGAAAAAATCAAAGTGATTGTTAAAAATTTTATAGATAAACCAAAAATATCAGAAAAAATAGCCTTGCAAATAATCAAAAACATCAAATACTTGGGAATATATCTGACAACAAGATGTTCAACAATAAACAAAGATAACTATATTAAATTGTTAAATCAAATAAAGCTTGATTTGGAAAAATGGAAAAATCTGCAACTGTCGATGTTAGGAAGAATTCCTATGGTGAAAATGAATATATTACCAAAAATACTATTTTTGTTCCAAACAATACCTATAAAACTGGAGAAAAAAATTCTTTGAAGATTTAAACTCTCCAATTCAAAAATTTATCTGGCAAGGAAAGAAAGCTAGAATTAAATTGAAAATGTTACAAGAAGCTAGGGGAAATGGAGGTTTTGGCTTGCCAGAATGGGTTTTATATTATCAAGCATCAGTACTAACATGGGTAAAAGAATGGATAACTCTTAGAAATAAAAGATTGCTTTACTTGGAGGGACATGACCTACAACTTGGTTGGCATGCCTTTTTTATGGTATGGGAAAAATAAAATACATAAATACTTCCAAAACCATTATATTAGAAATGCACTATTATTTCAGGAACAAAGATGACCAGCCCCTAGCCCCAATAGTCAATGTGTGATGGTGTTTAACAGCCCCAGGCAGTCATAGCAGCAATAGTTAATGATTTCACAGTGACCATTTGGAAACAAGTGGGGTGGGGAAAACCCTGGCTCCAGGCAGCAATAGGAACATGAACAAGGTAGTCAGTGTTCTGCAGTAACAGCTCGCCCCACCAAGGCAACTCCCCACAATGTCTATAACTTGCACAAGTAACAATAATCAAAGTTCGGATGGCTGCTAGTCTCCAAAGCAGTAACGACCAGCCTCTCCTTCTCTTTTGTCGTCGCTCGCAGTCTCAGGTCTCGTTGGTGTCAAAACCCCTTCCCCCTTTCCTTTATTGTTAAAATCTGAATTTATCAACCCCTGCAATATTCTCTCTCCTCACTCTCTCTCTTGCTTCCACTCAGGATATTCCCCCTGCGAAAGGAAGCAGTAAATTTCCACCTTCTCTCTCTCTCTTAATCTCTTCTTCCCTCTCCTTCACAGAAAGGGATCAGCTAAAACCGCAAATCCATCTTCAACTTCACCTGGTCTTTCTCCAACAACAGCAACCCCCACCCCCTTTCTTTCCTCCCTTTTTTTTCCCTTCCGCCCGATCCATGCCCACCACACCCAAAACTAGCAGCAACAGTCTGAGCTTCCCTCTCCCTGGGCAGGCTCCTGCAAAACCTTTCAGCCAGCCCCACTAGACTAACATGGGGAAAAAATAAAATCTAAGATCTATTTGAAAATTCCAGGATGGATCTCAACAATGGAAGCATTTGAACATCCAAATCTAGTCAGTCTTGATAGAATATGGATATATAAAGATATTCTAAATTCTGAAGGGAACTTAAAATCTTTTAAGCTCTGTAATGTCCTTTTTAATAAAAATTATATCAAGATTGTATTCAAGATTGTCCTCACCATGGATTTGTGTCACAGCAATTTCATACTGGCAGTTCTGTTTTCAGTGAAGAAAGAGTTCAACCGTAAACGGGGTCATCCTGAGATGGTTAAGCAGAGTCAGATTCGGTTAGTAGTTGGATGGGAAGCCATGAAAAACTTCTAGGGCTAGGTTGAACAAGATTGGGAAATTAAAAACACATAAAAGGTGGCAATACAAGGCTATTTCCATATGTTGGCAAGCAAACCATATAGACTTATCTCCACTGTCACTAGGTGTTGAGTCTAACCAGTGGTGGGATTCAAATATATGAACAATGAGTTCTCTGTGTGGATGCCACTTTCGAAAGTCCATTTAGGGCCTGGGCAACAAAAAATTAGCTACCGGTTCTGCCGAAGTGGTGTGAACGTTTACGGTTGAACTCTTTCTTCACTGAAAACAGAACTCCCAGTATGAAATTGCTGTGACACAAATCCATGGTGAGGACAATCTTGAATACAATCTTGATATAATTTTTATTAAAAAGGACATTACAGAGCTTAAAAGATTTTAAGTTCCCTTCAGAATTTAGAATATCTTTATATATGAAGCTGATTATCTAGACCCGTTCCAATCGGGTTTCAGGCCCGGGTACAGCACGGAGACGGCATTGGTCGCTCTGGTGAATGATCTCTGGAGGGCCCGGGACAGAGAACATTCCTCTGTCCTTGTCCTATTAGACCTCTCGGCGGCTTTCGATACCATCGACCATGGTATCCTGCTGCGGCGTCTCAGGGGATTGGGAGTGGGAGGCACAGTTCTTCAGTGGTTCTCCTCCTATCTCCTGGGACGCTCACAGTCAGTGTTGGCAGGGGGGCAGAGGTCGACCCCAAGGACTCTCGTTTGTGGAGTTCCTCAGGGGTCGGTCCTCTCGCCTCTCCTGTTCAACATCTACATGAAACCGCTGGGTGAGATCATTCGTGGTTTTGGAGTTGGGTATCATCAGTATGCCGATGATACCCAGCTTTTCATTTCGACTGCAAACCACCCCAGTGATGCCCTCGATGTGATGTCCCATTGCCTGGAGGCGGTTCAGGTCTGGATGGGGAGGAACAGACTTCAGCTCAACCCTGACAAGACTGAGTGGCTGTGCATTCCGGCATCCCGGGACATTCAAAATATTCCACCTCTCTCTATGGGGGGTGTGAGTTTTTACCCCCCGTGGATAGGGCTCGCAACTTGGGAGTCCTCCTAGATTCACAGCTTACCCTGGAAGACCATATAGTAGCCGTGACTAGGGGGGCTTTCACCCAGGTTCACCTGGTGCGCCAGTTGCGGCCCTATCTGGACCGGGATGCCCTGTGTACGGTCACTCATGCGCTCGTGACCTCTCGCCTGGACTACTGCAATGCTCTTTACATGGGGCTTCCCTTGAAGACCACTCGGAGGCTCCAACTGGTACAGAATGCGGCCGCGAGAGTTGTCTTGGGAGTTTCCCGGTACTCCCATGTTACACCTTTGCTCCACGAGCTACATTGGTTACCAGTTGTCTTCCGGGTGAGATTCAAGGTCTTGGTTATGATCTTTAAGTCCTTACATGGCATGGGTCCAGGGTACCTCGGGGACCACCTGCTGCCGGCGTCAACTTCCCCCCGCCCTGTGCGTTCCCACAGAGAGGGCCTCCTCAGGGTGCCTCCGGTCAGAGAATGTCGACTGGTGGCCCCCAGGGGGAGGGCCTGTGGGCGCTCCGGCTCTATGGAACCAACTGCCGGTTGAGCTCCGGATGGCACCGGACCTTCGCTCCTTCCGGCGCGGTCTGAAGACCCATTTATTTGAACAAGCTGGTCTGGCCTGATGGGGGACGTTAGGGTTTTTAATGGGTTTCTTATATTGTTATTGTTTTTTATCAGGGCACTTGTTTAATTCTCTTTTAATTTTTGTATTTGCTATTTATATATGCCCTGTTCACCGCCCTGAGTCCTTCGGGAGAAGGGCGGTATACAAATTTAATAAAATGAAATGAAATGAAATGTAATGAAACTGGCTGAATCCCACCACTGAGTCTAACAACAGGGTGTTTGTTTCCAAATGATATTGAATTTGTGATGTTTAAGCTCTGCATTACAAGGTGGGTTTTTTTATGTAATCATTTTTGTTTTAAGTAGAAAACTACTAAAAATTATCCAGAAGATTCACAGCACTGAGGAAGACTTTGTTTAAAATGTCTGGTTTAAGCGTGTCATCAGGGATATTAGACTGCTTTATGAAGGTTATATTTTTATAATATTTTGATAGATGATTGTTATATCAAATTACAAAGACACATAAACAGATATATAGATACATATACACAATATATTGACCAATCAATGAGGCATTTTGCTCTTCTGCAGAATGTATTTATTTGTTTGCTTATTTAATTATTTATTACATTTATAAAGCTGCCCATCTTTCAATCAATTCTGGGTGGCTACCAATCAAAAATTAAGTCATATAAAATCATATCAAACTATGAACCATAACCAATGAAAACATTAAAAACACCAATCCTGGCATATACTTTGCATGAATGGCATCAGATCAGTTCTAGATTAGATTTACTATAAGCATTTAAGAAATCCTTGTGGAATAGTTGGAGTGCAAAGAATTTTGGTGATGTTATTTTCAGGCCTTCAGTATTTTCTTTTAACCAACCTTGCATCGTGGCACTTTTTTTGATGCTACATAGGCCTGTGATGTTTCCTGTGACCCTTTGAACTTGCAGATTTCATCCCTAGCCTCTACTCCTGCTGATGCTTCCCTTAGGCATTCCTAGGACGTTCATGCAAAGTACATGAAATCAAATGTCAAGTAAGAATTTGCTGATACTAAACAATGCCATGATTTTAGTAGGAATTTAGATTTTTCAGGCAGAAATGAGAGATCCACTATATTATTTCATTGTGGCAGGAGCAAGAAGCAGGGCAGTTTGTCTTCAGGTAATTATTGTTGCAGCCTTGTTTCACTAAGTCTTTGCAGTTTGTGAACTTATCTTCATGTGTGCAAGGATTTGCTGAAAATTTTAAAAAGAGAGGAAACATGAATAAAAGTGAGATATCACCAAAAGTACAACTGCTAGGGACTGTTTTACAATTGTATGCAAAGTTTTAGAACTCAGAATCAAATATATGTATTTTTAATAGGATGATTTGTAGCTGAAGATTTTTAAAATTGAAAATAGTACTTAGATTATTATTTTAGAGTATATATTAGAGTACCTATATGCAGCTGCTGAATTATTACTTTCATCAATAGTCCTGAACAAAATTCAACAAAAAGCTGGTATGGATTTTAAGTTTTTCCAAAGCTGAAATGGATTGATATCATCCTCGTCTTCCATGATTCAATTGCTTGGGCTCATCAACCACTAGTGTGGGAGCATATAGGAGCACAATTGAGGCAACTCTGGATGTCTGGTTATCTCACGATAGCATGCTTCATGTATGTGGTGATCCAGATGTCTTGCCTAGGCCTGTCTTACTGGATTGCTAGCTATCTTCCATTAAACCTGTTATTCTACCTAGAGACGATTAGCTCTTCATATGAAATCTGTTCTTTGCTGACATGACATGACCTTTTAAAAATGTTGGTTTAATAATTGACCTTTTAAAAAAAAACTTACTGCATAGTCCGTTGTCACAAGCTGAAGGACAGTCCCCACAAGGTGGCCCTGATGTATATGGAGTAGCAGTTTTACCTTGCATGTTTCCTCTGGAATGAAAAAGAGGAACAGAACAGAACATTATTACTGTTCCATTTGTGATTGCTGAAACTCCCAGGCCATTTCAATAGATAATTAACTTTGGTTGCCTTGTCTTGGTTTCTTTGAATTGAGTTTCCAGTTTTGAGAGAGCAGACAGCACCCACCTGACTTCTGAAGTCTTCTCCGAAAGGGAGTAATCCCTGTCAACGTTTGTGAGAGAGCAAAAAAGGATTTTCCTGGCTTGTTAAAGAAAGAATTGAGGGAAACTCTGACTTCCTCCTAATGTCTTCCTTCTTCCCCTCTTTCATTTCTCCTCCTCTAACATTCTCCTTCTCCCATCTCTCTGTCTTTCTTAATTCTCTCTAAGCAACACAGAAAGGATTTTCCCCTTTCCTGCCAATCATATGCCACAATCGCTTGAGGATGCAAGTCTGCCTTCTATGCCTGCCATCCATGCTGTCTCTCTGCAGGTTATTTGATCCATGTTTTTTCCCATGTATTGCCCATAGTTGGAGAGGGACCATGTGACAAAACATGTGACTGTAGGTTGAAGATTTCCAGTTCCGTTCCTGGAATTGCCACTCAAGTTAAAAAGAATAAGATGAATGGAAAAGTAAGCAAAATGAATACAGTACAATGAACAGGATTAGGACAAAAAATAAATGTAATTAAAATTAAGGAAATTAAAATAAGTAAAATCTAATATTGTACATGTCCATGTGGTAAATAATTTGTCCCTTTACTCATATAAAAAATAGTAATTTGGTGTTCTGGGTGCTGCACTCAATACTCGGGTTACATCCAGGTCTAGAAGGAGAAAGAAAATATCTATCCTTCCACAGCTTTCTATTTTTTTTTCTGGATGGATGGATGTATTGAAAGAGTTTCTTGGCTTCTCAATTCCAAAATGACTCTGTTCAGCTTCACAAGTTAAAGAAACAGTATTATGTTAAAAACAGATATCCAAGCAATAACATAACATCCTACCACATCATCACCAACACAGAGGGGAAATTGTCTGCAGAATTATATATTAGTCCTCATTCAGTGATTGACTTAGAAAGCAAACCTTTGCAGCTATGATGGTAACAAAAAACTAACATTGCGGTCAATCCTTGCTTTTACAACTTTGCAGGTCTGTAAAAGTAAAGGAAAAAAAGATTGACACAGTAACACAGTCAAGATTCCCCTTTGGGACCACTTGGCTTAATGACTGAGTTGCCAGTCCAAATTGTGGTAATTAAATGAGGACTAGCTTTTGTTTAAAAATCCCAAAGATTTAATTCATAACCCATTGCAGAAAAAATACATATAATTAATTGAAAATATAACCGTGTATGTCAGCCAATCTCATGAAAATTTAAGTATTTTTTATTTAATTGCTTGATAAAAGCATCTGCAGGAAGGAACAGTGATGTTACAGCACAAGCTTTGTGGCTTAACATGTTGTGTCTGATCAGGGCACAAGAAAAAAAGGATGCGATTTGCATTGTACTGTCACAATGCCTATTTCATCCAATACAACAGCTTTATTGATTAGCCCTTGGGCCATATCAAAGTGCAAAGTTCCAGCAACAAACCGTCACCAAAACTTGATAAAAGCAATCCAAAATGGAATTTGATAAAATACAATTTAAAATGGAATTAAAATAAAATACAATTTAAGATGAAATAGTAATAAAATACAAATTTAAGATATAGATAAAATATGATAACATTATATTTCGGAGTCGCCCTTGCAATCTACCCCAATCAGTCCCACATATGCAGATCTTAACCGGATCATCTTGTTTAAATACTGTGCTACATTAAATGTTATTTTCAAGTTCTGACTGGACATAAGATAAGTTATTTTGATATGGGGATCCCAATGGGTCATTCGTTTGGTATATAGACAAGATACCTGTCTCTCACCCTCTTATACAGACAACAGTCAAATAGGATGTGAGCCAGGTCCTCTACCTCTGCAGAGACGCTCATTGTACGGTATAGCATGAAATCTCCCATATCTGACCATTGTATCAAGCTGTTCGAATCTCGCTCTCGTAAATATCTCCCTAAGATGTTTGCCTATTTCATCATTTTTTTCCATCATGACAACTAGCAGTTCAAACTTTTTTTACTAGATAACATTTCAGCCCACAGCAACTAGAGAAGACTGTTGAAGGAAACCTGTGCCATTTTGGATTCTATCCTAGAGCCTCACTGGCTTTGGGACAGGATGAGGCCATGTTCATTCTTAGCAAAAAGGATTCTTCTTGTAGAAGCGCAAATGGAACATAGTAAATTCCAAATATACATTTGGAAATTATATTCTTTCAAAGTGGCAAGGTCAGTAAACGATCTGTGAGATTTTTCATTGCTTAAATTTCATATTCTACCATCAGCCAACTTCAAAGACAGATTTAGAAAAATCACCTACATAAAAAGGATTTGTCCACATGCTTTAGGTCCATTGCTTAGAACTCTTAGAAATTCTTTGTTTGAACCCCTATTTCAGGTAATCCTTGGTGTCTTGATATGTTTCATCTTCAATACTGAACAAATACCCTCTCCAAAAGCACAAACACAATGGCTAAACTTGAATTATTAGCATGCAAAACATACTGCAGTTAGCTAACATGTAAGTCTATCTAGGAGTAGCCATATTTTACTGCTACACACGCATTTTTTTGTTCTTTTTATTGTACCCTGTTTTATATTTTGTTTTGAGTGTAAGATAGTAAACAACATTTGATTAAAATTTGATTTAAGCCCATTGTTTCCTTTCCCTCGGGATGCGGTGGCTCAGTGGGTTAGGACGCTGAGCTTGTCAATCAGAAGGTCGGCAGTTTGGCGGGTTGAATCCCGAGTGCCGCATAACAGAGTGAGTGCCTGTTACTCATCCCAGCTTCTGCCCACCTAGCAGTTCGAAAGCACGTAAAAATGCAAGTAGAAAAATAGGGACCACTCTGGTGGGAAGGTAACAGCGTTCCATGCGCCTTTGGCGTCTAGTCATGCCGGCCACATGACCACGGAGATGTCCTCGGACAAACGCTGGCTCTTCGGCTTTGGAACGGAGATGAGCACCGGCCCCTAGAGTCAGAAACGACTAGCACGCATGTGCGGGGGAACCTTTACCTTTACCTTTTTTTTCTTTCCCCAGAGCAATCAGAATCATTCTAATTAGACTTGGTATAAATGTGACAAATAAAGAAATCATAGTTGATACATACGCTGGGCAGTACTGACAAACATAAAAGTATTTGTATTCAGATGAAGGACAATAGGCAGCAGCACAACCAGAACGGTAACTTTTGTACCAAACTATCTGTAGATACAAAAATATGTACACAGGTTAACATGCTAGTAGCTTAATATTGATAGTAAACATACAGATTGTATAGGGGCATGTAGAGAAAATTGCATAAGGGATGTAAGAAAATGCACTATATATAATTGCCAGCTCTTAGACAGTGAAGTGGGATACCACAGTAACAATGAGTTTACAATGAACATTTCCAATCATTTTCTTTCTCTGAATTAAAAAGTGTGTTCATTTCTATAGTTTTCAGAAGCAAAGAAATATTAGAACAAATGAGGCTTCATCCCCTGTGCTTTAAATGTATGTATTTAAAATGTAAAATATGAAAAAGCTCCATCCTGAATTTTATAGACCCTCTCTTTCTAAAGTGCCCCATCTCATCCAAATCAAGCCTTGTAACTTGCTATTACCAGAAAGTTAGTTCTTCCTTCCTAGCTGCATGAAAGCCGAGATCTGAGGTATTACAAGTGAATAACAAACAACACATTTTGTATGTTTGCAATCCTTCATTTACACTATATCAGAACTTAAAACACAAAACAGTACAACACTTTAACCTAGTCTAGTTTTCCCTTTCCTTAACATGCATTGGGACTTTGGCTCTTAGCCCAGATGCCCCTGTGCTCATGTTTATGGAATTACTTCGTGATTGTAAGGACACAGTTTGCTTGGTTTTCATGGCCACAGCACCACATATATTTTGCTATTATCTTTTTGTGGGGTGTATTATGTCGTGGGCTCTGATGAGCAGGAATCAATCTTTATCAATTTGTTCATAATTACGCTCAGCAGCATATAAGGTTCTAGAATAGAATGCAATAGGAACTTGTTTCCCATTCTTCTCTATGTGGCTTAAAACTGCCCCCACCCCATAGGGAGATGCATCACATGCAAGACATACAGGTTTAGACTCAGTGTAATGAGTTACAGTGGACTTTTCTGAAAGAAGGGCCTTTAGATCCTGGAAACTTTTTTCATGTAAGTTAGTCCACTTCCAAGGGGCTTTTTTTATCAAGTAGCCTGTGGAGGGGCTCAGCTATTGCAGCCTTATGAGGTAGAAATGTGTGATAAAAATTCAGGAGGCCCAAAAATGCTTGCAGCTCTGCTTTTGATTTTGGCTTAGGAGCCATTTTGATGGCTATAACTTTTGACTCAGTGGGGTGAATCCTACTAGCATCAATACAAAACCACACATATTTTGCTATTATCTTTTTGTGGGCTGTTTTCTCAATTTTCCAGTCTACCTTCAAACCATGGCTTTCCTATGCAGCAGCCAGGCCTGGCTTAGCTCAGTGATTCAGGATCAGCCAAGGACTTGAACATGATTCAAGGGAGTCTACCTTTTTTATCTTATTCATTTTTGTGGGTTTATACTTGTGAACATAGAAATGGCAAAGATATGAAAAAGTACTACCTGAGTGTAATGGCCAACAACAGCATTTGCTGGGCTTGCTCCCTGGCCATAGACAAAATCTTTCTCTTCACCATGCCATTCATGAATAATTGCAGTCCATTTCATAGGAGAAGTTGACATATATATATTTTCACCACATTTTATTCCTCCTAAAAGTCGGGAGGGTTTTAAAAAAAGCAACAGCAAGAAAACACAGGTGAATACATATTTTGAAAGAAGTGAAAGGACAGCAAAAAGGAGATAACTGAGCATTTCTTATCTCTCCAGAACCACTGATGCATTCATCTTGCTAAACTATTTGCAAGGAAATGAACATTTTGCACCCAGAACCTTTAATTGTGCAAGTTGATAATCATTTGTTTTCTGATGAACATCGAATAATATAGTTTATTTGGAAGGAAATTAAAGTCCAAATGCCCTAATTTATGGGGACATCTATATGTTAACACATAGTGTAGTATTGGGATTAGGGAGATTAAGGTTTAATTCTCCACTTGAACATGTAAATCTCTGAACATCTTTGGGCTCAGCATCTACCATCACGAACAGCTGTGGTGAGGATAATATCTTTACCATCATGGGGGGAAAGTGGGCTATAAATGTAGTAATATATAGTATTTAAAAATGAAAAAATCACTGTTCAAATACTGTTTCTCCTGCAAACTCACCGGGGGCGGGGAGGAGGAAGGAAAATTAAGAAAATTATTACCTTCTCAATTCTTCTACCTCCCAATTAGAAAAGAAAAAAGAAAGAAAAAGAAGAAATAGGGGTGACATGATAGTACTATTCCAGAATTTGAGAGGCTGCCACAAAGAAGAGGGGATCATGTTATTCACCAAAGCACCAGAGGACAAGACAAGAAACAATGGTTGGGAACTGATCAAAGAGAGAAGCAACTTGGAATTAAGGAGAAACTTCCTAACAGTGAGGACAATTAATCAGTGGAACAGAAATTGTGGGAGATTTTTAAGAAGAGACTGGACAGTCACTTGTCTGAGATGCTGTAGGTTCTCCTGCTTGAGCAGGGGGTTGGACTAGAAGACCTCCAAGGTCCCTTCCAGCTCTATTCCATCCCATCCCATCCCATCCCATCCCACCCCACCCCACCCCACCCTACCCTACCCTACCCTACCCTACCCTACCCTACCCTACCCTACCCTACTCTACTCTACTCTACTCTACTCTACTCTACTCTACTCTACTCTACTCTACTCTACTCTACTCTACTCTACTCTATTCTATTCTATTCTATTCTATTCTATTCTATTCTATTCTATTCTATTCTATTCTATTCTATTCTATTTATCTACATGGGAGTGGTAACTATAGAGTGATTCATAGGTATTACTCTTGCTGCTAATATTGATGAATAAGATTGATTGCAAGTGCTATTTAATGTGAAATATACTATTAATCCTTTAACCAGCTATAGCTATACTATGCTTTTAGATTGACTTACCAATAACTCTTGAATCGCGTGGACTGTGACTTAAAATACATCTGAACGCCCAACGTTCTGCATTAGCAGCAGCTTCAGGATACCATTCCTGAATAGAATAGAAGTCAACAGCAACAATCAATCAATGAAAGAGGCATAATTTAAAATTGCAGAAAATATTTGAACATTTTTTACTACCTTTTGGCTTCCTTCAACTCTTGTAGTTAAGAACTCAGAAGTTACAGCAATATTCACTAAAACATCCTTTGAATAGTTGGAGCGGGATTGTATGGCTTCCTCCCTACCCTTTTTGACACCAAGTGCAAGCAACCCATGTTGCACCCTGATGAATGCCATGAATGTTTCTTCTGACCAGCAGTGTTAAAATTCTGATTAAGATGGAGTTCTCTAATGAGTGTATGTTGAATGCTCCTGTGTGCAGAAGTCAA
This sequence comes from Vipera berus, assembly GCF_964194415.1. Classification (NCBI taxonomy): domain Eukaryota; kingdom Metazoa; phylum Chordata; class Lepidosauria; order Squamata; family Viperidae; genus Vipera; species Vipera berus. Next base: position 195,311,607 of record NC_138202.1, on the reverse strand, counting down.
AAAAAGAAATGGTATTTTCCAATCCAAGAAAAAATAAGGTTAAGAAATGATAATTATGGTTGGAACCTTTCAACCCTTATTATTGTTGTTGTTGTTAGCTGCAAAGTCGCGACCCTATGGACAATGTTCCTCCAGGCCTTCCTGTCCTCTATCATCTTCTGGAGTCCATTTAAGCTCACGCCTACTGCTTCAGTGACTCCATCCAGCCACCTCATTCTCTGTCGTCCCCTTCTTCTATTGCCCTCAATCTTTCCCAGCATTAGGTTCTTCTCCAGTGAGTCCTTCCTTCTCATTAGGTGGCCAAAGTATTTGAGTTCTAGCTTCAGGATCTGTCCTTCTAAAGAGCAGTCAGGGTTGATCTCCTCTAGGACTGACCAGTTGGATCGCCTCGCAGTCCAAGGGACTCGCAGGAGTCTTCTCCAGCACCATAGTTCAAAGGCCTCAATTCTTTGGCGCTCAGCCTTTCTTATGGTCCAACTTTCACTGCCATACATTGCAACTGGGAAGACCATAGCCTTGACTATACGCATTTTTGTTGACAGGATGATATCTCTGCTTTTTAGTGTGCTGTCTAGATTTGCCATGGCTTTCCTCCCCAGGAGCAAGCATCTTTTAATTTCTTGGCTACAGTCCCCATCTGCAGTGATCTTGGAGCCCAGGAAAATAAAATCTGTCACTACCTCCATTTCTTCCCCATCTATTTGCCAGGAATTGAGAGGGCCGGATGCCATGATCTTGGTTTTCTTAATGTTAAGTTTCAACCCAACTTTTGCACTCTCCTTCTTCACCCGCAACAAGAGGCTCTTTAGTTCTTCTTCACTTTCTGCCATTAGAGTGGTGTCATCTGCATATCTTTGGTTGTTGATATTTCTTCTGGCAATCTTAATTCCAACTTTTGATTCATCTAGCCCTGCCTTTCTCATGATGTGCTCTGCATATAAGTTAAATAGGCAGGGCGACAGTATACAGCCTTGCCGGACTCCTTGCCCAATTTTGAACCAATCAGTGGTTCCGTGTCCAGTTCTCACTGTTGCTTCTTGGCCCACATATAGGTTTCTCAAGAGACAAATAAGATGGTCTGGTACGCCCATCTCTTTAAGAACTTGCCACAGTTTGTTATGATCCACACAATCAAAGGCTTTAGCATAGTCAATGACTTATTATTGTAGCTTTCTTATTTATATTTATATTTAATATATATATAGCTGTCCATCTCACAAAACTCTGGTGGTGTGCATAAATCATTAGATTTGGGCTTTTTATTCTGTTTCCTGTGATACTGCCATGTGAATCAAAGATCTACCTGGGCCATTTGCTTTGTCAATATGCATTGTTATTTTAATGGGTAAAATTCTTTGTAAAACTGGTTTTACTTCTGAAGAAAGCTAATCAAGTTTTTTCATAAAATAAAAAAAATCAGATTGTACAAAACAGTACAGAAAACTGGTATTGTCCTTTTCAAGAACAGACTCGAGAGCCATTTTTCCTGGAATGGTATAGGACAGGGGTACGCAACCTTGGCTCTTTTATGACTCGTGGACTTCAACTCCCAGAATTCCTGAGCCAGCATGGCTCAGCTTGGAAACCTCTCCCTTTCCCCTCAGCATGGCTGGCTCAGGAATTCTGGGAGTTGAAGTCCATGAGTCATAAATGAGCCAAGGTTCCCTACCCTGGACCAGAGACCACCAAGATCCCTTCCAACCCTATTATTTTATGTTTGATGGCAATTGATGTAACTGGCAGTATTTTAACTGATTTTCACATAAAAGATGTCTCATAGGTATTGTACTATGCTATGTAACAATGTACAATTACTAGAGCACAAGTGCTATTGATTTCCATAGGATTTATATCAAACTAAAGGACCTTGAGACTGCAATTTATGTGAAATGTTCAACTATGCAAGTCTAGCCTTTGCTGTGATTATGACAATTAAAGATACAATAGCCAATATTGGAAAAGATATAAACATACAGCTCTGGGGAGATATTTGTTATTGCTGAAGACCCTCTTAATTCCCTCTCCATTTCCTACTTTCATTATATGTTTTCATGATCTTTTTTTCATTGTATATTTCTCTGAGTGATATTATAACTGATGCACCTAAATCCATATGGGCCAAAAAGCAGAATCACTTAGTCAATAAATAATATGTTCTCTTATCCTATTTGGTAAATCACATAATATTTATACTAGTAAAAAAAATGAAACTTCCACACTCTCTGACAAATACAGTTACATTTAGTTTACCATTTTTAGCATGTTGCTAGCAGTTGGATTCACAGATCTCCTTAAAGAATTGTGCAAGTCAATAATCTCATTTTGTATTTCTGGTTTCCTGGGTGACTCAGAATCAAAATCAACCTTAAGATAGGAAGCAAAATATAATAAAAACAATTAACAATTGTATGACTTTAAACAGAACAGGCAACTAGTGGTCTCAGGATTCAGCACCAGTCCTGGTGAATGACTTTGCTTTATCTCCTTCTATCCCCATTCTACTCCCTGCAACTTTCTCCTGATCCCCAGCTATGAAACAGGGGCCCCATTTGTCTTAGTGTTTGAAATGAGACTAGCCATAACATAGGAAACAGATGATCACAGAACCAGGTTAAAATAAATTAATCTATTCTTCAAGGGAATACTGCAATGGTATTTACGTACTGTATTTATATAAAGAACTTACCGGTATATGGATGTCTATATAATGATCCTAAGTGGCTCACAACAGGAATAAAAGGAGAGCAACCCTACCCACCAAGTGTCAGACCAAGCGGCCTCATTGAAGCCCCATCCTAGCCCAACACTTGGGGAGGGGGGCAGAGCCAGGTCTTCACTGCCCTCCGAAAGGCTTAAAAGGGTAGAGATCCCTCAAATCTCAGTTGTGGGGAGGCTATTCCAGAAGATTGGGACTTGAGTTCTGTTGTAGACCCCAGGAATTAAAATTATTCTTTTCATTAGATCTGTCAGTTTTAATTATATTTGACTGCCCTGTTCAGCATGATTGTGTTTTGCTTTGTGTGTTCAGCCCTGGAATATATTTATGAATTAAAATAAACAGTTAGACTGACCAAGCTTCACTGACCAGACCAAGAAACCATAGTAATGAATGCTAATTCCATTTGATTACAAGGTTACAGTGTTACAGCAAGAGTCTTGAAAGTCTGAATGCACTTTTCCCAGCCTTCATCTTATTGAGAACTAAGAGTGGTTTTGTCTGAGAAGCTTTCTCAAATTACATTTTTGCGCTGGATTCAGATTTAACTGACTGTTGTCTCAGCTACATCTCGTCCTCTTGCTCCTCAAGGTTATTTCTACCGCCAATGACACATGTGGAACAATCCAACACATATTAGGCAGTTTAATGAATGATTAATTGTAAGAGGAGAAAGTTATGTACTGTATATATTATATCTGCTACACGTGATACAAAATCATTAAACTTACATTTCCAGAAGACTGTTGCAGCACTGCAGCAAGAATTGGCAAGACAATGAAGGCAATCATTTCTAAAAACAAAAGAACATTGAGACATGTCAATGTTTTATCTCCTTAATGGGATTTGTGTCAACTTTCTGTAAATAATTCAGATATCTCCTAGGCACAAAACTTACTCTATGTGTTTTCTCTTTTATTCTCTTGTACTCCAATAGGCATCCTACATATCCATGGTTCATTCCACGGATATGTAAATCATCTATAAACCCACAATAGTTCTTTAAGTTTTCCCTTATTGATTTGCTGCAGTAAAAGATAACTTTCACACCAGCCATTTCCATAAAAGCCAATAAAAAAAATCACACTGATCAGAGATTATTGTATCTAAAGTTCAAGATGTCTGAAGGATCCCAGGTTGGTAACAGCTCATTTAGAATATGTTGCTTCTCAATCTTTTGCCTTATATCAAATATAATCAACTATATCAGCAGATGCAAAAGCTACACAGCTAACACATTTGGCAATAATGAATTTGTTCCTGATTACAAGAATTTGTCCTGGCAGCCTTCATCTTGAAAGTGTGGAAACTGATTGGATTAACATGATACTTAGTTGACTTCTCAGCATCTCAGATGTGCTAGGAAGTGGTGTGACACCACTGTATGTGGAGTTGGCTTTTCTGTGGCCCTTTTGCATGGCTGTAGCATCTAATGAGAAACTACAGGAAGCAGAAACCGAGATGAACTTTAAAACGCATAGCAGAATTGGCAGCGTATAAATTTAATATTTTTTAAATTAAAATTGGTTAGGATGATAGCACTATGCATAAAATATTTGGAGCCACCAAACCAGCTATTTCCAGAGAATCTTAGAAATGTTAGTTTACTAATGGAAGATCCCAGGGATGCCTAAAAGGATCACTGGAAAACTCAAAAAACAGCAGTGTGAGATTTTTTTAAAAAAAGAAAGCCATGCTATTTAAGCTAGTATATAAAACCTAATTTATTATGGTAATAGATATAACATATTCTCAAAAATAGAACAAAATAAAACAATTTCATAGAAGTTGCATTAATACTAATTGCCTCCCCCCTAAAGTTATCCAAACTTGTTTAATTACAAATAATGGATTTAAACAAGCTGCAGTAAAATAATAAATCTTACCTATTGTTTTGAATAAACCTAAAGATAACTTCTTTGTGGCTTTCAGAAAATTGTGGAAGTCAGACAGACAGTACCATGTTTATATACCTTCACTGCTACCTATAGTTCAGAGTGACTCAGTGCTCAGCAGTAAACTATATCCATTAAGCCTTGTAAGACAGAAGTTTGGATTTGTCTCAAGTTCTTTTTTCCTTCTTGGTTGTCAATCAGTCCCTTAATGACTGATGTTACAAGAGACTAAAAATAGTTACTTACAACCCATCATTGAAAATATGACTACTGCCTCCCCTCCACCCCGGTAACATGATTGTATTTTGTGTACGTGGCAACCAGATCGAATTTAAGTCCAGTTACAGTCATTCTCAGTCACGTGACTATGATTTGCAACTTTTTTGCCTTTTTCCAGCATAAAACCTATACCATAAACATTGGATATACTGAATTTGCTTAATGACTACATGGTTAGTTTAAGCAGAATGACGTACAAGGAAAATTTGGGGTCCATTGTGGTTGTTAAGCAAGGACTACTTATAATGTTATCACCCCTGTAGTTACATTTCAAGATAATGTAAAAATATTGAAAGTATAGAAACTGTAGCTTTGTGATCATTTAAACTCTATAGGTAAAGGTAAAGGTTCCCCCGCACATGCATGCTAGTCGTTTCCAACTCTAGGGGCCGGTGCTCATCTCCGTTTCAAAGCCGAAGAGCCAGCGCTTGTCCGAGGACATCTCCGTGGTCATGTGGCCGGCATGACTAGACGCCAAAGGCGCACGGAACACTGTTACCTTCCCACCGTAGTGGTCCCTATTTTTCTACTTGCATTTTTATGTGCTTTTGAACTGCTAGGTGGGCAGAAGCTGGGACGAGTAACAGGCGCTCACTCTGTTATGTGGCACTCGGGATTCGACCCGCCAAATTGCTGACCTTCTGATCAACAAGCTCCGCGTCCTAACCCACTGAGCCACCGCGTCCCTTTAAACTCTATAATCATATGTTAATAGTGTAGTATGGAGAATGATAACTTTGATTATCAGCAGACAGCCAGAACATGCAAAGATGAAGTCAGGAACGCAAGAGCTCATAATGAACAAAGATTCCTTCAACATATTAATAACAAGAAAAAAGTCAAGGAAACTGTAGGTCCACTAAAGAGAGAAAATGGCAAGGAAATAACAGATAGTAGGGAGAAAGCAGAGCTACTTAACTCATTCTTTGCATCAGTCTTCACACAAAAAGGAATTATAGCCCAACATACCAAAACAAGAAACCTACTGCAAAAGACAAACTAGAAACAAAAATTAAAATAAGCAAAAAAATGGTAAGAGAAGACCTATTTGTCCTGGACAAATATAAATCGGTAAAGCATTTGATAAAATAGACCACAACTTACTTCTTGGCAAGCTAAAAAAATGTGGGTTAGACAGCACCCACCACCAGATCGGTGTGGTAATTGGCTGACAAATTGTTCTCAATGTGTAATCCTCAATGGAATTACATACACATGGAGGGAAGTAAGTAGTGGGGTACCCCAAGACTCCGTCTTAGGCCCAGTACTCTTCAATATCTTCATAAATGACTTAGATGAGGGAATAGAAGTGGAACTCATCAAATTTGCAGATGACACTAAACTGGCAGGAATAGCCAACATCCCAGAAGACAAGCTTAGGATCCAAAAAGATATTGACAAACTTGAACAAAAGGCCCTATCCAACAAAATGAACTTTAATGTGGAGAAAAGCAAAGTTTTATATTTAAGCAAGAAAAATCAAAGGTATAAGTACAGATTAGGCAAGACCTGGCTGTAAAATAGTAACTGTGAGAGGGACCTTGGAGTCCTAGTGAACGATCACGTGAGCCAGCAGTGTGCAGCAGCAGCCAAAAAAACTAATACAATCCTGAGTTGTATAAACAGAGGCATGGAATCAATATCACGTGAAGTATTAGTATCACATTAAAAAAACCTTAATAAGACCACACCTGGAATACTCCAACCAATTTTGGTCACCATACTACAAAAAATATGTTGAGACTTTGGAAAAAAAACCAGAGTAGATCAACTAAGATGATCAAAGGCCTGGAGACTAAAACATATAAAGAATGGCTGCAGGACTTGGGTTTGGCTAATCTAACGAAAAGAAGAAATAGGGGTGTCATGATAGAAATATTCCAGTATTTGAGGGGCTGCCACAAAGAAGAGGGGGTCAAATTATTCTCCAAAGCACCAGAGGGCAGGACGAGAAACAATGGTTTGAAACTGATCAAAGAGAGAAGCAATCTGGAATTAAGTAGAAACTTCCTAACAGTGAGGACAATTAACCAGTGGAACAGATTGCCTTCAGAAATCGTGGACGCTCCATCACTGGAGATTTTTAAGAAGAGATTAGACAGTCACTTGTCTGAAATGGTGTAGGTTGTCCTGCTTGAGCAGGGGGTTGGACTGGAAGACCTCCAAGGTCCCTTCCAACTCTACTTTAATCAACCTTCTACAATAGGTGCTTTTCAGAAGGTCTTGGGTTTAGATCTCCTAATTCCCAAACACAACAGTTAGGTAATCTTAGCCAACCATACCATCTAAACCTCAGTGGTAGCATGACAAGCAATAATATGGCCCCCCTTTTTCATGACAGCCCTCAATGTGTTGCTTTCCATAACAACAGATTTGAAGTTCTATGTCCTGCCAGCTTCACTGTTGTAGTTGGCTCTGTTTTACTCCTTGACAAATACCAGGGATACCTCTCTGGTCTTCCCACATTTACAAACCTGGGGCTCATAAATCAGCTTTACCTGCTAAGGACGTCTATCAGGATTGACTCAAGGAAGTCTGAAGATGTTTCTGTCAAATTTTAGGCTAAGGATCATTGATCCTCAAACACCCTATATCAGTCTGACTATCTCAAACACATTTAGCTACCAAATAGTCACAGTAATCATCTGTCCTAATATGGACCCCAAATACTTGTAACTATTTGTCAAATCTATGCTGTCAAATCTATCCATAGGATATTCATAGTATCTTTTGGTCTCAGTACCATACCCGGGTTGGTGCCACAGCTTAAAGTTTACAAATCAGAGCAGGTTTACTTAAAGCTTAAGAAATGACATAAAGGTCATATAAAATCGAACATCTAATATTGTGTAAATATTTGCAAAACTCATCATGCTTATTTAAGGGAATGTCATCTTCTTTCCAAATTTCATCCTTTTTTTGCTTCTTCTGACAACTAAGAAAATCTAGAACCAGTTTTTCCTTGTAAAATATAAGCAAAGACTGGGAGTGAGAAAGGCAAGAAAAAGATCAGGGGGGCCTATGTGCCTTTGCCAAATTATATCCAAATAAAGGAAGACTCAGTGTTTCTCACAGGGCTCCTTTTATTACAACCCAGACAGAATTTCCCCATTCTGAGCGGGGGCATCACCTGCTGGAGACAAACATAACCATTTCATTGTTATCTCTAAAGGGCAGTCATGGGATTTCTCTTACGAAAGTTCTACACTAAACTGAATAGGCATAAAGAATCAGATGTTTATCAAACTACTAAGAGCATCCAGAGGAAAGTGCCCTTTCATTCCCATTCTACTATTTTTCCTCCAGGCTTTTTAGTTTTAGAGCCACATTTGGCTGGGAACTGACTTGGATTTTGTGTAGGAATAAAAAGATCCGAACCAAAAGAAAGTTAGCCTTTTCCAATTGTGCAGCAATGCGAGAATTTTAAAGTTACCATTGCTTGCTGGGACTGAAGTAATATTTATGTAATTTGTCTGTACCACGTTTTTACAAATGTAATGTTATTGAAATATTTTTAAAAGAGTAAACATTAAGGCAAACTAAAATAAGAGTAAAAAGGAAAAAAGAAAATGGAAAGGAAGCAATGAAAAAGAAAGCTAAAATGCAAAAAGAAAAAAGACAGAACAAAAATAGAAAATAACGAAAAAAGGTAAGTGCCTTCCAATCTGCCTTGTATCACTTATAAATACAATTGTAGATTTACCTCTTTCTCTAAAATTATGTTGTGACTCTCTTCTTTTCTGTAATCTATCCTACCTACTTGTCAAAACCATAGTCCATAAGGGCTCATTAGTAATACCACATGGGTTGCTGGAGCAGCTAATGGCTCTCCAGCAACCCAGACTACAAGTCTCCAGTGCTGCTATTGGCTATCCCTAAGCGGCAATGGTTGCTTCAAACCTATTGGCTACCGCCTAGGGGCTAAACTATATATTGTGGCTAGTTGCAGCCATTTCCCCAGTTTTAACTTCATGTGTAGGTGCAGTAACAACTGGGCCAAACTAAGGCCCTCAGACATTATCCTAACTGACTTTCAAAATGCTCAAGTTAAAGTTAAGGGAGAAGCCACTTTGACGGTAAAATTTAAGGTGTTTTTTGGGCACCTGAATGTCATAGTAGTAGGGGGCCAGAGAACGAGTCTCATTGGACTAGATTGGTTTGATGCCTTAGGTATTCAGATTACTGGTATCAACTGGACACAAATTGCAGACCTCGTGTCAGTATGCGAAGACTATGCAGATGTTTTTGATTCAACCCTAGGAACATACATAGGCCCACCTATCTCATTTAAGCTAGATCCCAATGTAGTCCCAATCAGGGTTAAGCCTCGTAGGGTCCCCTTTGCCTTAAAACATAAAATTGATTCAGAAATTGATAAGCTTGTAGAACAGGGCATTTTACAGCCTGCTGATGGTGGGGAGTGGGAAACTCCTATAGTCACTCCACTTAAAGCCAACAGGGAAATTTGCATTTGTGCTGACTATAAATGCACTCTAAATAAAGCCCTCAAGCAACACGCTTACCCGGTCCCAGTGGTCAACCACATTTTAGCCTCCTTGCAAGGGGGTACTATTTTTTTGCTAAACTTGATTTAGCACAGGCCTATCAGCAATTGCTGGTTGATGAGGCCACAGCTGCGGCTCAGACAATTGTGACTCACAGGGGGGCTTTCAAAGTTAAACGCTTACAGTTTGGAGTCAGTATTGCACCTGGCATTTTCCAGGGGATCATGGAGCGTACACTTAAGGGTATTCAGGGCGTCTGCCCTTATTTTGATGATGTTCTTATTTCAGGGGATTCCCCAGAAGTGCTAGCCAGTAGGCTCAGGGCTGTTTTGCAGAGGCTTCGCGAAGCAGGCCTCAAATTAAAAAAGAGCAAGTGTAGTATTTGGGTTTCTTCAACAGAATTCCTGGGTTTCCGAATTGATGCTAATGGCATTCACCCTGCTGATTCTAAAGTGAAGGTCATTAAAATGGCTCCTAGGCCCAAATCCAAAGGAGAGCTACAAGCATTTTTGGGCCTCTTAAACTTCTATCACACATTTCTACCTCATAAGGCCGCACTAGCAGAGACCTCCACAGGCTTCTAGATAAGAAAGCTCCATGCAAATGGACTAACTTACATGAAAAAAGTTTCCAAGACTTAAAAGCACTATTGTCAGAAAAGTCCACTGTAACTCATTACAAAGAGTCTAAACCAGTATGTCTTGCAAGCGATGCATCTCCCTATGGGGTGGGGGCAGTTTTAAGTCACAATGGAACACAGGTTCCTATAGCATTTTACTCAAGGACATTGTCCTCTGCTGAGCGCAACTATGCTCAGATTGACAAAGAGGCCCTAGCCATCATTGCTGGAATAAAAAAAAAATCCATGACTATTTATATGGCAGGGACTTCACGGTCTTTACAGACCATAAACCTCTGTTGGGATTTTTCACAACAGACAAACAACCCCCCCCACACATACTTTCTCCAAGAATGCTAAGATGGTCTATTTTTCTATCTGCATACACTTTTAAATTGATTCACAAACCGGGCAAAGAAATGGGCCATGCTGATGGCCTCAGCAGACTACCACTGCCACTAATGGAACCAGATCTGGCTCCAGCTGCTAGAATACTGTCCATACAAGACCTACCTGAATTCCCCCTCCATGCGGGGGACATTGCTGCTGAAACTGCCACAGATAGAACACTTAGTAGAGTATTGTCATGGGTATACATGGGCTGGTTGGACAAAAGCCCAGGTTCTGAATTTCAGAACTATTTTGTCAGAAGGCATGAGTTATCTGCCCACAATGGGTGCATATTATGGAGAAACAGTGTCATAATTCCACTTCCCTAAGAGACAGGGTTTTACAGTCATTACATGAAGGCCATCCAGGCATTGTCAGAATGAAAGCTAGAAGCGGTGGCTCAGTGGTTTAGGATGCTGAGCTTGTCGATCAGAAGGTCAGCAGTTTGGCGGGTCGAATCCCGATTGCCATGTAACAGAGTAAGCGCCTGTTACTCATCCCAGCTTCTGCCAACCTAGCATTCGAAAGCACGTAAAAATGCAAGTAGAAAAATAGAAACCACTACAGTGGGAAGGTAACAGCATTCCGTGAGCCTTTGGCGTCTAGTCATGCCAGCCACATGACCATGGAGACGTCCTCGGAAAAAGCACTGGCTCTTTGGCTTTGAAACGGAGATGAGCACCGGCCCCTAGAGTCGGAAACGACTAGCACGCATGTGCAGGGGAACCTTTAACTTTACCTTTTTTTACCTTTGGTGGCCTGGCCTTGATAAGGACATTGAGGCACAAGTCCATGGTTGTTATACATGCCAGCAATCGAGGCCTGAAATGCCAAAGGCTCCAGTTCACAGGTCGGAGGAAACGCACACTCCCTGGTCTAGGATTCACATAGACTACGCTGGGCCCTTTCAGGGACAGCTCTTCCTTATAGTTGTGGATAGCCACTCCAAATGGCTGGAAGTAATTCCAGTTCCTCACATCACTACTGCTAGGACCATCCAGGTGCTGAGAAAACTCTTTGCCACACATGGGCTGCCAGATATCGTAGCTTCAGACAATGGGGTCCAATTCACTGCTGCTGAATTTCAGGCCTTCCTTAGAGCTAATCTTATCAGACATGCAACATCTGCGCCTTTTCATCCATCTTCTAATGGTCAAACTGAACGCATGGTGAGGACAACAAAGGAATCACTCAGGCGCATTGTAACAGGTGACTGGCATTACAGATTGGTAGATTTTCTACTCTGCCAGCATTCTACACCCTGCACTGCTACAGGCCAAAGTCCTGCTGAACTACGTTGGGGGGGGCATTTGATCACTAAACTGGACAGGTTGCATCCAGATAGAGTGGCAGCAGAAGCCTCTTGACCAAAACCCCCTGGGGGCTGCAAATGGGCAATTGGGTTTGGGCCAGGAACTATGGCCATGGGAATCTGTGGGTTCCTGGTCAAATTACCAAAGATCTGGGCCCCTGTCTTATGAAGTGGGGTTGTAGGGAGGGCGAGTTGTCAGACGCCACATTGATCAACTCAGAAAACAGTTGCCAGAACGGCCACTAAGTGAGGACTGTGTCATAAGTCCCTCCCTTAGGTTCTCAAACTTGCGGCCAAACCAGTTCTCACATGGACTCTCAGGACTTTTCCTTCATAACTGAGGAACCAGAGGAAGAAGTGGGGAGTCCAGGAATGCAACATGGGTCCCCTGAAGGAGCAAGCCAACCAGACTTCAGCAACCGCTGTGCCTACTCTGCTGATCAGTCTGACTCTGGGGTGGGCCAACCTGGAGAGGCCAGCCAGAGAGCATCTAATCCCCTTGACTCAGGAGCACCAAGGGACACAGGTCTACCCAGCCCACTGGGTAAGCTAGTAGACCACAAAGTGACTGGAACTCCAAGATGTTCCATGAGGGCACACAAGCCTCCTTCTTATCTTACTGATTACGTTGTAAAATAAAGAGCTATAATATTGTTGCATTGCAGCTTGCCACTGTACTACAGAAACTAGTGATATGATGTTAACTGTCTGGCGTACTGTCAATGAAGGCATATTCATTCAGGTGCTATGATGTAACTGTCTAGTGTGCTGTCAACGAAGCCTATTCATTCAGATGTTGTTTAATAACATTGTAACCTATATGGGTTGTTTTTTTCCTATTACTAATATTTAAGTTTGTTTTGTTAATGAGTCTTGATAATTGCATTAAGACTAACTTGTGTTATTATGGTCTGGTCTAAGAGGAGAGGGGTGTTATGTACTGGGCTCATAGTAATACCATGTGGGTTGCTGGAGCAGCTAACAGCTCTACAGCAACCCAGACTACAAGTCTCCAGTGCTGCTATTGGCTATCCCTAGGCAGCAATGGTTGCTTCAAACCTATTGGCTGCTGCCTAGGGGCTAGATTGTGGCTAGTTGCAGCCATTTCCCCAGTTCTGACTCTGCATGAAATATACCATGGGTTTTCCTGTACTCAGTTGTCTCGTCTTCATTCCTGCGCCAAAGAACCTGCTACACAACAATTCCAGTCAGCAATAAATGTAAATAATTTTCTTTTATCTCATCAAACAGGTTAATTTGGCCATCTCATTCACCTCTGTTGTAGGTATTATCAATTCTTTCAAGTTTTCAATTATTGGTTGAAGAAAAGATCAATTCTGTCCCAGTCATAGTTTGTAATAATTTTCCCTATCTTCAGGCTTGTTATAATTTTATTTAATAACCTAGCTAGTGTTGCAATGGAAAATTATATTGGGACCAAGTCCAATTCTCTTTTTTAAAAAATAGCTCTTCCTACTTAAGGGATCAGGAAGTGAAAACAGTGGGAAAAGTCATGCAGTAAATCATGACTTTATGCACATATTAAGAAGATTGAACAATATTGAGTACATCAAACTTCACAGAAGTATACCAAGGTCTTAAAGGAGGGGGTGAACCAGGGCCTCCTTAAAAGGCCCTAGGAACATCACTTCTGTAATAAAATATTTACCACTGCTTGAACTCACCCAACAGTCACCATCTTGGAAGCTTTCATCAACCAGGAGGGACAAGGATCTAATTGACAGGTGGTTGCACTGATAGCCCTAGGACCCTGCCCACTTTATCAGATCCAAAGGATCAAACTGTTTCCAGACTTTTCCTCAGGCATCTCACATGTACCTGCATCACACAAGATTCCAACTGGAAATGAATCCAAGCAACTTTGTTCATTAGGTGTTGAACAAATTCCTCTGCATGGCCCTAAAGACGATCACCCAAACCCTCCTGTTGCAGGAGGGACCTGATGGTCTGGAACTGGGCCTCCAGGTGCAAATGCAACTAGAAATAATGCTGTTTCACTGCTCTTATTACCATGGGTAAGCCTTAACAACAGCACTGATATGTTCAGTAGGAATCATCCTTTGTTTTCCTACAGTGGTGCTTTAAGTGTCTCATAACATATTTCAGAACCCACATCTCTTCTGTGAACCATGGGGAGAATTAGGAGTGATGGATTAAGAGAGGCCACATAGAGGTGATTTTTTTTCCATAGCTCGGCCACCCTTTGATTCCAGAATTATTTCAAGGCTTCAGGGTCATGTGGCAAAGGCCCTGGGATATCCCCCATTTCCCTCTGGAACCCATTTGAGTTCATAAGTTGCCGGGGTGGACCGCTTAAATAGATCTGGCCTCCCTGTGAAGGGATGGTGGTGGTATAGGAGAATCCCAAGGATACCAGGGCATGATCTGATTATGACAGAGGGGATATGGTTAGATTCCTTTACCAAACCATGTTACTATTGCTCTGACAAAAATATCATATTTGGTATTTGACCACTGTATAAGTTGGATCCAAGATGATCTGGGATAGGCCCATGGCTGCCATGGCGGCTATGAACTTCTGGGCTGCTTCCAAAGCCAAATCAAGAGATGATAGGTTGAAGTCCCCCAGAACTATAAGTCTGGGGAACTCCACTGCCACCCTCGAGATGGTCTCCAGGAGCTCAAGCAGAGAGGTTGCTGAATAGCCAGGAGGCTGGTGCATTAGCAACAATACAAACTGATCTCATGAGACTTGAGAAGCAAGGCCCCTGAAGGCCAAGAGAGATTCTGGATGACCATTTTCACCCCACCTCTCCTACCCTGGAGTCCCAGCTGGTGCTAAATCCTAAACCCACCTGGCCACATCTCTGAAAGGGGAACACCTGCCTTGTTTTGACAAATAAGATGTTCTTTAATAATTATGATCATCAGCAAAAAATTGCAGCAAGTGCTTCTTATTTAGAAATGAATGTCAGGCTGGCTGGGCTAATACACTGCCAAATCAGACAAGCACTTTAATGATGTAATAGTTAATTTTAATTATAATAGTACAATCTTTCTTTTTTAAAAAAATTAGCAATGATCCTATTCAACTTCTTTGTGTGCCTGGGTGAATATTGCATCAATCCGATGGTAAGATGAGGCATTTGTAAGCTTGTGTAAAGTGGGACACACATGGAAAACTGTTTCAAACTAAACTATATTGATCAGGCATAAGTAAGGGTTACCAAGGGATGGATAAATACCTCATATCCACCTGTGACATTAGATAAAATATATTCCTTCCACTTAATAATCAGGCCTGCCTTTGGAAAGCTTCTCACGGTCAGATTTCCATTTAATGCTTCCAGCTTTTAACAGAAATGAAAAAACAGTTCATGATGTATAAGAATTTGTGGCTGTATACGAACATTCCCAAGAAGTAACCCAGCAAATGTGTAATGTGTGATATCCTTCCTTGAATGCTTTTTTACAGCCATTGAAGTTTTGTGTATTTCATGTTTTCGACCTGAAGTCATTGGAATCAATGCCCTACCTTTCCTTTGCTTTAAGCTATTAGGTAAGATCTTGCCAGGTCTTTCACTGTTTTCCCAGTGTCTCTGTCATAAACATGTCAGCATGAATTCTGTCTGCTGTTATATTATAGCAGTTAATTCGTATTTCTTTTTCTGTATTTTTCTGTACAAAATATGGGCATCTAATCATCTGTGCTCATAAATGTTTCAGTTAATCTTCCAGATTATTTTCTCTTTTATTTTTAATCTTATCTTTGTATGATGCATAATGAATAATTCGACTCTGAATAAATGTTTTATATCTTTCCCATTCAAAATCTGGGCACTTGACATTTCTGAATTCAAATAAGAGTATTGTAAGATCTCTACTGGCATTTGTTGTACAAATTCTTTATCATTCAATAGGGAAATAGTAATTTCTTGATACATTAACCAGTTTCTGAAACACAGATTTCAAGGTAACTGCACTATGATTGCATACATAACAAACATCAATATTGCATTTTTGAATTTGGTGATTTAAAGTCAATGATATTAAAAAAAATCAAGCCTAAAAATGCCAGTGCATGCTTGAATAAAATGTATATTCATTTTTAGTTGAATATTTTAAACACCAAAGTCTATTTAATTCAGTTCTTCCATATACGTTTTAATTGTTTCCCTCAGTAATAATTGTTTTATTTCATGCTGGGGATCAAGCTGAGGATCCATATCTTCTATTATCGCTTTATCATCCCTTGCATGCCTATGCAAATTTATCAGCACCATCTTACAATTATACTATGAAATGCATGTCAATTTTTTGAAGGCACCTGCTTTTCTTGCTGGTTTGATAATTACTTATGCAGGCCACCATAAAAGGGATTGCTAACCGTTTTATGAAAGTACAGGTTGCTGTATTTATTTGTTTTAATATATGTATATATTTATCTTTTATTATTGTAGTGGTAAGATGGGCAGCTAATAAATTTTACAAACAAGCAAATAAACAAATAAATAAAGCAGGCATATCACTAAATTCATTCTTACCAGACCTAAAGATTAAAAAGGAAGATTACCAAACTCAAGAAGAGACATTCTAATATGAGGAAATTTAATCCAACACTAATAAAAATAGAAGAAAAACTGTTTTAAATAAAACTATAAAGTGTTATCATCCCAAGAATATAGAATAACATTAAAAACATTTTTAGAATAAGAATATAATTTATTTTTTCTGACATAAGCTTTTAGTTTAAAAAGACTAACTGAGATTAAGAGATCAAGAACAGTTTCAACAGCAGTTTAATCCTTTTTCTCCTGGGATTATAAAGGCTGTAGAATAGCCAAACAAAACTAAAGGCAAAAGTAAACAAGGTTGATTCAGGCTTTCATCCTTCCAATGTCAGTAAAATGAGGGCCCAGACTGTTGGGAACAATATGCTTAGAGAGGGCTGTAAAGCACTGTGAAGCAGTATATAAGTCTAAGTGCTAAATGCTACTGCTATTGTTGAATAGTGAAGTAAAGAAGGGTGTGTTGCATTGAACCAGAAAATGCTATCATGTGATGCAAATTCAGCCAACGTGGTTAATTTATGAGTGCTGGGGTCATTAGCTAAAGCAGGGGTCTTCAAACTTGGCCCTTTTATGACTCGTGGACTTCAACTCCCAGAATCCCTCAACCAGGCACGCTGGCTGAGGAATTCTGGGAGTTGAAGTCCACGAGTCATAAAAGGGCCAAGTTTGAAGACCCTTGAGCTAAAGCATTAATAAGTGTGTCATGTGAACACAGTGAGCTTTGTTAATCCTATGTGGATTAGACCAGTGTTTTTCAACCTTTTTTGGGCAAAGGCACACTTGTTTCATGAAAAAAATCACGAGGCACTCCACCATTAGAAAATGTTTAAAAATTTAACTCTGTGCCTATATTGACTATATATAAAGTAATTCTCTTGAATAGGAATCAAATAAACACAAAGAAAGTATTTTATAATTACTTTATTATGAAATAGTAAGTAAACAGAAATATGAAAAATTATAAAATACTTTATTCAGTGCGCAACCTGGGCCTGTTTGGCTGAACACAAAGCTGATATTCTGGCTGGAATCGAAGAAAGACACACACGTAGCTCTTCGTCAACAGCTCTCAGTCTCTCTCTGTATTTAGTTTTTATAGCAATCATGCTTGAAAAGCTCATCTCACACAGATATGTAGTGGAAAATGGGAGCAATGTCAAAATAGCTTTGTTTGCCAGAAGGGGGAACTCCTTGGCAGTATACAACCAAAAACTGTCCAAAGGTAGATCAGCAAATCTTAGCTTGAAACCACGATTTTGTCTCAGTTCAGTTAGTTCCTCCTGCTCCTGCACCATCAAAAACCACACTTTCGATGTCTGCAGACATGTCATTAATACGTCTGGAAATTGTGTTGTCTGAGAGTGGGACTTTGGCTATTTCCTTAGCTGCTTCAGGTCCGAGCATCTCCTCTACAATAGCTTTGCAGGCGGGAAGTATTAATGTCTCTGCCACAGTGTGCGACTTTTTTGACTTGGCTATAAGTTCAGCAACTTGATAGCTAGCTTTAAGAGCTCTTTCATTTACCTTTGTGGTTTTTCTCATGAAAGTTGCCTGTTTCCCCGTGTTTTCACGCAGGCGAACAAAATAGTCCGCATTCTTGTTTTGAAGCGAAGGGTGTTTCGTTTGGAGATGGCGTTTAAGTTTGCTTGGGACTATAGCACTGTTAGCTAGCTTTTCACCACACACCACGCACAGTGGAGTTGGTTTGTTTGCATCTCCGGTGAAAGTAAATCCAAATGAAATATAGCTTTCGCTATATTGCCTTGAGCTAACCATCTTTGCTTTCTTTTGATCCCCACTCATACTTGGGCTCTCATCTGGCTCCAAATTTTGTTCAGAGTCCAGTTCTTTCCTTTTCAAAAACTTGTCCATCACTGCAGTATCTCACTGTCACTCAGTACTTACTGTGCTTGTCTCCTCCAGATAGCCGCTGTCTGTCACACTCAGCACTCTTCTGCACATGTCTCCATCCAGATCCATCAGTCAGCGCTCTTCTGCTCTTCTGCTCATGTTTCCTTCAAATCCAGATCCATTGGCGCTCTTCTGCTCATCGGCAGAAGAGGTATAGAATCAAAATCATATGAAATATTAGTACTGCTTTATAAAGTCTTAGTAAGGCCACACAGTATCCAGTTTTGGTCACCACTTTACAAAAAAGATGTTGTGACTTTGGAAAAAGTACAAAGAAGAGCAACTAGATGATTAAGGGCCTGGAGACAAAAACATATGAAGAATGGTTGCAGGAATTGGGTATGGCCAATTTAGAGAAAAGAAGGACCAGGGGTGACATGAGAGCAGTATTCCAGGATTTGAGGGGCTGCCACAAAAAAGAGGGGGTCAACCTATTCTCCAAAGGACCTGAAGGCAAGACAAGAAACAATGGATGGGAACTATTCAAGGAGCAAAGCAACCTGGAATTAAGGAGAAACTTCCTAACAATGAGAACAGTTAATCAGTGGAACAACTTGCCTCCAGAGGTTGTGGGTGTTCCAACACTGGAGGCCTTTAAGAAGAGATTGGACAGTCACTTGTCTGAAATGGTATGTCAGGGGTCCCCAGACCCCAGTCCGTGGACCAGTACCAGGCTGTGGCATTCCAGCAACCGGTCCGCACAAACAAGCAAAGCCCCATCTGTGGGATGCAGGCAGCACACAAAACCATGCACCTTCCGGTCCGTGGAAAAACCTCTCTCCACGGAACCGGTCCCTGGTGCTCAAAAGGTGGGGACCTCTGGTATAAGTGCTTGAGCAGGAGTTTGGACTACAAGACCTGCAAAATCCCTTCCAACTCTGTTATTCTATGTAATGTTGCTTATGTGCAGCAAGTGAATTTTAAGCCACCCAAAGACACTTTGCAGATTGAGCTGGGCCGAATATAAATGTCATAAAAAATAAATGTTTTATTAAGCAGAGCAGGCAAACAAGTGTGTGCTGGTTTACCTTTAAGCGTTCTTCATTAATATCTCGTGTTCAACAATCAGTGCTATGCAAATCTAGAAGAAAATGTTCTGTCATTTAAGCCATCAATTTTAATCAGTTGATGCAATCAGTATTCAATTAATCACACAACTCCATCCTCTCATTTCCGTTGAAAGAGAGGACGAGTTGCTGATGTACTTTTAAATGGAATATTAGAGAAAGCCTTGTACCACAGGTAATCTTTGACTTATAACCATTTATTCAGTGATCATTTGAAGTTACAAGGGCAGTGGGGGGAAAAATGACAAGATCATTTTTCACACTGCAGCCTCCCTAAAATCCAGATGCTTGGCAACTGTCTCACATTTATGACAGTTGCAGGGTCCTTTTGTAACCTTTTGACAAGCAAAGTCAACGAGGAAGCCAGATTCACTTAATGACCGGGCGACTAATTTAACAACCCGTTTGATTTGCTTAGCAACGGTGGCAAGGTAGGTTGTAAAATGGGGCAAAGCTCACAACAGCTGTCTTGCTTAGCAACGTAAATTTTGGGCTCAATTGTGGTCGTAAGTCGAGGGTTATATTAGTAAATTATGCTTGTGAAATATTAATTAGATGGCTACCTTTTACGTATATTATTTGGGCTGCAGCGAAACAATTCACTAATATTCCTGAATTACTGTAGCGAAGTAATATTATTTAAGACTATCACTCTGTCCTTATTATCTGGATTACAGAGACCATTCAGTAATATTCCTGAATATATTAGCGAATTATTGTGGTGAAGTAACTCACCAATATTAATCAATTGCTGATAATGAAATAATATTGCAGATATTTTGGTTTGTTTGAACTGGATCCCCTTCTTTTGCAGTGTACTGTATAAATGGTCTTTATGAGGGTGGGAGGAATGCTGGCTCGGTTTTTCTCTCAGGCCAGGCAGGCCCACCTCGCAGGGTTGTTGTGGGGAAAATAGGATCAGGCAAATTTGCTACCTTGAGTTATCCCAAATACATAAAAAGCAGGATAAAAATTCCATCAAGGCGAAATAAAAATTAATAAATTAAATAAAAACGCACCTCACGGCAAAGCGCCGAGCTGTGGATTCCCCTCAGAACTGCTGAGGGACCAACCCGGGCTGACCCAGAAACATGTGAACGCGGCCCCGGACTTTTTTCGCCTCACCACTGGTCTCCCTAGGCTTCGGGCACTCACTCCCATCATCCCCAGCCCACACCTTCCTCCGCTCACCAATTGCCGCCGCCACCGGCGCCGCCGGGCCGCAACCGAAATGGCGCCCACCCGGCTTCCTCAGCGTGAATGATGGACCACGCATGCGCTACAACGCAGAGCGCGGGGAAAGACTCGCACCTGCACAAAGAGGGAGGGCCGCCCTTTTCTTCCTATTGGCCAGAGCTGCTGTGGGCGGAACTCTCTCTTCCGGAACGCCCCCGTCACGTGGCTTTAGAAGCTTGTAAAAACTATGCGAGGTTTGGTTCTTCCTTGACCAAGAAACGTGGTTTATCATCACTCAGGTTTTTCCCATCGTTCAGCTTTTGTATAAATCTGCTTGGGGATTGCTTATGGTGCGGTGATCGCTTTCATCAATATTTTTAGTTTTCTTTTGCAGTCAAGGCTCTTGCAATTGTTATTTGTGTATATTGAGAGCTATATGCAACGAAAATCTCATTTTAATGTATGCCGATTTATTTATAGTACAATAAAGTTTTTATTCTATTTTCTGTAAACATAAAAGGGTGCAACTTGGACTTTAGTAAGACATTTGATAAAGTAGACCACAACCTACCACTTGATAAGATAGGAAAATGTGGGCTAGCCGCACCAGATGGATTTGTAGCTGGCTGACCGGCAGGCAAAGTCCGCGTGTGGTCCTCAATAGAACCGCATCTACATGGAGGGAAGTGTGTAGTGCGGTGCCCCAGGGCTCTGTTCTGGGCCCAGTGCTCTTCAACATCTTCATCAGTGATCTGGACGAGGGGATAGATGGGGAACTCATCAAATTTGCAGGCGACACGAAGCTGGCAGGAACAGCCAACACTCCAGAAGATAGGCTTAAGATACAGCAGGATCTTCACAGACTTGACATTGGGTGCTATCTAACAAAATGAAATTCAATGATGGAAAAAAGTAAGCTTCTACATTTAGGCAAGAAAAACCAAATGCACAGGTATAGTATAGGTGGTACCTTGCTCGATAGTAGTAACTGTGAGAGAGATCTCGGAGTCCTAGTGGACAATCACTTCAATATGAGCCAGCAGTGTGCTGCAGCTGCCAAAAAGCCAACACAATGCTAGGCTGCATTAACAGAGGGATAGAATCAAGATCGTGTGAAGTGTTAATACCACTTTACAATGCCTTGGTAAGGCCACACTTGGAATACTGCATCTAGTTTTGGTCACCACGATGTAAAAAAGATGTCGAGACTTTAGAAAGAGAGAAGAGCAACAAAGATGATTAGGGGACTGGAGACTAAAACATACAAAGAACGGTTGCTGGAATTGGGTATGTGTAGTTTAATGAATCTAATGGCAGAAAGTGAAGAGGAACTAAAGAGCCTCTTGTTGCGAGTGAAGAAGGAGAGTGCAAAAGTTGGGTTGAAACTTAACTTTAAGAAAACCAAGATCATGGCATCTGGCCCTCTCAATTCCTGGCAAATAGATGGGGAAGAAATGGAGGTAGTGACAGATTTTTTTTTCCTGGGCTCCAAGATCACTGCAGATGGGGACTGTAGCCAAGAAATTAAAAGACGCTTGCTCCTTGGGTGGAAAGCCATGGCAAATCTAGACAGCACACTAAAAAGCAGAGACATCACCCTGTCAACAAAAGTGCGTATAGTCAAGGCTATGGTCTTCCCAGTTGCAATGTATGGCAGTGAAAGCTGGACCATAAGAAAGGCTGAGCGCCAAAGAATTGAAGCCTTTGAACTATGGTGCTGGAGAAGACTCCTGCGAGTCCCTTGGACTGCAAGGCGATCAAACCGGTCAGTCCTAGAGGAGATGAACCCTGACTGCTCTTTAGAAGGCCAGATCCTGAAGCTAAAACTCAAATACTTTGGCCACCTAATGAGAAGGAAGGACTCACTGGAGAAGAGCCTAATGCTGGGAAAGATTGAGGGCAATAGAAGAAGGGGACGACAGAGAATGAGGTGGCTGGATGGAGTCACTGAAGCAGTAGGCGTGAGCTTAAATGGACTCCAAAAGATGGTAGAGGACAGGAAAGCCTGGAGGAACGTTGTCCATAGGGTCGCGATGGTCGGACACGACTTCGCAACTAACAACAACAAAGTTTAATGAAAAGGACTGTGTGTGTGTAAGCTTAAATGGACTCCAGAAGATGGTAGAGGACAGGAAAGCCTGGAGGAACGTTGTCCATAGGGTCGCGATGGGTCGGACACGACTTTGCAACTAACAACAACAAAGTTTAATGAAAAGGACTGTGTGTGTGTAACATGATAACTAGTGTTCCAATATCTCAGGGGTTGCCACAAAGAAGAGGCAGTCAAGCTATTCTCCAAAGCACCTTGAGGATAAGAATGATCTAACAAAATGGATTATAGAGCTGCCAGGAGAATTACTGTTTGGGAGATAAAAAATGCACATCCTACCTAATTTGTCTTTCCTATTCCCAACAACCCTGACAAAAATAGGGAATGGTTGCTGGAATTGGGTATGTGTAGTTTAACGAAGAGAAGGGTGAGGGGTGACATGATAGCAGTGTTCCAATATCTCAGGGGCTGCCACAAAGAAGAGGGAGCCAAGCTATTCTCCAAAGCACCTGAAAGCAGGAGAAGAAGCAACGGATGGAAACTAGTCAAGGAGAGAAGCAACCTGGAACTAAGGAGAAACTTCCTGACAGAACAACTAACCAGTGGAACAACCTGCGTCCAGAAGCGGTGAATGCTCCAACACTGGAAGTTTTTAAGAAGAGACTGGACAGCCATTTGCCTGAAATGGTATAAGGTTTCCTGCCTGAGCAGGGGGTTGGACTAGATGACCTCCAAGGTCCCTTCCAACTCTATTCTGATTTTCTAAGATGATAAACTCCAGATGATAAATGTATAGACATGAGGGCGGAGCATCATGAATTCTAGCAAGTAGGTGAGGGCTTTTCTATGTGACAATTTCCAGGAAGAGGATGATGAGGGACTTTTGAGATGGGGCTGGCATAGTGCTGTGTGGTGACCTTTATGATGCGCTCAGAACACATCATACAAAGACCCTGTTTATATTTAAACCCAGCCCAGGACTTTAGCTATCTGGATATATTTTTTTCCAGTATGGAGCTGGCAGCTCCATGTTTTGGCATTTTAGCTCTTCAGAAATTGATCATACTTCTCGGCAAAAATGCCCCTTTGATCTTAGTTTTCTTTATTATCTGGAAAATCTTGAAAACTTTCACAGTGTGGCGTGTGGCTTTTGAGCTGATCCAAAGCAGCTTGAAATTCCTCTTGGACCCTCGTAAATGGTTTCCCAAGGCAGAATCTGTAAGTTTTTGAGACATCTGTGCCATAGGGAAGAAGTCATAGGGAGAAAAATGTGACTTTTCTTAATAAGATGAATTCAAGGCCTGAGTCTTACGTCTGTAGTTGAATATGCTGAAGAAACCTGGTGTATAACAGACTAACAGACTTGGAAGGGACCTTGGAGGTCATCTAGTCCAACCCCCTGCTCAGGCAGGAGACCCTATACATTTCAGACAAGTGGCTGTCCAGTCTCTTCTTAAAAACATCCAGTGTTGGAGAGCATTCACAACTTCTGGAGGCAAGCTGTTCCACTGGTTAATTGTTCTAACAGTCAGGAAATTTCTTCTTAGTTCCAGGTTGCTTCTCTCCTTGATGAGTTTCCCATCCGTTGCCTCTTCTTCTGCCTCTGGGTGCTTTGGAGAAGAGGTTGACACACACCCCTATTCTTTGTGGCAGCCCCTCAAATATTGGAACAGGGCTTTTCAACCAGTGGTTTGGGTACCACCTGTGGTACACTGGCACCTGGCAAGTGGTACGCGACCATCCTAGAAAAGTAGTGGGGGAGGGGAATGAGCTGAACCAGTGGCAGCACCGCACAAGCCTGAGCAAAACATGGCTGGAGCTGCAGGGCTGTCAGGGCTCAGCGGAAGCACCAGGATCAGCACCAGGCTCCAGCTGGAGCTCGGCACTGATCCCGGTGCTTCTGAGCCCAGAAGAAGCGCCGATCAGCTGGAATGTTGCAGCATCTCCAGGGTCTTGTGATTTACATTCAGAGGCTTGGCAACTGATTCATATTTATGACGGTCACAGTATCCCAGGGTCATGTGAAGTGACCAAAACCTGCTGCAACCACCCAGCAGAGGGGGAGAAATAAAAACCAAACAGCCCCCCACCCCCACTGCCAATCCTCAACAGAAATGCTCACAACAATGAAAACCTCGGACAGGAGGAAGAGCGCCACCAGGTGGGCAGGCAGGTGTCTTGCTTGGTTGTGGCTTGGGGGGCACTTTTTCAGTGCCATTGTAACTTCAAACAGTCACTAAGTGAACTGTTGTAAGTCAAGGCCTACCTGTACTTCATCACTTTTTTCCTTTTTTTGTCATCAAGTTTTTGACACCTTGCTAGGCGATTGGTGGTACTCGGATGTTGCCATATCCTAAAAGTGGTACAATGGGTGAAAAGGTCGAAAAGCCCTGAGTTAGAACATTGGGTGTTTCCTTTGCTGTCCTTTCATGACCCAGCATTCAGAGGCCTGCAAGTGACCAGAGAGAGAGTGGGCATCTGGACACATTCACTGTCCCCTAAGTCCTGGTCATCACTTGGAGAAAAGATTTTCTTTTTTCTTTTTTCTGTCTCTTTGCAGGTTCAGCAGAAAAGTGAGGCCAGCCTGCAGGAAACTAAAACCATCGGAAAAGGTTTTAGGTTTTTCCAAGCATTTAACCCACCAGTTTGTTGCAGTACTTTTTCTGTCTGTCTGTCTGTCTGTCTATCTATTCATCATCTTTCTCTCCATCCCTCTATCTCTCCATCTCTGTCTGTCTGTCTGTCTGTCTGTCTATCTATCTATCTATCTATCTATCTATCTATCTATCTATCTATCTATCTATCTATCTATCTATCTATCTATCTATCTATCTATGTATATCTATCTATCTATCTATCTATCTATCTATCTATCTATCTATCTATCTATCATCTATCTATCTATCTATCTATCTATCTATCTATCTATCTATCTATCTATCTATCTATCTATCTATCTATCTATCTATGTTTATCTATCTATCTATCTATCTATCTATCTATCTATCTATCTATCTATCTATCTATCTATCTATCATCTATCATCTATCATCTATCTATCTATCTATCTATCTTTATCATCTCTCTATTTCTTTATCTCTCTATCTCCCTAGCTAGCTATCATCTTCTCCCTCTCTCTGTCCCTTTCTTCTGTTCCCTTGTGTCCGCTTCTGGGCAAGGCCCTGGAGTTTTCTTGCCAAGGTTTTTCATAAGTGGTTTGCTATTCCCTGCTTCCAAGGGCTGAGAGGAAGTGGCTAGCCCAAGGCCACTCATCTGGCTTTGTGCCCCAGGCAGCATTAGAACTCAGGATCCCAGATTCCGGATTCTAGCCTGATGCTATCATCATGACACCTAACTGTCTCCCAAAAATATGGATCACTTCACCAATGAGCTTGTCATCCTTGCCAAGGGCGATCCTCTCTGTTTCGTTCCAATTTTGCTTTTCTCTAAAAATGCTACCCAGGACAGCTTACCTTGTATTAATCAAGGCATATCCATCAAAAGTAATCAACAGCACCTTACTCCAGGACTAACCATTTAAAATGAACGAAAGGCACTATTTAACTTAAAACAAAGGCAGTAGAACTGGGCATACAACGACTCCTCAAGTTATAACCATAATCAAAACTGCGATTATGGCCGTAAGTCATTGTGCTTGTAAGTCAAGGCATCACAAGACTGGATACGCTTTTTTAACATTTTATGCGGCGGTTGTTAAGTGACTGCTGTGTTTGTTAAGCAGAGTCCGCAATTTTAAGTGAATTAGTTTTCCTCAATGTGGAAGTCAGATTCACTTGACAACCGTGTGACCACTTTACAATTGCAGTGCTTCATTTAACAACTGTAGCAAGAAAGCTTGTCAAAATGGGGCAAAAATCACCCAACCAATGTCTTTCTTAGCAACAAAAATTTTGGACACAACCGTAGTCGTAACTTGAGGACTACCTGTAATCAGCGTAAGAGTTTGGCTCCCAGAGTCATGGATGCCGGAGGTTTTCGAGAAAAGATGGGACAACCATTTGTTCAGGATGGTATAAGGTCTCCTGCCTTGAGCAGGGGGTTGGACTAGATGACCTCAAAGGTCCCTCCGAGTCCTAAGATTCCTTGATTCAGCTGAAACATTCACCCCGTGTCCTCTTAGAGAAATAGCTTGCAAGCCGCCCTCTTCAACCGAGCATGGAACAGAATAACAGAGTTGGAAGACATCCTGGAGGTCTTCTAGTCCAACCTCCTGCTCAAGTAGTAGACCCTACTTCATCCTGGACAAATAGTTGTCCAATCTCTTCTTAAAAAATTCCAGTAATGGAGCACCCACAGGTTCAGGAGGCAAGCCATTCTACTGATTAATTAATAGAGCTGGAAGGAAACTTGGAGGTCTTCTAGTCCAACCTCCTGCTCACGCAGGAGACCATATCCCATTCTGAACAATTGGCTGTGTCCTTAAAAGCCTCCAGTGATGGAGCATCCACAACTTCTGAAGGCCAGCTGTTTCACTGATTAATTGTTCTAACTGTCAGGAAATCCCTCCTTAGTTCTAGGTCAGGGGTAGGCAACCTCGGCTCTTATATGACTCATGGACTTCAACTCCCAGAATTCCTGAGTCAGCATAGTTGAAGTTGAAGTCCATGAGTCATAAAAGAGCCGAGGTTGCCTACCCCTGACCTAGGTTGTGTCATGTAGCACCACCTGGGCCCCTTAGCCGTTTTACCTTTAGATGGGACAGGCAAAGATGTTCCCCAAAGAGGTCCAATGTTGGGACAATTCTTCTCTGCAGAGACCACAGAAGACAGTGTCCGTCTGACGTCCTACCAGCAACCTCTCCCCAAGCTTATCCTTCCTGGTCTCAGGACCCCCCAGACACGTAGCCCCTGCCTCTCCTTTGACTTGTCAGCCATGGGTCAGATCGAAGTAACTTTGCAACGGGGTCGCTTGGTGTCCCTCTGGGTCCTGGGGCTAAAGTACGTGGAGACATTGGCAGCTATGTGTCCTGGAGGACCTTTGTCTTCAGTCAGGTTCAAAGAGATTCCCGTTGAGTTTTCAGAAGTAAAGTCTCTGTTTTTCAAAAATGCGGTCAGAGAAAACTTAGAAATGCATGTTAAGAAGAAGAGACTACAACATGAGTGAGGATATTCTACCCTGGTCCAGAGATCCCTTAGAAGCTTAATTGGAGAACCACCCAAGTGGCATCGCGATCTTCCAAAGGCGGTGACTCAGATTTCCTTGCTTCATCTAGAGTTGCATTTCCTTTCTGAGAAAGTCAAACAAAACCTGGAGTTCCACATTCAACGGCTAAAGTTACAGCAAAAGTGGGGCATCCCTCAGAAAGTCCATCAGTTTGTAAAGTTTTTTCACTCACTACTTCCAGAGGAGAAACCTCAAGCCACATTTGGAGAAACTCAGGTGGAGAGTGGAAGGTGGGAAGAAACCAACATTCTCCTCCCAAATAACACGGGATGTCTAGAAGATCTGCTTAGATATACTCTGGAGACTCACCTCAAGAAAAAATCTCTGGAGATTAAGTTCCAGTTAATAAGATATAAGAAGTTTTATGGCCCCATCGAACATGCTTTTCTTCCTAAATGTTCCCTTGTGTCCTCAGAAATCAAACCCAGGCCATCTTGCTTGTATTTTCTGGAACAGGACATTGTGGAAAGGATGAACTTGGACATTAAATGCAAACAGTTAATGCATCTTTGGGGTCTTCCCAGTATCTACACTAAATCCTTAAACAAGATGTTTGGCAATGTTATTGTAGGAAGCCCACCACTAGAGATGTCCAAGCTCAGGAGGTGGACTCTGGAGAAGAATGTTTGCCAGGAGAGTCAAACAGCCAATGTAATGGATTCCAGAACAAAAGAACTGAGATTCTCAAGGACAGGTCCATGTTTTGTCCAAACAGAGATTTTGGACCTTCTGGAGATGCACATTCGGCGCAAGAAGTTACAGCATGAATGGGGATTACCATCCATGGTTCAAAAATCTCTTCAGGCCTTTGCTGCACTCCCTTTAGAACCAGAACGGCTCCTGGAGGGACTTGCCATTGCCATCACCGCTTCGTGGGGTGTATTAAAAGTGACAATTAAAATAACCAACAGCTTGTTCTTCTTGGGTCTTGTGACGCAGAAACTACTGGAGGCTCACATGAAGAACCGAACTGCAGTCCATCGATGGGGTCTTCCCAAGCGTGTCCAGGAGTCACTGAAAATGTTTCTGCCCCCTGCTTCTCGTTCCCAGGTTGAGGGCGACCAGGGTCAAGCCGAAACCCCACGGCATGCCTACAACCGACTCTTCCAGACTGCCTCAAAGCCATGGCACAAAGCAGAAGACATACATCATGTAACCACAGTCAAGAGGGCTCTCCCCAAAGGTGATCTTCTAGGAGAAAGATCCCCAGGAAAAATCTCAAGGTCTGGGAGAGAAAAGATGGCACTTGATGAAGAGACCATCCCGATGTCCCTTAAACAGGAAGACCTGGAATTTATGGGATTACATGTACAATACATGAGGATCCAGCACGAGTGGGGATTACCTGCTCTTGTACACAAATCTCTACAGGCTTTTGCACCAGTCCCACCTGAGCCTCAGAAGAGGTCCTTCAGAGTTCCAGGTCTACAGAGATTGGGAGATGGAAGAAAAACACACAGGGGGGTACAAGTGCCATCGTCTCTGAGTAAAGTACTGGTCCCTCCCCATTGTTTGCATTTTTTTAGTCAAGATGCAAAAGATCACCTGGAGTCCCATGTGAGGAGTTGGATCAGGGAACATAAATGGGGCCTTCCTCAACTGATCCAAGATTCGTTGAGAGCAATGGTTCCTCCTCCACAGGTCACTGATGAAAAACCCCACTGTGAATGTCATTTGAGATTCCCACTACAAGAGGGAGCTCATGCTTCCCATTCCAGAAGAAAAGGATCACCATGGTGGACTTTATCCTGGAAAGAAGCCACCATGAAGCCTATGAAGAACATCCACCAGAGGAAACCAGATGCAAGAACTAGTTCCAGCTTTCCAGTGGCTGCCATCAGATCCCCGGAGGTGAGGCTGCTTTTCTACATCCATACGTCCTGGGATCTTTTGGAGTTTCATGTCACCCACAAGAAGATCCAGCATGCTTGGGGACTGCCATCTGCTATCTTGAAATCTCTGCGCATCTTTGCTCCTTTTCCACTTGGCCTACAGAAGCACACCAGAAAGAGAACTCAGAGGAGTCCAAGAGACAAGGCAGATTTGGAAACGAAGGCCCAGCAGCTTTGGTTCCTCAACACAAATACACAGGAACATCTGGAGACCAGTGTGAGGACCATGGTCATAAAGCATAAGTGGGAGATTCCAAAACGGATTCAACATTCATTTCATCCATTCCTGCCTTCTCTCCCCTCTTCCCAGGTTCCAGCACAGCCTCACTGGCCTTGCAGGTATAGACCATTTCAAGACACATCATCTGCTCCCCGAATTTCAGTGCCATTGCAAAAGGCAAAGCACCATTTGGGGGCAATGAAGATACCTCCCAAAGCATTACAAGTTAAGACAGGGGGGACTACTGAAGCAACAAGGTTCTTATGTCCCAAAATAGTGCTCTCTTTCCTCCCCATTGAGGAGAGGGACCTCCTGGAATTCCATATCCAACGAAAGAAAATCCAGCATGCATGGGGCTTACCATCGATGGTGGTTAGATCTCTCCATGTCTTTGCCCCATATCTTCTTCAATCAGAGAGGACTACTGGGAAAATCACATCTAGGAAACCAAGAAGGGAAAAAATAGATGTGCAGATCCTTAGTCAAGACCTTGTTTTCCTCAGCGTTGAGGAAAAAGAACTCTTGGAGGCCCATCTGAGACATCGTACATCAGAGCACAGATGGGGTCTTCCAGAAAGAGTTTGGCAATCTCTGAGGGCCTTCCTACCACCCAGATCTCCTTCTCATCCTGGGATGACTGGATTCCAGCCTCTCTTGCCTTTACCACCCAAATCCTTACAGAAAAGTGGACCTGATTTGCAAACCACAGACATCTATGAACCGGTATTGTTTAAGCCAGAGCAGAAGACTTTAGAAAAGCCCAAGAGCAAAGTTGGCAATAAGAGACAGAGAGCAACAGGCAAGTCTAGGCAAACTAAAGTCCAGATTTGCTCCGGTACCAAGACAGGGCTCTCTTTCCTCCCAGAGAGCAGCCGGAACCTTCTGGAATTCCACATCCAGTGGAAGAGAATCCAGCATGCATGGGGCTTGCCATCAACAGTGCTAAAATCGTTGCAAGCTTTTGCCCCACATCTCTTTAAAGCAGAGAAGATCACCACAGACACTGTGACCAAGATTCCCCCACGGGATAGAGAAGTGCAAATCCTCAGTCAAGACCTCGATTTTCTCAGCGTTGAGGAAAAAGAACTCTTGGAGGCCCATCTGAGACATCGTACATCAGAGCACAGATGGGGTCTTCCAGAAAGAGTTTGGCAATCTCTGAGGGCCTTCCTACCACCCAGATCTCCTTCTCATCCTGGGATGACTGGATTCCAGCCTCTCTTGCCTTTACCACCCAAATCCTTACAGAAAAGTGGACCTGATTTGCAAACCACAGACATCTATGAACCGGTATTGTTTAAGCCAGAGCAGAAGACTTTAGAAAAGCCCAAGAGCAAAGTTGGCAATAAGAGACAGAGAGCAACAGGCAAGTCTAGGCAAACTAAAGTCCAGATTTGCTTCGGTACCAAGACAGGGCTCTCTTTCCTCCCAGAGAGCAGCCGGAACCTTCTGGAATTCCACATCCAGTGGAAGAGAATCCAGCATGCATGGGGCTTGCCATCAACAGTGCTAAAATCGTTGCAAACTTTTGCCCCACATCTCTTTAAAGCAGAGAAGATCACCACAGACACTGTGACCAAGATTCCCCCACGGGATAGAGAAGTGCAAATCCTCAGTCAAGTCCTCGATTTTCTCAGCGTTGAGGAAAAAGAACTCTTGGAGGCCCATCTGAGACATCTTACATCAGAGAACCGATGGGGACTTCCAGAAAGGGTTCGGCGATCTCTGAGGTTGTTCTTGCCACCCAGATCTCCTTCTTGCTTTGAGATGACTGGATCCCAGCCTCTCTTGCCATATCTACCCATAGCCACCTCTGTGCAGCCTTCAAGGATTTCTAAGGGGACAGAAGAACCTCAAATCCTGCCACCTTCCTCTCCTTCTGCATACACCACCAGGAATTACATGCCCAGTGTTGAAAATATAGCCAGCTTCCGAAAAGTGAAGTTTGGAAGTGGAAGGACCACACCAAGGGTGAAGAACAAGATGCCTCTTCCAGGCTTTAAGGCAAAGATGGTTGCCCGGCAAAACAAAGTTGGTTTTCAGAGGACAGCCAAAGAGAGAAGGGCTGACTCCTCCTCTGAAACCTTCAGTTCCTAGAAGGGAACTGAAAAAGTCTCTTAAGAGTTGTCTTTCCTGTCATTCATCAGCCTCAATCTCCTCATGAAAGTCTGATAGACCAGTGTTTTTCAACCTTTTTTGGGCAAAGGCACACTTGTTTCATGAAAAAAATCATGAGGCATTCCACCATTAAAAAATGTTTAAAAATTTAACTCTGTGCCTATATTGACTATATATAAAGTAATTCTCTTGAATAGGAATCAAATAAACACAAAGAAAGTATTTTATAATTACTTTATTATGAAATAGTAAGTAAACAGAAATATGAAAAATTATAAAATACTTTATTCAGTGCGCAACCTGGGCCTGTTTGGCTGAACACAAAGCTGATATTCTGGCTGGAATCGAAGAAAGACACACACGTAGCTCTTCGTCAACAGCTCTCAGTCTCTCTCTGTATTTAGTTTTTATAGCAATCATGCTTGAAAAGCTCATCTCACACAGATATGTAGTGGAAAATGGGAGCAATGTCAAAATAGCTTTGTTTGCCAGAAGGGGGAACTCCTTGGCAGTATACAACCAAAAACTGTCCAAAGGTAGATCAGCAAATCTTAGCTTGAAACCACGATTTTGTCTCAGTTCAGTTAGTTCCTCCTGCTCCTGCACCATCAAAAACCACACTTTCGATGTCTGCAGACATGTCATTAATACGTCTGGAAATTGTGTTGTCTGAGAGTGGGACTTTGGCTATTTCCTTAGCTGCTTCAGGTCCGAGCATCTCCTCTACAATAGCTTTGCAGGCGGGAAGTATTAATGTCTCTGCCACAGTGTGCGACTTTTTTGACTTGGCTATAAGTTCAGCAACTTGATAGCTAGCTTTAAGAGCTCTTTCATTTACCTTTGTGGTTTTTCTCATGAAAGTTGCCTGTTTCCCCGTGTTTTCACGCAGGCGAACAAAATAGTCCGCATTCTTGTTTTGAAGCGAAGGGTGTTTCGTTTGGAGATGGCGTTTAAGTTTGCTTGGGACTATAGCACTGTTAGCTAGCTTTTCACCACACACCACGCACAGTGGAGTTGGTTTGTTTGCATCTCCGGTGAAAGTAAATCCAAATGAAATATAGCTTTCACTATATTGCCTTGAGCTAACCAGTCCGGCGCCCGCCTAGTGGGCAAAAATTTGACATTTTTTTTTAAATCTTTCAAATTTTTCAATTTTTCCCACGGCACACCAGGCAACATCTCGCGGCACACTAGTGTGCCGCGGAACAGTGGTTGAAAAACACTGGATTAGACAGGATTAAACTTGTTTAATTACTCAAACCAGGATATTTTTCTTCCTTCTAATTCACTCTTTTTCTCTCTCAACATCTGCTCATAAAAATACAGACTTCTATTTGAATTCCCATTCCTAACTGAGCAAAATAAAGCAGTGATTTCTAGGTTGTCATAACTTTATGTCCAGCATTACAGGATAGTGTAAAGTGTTTAAGCAATGTAGACTTTTTATATAATATCTCAGCTAGCTTTTCAGGTTTTATTTACTGATTTATTACATTTATATAGCCACCTATCCTACACTTGTGATCTGGGTGACATACCCAAGTAAAAGCCAAAAAAATCCACAGAATTAAAACAAGTAAAATAAAGTTAAAATGGTTAAAATAACTATAATAACAAAAAGATGGGGAGACTACATTCTAAATTTATACACATTTAAAGGGCTCTATAGTTCCATGAGATCTCCAGGCCTGATGGCAGAACCAAGTTTTAATGGCCTCCAGGGAGGGCAAGAGGCCATTAAAGCCAATTAATGGCCTCTTGCCATTAAAGCCAATTAATTAATGAAGCCAATTTCACCTCAGGGAAATGATGTTCTAGAGCAGACATGTTAAACTTACAACATCAGATGACATTGCACAATGTTTTGGGACAGTTTTGCCATTGCTGGCAATGGGGTGGGCGCGGCTTTCGCGTGATGCGTCTGGCCCGCGGGCTGGCAGTTTGACACCCCTCTTCTAGAGGAAGGTGATATACCGGTAGCAGAAAGGCTTTCTCCTGGATCTGTCAAATGAAGCCTTTTGGTCAATGGAATCCACAAACATTCCTTCAGCCTCCTTAGATTAATTTTAAATGCTCTCTTAGGAATGATTTGGGCTAAGACTGTATGGTAGTCTGGTGCTCACCAGTAAGGTAATGGTTCAACCAAGTAATATATTAAATTCAGTGACGGCATCACTGATGTATGGTATATGGGATTTTGCCAAAAATTCAACTGTAGCACTAGCACTGTAGCTTAACTATTTACTTACCAAAGCAGATACTCTGTGCCATTTTTCTTACTGTATTTGTGTTTTTTATGTTGTAACCTATAAAAGAGATATGTTTCAAGCATTTCTCTCATTTTAAGAAGTAAATGTAATTATTTCAGACACAAGCATAAAAACATAAGCAGAGTTGGCCAGGATTTCTTCTCCATGATCAATGAGGGGTGTATAGCATTAGGGCTAAGTCCCTGATCTTGTTCTATTGCATTGCTGTTTAAAGAAAAAGAAAACTGATAGATTCTTGTTAAACTATCACATAAACATAGGAATACCAAGGTATGTTCTAGTAATTTCCCCATCACTAAAATCAGAATGAAAAGTTTGTAATTCCTTGGGTTATAGAACATAAAATATGAGAATTGGAAGGGACCTGGGAGTTCTTCTAGTCCAATGCCCTGCTCAAGCAGGGGACCCTATACCATTTCAGACAAATGGTTGCCCGATCCCATTTTGAAAGTCTTCAGTGATGGTCCGAGCACCCACAACTTTTGAAAGCAAGCTATTCTATTGGCTGATTGCTTTCATCATTAGGAAATTTCTCCTTAGTTCTAAGTTGCTTGTCTCTTTGGTTAGGTTCCATCCATTGTTTCTTGTCTTGCCTTATAGTGCTTTGGAAATTAGTTTGACCCCCTTGTCTTTGTAGGAATGCTTCAAATACTGGAACACTACTATCACGTGTCCCCAGTCTTTCTTTCCATTGAACTAGACCAGGGGTAGGCAACCTTGGCTCTTTTATGACTCGTGGACTTCAACTCCCAGAATTCCTGAGCCAGTCATGCTGAGGGGAAAGGGAGAGGTTTCCAAGCTGAGCCATGCTGGCTCAGGAATTCTGGGAGTTGAAGTCCACAAGTCATAAAAGAGCCAAGGTTGCCTACCCCTGGACTAGACATCCAATTCCTGTAACTGTTCTTCATATGTTTTAGCCTCAGCCTCCTGATCATTCTTTTGTTGCTCTTCTCTGCACTCTTTCTAGAGTCTCAACTTCTTTTTTATATTATGGTAACCAGAACTGAATGCAGCATGTGGTCTTACTAAGTCTTTGCAAAGTAGTACTAGAACTTCATGTGATCTTCATTCTATCCCTCTATAAATGCAGCCTAGAATTGCATTGGCTTTCTTGGCTGCTGCTGCACACTGTTGGCTCATATTTAAGTGATTGTCCACTAGGACTTAAAGATCCCTCTCACAGTTTCTGGCATTAAGCCACATTTCACCTAATCTGTACCTATACAGTGGTTTTTTTTGCATAAGTGTAAAACCTTATGGGACGCGGTGGCTCAGTGGGTTAGGACGCTGAGCTTGTCAATCAGAATGTCGGCAGTTTGGCGGGTCAAATCCCAAGTGCCGCGTAACAGAGTGAGCGCCTGTTACTCGTCCCAACCTAGCAGTTCGAAAGCACATAAAAATGCAAGTAGAAAAATACTGACCACTACAGTGGGAAGGTAACAGCATTCCGTGCGCCTTTGGTGTCTAGTCGTGCCGACCACATGACCATGGAGACATCCTCGGACAAGTGCTGGCTCTTCGGCTTTGAAACGGAGATGAGCACCGGCCCCTAGAATTGAAAACGACTAGCACGCATGTGTGGGGGAACCTTTACCTTTACCTAAAACTTTACTTTTATCTACACTGAATTTCATTTTGTTAGAATTTCATTTTGTTCAAGTCTGTCAAGATCTTTTTGGATCCTGAGTTTGTCTTCTGGGGTGTGGGTTATTCCTGCCAGCTCAGTGACATCTGCAAATTTGATGAGTTCCCCTTCTATTCTCTCATCTATATCATTTATGAAAGTATTGCAGAGTCCTAGGCATAAAATGGGTCCTTGGGGTACCCCACTGCTTACTTCCCTCCATGGGTAATTCCATTGAGGATTACACATTGAGAACAATTTGTCAGCCAATTACAAACCCATCTGGTGGTGGGTGCTATATAACCCACACTTTTTTAGCTTGCCAAGAAGTAGATTGTGGTCTGTTTTATCAAATGCTTTACTGAAATCTAAGTATACTATATCTGCAGCATTTCGCTGATCCACTAATTTAGTCACTTTGTCAAAGAATGAAATAAGATTTGTTTCGCATGATCTGTTTTTGATGAACCCATGTTGGCTTCTGGTTATAACTGTTTGTTTCTAGGAATTTGTAGATTTTTTTTTTTGCTTGATTATCTTTTCCAAGATCTTCCCAGGTATTGATATCAAGCTGATTGGTCTGTAATGTCCTGGATTTATTTTTTTTCCTTTTTTTGAAGATGGGAACCACATCAGCTCTTTTCCAGTCTTCAGGTAGTTCTCCAGTGCTCAAAGAAATTTGAAATATGTCTTTCAATGGTATTAAATCATGTCTGCCAGTCCCTCTAGAATTCTGGGATGTAGTCTGTCAGAATCCAGTGATCTGAATCTTTCTAAAGCTGACAGGTGTTCTCTCACCTTATTTTTGCATATTTTCATTTGCATTACTAACCTGTCATTTATGGTTCTGTTTTTGGTAAGTTGAGTTGTGTTGTCTTTTTGTGTGAAGAAATATGCAAAGTATGAATTAAGCATTTCTGCTTTGTCTCTATTACCCATTATTTCTTTGTCATCTTCTCCAAATTGTTTCTTTGACTTTTCTCTTATTTTTTATGTATTGAAAGAAACTTTTTTTAAAAAATTGTTTTTGGCATTCAGATCAGAGAGTGGTGCAGAACCCATAAGATGGCTGTATTGTTTTTAAATAGCTATGCTGCCTCAGGAATTGTCCTGTATGCCTTTAATTGTTGATTATTTTAATTCTTGTATTGTTTGTATAGCTGTTTTATTTTTTGGTACCGCTTGTGTTTTGAGTTATAAATGTGAGCTGGACTATGGAAATTGATTGATTGATTGATTGATTGAATGAATGAATGAACATTGCTTGACATCTTCATCTTACTAGCTTTGGGAAAACCAAGATTAAAAGCAGATAAAATCTGATGAATTGGGGACTGAGGACTCTTTGGGACTGGGGAGTATTTGACAGTTGGATGCATTCCTCCTTCAAAATATGGAGACTTTTTCAGATTGGATGGCCTTCATGTGTTTTGTTTGACAGCTTTTTATTTATTCATAATTTGTACTAAATCGTACAGAGATGTCAAAAATACCTTTAAACATTTCCCCATAAATATTATCAAGTCATTATCAAGCTTTTTATCACTATCTGTTCTAGTTTGAAATGGATCCATCTACGGTAAGTTTAAGATGGCCAATTTCTTGATTTGTACATTGAAATCTAAAGAGCAACTACCTACCGTCTACTTAAGAGGACTCAAAATAAAGGTCATCTTATGTAGGAGAAAAAGCTTTTCTGTTCCATAAAGTTTTGTTTTTGACATTTTACTGAAGCCAGATCCATATATGTTCTGCCACTTGCAAAACAACACATATAATTAATAACAAAAACTATAAGTTTCTATTATTACAAGTAATATCTTGTGCCAATAGTTCTGTATCAATGGAACAGAATTCCCAGGTGTTTGCTTCCAGCCATGACTTCTGAAGCCAGGCCAATATTGAGAAATGACAATACTTGGAAATCCTGTAATAATAAGGATGTTTTCATAGAAAAAAGATTGATCTGTTTATTTTTTTTCAGAGATGTCACATCTGTGGCACTTTTAACTCTGGCTGTTAGCCTATATCAATTTGTTGGCAATGAAGTATGAGCGTTGTGATTGAAATCTGGAAGCAGTTTGAAAAGCAGCATCCAGTAGACAGGGATTCCTTTATAGTAGTCTAAAAGAATTGTTCTAAGGAAATGGTTAAGAGATGATATAGGGACACATTTTCCCACTCACACTTTCTACTAAAGTAATTGGCAATCTGAAGCCCCAGGATAATATTTTTTGGTGGCTTTCCGATCTCCTTCCAAATTTTGACAAATGGCTATTTTGAGTGAAGAAATAAAAAGAAGTTGTTGTAGAAGTTTTAATATAAACTCCATAAGTAAACTCTCTTCCCAAACAAATAGTAAAGCCTCAAAATGTCTTCCTTTAAACTCAATAAAAAACTGAACATGTTGAACCAGCACACATAATTTGATTCAGTCCTGTCTAAAGCCAAGTCTGGACCTTGTTGTACCAGCCCATCCCTTATTAGTTAGGCACTCTGAAATCAAGAAAGATGGTAGAACAATGAAGCAGAAGCAATACAGAAACACAAAGCATTAAGTTTAGAGGAATGTAACAGACATGAAGAGGTACTTTAGAACAGGGTTCCCAACCCCTGGTCCATGGACTGGTACTGGGCCATGGCATGCCCGCAACCAGTCCGCACAAACAAGCAAAGTCCCATCCGTGGGTTGCAGGCAGCACACAAAACCACACACTCTCTGGTCTGCGGAAAAACCTTTCTCCACAGAACCAGTCCCTGGTGCCCAAAAGGTTGGGGACATCTGCTTTAGAACATTACCTATAGTCTAGATCAGTGATATTGAAACTGTTTGAATCAATTACTCCCTTCCCCAGTTTTTAATAATGCTATTAACCCCCCCAAACTCTCCCACATAAATTCCGTTCTTCTACCCAAGCACATTAGCATAAGCATTTACAAATTATTTCATTACCTCCAACTGCCCAAATTACTCTCTAAATTACTTTATAAATTAAGAACCACACACTTTCCCTAAAGATTGCCATCTGATGGGAGCTAGGAAGCATGCCTTTCCTAAGGCAGCCCCTGCCCTACGAAACAATCTACACCCTGAATTTCAGCAGGCCTCCACCTTTTAGACTTCTATAAGGGTTTGAAAACCTGCACCCCCCCGCAAGAGCTTGGAGAAGACTAACACTTTAGAACTTTGATTTGGCACCAGGATTTTGTTTTTAATTTTTAATAGTTTGGTTTTTTTTACTTTTAATGTGATTTTATGTGTTTTTCAGTCCTTGATTGGAAGCTGCCAAGAATTGATTGAAAGATGGGTGGCCATATAATGGTTATAAACAAGCCAATCAACCATTGGTCAAGATTCTCCAATTATCTTCTTCTTTGTACTCACAGTCTACCCTGAGCTCCAATGCAACCGAAGCTAAGACCATTGGTATAATAGGCCAGATCCGTGTTACAGACCAAAGCTACTTTCTACCTACTTTCCAAAATATGTAAACCAGGCCACTCAGTCTGTCCCATTGTCCCAAATATTGGAACCATCACAGCTGGAACATCAGCTTTTATGGATTTGGTGCTCAGACTTTATGCTGCTTGGTGTATCACACATGCAATTTGCATCTGCAGAAACACTGAGTCTTCCCCTCCCTTCCTTCTCCCACCTCATCCCAATTTACATCCTACATCACTTTAGCCCCATGATATATCAGATGCACACCATGCTGCTTTTCAAGCTTCTGAGTTTTGGCCATTGTAGAGTAACATGGGTATCCTATAGCAATATCAATCACTGAATGTTGTGATCATACAATTGATTTAATTTTATGCAAATCAATGCAGTTTAGGTAAAGAATGTTTTTATTTACAACACCTCCATCCAGACTGCCTATCAAGATTTTCATAGGGAGGTTCATTTCTTCTCCTCTATCCCAATCTTCCCCAGCCTGGTCCTTCCAGATATGAGCTGGGGTTTCAGCTCTCACTATTGTACATTAGCTCCTACTATTTGGCAACCCACAATTTAATTACATGTAGGGGACTAGTGGTTTTCTCCATACTACTTCCAGTATCCCTTTACCAGACATGAAGATAGTGACTGAGAAGAATTTCAATTTAGCAACATCTGAAGGACTCCAGATTCTTCACCCTGTTTTGCATTACTGGGAGAAAGTACTATATGTGGGTAGGTAGGTATAAGATCTACACTTACTCCAGAGGCTCTAGGGGGTATACAAAATCTTTCTACTCTACCCAGACTTACTGTTGTGAGATGGGCACCCATATAAATTATTTATACATTAAAAAAAAATTCAAACAGAATGCAAAATACAATAAAAACACAAAAACTGTAGGAGTAGCAGACAATAGTGCTTTGAATCTTTCCTAATTGCTTTTAGTTGACTCTAGGGGTTCCTCTCAAAACTGAGCATGCCTTGTCATACAAGTTACTTACTTGTTACTTACACCCTTGTAAGGTCATTGCTTTATGGATTAGTGCTTTAGTGTTTAGTCAAAGTTAATAAAATGAGAGAAGCTGAAAATGAAGTTCCCCATTTTCTCACAATAAAGGTACAAAAAACTCTGGCAATATCATGCTGTGTGATGTTTAAGAACTGCAGTAGCACAAAGCACAAAGTCTTTTCCCCCTGATCCATCAAGTAAAAACACACGGTGGGGAAAGGTGAAGGGAGCGGAAAGCTCTTTTATTTTACTTTACAAGGCTATGAGGATTCTAATAATGGAGGCAGGGAAGGAAAAATAAGGAAATAACTTTGGCAATGCAGTGCTGAGGTCTGAAAATACAGGGCTTGAATCCAATTTGGATTCAGATCCTGTTCCCAAGGTTGGGCCCATGCCAGATTTCTCTTTGACGTTGTATTCCCCATTCCAAATTAAATAAATATAAAAGTTCATATAAGGCTACCCAGGATTAACTATATCCTGTTACATGTACTCTGAAACCAAACATTTGAGGAATAAATAGGGAATTATATCCGTTAAGCTTTTTTATACTGTTTTTGAAAATTAAAGAGCAATGAAGACATGAGTAATTACTACACATTGCCTGCAAAGAGGGAAATATGCTTTTTTAACATTTTATTAAAGTTTGTTATAGAAATAAAAATGAAAATTAGAAATCTTAAAGAGGAAAGAAGACATGTTCAGAGGGAAAAAAGGAAATAAAAATGTAGTGACTACAGCCATACGGTACAAAAGCAGTTTTAGCCTCAACCTTTTGCTTCGCATTTCTGAGTATTTCAAGCTCTTTCTATTACAATACAGTCATTCTAGTCTTAAAAGTTTTAAATCAAAGCTTTATGTTTTTTCAGTTACAAGCAAAAAGTCCAGAAGGGGTTTCCAAGTAGAAACAAAACTAGATAAATTCTGCTCTTTAATTAAAACAGTCATTTTTTCCATCTCAGCCAGCTCTACCACCTTCATTATCCATACTTTCTTCTCAGTCAAGATAAAAATCTGATCTCAGGGTATCTTGGCTTTGTCCACCAGAGGTGATAAAATGTATCCTCTTTACACTTGGCATTTCCAGCATGCATTTGAAACTCCTTTATATATCTTTGACAATTTCATGGGCATTAAATACCAATGATACATGGCCCAAGTCTAATAATAGTCTTATTTCTTAGGATTACCAAAAGTCTCTCAGAGAAACCAGCCCCATGCCATGAAGGGCTTTAAAGGTTTGAAATATTTGACCTTTGCCCCAGACTTTTCTCCTTTATGGTGGAAATGATGCATATAGGTAAGAGGACGAGTCTTGGCTTATAGGATTTGGATCACCCACCACTCAGTAAGCTGGGATGGCCTAGAACAAGTTACAGATGGAAAGTAGCAACAGGGGAAAAGGCAGTCAATTTACTGATTGGTGTATATACAGTATATATACATAGGACTCATTTATTTGTTCATATCTTTATCATAATTTTCTGAGAGCTTTTTTTACTTGTGAGCTTAGGTTAAAGATGTGCTCATTTATGACATCTAAATTATTTTTAATCTGAGAGAACTTCCGGTTTGGCGTCCGACAAGACGGGTGAAAGAAGCTGGGGCTCTGGTTTCTCTGCCCAATTTCATTCTGTCCGGTGACCCCAAGGGGTCAGAAAGTTGTCCTGGAGGAGCAACAAAGAAGGAGGGATGCATCACGAGTCCGGATCAGGCGGCAGTCAGTCCGGGCGGACTGAAGAAACCCTCTGTAAAGATGGAGGAAAGGCTGCTGGGTGAGCTCAGAGAGCCCAAGTCATCACCAGCTGGAAGAGAAGTGAGGAGCCATGGCGTTCCACTACACAGCTGATTGTCAACAGCGTGCTGAAACTGGGTGAGCCAGTTTTTTTTCCTTTCCCTTTTGGATTTAGAAAGAAATGTTGATCCCCTGACTGGGAAGAGCTAAAAAGCAAAGACCCCAGAAGGACTAACTAGAGCAGACATGTCAAACTCATGACGTCACATGACGTTGAGCGACGTATTGGAGCTTTTTCCCCATTGCCGGCAATGGGGTGGGCATGGTTATGTCACGACACGTCTGGCCTGCGGGCTGGCAGTTTGACACCCCTGAACTAGAGGATTAAAGGCGGTGAGCAACTATGAAGGGGGAAGACTTGTAAGGAATACAAAAGAACTTTTTAAAAATTTGAATTCAGATTGATTTAAAGAAAGACTGCTTAATCTACAAGAGGTGGAAAAAAAATTTATGGCATAATTCTAAGGGTAAATAATGTATAAAGAACTCTAAAAGAAAAAACTTTGTAAATTTTTTAAAAAACAGATATTGATAAAATAAGGCACAAGGACTTTTAGTAGTGAAAGAAGATACTACAGTAGCACTAAATAATAAAAGAATCTGAAACTGCTTGATCTTGACAAAGTGCCTTTGTGTGAGTTTGCAAGTGAAAAGACTTTACATAACTATATTTGTTGACTTTGGACATAACAAAAACAGGAATTATTTGGAGACAGTGAACGTTTTACATCTGAGACCTGACTGGAGGAGTTGGATTTGGCTTAAAGTAGTTGACTCATTCTTTTTGGTTGATAGTTAGCTTTTTTTCTTTTAGCAAATAAAAATAGCAAAACAAAACTTTTTTGAAAATGCAAATAAACCAGGAAGATGGTTAGCCTATAAACTAAAAAAACAGAAGGA
Organism: Vipera berus; assembly: GCF_964194415.1. Taxonomy (NCBI): domain Eukaryota; kingdom Metazoa; phylum Chordata; class Lepidosauria; order Squamata; family Viperidae; genus Vipera; species Vipera berus. The sequence goes on along the minus strand of NC_138202.1, from coordinate 195,268,676 downwards.
GAAGAAAATGATACATAATTTAGTAGATGAACAAGGTTGTCTACAATTTAAAAGTGAAGAAATAAAAAAGATAATTAAAGAATATTACAAGAAATTATATGACATAGAAGAAATTTCAAGAGAAAGAACGATTCAATATCTAGAAGGAAATTGCAGCATATTCATAATAATAATGACAGCTGTCACAGGCCGTTTTCACGCGGCCGCACTGACAGCTGTCAAAGGAATCGCGCATGTGCAGTTGCGCCCGCGGCCTGCCAAAGACCGTCTACACGCGGCCGTTTGACAGCTGTCAAACGCCGCGCATGCGCACTGCCCGCGAGCTGTCAAACTGCGGCCAGTCCACAGCGGCAGCCGCGAACTGTCAAACCTAACGCATGCGCCCTGACAGCGGCTAGCTGTCAAAACACCGGCCGCCCGCCAAAACCAGCTGACGGGATTCCCCCAGCTAACGCGCTTGCGCTATCACTGGGGAAAATGTCAAACTGCCAGCTGGCCCATTGGACACGGTCCCTCAGCAGGAAAAAACACCCGCACCTGATTTGCTGTCCCGTTGACAGCTGCCTATATAAGGCATGTTTGTACCGCTCTGTTTTGTCCGGGCTAAGTTAAATAAAGGCTGTTAACGAAGACGCGTCTCCCTCGTCCTTCCTGCCGCTAAACCACTTGGCGACGAAGGTGGGATCCCGGTACTAGCTGAAGTCACGGCCCAGAAGCGTAGCTGTCCAGTCAAATCGCTGAAGTCATGAGCTAAGTCACCGACTGGACAAGCGAGCTATTCTGGTGCCACAGTACCGCGGACCCAGCATGGCAAACCTAGGGCACGTGAGGGAGTTCGACGTCCGCCACCCCGAAGGATGGGAGTCGCACTGGGGCCAGGTCGAGGGGTACCTCCTCGTGAACAAAATCACGGAGGACTGCCACAAGGCCGCCGCGCTCCTATGCCTCAGTGGGCTGGCAGTATATGACATCGCCGTCGGCCTTTGCAGCCCGGACCCGGTCGCCACAGTACCGTACGCTGAGCTCACAGATCGCCTCAGCAAACACTTTATGCCGAGGCGGTCAGAGCTATACTGGCGACTTTATTTCGCTCGGCGAAGACAGCAACCCGGTGAACCATCCACCGCCTTCATCGCCGCCGTCAGGCACGCCGCCCGCAAATGCCATTTTCCCGACCTGGAGGACCGAATTCGGGATCAAGTCATCGCCGGTCTCCAAAACGTGCGCCTGCAGAGGAAGCTTGTGGCAAGGCCCACAATGGACCTCGCAGAGCTCACCCTGGAGATAATGGCGTATGAGGACAGCCATCGTGACGAACCCAGACGTTCGGCGACAATTCAGGCGCCTCCGTCCATCAAGCCCGGGAGCTCGACCAAGGGCCACCGGAGCCTGACTCCGGGGTCGACGCAATCCTCTCTCGTTTCAATTGGATGGTCGCCGGCCGTGAAGGGAACCGCAGCCAAGACCGACAGACAGCCCCCAACACGAAGAAGGCGCAGACCAGTTTCAGGGCGAAGTGTGCGAGCTGTGGCGGGGGCCATGCCAGGGCCACTTGCAGGTTTAGGAATGCGAAGTGCCACGGCTGTGGCAAGACCGGCCACATCCGCTCCGCTTGTCGCGGCCTAAACCGGGAGACCCTCCATGACCTTGACGAGATCCCCGCAGGTAGGACTGTCCTTCCCCGCCCTCCCCAGGGGGTTGTAGGGTCCGTATTTTCCCTAACCAAATCCCCCGTAAATCATCTCCACCTCGCAGATCCACTCGACCGAAGAGGCCTCCAGCATACCTGACGGACTTTGAATGGGCCGGAAGCTCGCCAACACGCTCCAACACCAGTTAATTACTTAGTTCAAGTTATATGTTCTACCAAGGGGGGGGGAAGGGGTGCAGCATATTCATAATAATAATGACAGCTGTCACAGGCCGTTTTCACGCGGCCGCACTGACAGCTGTCAAAGGAATCGCGCATGCGCAGTTGCGCCCGCGGCCTGCCAAAGACCGTCTACACGCGGCCTTCAAAAAATTCCAGAAACCTATAAGACTATATTAGAGGAAAAAATAACAATGATGGAAATAACAGAGGTCATACAGAAACCAAAATAAAAGTGAGAAAACACCGGGGCCAGGTGGACTACCGGCAAAGTTATATAAAACCTTAGAAAATATACTAAGTGAACCATTGAAAGACGTTTGCAATGAACGTTTGTTGGAGGCAAAACTTCCCAATACATGGATAGAAGCAAACATTACTTTAACACCAAAAGAAGATTCAGATTTGACACAGATAAAAAATAATAGACCGATATCATTATTGAATGTGGGTTATAAAATTTTTACTTCAACAATGGCAGAGAGACTGAAAAGATACTTAACTGAATTTATACATTCAGACCAAAAGGGCTTTTTACCAAAGAGACAAATTAAAAACAATTTAAGAGTGATAATGGACGTATTAGAATATTATGAGTTACATATGTGAAATGCATCTATTATTTTAGCTATTATATTTATGGTTCCTTAGGTATAAATAAATTAGAAGTACTCAAACAGAGTAGCCCAAGTGTGTAATTCTTAATTTGAAGGATAGAAATTGCAAAGTTTGTGTGGTGGGGATTTTACATTTCTGAAGAAAGAAATGCTTCATTATGTTAAAAATAGGTTTCCTAGCCTGTCAACTGGTTTTTCCTAATGCAAGAAATGCATTAAGATCAATGCATGTGACTGAGGGATTATATAGTGGAGGAAGACTTTCCTTATCACAAATTGTGTCCTGCTAGAGATAACCAATGGAGCTTCAAGGCAGTTTTGACTATATTTACACTGTAAATCAGCATGTCACAACATAAGCAAAAATAAACACCAAATTCTTCCAGTACTGAATAATTTCTAGCTCTGGGGAAAAGTGTTATCTCTAATAAAGCTACCGTTTATTTTATTGCACTGTTTTAACACTTTAAAAAAGTAAGAATAAAATAAAACTAGAGCAGTCGATATATTTTGCACTCTCCGGTATATGACGGAAAAAGTCATTTCCTTTGCCTATGAATGCCAGGGCACCCTCTGGTGGTAATTTTCAGGTCCATACGGAGTCTATAGTCAAATTAGACTATACACATACCCACATACAGATATTAATTTGCACATGGACACTGTGAATAAGAAAGATGATTTTGTTATGGTTCCAGTGATGGTACGATAAATAAATATTGTAAATACGCAATCATGCTTTTTTATGCAGACATATTCTGTCCGCATATACCATGAAGGGTTTTTTTGTTTCTCCTGTTCAATTGTTTCCGGTTCTCAAAGATTACCTGGAGATTTTTTTGGCATTTTCAAAGTGACTGGCTGTTGTCTCCTTCCTAGGGCTGAGATACGTGACTGGCCCAAGGTTCCTCAGCTGGCTTTGTGCCCAAGGTGGGACTAGAAACCAGAGTCTTACTCACAAGCCTGTGCTTGGATTTATCCAGTTCCAGCTCATTGAAGCTTTAAAATCAATTGTATGCAGCACTATTTTTTTTCCTTTCTGGATTATTGAATATAAATTATGTACCTATTCCAGTGGTGGGAATCAGCAGGTTCGTACCAGTTCGGCAGAACCAGTTGCTAATTTTTTGTTGCCTGGGCCCACAATGGAATTCCGGAAGTAGCATCCACACAGAGAACCGGTTGTTCATATATTTGAATCCCACCACTGACCGATACACAGTTGAATTGAATGCTCAGAAGGAATAATTTGCATGACATGAAATTAAATTGTTTAAGGCAGTACTTTCCCCTTATCTGTTTAAGGTACTATGAAATGTGGAAAAAATTTGTACAAACCAAGCAATTAATATTTGTAAAAGAGGTTCTCTTAAGGAAGGTATGGGAAGTGTCAGAGAATATTGCATAACTCTGAGCTGGTTTCTATCTTGTACTGTACAAAAACTGATCACAATACATCAGGGGTGTCAAACTCAATTTCATTGAGGGCCGCATCAGCATTGCGGTTACCCTCAGGGGGCCGGGTGGGTATGGCCAGGGTGGGCGTGGCCAGCTCTACATTGTTGGCATCAAGGGTGCCTATGGGGGCCTGGGCAGGAGTGGGACAGATCTGAGGGTCTCTGGAAGAAGGAGGGTCTCTGGGCCAGGGCCAAGGCAGTGGGGGCCGTTCCCTCACTGTTTCCAGCATGGCTTCGCGGGCCACATGAAACCACTTCGCGGACCGGATCCGGCCCCCGGGCCTTGTGTTTGACATGTCTGTAATACATTGTCAAAACTGGTATCTTGCTGAATGCTAGCATAGGGCCCTTTTACAGTGTGCATTCATTAGCAGCCTATGTGCCCAAATACCACACAGGCAGGCTCTAAGTTACTGTTTCTAACTTTGCATATATTCTTAGTTCTTATTTTGCTTGCTTTGCAAAATGTTGCTGCTCCAAAAGATAATACGGTGTGTGTGTGTGTGTGTGTGTGTGTGTGTGTGTGTATTACACATAATTATTCCTAATATTTGCATTGTATGCAGAAAGTATTTAGCACGCTTTTACATGCACCTTTTTCAAACTCTTTTTGGGATTTATATTCTCCAAGTATGCACTTTTTAATGTAATTTTTGAGGAGGAAACGATGGATCTTTGGGAATCTGTTCCCTGCTGACAGTAACGGGTGGAACCCATATTTTGAATTTTTTACACTGCTACTCCTCTTTATTTTCCTCATTAGAAAATTAACCACAGTTCCACGAAAGGCTAACTTAAAAGAGCATGACTTCATATATTCGTGTGGATCAGTTATCAGAGTTCTGTTCTTCTGACAGCTCTACAAACTATGTAGGCCTCTTAACTTTTCTGCCTACAGAAAAGTAAAAGAAGTGATGGGCTGCCATCTAGTGGCTGTTCTTTAAGTTTCAGCCATTTGAAGTAAAAGGAGCTGTTCATTTTGCCATAACATTTCAGAATACAAAAGCTCATATCAGAAAGTAGAAGGGAATCGGAGAAACCGGTACAGTTAATAATTAAAAATGATGTGGTTCAGTGACTGCCTTACATGTCAGAAAACCTCTAGTTTAAGCCTCATCTCAGGTAAAAATTCTCTCTCTTTTAGCAAGACAGCATTTCCTTAGTTTCAGCTTCATAGTGTGAAATAGAGAGATCTGCAAAACCTTGGGTGCAACTGGAAGGTTTAGTGTGGCTTCCTTAAATACCTGATAAGTAATCATATTAATATTTGGTTAATTTTAATCTTATTTGTATTTAATTACATTTAATATTGTTCTAGGACCGCTCACTTCTTTGTCTTCTAACATTAGAAAGTGTGGTTCCTAAAGGTGCAACCTCACATACTCTTCTTTTTTCAGTAAATAAAGCTTATTTATTCTTGATCTGGATTTGTTGAGCTATACCACATGGATTGGGTTCACAGCCAATGGTAAAAGAGAAAGTTTCTCAAAGAAAAAGCTCTTGAACATTTCAATATTTGGCCTATAATAGGGTTCCAAATTTTATCATCTGAGAAGCAACAAATAGAACAGTAGGGATAAGAATCCAAGATAGCTGAGTTAAAAATGAGTGGTCAACAGGACAATCAAAATATTATAAGGTAATAAAAATGCAGAATACTTTTGGCAAAACAATTCAGATTCCTGAAAGGGATTAGGTAATTTTCAGTAAATAATAAGTCCTACTCATCTCATAGGATTCTTGTGTGGATATGTTTGCAGAGAATCGAGATATGCGATCTTGAAGTCTTTGGTAGAAATATCTGAAAACCATCAAATAATTAGGAGGTTTCTAGAACATTTCCTTTTTAGGACTAGAATCTTTAACATCCACTCATTTCAGAATTTGTGCTTCAGTGAAATGTTCCTTCTTCAGAAAGGTGTAACAATTCCAGTATAGCTGCAGTGAAGCCAGGAAACTCACTGTCACTCCATTTCTTCTCTCCCTGTTAGTCATTCTTATCATTCTTGAATTGCATTGTGTTTTCCTATCAATTATTGAACAGACCATTATAATTATATACTGAATACTTGGTTTCCTATATTTATACATGGACCAGACCTGACCCCATTTATATTTCCAGATCAACTCAAAATATTAAATTTACTTGATTTGTATGTGTGAATCCATTTGGAACATCAGAAAAAGTCCATGCGTGCACAAAACCTGTCAAATTTCACTCTGGCATTTGAATTTGTTTCAAAGAATCCTTTGGAAATGTAATTAATTCATCAGATTGATGATATTGCTTTTGAAAACAATTTCCAACTCAAATCTTTACAGACGTATACTCAGTGGTGGGATTCAGCCAGTTCACACCAGTTCGGCAGAACCGGTAGCTAATTTTTTGTTACCCAGGCCCAGAATGGACTTCCGGAAATGGTATCCACACACAGAACTGGTTGTTCACATATTTGAATCCCACCACTTCTTATACTGTTTGTGGAGGTATATCAGTTTTTAAATTAGAATGCTCCTCAAGATGCTTGACAGTGAAACAGAAAACTGGAACCAATGCACAAGTTGTCTGCATTGCCTTTTTCCAGTTTGTTTTTTCCCCTCAGTCTAGGCCCTTTCTCAAAGTAGCTTCTCTTCCTTCACTGTTTTCTAGCCTTCTGTAATTGCCTAGGGATAGTTCAATTATAACTTGGCATCAGCGTGTTTCGCAGGAAGATCTTCCTTTCCCCCCCAAATCTGCTCTCTAATTACTGAGCTACCCATGTTAGAAGGTCCAGTTTCCTGCCTCTTGCAATTTCTCAAGGCACCTCATTTTTCGGTCTTTTTATGTCTTGTACCCAACTTCCTTGCAAATTAATGAGCGGCATATATTTGCTTGAATTCCTTCATAGCCTTTTATTAAAAATATTGTTCTTTAGTATGAACTGGGAATAAGTATGTCATATCTTGCTGTAGCTTTTCCCCCCAACAATCATCTGTTTTATCTGTTTCCTTTAAAATAAGTTATAAGTAGGCCTGCTTTTGAATTAGCTTATTGTTCTTTTATTAGTAGCTTTGTCTACAGTCCTTAAACAATGATGATAAGCTGAAAACAATAAAAGATTTTACTGCTAATTTCTGCCTATAAAATGAAAATTGCTGAGAAAAGATAAGGTATATGGTTATTATATTTAAGGCAGTTGGCCCTATAGAATACAAGAAAACCTATGTAAAGAATATAAAATTGTATATTCTGATGTCCCCAAAGATATGACCACTATACTTACAAATATAGTAAATATTCCACAAACTACCTATGTGGAATTTGGCTTGCCAACATGATTACAAAATATTGTATTGACTAGTTTTGTGTTTCCATGTATTGGATACTCAGGTCATTTCTTCAAACTATAAAATATATGTGTGTGTGTGTGTATACATTGTGCATGTACACACACACACACAACCAGTGATTACAATATTTTGTAATCATGTTGGCAAGCCAAATTCCACATAGTTTTTACATACGTTTATGGATGTACAGTATGTGTATGGATTATTTATGCACTTTGCATATGTTGATACAATAATTCTGTAGTCTTAATGACTTGGCCTCTGAGCATTTAGGACCCTACTTCCTTCAGGTTGACTTGACCCATCCAGTGGATGCATCACTAACTGAAGTTTGAAAGTCCTTGTTATCAAGTGATGATGAAGGCACATGTTTTCTTGTATAAATTCCATCCCCGTGGAGAGATGCCATACACCTCTATGAATACATGGGTTGTACCAACTCCCTCTGCTATTTAGAAAGGTGGCCAAAACAGACTGGGGATGTTTTATTCAATAATTTTTATTTTATTATGATGTAATCATTGAAATGAAGTTTTTTTTGAAGTATGAGGTCATTGCTGTTGTGATATTTCTAGTTACTGATGTTGTGGCTATGGGCTTTTAAAATGTTTTATGTGTATTTTAACTGCTGAGTGTCCATGTGGAGTTAGCAGTGCACAAAGACTGCAATAAATAAATCCCCAAGGATGGACTTGATGTTCCCCACTTTTTAAAGTTATGAGGTAGCCAAGGGTTGTTGGCCTGTGTGTTTCTGAATCTGCAATCTTTTACTGCACGATCAGCATTTAGAAGACAAGGAAGGGAATGCTAGTCTTAAGCTTTTCCAAACCAGGAAGTACCGGGAGACAGAGGTTTCAGAATGATGCAACGTACATAACAGAAAGCACGAACTTTCTTATGACCAGCTCCAGTATTATAATAAACTCAAGAATGACCTGGAGGAATTGGAAAGAAATTCTCAATCACCTGGAGAATAAGTCAGAAAAACAGAAGCTTTTTTCACAGGGTAGGAAAACTTTTGAAAAATTGCCAGGCACAGTTCAGCACACCTTTTCTTCTTTGCTTCACTGAACACATTTCTGATACACAAGTGCATAACAGACTCTATGCACCATAGTTTGCTAAGAGATTGCTCATCTGACAAGGTTCCTTGCGTAATTACTAAATAATAGTTGCAAAGCCTGCATACAGAACAGCCGCTGCTATTAGCAGCAGGAGAGGGGAGGGGAGCCAGGCCCATCTCTTCTCAAGGTACATTTGCCCCGTGTGCCCTTAACTCTGAAGAGGAGAGGGAGGAAAAGCTCAACTTGTGGGACTCTAGCATGCACCCAAGGACACTTAACAAAACTGAAGCATTTCCTGAAGAGGTAACACAGAGGCAGTGATTTACCAGGAAGAGATATAAAAAAAACAAGAAGTTACGATGATGCTGAATGCTGTCTTTTAAGATTCCAATGTTCCACCTTCTGAAAGCCAATCCTTCAGTTCTGCAGAGCCCTTTAACCCAATAAGCCATTTTCCCAGTGTGCAGCCCACTACAAAAAGTGCTGCAGCTACTCAATTGAAGGCTGTCTCCCAAATTCACAGTGATACATTTAGCAACTTCGATGGGAATCTTAGCTTTAGCTTCACAGCTCTAGTCCATTTCCCTTCCCTCCCCCTCCCCCGCAAGCATAATAATTGTAATAAGGTAGAACTAAAGTAGGGACACAGTGGCTCAGTGGGTTAAGATGCTGAGCTTGTCGATCAGAAGGTCGGCAGTTTGGCGGGTCGAATCCCGAGTGCCGCATAACAGAGTGAGCACCTGTTACTCGTCCCAGCTTCTGCCAACCTAGCAGTTCGAAAGCACATAAAAATGCAAGTAGAAAAATAGGGACCACTACAGTGGGAAGGTAACAGCGTTCCGTGCGCCTTTGGTGTCTAGTCATGCCGGCCACATGACCACGGAGATGTCCTCGGACAAATGCTGGCTCTTCGGCTTTGAAACGGAGATGAGCACCAGCCCCTAGAGTCGGAAACGACTAGCACGCATGTGCGGGGGAACCTTTACCTTTACCTTTAAAGTACCATCAGAGCAAATATCTAAATAAATGAAGGTAGAATAAATGATCCCTTCCCTCCCCTCTCCTCACCATAGATTTGTATAACAGCAATTTCATACTGGCAGTTCTGTTTTCAGTGAAGAAAGAGTTCAGTCATAAATGGGGTCATTCCTGTGCTGGCTAAGCAGAGTCAGACTGGGTTAGTGGATGGGAAGCTGGGCATGACTGGGAAGTTAAAAACATACAGAAGGTGGCAATATAAGGCTATGTCCACTTGCTTATTTGCTAAGCAAATCATATATACATATCTCCACTGTCAGTAGGTGTCGAGTCTGACAACATTATTTGTTTCCAAATGTTATTGAATTTGTGATGTTTATGCTCCGCATTACAAGGTGGATTTTTAATGTAAAAATTCTTGTTTTAAGTAGGAAAACCCTAAAAAAACATGCAGAAAGAAAACCTTTGGTTGAATGTCTGTTTTAAGAATGTCATCAGGGATATTAGACTGCTTTATAAAGGTCACATTTCTATAATATTTTGATAGACTGTTACACCAACTTACAAACACACACAAACTCACATATACTGTAGATGTATATACATAATACATTGACCAGTCAATTAGGCATTTTGCTCTTGCACAGAATTTATTTATTTAAAACATTTATAAAACTGCCCATCTTCCAACCAGTTCTGGGCAGCTCCCAATCAGAAATAAAAAATCGTGTAAAATCATATCAAACTATGAACCATAACCTATTTAAAACATTAAAAACACCAAAACCTGGCATATACTTTGCATGAATGGCATCAGATCAGTTCTAGGTTAGATTTAGTACAAGTATTTAAGAAATCCTTGTGGTATTCTTTGTGAGTGCAAAGAATTTTGGTGATGTTATTTTCAGGCCTTTGGTATTATTATTTTTAAATCAACCTTGCATTGTGGCACTTTTTTGATGCTACATAGGCCTGTGATTTTTCCTGTGACCCTTTGAACTTACAGATTTCATCCCTAGCCTCTACTCCTGTTCATGTTTCTCTTAGACATTCATAGGACATTCATGCAAAGTATATGAAATCAAATATCAAGTAAGAATTTGCTGATGCTAGAAGATGCCATGATTTTAGTAGGAATTTAGATTTTTCAAGCAGAGATAGAAAATATTGAATGAGATCCACTATTTTATTTCATTGCGGCAGAAGCAAGAACCAGGGCAATTTGACTTCATATTATTATTCTGGCAGCCTTGATGTTTCACTAAATCATTGCAGTTTGAGAACACATTTTCATGTCTGCAAGGATTTGCTGAAAATTTAAAAAAGAGAGGAAACATGAATAAAAGTGAGATATCACCAAAAGTACAACTGCTAGGGACTGTTTTACAATTGTATGCAAAGTTTTAGAACTCAGAATCAAACATATGCATTTTTAATAGGATGATTTATAGCTGAAAATTTTAAAAAATGAAAATAGTACTTAGATTATTATTTTAGAGTATATATTAGAGTAATTATATGCAGCTGCTGAATTATTGCTTTCATCAATAATCCTGAACAAAATCCAACAAAAAGCTGGTATGGATTTTAAGTTCTTCCTAAACTGAAATGGATTGATATCATCCTTATCTTCCATGATTCAATTGCCTGGGCTCATCAACCACTCGCATGGGAGCATATAGATTTGAGGCTGGCCATCTTCCATTATGCCTGTTATTCTACCTAGAGATGGTCAGCTCTTCAAATAAAATCTGTTTGGCATAATCTTTTAAAAGTTTTTTTTAAAAAAAACCTTACTGCATAGTCCGTTGACACAAGCTGAAGGACAGTCCCCACAAGGTTGCCCGGATTTATATGGAGTAGCAATTTTACCTATGATGTTTCCTCTGGAATGAAAAAGATGAACAGAAAGGTGCCATATATTATTATAGTTACATCTGTGATTGCCGATCCCCCATGCCGTATCAATAGATAATTGACTTGGTTGCATTGTCTTGGTCTCTCTGGTTTGGGTCTACAGTTTTGAGAGAGCAGACAGTACCACCATCAGAGGGGAAGACTTGACTCTGAAGTAAACCCTGTCAAGTTCTGTGAAAGAGCAAAAAAGGATTTCCCTGGCTTCTTAAGAGAGAGAAAGAATTGAGGGAAACTGTGACTTGCTCCTCGTGTCTGTTTTCTTTCCCTCTTTCATTTCCCCTTTTTCTTTGTAACATTCTCCTTCTCCTATCTCTCTTTCTTGATGAGACAAATCATAGTTGATACATACGCTGGGCAATAGTGACAAACATAGAAGTAGTTGTATGAGGATGATGGACATCTGGCAGCAGCACAACCAACAAGGTAACTTTTGTACCAAACTACCTGTAGATACAAAAATATGCACACAGTTGACATGCTAGAAGCGTAATATTGATAATAAGCATACGGACTTCAGAGGAGCATATAAGAAAATAAGCCTAAATGTGAGCATGGTGCAGTATATACAGTGCTTTTTTTGTGAAAGAAAAAGGTGCCAGAACTCACAAATGTCATACAACCCTCCTTGGCTACCCTACAAGGTTCCATCCAAAAAAGGTGCCGGAACTCCGTTCTGAGCGTTCTATGACAAAAAAAGCCCTGAGTATATATAATTGTCTGCTCTTAGCTAGTGAAATGGGATACCACAACAGCCATGAGTGTACAAAGAACTTTTCCAATCATTTCATATAAAAGTTTGCCCGAGCAAAGAAATATTAGAACAAATGAGGCTTCATCCTCTGTGCTTTAAATGTATATAATTAAAATGTAAAATATGAAACTGTTCCATCCTGAACTTTATAGATCATCCCTTTCTAAAGTGCCCCATCCATTCAAAGCAGTCCACATGTCAAGTGCTATGACGGCAAGCTAGTTCTTCCTTCCTAGCTGCATGAAAGCCATGATCTGCAGCTATCTGTGAATAACAAATAACATGTTTAGCATGCTTGCCATCCTTCATTTACGCCATCTCAGAACTTAACAACCACAAAAAAACATTGCAACACTTTAACCTAGTCTAGTTTTGCCTTTCCTTAACATATGCTGGGGTTAGGACTCTTAACCAGGATGCTGCTTTGCTCATGTTTATGGAATTACTTAGAGATTGTAAGGACACAGTTGCTTGGTTTTCTTGGCAACAGCACAAACATGTTTTATTAATATCTTTATGTGGGATGTTTTCTCAATTTTCTAGTCTAGCTTCAAGCCATGGCTTTCCTATGTAACAATCAGGCCTGGCTTAGTCTAGCTTAGGATCAGCCAAGAACTTGAGTTTGATTCAAGGGAGTCTACCTGTTTTATCTTATTCATTTTTATGGATTTATACTTGGTGAACATAGAAATGGCAAAGATTCAAAAAAGTACTACCTGAGTATAATGGCCAATAACAGCATTTGGTGGGTTTGCTCCAACGCCATACTTGAAATTTTTGTATTCATCATACCAAAGCTGAATTACTCTAGTCCATGGGGAAGGATGACTCGACATGAATAGATTTTCACCACATTTTAATTTTCCTAAAAATGGGGAAGGTTTTAAAAAAAACCCAGCAAGAAATCACAGGTGAATACATGTTTCGAAAGAAGCAAAAGGACAGCAGAAAGGAGATAGTTGAGCATTTCTTATCTCTCCAGAAATACTAATACAATCGTCTTGCTAAAAATTGAAAGGAAATAAACATTTTGCACCCAGATTTCATACTGTGGTGCTTTTCCAGAACCTTTAATTGTGCAAACTGATAATCATTTGTTTTCTGATGAGCATCAACAATATAGTTTATTTGGAATAAATTAGAGCCCAGATACCCTAATTTGTGGGGACATCTATATGTTAATACATAGTGTGATATTGGTATTAGGGAGATCTAGGTTTAATTCTCCACTTGACCATGGAAATCTCTGAACATCTTTGGGCTCAGCATCTACCATCACAAACAGCTGTGGTGTTGTGATTCAGGGTCTGTCTGTGGGTTCGGCAGTTGGGTCGGACGATTCAGAGGAGGAGGAGGGGGGTGTTGGTGAGCTTGCTGAGGATAGCCTTGAGGCTCCGCAGAGCCCTCAGCCAGGCCCCTCCCATCTGGTCACGACGCAGACCCAGCTGTTTGAGCTTGACAGCGTGGATGAAGATGACCCACAGCTGGCCCTGTTCAAGGACGCCCGACGCAGGAGGCAGTCAAGCAGGAGTAAACAGAGGAAGGCAATGGGGCACCTTGGAAGGAGGCAGAGAGAAGCCACGCCCTGAACTGTTTAAAAGGGGAATGTGTGGGAGGGCTGGTTTGCTGAAGGCAACCATTTGAATAGCTCCTGTTTCATGGTTTGTGTTTTGTTTGGCTCTGTTTGCTCTGTTTTATGTTAATAAATTTGGCAGGCTTAGTTCCAGCCTCTTGCCGTTTTGTAAGGGGTTGTCCCTGCCTTTTCTGGTACAGAACATGTGGTGAGGATAATATCTTTAGTATCATGGGAGATGGTGGGCTATAAATGTAGTAATAAATATAAAAAAGAAATTAAAAAATCATTGTTCAAATATCATTTCTCCTGCAAACCCATGGGGGGGGGGGAATTAAGAAAATTATTAACATTTCAATCCAACCCAATCATCTACATGGGAGTGGTAACTACGAAGTGATTCATAGATAGTACTCTTGCTGCTAATATTGAAGAATAAGATTGATTGTAAGTGTTATTTAATGTGAAATGTACTATTAATCCACTAACCAGTTAAAACTATACTATGGTTTTGGACTGACTTACCCACAGTTCTTAAGTGTTGTGGACTGTGAGCAAAAGAACATCTGTCTGCCCAACGTTTTGCATTTTGAGCAGCATTAGAGCTCCATTCCTGAATAGAAGTTGACAGCAACAATCAGTCATCGGGGAAAAAAGCATATGTTAAATTTGCAGAAAATATTTGTGTGATCATTTGTTACTACTTTTTGTATTCCTTCAAATCTTGTAGTTAAGAATTCAGAAGTTACATCAACATTCTCTAAAACATACTTTGAATAGTTGGATCTCCCCCCCCCATCCCTTATATATAGCTGCCCTTCTCACAAAACACAAAACTCTTGGGTGGTATACAACAAACTTAAAAAACAGTAATTCACAATAACAGCAAACAATTATTATTAAAAACTATAAAATATAGCCAAAAGGAAATGTGGCAGGAAGTAGGACAGGAAGATGTAATTGGGGAGAGGTGGATTCTCCAATAACTTGCTCCACATTATGTAGGACAAGGGTCCCCAACACCCAGGCCATGGACCATTTGGGAGCCCATCTGCGCAAGTAGCAGGTGAGTGTGTGTGTCAGCTCAGCTCTACTCATGCGAGAGGTGGTTGAGCAAGCAGGTAGGCAACTGCACTTGTGTGTGTTGGGTACTTGCGCAGGAAACTCCCCTCATGCGAGTGGCAGGTGGTTGTGTTTGCGCGCAAAGCTTCATTCTACCCCTTACACACCAATATCCCCTCTTCCCTCCCCCCCCGGCGTTGGGGCACCAAGTCAGAAAGGTTGGGGACCACTGATGTAGGACTTTAAAGGTCAAAATAAGCATTTTGATTTGGACCTGGAGACAAACTGAATGAATGAACCTTTATTGTCAAAGTACAACCATGTATACATTGAGATTGGTTGAGCCTCCCTTTGTGCCCCCACCCCCAACTCACAGTGACACAAACCCTCCATCTTATTACACCATGTGAGCTAATTGCACAACACACCAGCCTCGCAAGTCAATCATCCATAAAGTTTGTAAAATTATTTCCTGTTCAAAAGCCTAACAGCCCATGGATAAAAGCTGTTCTTCAGCCTGTTGGTACAGCTTCCTGTATCTCCTACCCAATGGTAGGAGAGTAAAGAGATACCGTCCAGGGTGTGAGTCATCCCTGAGAATTTTCCTCACTCTTCCAAGGCAGCGAGCCCTGGCGATGTCATCCAGTGTTGTCAGGGGACAGCCCTGGTAGCCAAGGCAACTTGCTCAGCAGAAGTATATTATTTGTTCTGTGAAGAACACACATAACTACTCATGCTGTTGTATTTTGCACCAATTGAAGTTTCTGGGTATTCTTCAAAGGCAGCCCCATGTAAAGCACATTAAAAAGTCCAACCAGGAGGTGACTGGGGCATGAGGGACTGTGAACAGGGCCCCTCAATCTAGGAATGGCCACAACTGATATACAATATCAAGTTTATGAAGACCCTCTTAGCCATAACTGCCACCTGCTCCTCAAACAGGACCTTTGAATCCAGGAGAATCACCAGATTGTGCACAGAGTCTGCTTAGGGCAATCCAGCAGGAAAGATGTCATAGTCCCAGAACTGGAGCGTCTGAAACCCCACAACCACTCAGTCTTCATGGGTTCAGTTGAATCCTATTGTTCCTCACCCAAACCCTCACAGTCTCCAGACACCACAATAAAACTTCTACGACATCACTTAATGTGCCAAGGGCAGACACGTGCAATTGAATATTATCAGCATATGATGATATACCATTCCATGGTGATGGATAAGCTCAGCTAGCAATCTCATTTAGAAGTTAAATAGGAGAGGAGAAGCACCAACCCCTTGAACCCCACACATTAGGTGCCCAGGGCAGATTCTCTCCTCCCCAAACTTATCAAGTTTCCTGCATGATGAGTTCATGTGTGACTCTTCTCTGATAATTTACACAGTAGCACTCGCAGGATCTTCTGATGCATGTAGAAAGGGATGAGGCATATATCACGACAGTGTCATTTATGTCACTGTGACATAAACTTGCAAATTCTCTTACAAGGACACAAATACAATTATATTTAGCTTACCATTTGTAGCATGTTTCTAGCAGTTGGTCTCACTGATCTCCGCAGAGCATTGTGCTTGTCAAGAATCTCCTTTTGTATTTCTCTTTTGTTAGTTGACTCAGAAGCAAAATCAACCTTAAGACAGAAAGCAAAAAAAGAAAAAGACTAAATGGAACAGACAACTAGTGGCCTCAGGGCAGAATGGAGGCCCAAACTTCTTTTCTCCAGATCCAGGAAGACCTCTCTTACAACCTTTCTTGAAAACTGGTGCCATGATTCCTCACCGTTCTGAGACAGGAAGGACACAACTCTCGCATATTCCCTAAAATAGCCCTAATGTAAGTTTTAATAGCAAAAATACTGGCTCACTCCTTGTGAATGGACTTTGCCTTATCTCCTTCTATCACCATTCTACTCTCTGCAACTTTCTTCACTTCCCCCCAATGGGAAGCGTGACTCACAACTATGAAACAGTGGCCCCCATTTGTCTATGTATTTGGAAAGAGACTAGTCAAAACATAGGAAATAGGTGATCACGGAATGAAGTTAAAATGAATTAATCATTTTTTCCTCATCTAGGAGGGAATACTGCAGTGACATTCATGCATTTATATAAAGGACTTATATGGCTGTCTACCTCATATAATGATCCTAAGCAGCTCAAAACAATTGACAGAAACAGGAATAAAAGGAGAGCAACCCTACCCACCAAGTGTCAGACCAAGCAGCCTCATTGAACCCCCATCTTAGCCCACCACTTGGGGAGGGGGGCAGAGCCAGGTCTTCACTGCCCTCCGGAAGACTTGAAAGGGTAGGGATCCCTCAAATCTCAGTTGTGGGAGTTCTCTTATACCAGGGGTCTTCAAACTTGGCCCTTTTATGACTTGTGGACTTCAACTCCCAGAATTCCTCAGCCAGGCATGCTTGGCTGAGGAATTCTGGGAGTTGAAGTCCACAAGTCATAAAAGGGCCAAGTTTGAAGACCCCTGTCTTATACAGTAGACCATGGACATTAAAATTAGTAAGATTCTTTTCATTAAATGTGCCAGATTGATTGATTGATTGATTGATTGATTGATTGATTGATTGATTGATTGATTTGGCTCCCCATTCAGCATGACTTTTTTGCTTTGTGTGTTCAGCCCTGGAATATATTTACAAATTAAAGTGAACCATTAGACTGACCAAGCTTTACTGACCAGACCAAGAAAGCAGAGTACTGAATTCTAATTCCATTTGATTACAAGGTTACAGTATCACATCAACAAAATTTTGCAAGCCTCCATTTTACTGAGAACTAAGAGTGGTCTTGTCTGAGATGCTTTTTCAAATTATATTTCTGCTCTGGATTCAGATTTATCTGACTCTTGTCTCAGCTGCCTCTCTTCCTCTTGCTCCTCAAGGTTATTTCTACCACCCATCACACACATGGAAGTGTGCAGTGGGGTATCCCAAGCCTTTGCTTTAGGCCCAGTACTCTTCAAATCTTCACCAATGATTTGGAGGAGGGGATAGATGGGGAACTCATCAAATTTGCAGATGACACCAAGTTGGCAGGAATAGCCAACACTCCAGAAGATAGGTTTAAGATACAGGAGGATCTTGACAGACTTCAACATTGGGCGCTATCTAACAAAATGAAATTCAATGGTGAAAAAAGTAAGTTTCTGCAAAGTCGCATACACTACAGTTTCTATATTTAGGCAAGAATAACCAAATGTACAGGTACAGTACAGGTGGTACCTTGTTCAATAATAGTAACTGTGAGAGGGATCTTGGAGTCCTAGTGGACAATCACTTAAATATGAGCCAGCAGTGTGCTGCAGCTGCCAAAAAAAGCTAACACAGTTCTAGGCTGCATTAACAGAGGAATAGAATCAAGATCACGTTAAGTGTTCATACCACTTTATAATGCCTTGGTGAGGCCACACTTGGAATACTGCATCCAGTTTTGGCCATCATGATGTAAAAAAGATGTTGAGACTCTAGAAAGAGTGCAGGAAAGAGCAACAAAGATGATCAGGGGACTGAAGGCTAAAACATATGAAGAACGGTAGCTGGAATTGGGTATGCATAGTTTAATGAAGAGAAGGACTAGGGGTGACATGATAGCAATGTTCCAATATCTCAGGGGTTTCCACAAAGATGAGGGAGTCAAGCTATTCTCCAAAGCACCTGAGAGCAGGACAAAAAGCAATGCATAGAAATTAATCAAGGAGAGAAGCAAGCTAGAACGGAGGAGAACTTTCCTGACATTTAGAACAATTAATCAGTGGAACAACCTGCCTCCAGAAGTTGTGAATGCTCCGACAATGGAAGTTTTTAAGAAGAGACTGAACAACCATTTGTCTGAAATGGTATAGGGTTTCCTGCCTGTGCAGGGGGTTGGACTAGAAGACCTTCCAATATTCTGTTCTGTTCTATTCTACGGGAAAATCCAACACATTAAGCAGTTTAATGAATGATTAATTGTAAGAGGAGAAAGTACTGTATCTATTAAATCTGTTATATGTGATATAAAATTATGAAACTTACAATTCCAGAAGATTGTTGCAGCACTGCAGCAAGGCTTAGCAAGACAATGAAGGCAATCATTTCTAAAAAAAAAGAACATTGAGACATACCTGTGCTTAACTTGCTTAATGGAATTTGTGCCAACTTTCTACAAGTGGTTCAGAATGTTTGCAAATGGCCTCTCTGAAGATATATATCTCCTAGAGTACAAAACTCACTCTGACTCTTATGTGTTTTTTCTCTCTTTTAATCCTTTGTACTCCAGTATGCAGCCTACATATCCATGGTCCATCAACAAGTAGAGAAAATATGGCACAATAATATTACTGAGAACTTGACATCCCTCCAAAATCGATGAAAAAGAATAAGAAAACTGGCCCGAGGAGCTGCAGGAGTTTCTGGCAAGTATTGGTTGTGTACTACATGTGACTAAAATCCCAGCATTTTGCTTTGGGGCTGCTTTCCTTTAGCCGGAACTGGGATTTTAGTCAAGGTGGAGGGAAAGATGAACAGTTTCAAATATTGGTCAATTTTGACACAAAACCTTCAGGCCTCTGCTAAAATGCTGAAGGTGAAGAAGAGTTTCACCTTTCAGCATGACAACCCAAAGCATATGTTCAAATCAACAAAAGAATGGCTTCACCAGAAGACCAATTTTTTGGAAGGCCCAGGAAGAGCCAAAATCTGAATCCAATTGACAATCTGTAGGGTGTCCTGAAGAGGGCTGTGCACAGGAGAAACCCTTGCAATCTGACAGACTTGGAACGCTTTTGCGAGGAAGAGTGGGCAAAGGTCCCAAGGCAAGATGTGCCATGCTGATTGGTCGATTGGCTTCTACTCCAAAAGACTGAATGTGGTCATAAAATAAAAGGGTGCTTCAACAAAGCATTAGTTTTAGGGGTGTGTACACTTATGCGACCATGTTATTATACGTTTTTTATTTTTATTTTTCCCCTCTAAAAGATTACAGTTTTTTTCCATTGAATTGTAGAGTTTATATTAAAGGTGGAAAAAAATCTGAAGTAATTTATCTTGGTCTGATTTCTTTATATCTCAAAAACCTGGCATTTTAACAGGCTTTGCAGACTTTTTATAACTATTGTATCATCTATTTATAAATCTATAACCCTACAATAGTTCCTAAAGTTTTCCCTCATTGATTTGCTGCAGTAAAAGATAACTTTCACCCCAGCCCTTTCCATAAAAACCAATTTAAAAAATCACACCATTCAGAAATTATTGAATCTAAAATTCAACATGTCTGAAGGACCCCAGGTTGGAAACAGCTCATTTAGAATATATTGCTTCTCAATGTTTTGCCTTATATCAAATATAATTAACTATGTCAGCAGACGCAAAGGCTACACAGCTAACGCATTTGGCAATAGTGACTGCTCCTGAGGCAATGCAATCAGAATTTGTTCCAGATTGCAAGAATTTGTCCTGGCAGCCTTTATCTCGAAAGTGTTGAAACAGATTGGATTAACATGATACTTAGTTCTCCGCATCTCAGGTGTGCTAGGAAGTGGTGTGACACCACTGTATGTGGAGTTGGCTTTTCTGTGGCCCTTTTCCATGGCTGTAGCATCCAATGAGAAACTACAGGAAACAGAAACTGAGATGAACTTTAAAACAGATAGCGGAATGGGCAGCGTATAAATTTAATAATAAATTTTAAAAGGAAACAAAATTGTTGAGTTAGAACTCTAGCACCATGCATAAAATATTGGGGGACACTAAACCAGAGTGCCAAAATCCATAATATCAGGGAAGGAGGAAATAGAAAAAATAGCGTATTTTATGAGCTCAGTTTCTCTTAGTATTAAGCCATCCTGAGTCAAAAAGCAAAAAGGGGTAGGATTAAGTTTAAACATTTGAGGTCTTATGTATTGCAGTATGCATTTACAGACCAGTAGTACAAATGTTTATTTGGAAGTCAGTCCTATTGAGTTCAATTTGCATTTCATTCATATAAATGCACAAAAAAAATCTGTAGCCTTGAAACAGTTTTAATTCTAATTTCCTCTTACCAGGAAATTTTAGAAATGTCAGTTTACTAAGGGAAGATCCAGAGATGCCTAAAAGGATCACTGGCAAACTCAAAAAATTGCAGTGTCAGATTTTTGAAAAGAAAGCCATGCTATTTAAGATAATATAAAACCTAATGTGTTATGGTACTAGATGTAACATATCCTCAAAGATAGAATAAAACACAATAACATTGCAGAATGGCATGAAATGTGACTAATCCTAAATTACTTTTTTTTCTAAAATGATCTCAACTTGCTTAATTACAAACAATGGCTAACCAGGCTACAGTATATAATAAATCTTACCTATTGTTTTGAATAAGCCCCAGTGTAACTCCTGTGTTGCTTTCAGAAAACTGTGGGAGTCAGACAGACAGTACCATGATTATATACCTTCACAGCTTCCTGTAGTTCAGAATGACTCAGTGCTCAACAGTAAATTATATCCGTTAAACCTTATAAGACAGAAGTTTGGATTTGTCAGAACTTTTTTTCTTTCTTTCTCAGGTTCATGACTTCTCAGGTGAAAAACTGCTCCTGAATCTATTTAAAGATACCTAGTAAATTATATAAAGAAATAAATGGATATTTATGTGAACTGTCTGAACATACCTGGAAGTAAGTTCCAGTTGTGTTAATTAAGTTCCACTTGTAACAATGGAATCTAGCTAAAATGTGTTTACAACTGCAGACAGTTGATTGTTCTTAGAAGTTGAGATAAAATGTTCCACTAAACTATTATTTTTTTTAGTGCTACATTGATTGTACAATGTGTTTACACAAATTTACATATGAGTCCAAGGTGGAAACATGTTTTCCTATTTCTCAAGGTCTTTGTGAAATTATGAAAAAGATTTAATTAATATGTATAGATAAATCTATTTGAAGAAAAGTTTTTATTATTTATTTAAGAAAATTTATATGGCGACCCATATAAATGGGTCTTAATGACTATGGATGGCTTACAAAGATAACAATAAAATATAAAAACAATAAAAAGCAATTGCTCCCACTCCCTGCTGAAAACAGTCAACCAAAGAAGCCACTTGATGGGCTCCATCCCACTCTGGGTTTCCCAGGCCTGCTGGCAAAACCAGGTCTTCAGGGTCTTGTGAGAGAGTGTCAAAGTGGAGGCCAATCTTAACTCTGTGGGGATGGTGTTCCACAGGGAGGGAGCCAGCACGGAGAAGGCCCTTTATTTTGGTCCTGCTAAATATTGCTCCTTTGAAGAGAGGATCCATAGCATTCCCTGCCTTCCCACTCTGGTGGGTCAGGTAGATGTGACTGGGAAAGGATAGTCCTTTAAATAACCTAGTCCCAAGCCCTGTAGGACTTTAAAAACGACAACCAATGCCTTGAATTGAATGCAGAAGCAACTTGGCAGCCAATGCAGCTTCCACAATAGAGATGACGTAGGTGCACATCTATGCCCGCACAAAACCGTGTGGGCTGCTGCATTTTGAACTAATTGAAGCTTCCAGATATTTTTCAAGGGCAGCCCCATGTAGAATGCATTACAATAGTCAAGATGCGAGGTGACTAGGGCATGATTGACTGTGAGCAGGTATTGTTGGTGCAGGAAAAGCATAACTGACACACATCCCATAGTTGTACAAAGGTCTTCCTGATCATGATTGCCACCTGCTCCTTCAGCAGGAGTTGTGAGTCCAGGAGTCAAAAGTCTAGATTAAACACTGGGTCTATCTGGGGCGGCAGCACCCCATCTAAGACCAGAGATGGCAATTCTCTATGGACCAGAGAACTCCAAAGCCAGAGCCATTCCAACTTGCCAGGGTTCAGTTTCAGCCCTTTATAACCTCCAAGCACTGCAAGAGGGAAGTCACGGCATTGCTTAACTCACCATGGGCTGAAACATATAGCTGGATGTTATCAGGATGTTAATGATATCTCAGTCCATGATGGTGGATGATCTCATCCAGTTGCTTCATGTTAAATAGTAATGGAGAAAGTACCAAGCCCTGTGGGATCCCCAAAAGCAGGGAATGAGGGTTGGACCTCATGGTTTGTATCAACATTGATTGAAAGCAAGCACAGAGGAAAGAAGTGAATCAGGTCAACAGAGACACCCTCCCCCCCCATTCCCAACCCCTGAAGCTGCTCCAGAAGGATACCATTGTTGATGGTATCAAAGGCCACTGAGAGGTCAGCTAGAACAAGGATGGATACACTACCCTCATCCCGCTCCAACCAGAGACCATTAAAAAGTGTAACCCATGCTGTTTCCATCTGCTTCACAACAACATTCCGCAAAAAGGGAAGATTGGAGACAGGATAAAAATTATCCAGTAGGGTGGAGTCTAGCGATGGTTTCTTAAGAAGAGGCAGATCATGGCCTCCTTAAAATGTTGGGGCACTATCCCCTCCCAGAGAGAAACATTACCCACCAGCATGTTACTTCCTTGGAAGCTTTCACAGGCCAGGAGGGGCTTGGTTCTAAAACCCAGGTGCAAACATCTAATGTTTAATAAATATTTGTAAAGCTCACCATGCTAATCTAAGGGAATGTCGTCTTCTTTCCAAATTACATCCTTCTATTATTATTTTTTTTGCTTCTTCTGACAACTAAGAAAATCTAGAACCAGTTTTTCCTTGTAAAATATAAGCAAGGACTGGGAGTGAGAAAGGCAAGAAAAAGATCAGGGGGGCCTATGTGCCTTTGCCAAATTATATCCAAATAAAGGAAGACTCAGTGTTTCTCACAGGGCTCCTTTTATTACAACCCAGACAGAATCTCCCCATTCTGAGAGGGGGCATCACCTGCTGGAGACGAACATAACCATTTCATTGTTATCTCTAAAGGGCAGTCATGGGATTTCTCTTACAAATGTTCTACACTAAACGGAATAGGCACAAAAATCAGATGTTTATTAAACTACTAAGAGCATCCAGAGGAAAGTGCCCTTTCATTCCCATTCTACTATTTTTCCTCCAGGCTTTTTATTTTTAGAGCCACATTTGGCTGGGAACTGACTTGGATTTTGCGTAGAAATAAAAAGATCTAAACCATAATTAGCATGAAGGTGGAAATGTAATTTCTGCAAATATTTGTGCGGAATTGTTACTATTACCTACTTTCATAGATTAGAGTTTCATTAAAGGTAAAGGTAAAGGTTCCCCCGCACATGCGTGCTAGTCGTTTCCGACTCTAGGGGCCGGTGCTCATCTCCGTTTCAAAGCCGAAGAGCCAGCGCTTGTCCGAGGACGTCTCCGTGGTCATGTGGCTGGCATGACTAGACGCCAAAGGCACACGGAACGCTGTTACCTTCCCACTGTAGTGGTCCCTATTTTTCTACTTGCATTTTTACGTGCTTTCGAACTGCTAGGTGGGCAGAAGCTGGGACGAGTAACAGGCGCTCACTCTGTTACACGGCACTCGGGATTCGACCTGCCAAACTGCTGACCTTCTGATCGACAAGCTCAGCGTCCTAACCCAGGAAATTTATTATGAAAAAACAAAATACTAGAATAAGTTTATTTTGCAAGGATACAGATACCAAATATAAAAATGATAGTCATTTTTTTGTCAACAGGTACCTCTTTTTTTTCCCCCTTCATGGATTACTGCCTTGTTGTGGCGAAGGGGCTTGCGTAATTCAATGAAGCTATGAGCTATGCCGTGCAGGGCCACCCAAGACGGAAAGGTCATAGCAGAGAGTTCTGACAAAACGTGATCCACTGGAGAAGGAAATGGCAAACCACTCCAGTATCTTTGCCATGAAAACCCTATGGACAGTACTAAAAGGCAAAATGATATGACGCTGGAAGATGAGCCCCTCAGGTCGGAAGGCGTCCAATATGCTACTGGGGAAGAGCAGAGGACTAGTACTAGTAGCGCCAGAAAGAATGAAGCGACTGGGCCAAAGCCGAAAGGACGCTCAGCTGTGGATATGTCTGGTGGTGAAAGGAAAGTCCGATGCTGTAAAGATTTTTTCTCCATAGGAACCTGGAATGTAAGATCCATGAATCAAGGAAAGCTGGACGTGGTCAAACAAGAGATGACAAGACTAAACATTGACATCTTAGGTATCAGCGAACTAAAATGGACAGGAATGGGTGAATTTAATTCAGATGACCATCAGGTATACTACTGCGGGCAAGAATCCCTCAGAAGAAAT
Organism: Vipera berus; assembly: GCF_964194415.1. Lineage (NCBI taxonomy): Eukaryota > Metazoa > Chordata > Lepidosauria > Squamata > Viperidae > Vipera > Vipera berus. The sequence continues at coordinate 195,243,884 of NC_138202.1, read as the reverse complement.
GGAGTAGCCTTCATAGTCAATAAAAAAATAGGAAAAGCAGTACTGGGATACAATCCTCAAAATGACAGAATGGTCTCAGTTCGAATCCAAGGCAAACCATTCAATATCACAGTAGTCCAAGTCTATGCCCCAACCACCAGTGCTGAAGAGGATGAAATTGACCGGTTCTATGAAGCCCTACAGCACCTTATAGAACTAACACCCAAAAATGATGTCCTTATCATCATGGGGGATTGGAATGCTAAAGTAGGAAGCCAAAAGATAACGGGAATAACAGGCAAGTTTGGCCTTGGAGTACAAAATGAAGCAGGGCACAGGCTGATAGAATTTTGTCAAGAGAATACGATGGTCATAGCAAACACTCTTTTCCAACAACCCAAGAGACAGCTTTACACATGGACATCACCAGACGGTCAACACAGAAATCAGATTGACTATATGCTCTGCAGCCAAAGATGGAGAAGCTCTATACAGTCAGTAAAAACAAGACCAGGAGCTGACTGTGGCTCAGACCATGAGCTTCTTGTTGCAAAGTTTAGGCTTAAATTAAAGAAAGTAGGGAAAAGCGCTAGGCCAGTCAGGTATGAATTAAATCATATCCCTGTTGAATATACAGTAGAGGTGACAAATAGATTTAAGGAATTAGATCTGATAGACAGAGTGCCTGAAGAACTATGGACAGAGGTTCGCGACATTGTACAACAGGTAGCAACCAAAACCATCCCAAAGAAAAAGAAATGCAAGAAAGCAAAATGGCTGTCTGAGGAAGCTTTGCAAATAGCTGAGGAAAGGAGGGAAGCGAAAGGCAAGGGAGAAAAAGAAAGATACGCCCAATTAAATGCAGAATTCCAAAGAATAGCTAGAAGAGATAAGAATGCCTTCTTAAATGAACAATGCAAAGAAATAGAAGAAAACAATAGAATAGGGAGGACCAGAGATCTTTTCAAGAAAATTGGAGAGATGAAAGGAACGTTTCATGCAAAAATGGGCATGATAAAGGACCAAAATGGCAGGGACCTAACAGAGGCAGAAGAGATTAAGAAGAGGTGGCAAAATTACACAGAAGAACTATACAAGAATGAGCTTAACGTCCCTGATAATCACAATGAGGTGGTCACTGACCTCGAGCCAGACATCCTAGAATGTGAAGTGAAGTGGGCCTTAGAAAAGCTGAGCAACAACAAAGCTAGTGGAGGTGACAGTATTCCAGCTGAGCTATTCAAAATCTTAAAAGACGATGCAGTAAAAGTGCTACACTCAATTTGCCAGCAAATTTGGAAAACTCAACAGTGGCCACAGGATTGGAAAAGATCAGTTTACATTCCAATTCCAAAGAAAGGCAGTGCCAAAGAATGTTCAAACTATCGCACCATTGCACTCATTTCTCATGCTAGTAAAGTTATGCTTAAAATTCTACAAGCTAGACTCCAGCAGTATGTGGATCGAGAACTACCAGAAGTACAGGCAGGATTTCGAAGAGGCAGAGGAACTAGAGATCAAATTGCTAACATACGCTGGATCATGGAGAAAGCTAGAGAGTTCCAGAAAAACATCTACTTCTGCTTCATTGACTATGCTAAAGCCTTTGATTGTGTGGATCATAACAAACTCTGGCAAGTCCTTAAAGAGATGGGCATACCAGACCATCTTATTTGTCTCTTGAGAAATCTATATGCGGGTCAAGAAGCAACAGTGAGAACTGGACACGGAACCACTGATTGGTTCAAAATTGGGAAAGGAGTCCGGCAAGGCTGTATACTGTCGCCTTGCCTATTTAACTTATATGCAGAGCACATCATGAGAAAGGCAGGGCTAGATGAATCAAAAGTTGGAATTAAGATTGCCGGAAGAAACATCAACAACCTAAGATATGCAGATGATACCACTCTAATGGCAGAAAGTGAAGAAGAACTAAAGAGCCTCTTGTTGCAGGTGAAGAAGGAGAGTGCAAAACTTGGGTTGAAACTAAACATTAAGAAAACCAAGATCATGGCATCCGGCCCTCTCAACTCCTGGCAAATAGATGGGGAAGAAATGGAGGTAGTGACAGATTTTATTTTCCTGGGCTCCAAGATCACTGCAGATGGGGACTGTAGCCAAGAAATTAAAAGACGCTTGCTCCTGGGGAGGAAAGCCATGGCAAATCTAGACAGCACACTAAAAAGCAGAGACATCACCCTGCCAACAAAAGTGCGTATAGTCAAGGCTATGGTCTTCCCAGTTGCAATGTATGGCAGTGAAAGTTGGACCATCAGAAAGGCTGAGCGCCAAAGAATTGAGGCCTTTGAACTATGGTGCTGGAGAAGACTCCTGCGAGTCCCTTGGACTGCAAGGCGATCAAACCGGTCAGTCCTAGAGGAGATCAACCCTGACTGCTCTTTAGAAGGCCAGATCCTGAAGCTAAAACTCAAATACTTTGGCCACTTAATGAGAAGGAAGGACTCACTGGAGAAGAGCCTAATGCTGGGAAAGATTGAGGGCAATAGAAGAAGGGGACGACAGAGAATGAGGTGGCTGGATGGAGTCACTGAAGCAGTATGTGTGAGCCTAGATGGACTCCAGAAGATGGTAGAGGACAGGAAGGCCTGGAGGAACATTGTCCATAGGGTCGCGATGGGTCGGACACGACTTCGCAACTAACAACAACAACAACCTCTTTTTTACCAGATTGCCAGAAATGTTGGATGATATGTATATTTGATGTCTGCATGGGTTACTTTTCATTCACCTCAGATGCAATCACCAAACCAACCTGAACAAAGAAACTCCAGAAGGTATGAATGTGTCACTCATGTCTAAAGAAGAATGTTGTGAGGAGAGGGGCCAACAAGGAGATTTGTAACCCTTTTCAGTCCTTTCTGCAAAGAGTATGTCCACTCTAGCCTAATTGTAAAACTCTGTATTAGCCTGGTGCAGTATACAAAAATAAATGTTTAAATACTTAAATACATAAAGGACTTTTAAGGTAAACAATGCCTCAGAGTCACTTGAAAAAGCCCATACGTCGGAAACTTGAAGATACTTTATTTCAATCATTGACCAATAAAAATACATTCAATAAAGCAAACTAAACAAAGTTAATCCCTAATTTTAATGGGTGTTGGCAACTACTTATGGGTGAAGCTTGTACATAACGTAGCATAATAGATTTATCCTGGTTGCCTAACAAATAATGCAAGCAAAAATTACCATAGTGTATCGGAAATTTAGATTAAAAAGTAGTAATTGGCTGATGGGAAACATGGGCTGTGGTTTCTATGGCATCTGGGTCACCTAAGGCTCTCCTGAATTTGGAAACTGTGATGTGATATAAATATGAAACTAGTTGAAGTGCTAAAATTTAGTTATTTACAGTTTTCCTTTATTTTAATCTATGTTGGAAAACTGGAGTAAAGGCAGTGTACACTTCAAGTTACACTTAGCACCAAGAAAGTTGGAAGGTTTCTTCACACCAAGCATAATCTAATATAAGCCTTCCTAGCATAAATTGAAATGAAATCTGAGGTGTTATGACATCAATCCCTTTTACTTATCACTGCTATCTCATCTCTTCTGAAAAAAAGATGAAACTATTTTTGATGAATACTTTCTGAATCCTGGAATTAGGGGAACTGTGTTTTTTAGAAGGGGCCACATTTTTCTCTGGTGGAATGAGTCTTCACTTTGGGAAGATCTTTTGGATGTGTCATTGCCACTGAGGACTCAGATATGGCAAAAAGAACCTGTTCTTACTGCAACATCAGTTGCATCCATTATGGAAGAGGCTAACTTGGCCATGAAAATTAATGTTTGAAATACTCAAGACTAATTGACTCTATTGAATATCAGCATATCAGTAATATTAAATATATCTAACACAGTCTATTGTCATCTTCACCACCATCATCATCTTCATCATGATCAGATTTCTGCTGTAACTTACTATTATTGTCCTGTTGCTTAAGCAGAACACTAAGGGTATCGTTTGATGTCCCTGTGGAACAGGTCTAAGGGTGATTCTTGGTCAGTATAAACCACATTGATAAAAAAAATTAAAAGTAAAGCTAGGCAAGACTCATTTGAATTCATCTTGACTCCAAGGGAATTCTGGAGATATCTATGCAATTTTCTTCCCAACTGTATGGAAATTACTATTACTATAGCCCATTACTATATTTTTTCAGGATATTCTTTGGAGTTCACCAATCTTCTTTACAGTTGTAGTATTTCTTATCATCATATTTTGCATTTATTAACTGAACAGCCATAAGCCAAAAATATATAAAAAGATCAGGGAAATATAAAATAATTTAAAAGAGAGAAAGACAAGCAAGTGTTGAGTTTCAAAGCCAGAATATGTAACAGAGGTCAAATATATGTTATAGAAAACAAACCAGCAACATTTAATAAGGATTGTGTACACACATAGCTATCTTTAATTCAGTCATACACCAGTATAAAATAACATCAGCAAGTTTTATAATCATTTTAATAATAGCAATGAAACCTATGAGATAGCAAAGATCTTAATCACTCTGCTATTTCCTTGGTATGGTAAGGAGTGGCATAGAATCTATTAGAGTGCATGCTGGAAAGCAATTTTTTAAAGATTCTTGTGCTCGGACATATCTATATTTTGATGCTTCAACCTAGTAAATTCATATTTATCTTTGTGTGTTTGCGTTTGTTTGATGTGCGCCCCCATCCACACCTACAGGTTTATAAGTATGTATGTTCAGAAAGATTTGTCCTCAGGAAGGAAAGTGATTGGCTGCTGCTTTCCGAGAAGAGAATGGTGGAAGGACCCAGCAGCAGCAGAACTGTCCAATGAGGAGATGGTAGGCTGTAATCCAAACTGAATAACTTGCAAGGTGCCCTCAGAGTCTGTCAGTCTGAAGCTGGCATGAGTGCAGGACAGGGAGTGTTCTTAAACAGAAATTACCTACAGGGTAATGCATTCACATATCTAACCCATGCTTGCAGGTGTTCAGCAAAATATTTCTTGCAAGTCCCACCATGGACATATTTAGCATGAACAGTTAATGCTGTTTTGTTCATGACAAGCCCTAAAGGATGAAACAAACTGGAATATTGGAATTAAGATTTTCTTCATTTTATTCCGGTTTAGAACAGGGTTCAAAGATATCTTTAAGCAATCATTTCAGAATTTTTAATGTGTGATTTTTATATTTACATTTTTGAGAACTACCTAGAACTGTCTGGGAGCATGCAGCAAATCAATTTGTGAGGGGAAAAATATACTTAACACTGATAGAACAAAAGGATTGCTGGAAATTTATCTTTATACAATAGAATTCTGGAAAATTTGACCAAATTAGCTGGAAATCCTTTTCCTTGCTCCTTTATTGAAAAATTCTCTAATTCTAATGTAGACAAATACCATACAATAGCAACCCAACTGCTGCATATTGAGTATAATTTTATCTTCCTGATGTCATGTGACATTGCCTTTGGTCACCCATTATACATAAAAAGACCACCATTTTGATGAATGGATGCTGCTCTAAAGGCATGCTGAAAATCCCAATCCCAAGCAAAAACACAGGAATTTTTGTTGTTGTTAGTTGCGAAGTTGTGTCCGACCCATCGTGACCCCATGGACAACGTTCCTCCAGGCCTTCCTGTCTTCTACCATCTTCTGGAGTCAATTTAAGCTCACGCCTACTGCTTCAGTGACTCCATCCAGCCACCTCATTCTCTGTCGTCCCCTTCTTCTCTTGCCCTCAACCTTTCCCAGCATTAGGCTCTTCTCCAGTGAGTCCTTCCTTCTCATTAGGTGGCCAAAGTATTTGAGTTTCAACTTCAGGATCTGGCCTTCTAAAGAGCAGTCAGGGTTGATCTCCTCTAGGACTGACTGGTTTGAAAGCCTTACAGTCCAAGGGACTTGCAGGAGTCTTCTCCAGCATCACAGTTCAAAGGCCTCAATTCTTTGGCGCTCGGCCTTTCTTATGGTCCAACTTGCACAGCCACACATTGAAACTGGGAAAACCATAGCCTTGACTATACGCACTTTTGTTGGCAGGGTGATGTCTCTGCTTTTTAGTATGCTGTCTAGATTTGCCATAGCTTTCCTCCCCAGGAGCAAACGTCTTTGAATTTCTTGGCTGTAGTCATATTAGGAATAAGTCATATCAATGTTATATATTAACCTTCTTGAATTATCTCTCCAGCAGCAAGTAACCAACTCTTGTTAAAAAATTTCTGAGGTTTTCAAAATACAAAAAGCAAAAATTTTGTAGTTTAAACCACAGTAAACTCCCCTAAATTCTGTGATATTTAACACCTGTGTTGTGTATGGATAGTATTGAACATCTTCTAAGAGAGAAACCTGTCTCTGAAAATTTTTCATCAAGGGCAGGAACTAACTTCATTGGGCACCAAAGATGCCCTATTGGTATCTCTTTTGCAAATGCTGGAAAAGAGGGTTTTGGGTTTTTTTGTTCTGGGGAATTTTGTTTTCAGTATATTAATTACATTTCATTTATTCATTTATTTAAAATATATGTATTATTAAAGTATTGAAATTTGAAGTATGTGAAAAAGAAAAACAGAAAGAGCAGCAAGATGATACAAAAAAGGTGATGACTATATTTAAATTTAAAAAATTAAACCATAATGAAAAGATGGTTTAAAAGTAGATTATGGTTCCCCTTCCCTTCTGTTTGTATCCATCATTTAGATATGAACATTATGTCCAACATTAAAAATTGTTGTTTTCTGTTTGCCTTCTTGGTGATATATTGTATACAAGGAAACCATTCTTACATGAACTTAGTGAAATTTCATTTATGGATAGATAATAATAAACCTTTATTGTCAAAGTACAACATGTGTACATTGAGATTAGCTGAGCCTCCCCTTGTGCTCTCTCCCCCCAACACACAGATCCTGTCACTATGGCCTTTGGAACATATTTAGTCACCCAGTTTGATATCATAGGCAAGATATCTTTTCAAATATTTTTGCTACAGTCAACATGTATGTTGTCTTGTTTCTTTGTACCATAGATTCCTATGAAGTCCATTATCTGCATCTGCTCATTTTATTGTTGATATTCTACTGATTGGAGATCTTATCCATTCTGTTATCCATGATAGACAGCTTGCTCTGTAGTACAATCTTAAATTCGGTAGTATCTCTTTCATTTGGATTATGTAGAATTTTAAATTTTAATCTTGGCTTTTTTCTGTGGCATATACAGTTTTTTGTCTGAAATTGGAATCAATGCTATTTCTAATAGAAAGCTCATTTTAGGCAATTTATTCATTTTTATTATCACAGTAATTCTTAGCCAAGAGGTTTTCAGATTTCTCTGTCTTTCAACACCTTAGGGGAGAGTATCTGTAGCTCAGGGTTGTAGGTCAGAGAGCACCAAGGACCTCATATTTCAGTAACTTCTTTTATTTCTTTCCATAATTTGTTTTAATTTGCTTGAAATATATCTTTGCTACTTTCAGTCAAAGTCCTAGGTAATATTTTTTGTTCAGTTTTGATAATCTTTTGCTACCTTATAACTGTTCTGTCTTTTCATGACAATTTCTTCGTTAGAGTCTTTAGTTTTTCATTTATTTTGTATCCAGAAAAACAGCCATTCTATAGGCACTATTTAAGAACAAATAAACAGCTATTTTCAGAAGTTTTGAATTCTTTTTCCTTTGATAATATTAAACATCCAGACTTTAGTCTGCTTTTCATTGTGCTAAGAAGAACTTGGACTTGACATGAAAGTCTTATTGATGAAACGTTTTCATGGAGGAACTTCCCTTTGGTGAATTGGATGATCCTACACAGTGAAACTATATGTCACCTGTAGTGAAAAGCTCTTTTGTTGCAATTCAGAACCATGTAATATTGAATTACTGTATCCCCTTCAAAAAATGTTTCTTAAAGGTTTCTATACTAGATGGTGTACATTTCTTTAGAAATAGAGGGTGATACCTATAATTCATGTTGAGCAATTTTAAAATGTCTCAAGCATGTCTCATGTGAGGGATTGATAGCATCTTTGAAAGAGGGACTGAGAACAGGCAGTTAGTAAGCGAGGACACGAATATTCTCTGTTTCTGAGTGGAAAAAGGGAGCTGTGCTACCTTGAAAGAACAGAAAACCTTCTTCTGTCTTGGCCGGTGTGAAAGGCTAATGTTACATTGGCTTCTCAACCAATGTAACCTGGGATAGCTAGCTTGACTGACCCTGTGTTCTAAATAGCAAGTTGCCAAACTGAAAAGATAAATCTATTACAATATGCTTAAATACCGAGACTATTTTTTCCAAATAATGCATACTTGGTCATACACCTGAAGATTTGAGGAGCTGAGATACGTTTATGCAATGGTCCTCTCTATATTTATTTTTAGCACAGCTGATCTCCTTTTTGAAGATCAGAAAGCAAATGGTGAATATAAATTCCCCATTTGCTATCTTCAGCCCAGCTACTGTCTGGCAGCAGCTCAACAAGAGATGCTAAAGAAGTGATGCCCAAGAGGGAATAGTAGTAGTAGTTAGTAGTAGTAGTAGTAAAAACAACCCTTAGGCATGTACAACATGTACAACATGTACAAATTGTACATGTCTCAGGGGTCCTTGGTGTTCTCTGAACTTGGTTGTTTTCTTGCAGATGTTTCATTACCCAAACTAGGTAACCACACCAGTGCTAGTCCTAATGATTTTACCTAGTTTGGGTAATTAAATGTCTGCAAGCAAACATCTAAGATAGCACCAAGTTTCCCTCATTTCAACCCTGAGCTACAAATATTCTTCTTTGTGTCTACATCCTAATGGAATAGGAGAACGTCTGGATGTTAATGGAATAGGAGACTTGGATTTAGTGATCCATATGTTTGTCCTCAACTCATAGTGATCCTTGGAAATGGCTACCAATTGCATTATCTTTGATGTGTGAGAAATCATGGAGCCAAGCCTTTTGTAACATGTATTGAGCAACGCAGGATGTGCTGAAAGCTCCTGAGAGGCAAACTAAGTTAAACTGTAATTACTAATACTTACTGGAACATTGGGACAGTATGGAAAGAGTTTCTGGGATCAGGAAATGAAAGCAAAAATAAACAAAAAATTACAGTATGAGATACCTTTGAGGAATCATGCCAAACTCAGAGGTCCTTCAGACACACCTTGTAATTCATTAACCATGATCTTTCACAGAGTCAAAATGCTGCTATTATGATGTCATATGTATTAACTACTCATCATAAATAAGTTTAGATTTTTCTCTGATTTTTTTAAGTTGTAGGAAATGTAATTTTCTTTGTCTATTTTCAAAAGAAACTGTTGGATGTTTCAGGCAACTCATACCAATATAACAATCAAAATATTGTATATTGATATTAAATACCATTTAAGTATTTAATCTTTCTTCCCCACTTTTCTAGCTTTCTATTACTGAACTAAAGCTATATTTCTGGTAGATCTTTATCAGAAGCACATCACAATCAGGATTGTTAGCTTTCAAACAGTGAAAATGTCCAGGTTTGCATTGTTCTTTGCCCACTTTGCACTCACAATTATTTTTTGAATATGATTTTAAAATCTAATTTTCAGTTAATATTGTCATTACAGATACTACGAATGGGAAGGGGAGGAACAGAAAGGAAACAATAATGACATGACTGACTGCAGTCAGTCCTGCACATTGACAGGAAAAAAAAATCTACCTCAGTAAGTAAACATATGTACACTAAAATTGTTTTCTTGTTAGTTTCGTGACAGTTGATTCATAGAGTGATTAATTTGCTATTTGTTCATTTTATTACTATCATAATATACATTTGTAGAAGAAAAACATACAGTGGGGTGATAATGTGGATAGAGAAGAATGTCAATATGACTAAGGTTTGTGCAGCAATGCAAGAACAGGAAAAAAATACGAATAATAGTTTCAAGCAAGAAAAACAAGTGGACCTTGTCATCAGCATTCATTATTTTGTTGGTCATTGATCAGAGAAGTTGGACATTTTATATATTTTTAAATTTAAAAAAGAATAAAAAAGTCCAGGAATTCAATTCAAACCCGTCATATTAGCTTTTAGACTTTCTTCAGGCAGAACACGATGCCACATACTTTAACTCTGAACAGCATTTCCAGATATATTTCCTTATACATTTTTTTTCAACATAAATATCTTTAGTAAAAAATAACCAGCATAGCTTTCTTTAGGAAGGTGTGATAGAAGAAGTTCTGTAGTCTTTATTCAGATTGTACTGTGTTTTAAAGAACAAGGTGAAAGATTACATTCCATCATGTTCACCGTCACTGAGATATGAGTGATGAGGATAAGGCGTTGCTGCTGCAGGCTACAATTCAAAAGCTCTGTCAAAATCAGAACAGATATCTCATTAAACAATTATCTTCTTCCTGGAACATGGAAGAAGCCTGGCTTTTCAAAAAACCAGTTCAAAATATAGAGTTGAAAAACAAATACATTTATAGTCAACTACAAAGATACTATTTTTAATGACGCCTATGACCAATGAGGCAGAGATAGGAGTTATTAATTAATCCCCAACAAAGACTAAATTCACCAGAAGAACCCCAGCCAGCCACAAACATTTTTATAAATTGCGACACCCTAGAGAAACAGACTCTATGGCCTTGTATACAGAGATATGCTAAATATAGCAAGGCAACAAAGATATTGCTTGCAGGAAAACCTCATTGGACTGTCTACTTCACGTCTAGCCTGTGGCACATCCAGCCTTCTCAGAAATGAAAGAAGGCAGCAGGTATAATGGAGGAAAAAGAAAAAGAAAAGAAGCCGTTTATTAGCAATGTTTATGGTTAAGGACCAAAAATGCTTGTAGTGAAAGGCTCATCAATATGTCAGGCTTCACTTTACTGGCATACAGATAAGAGACTTGTTTTGCAGAGTTGCCTTTTGGCTTTCTGTATGCTTATTACGAAGCTTTTGGGGACCCAGGAAACAGTTTTATCGGTATTTCAAAGGTTTCTCTTCAATTACAGATTGGAGGCTGCATCTCCCTAACCCTAACCCATGACATCTTCTTCTATAGTTTGCTTCTTTCTTTTTAACTTTTTTTTTTAAAAAAGCTCTTTTTATGCATTGTTTTGCTCCTTTGTGAATTTATGTATTTGCATTGTATTTTTTTTGTGTTTTGTTCTTTTTCTGTCACTATTAAAGAAAATAAATATTAATAAATATTAATAAAAGGTAGCAACTGAGGTTATGCTAAAACATAGCATAATGTGTTCTTAAAATTGCACCATAGCAAAGCTAGATCTGGATAGATGCCCTTTTTTAAAAAAAATAAATAAAAATAAAATAGCTGCTTGATTTTGTTTTAAAAAATTGAGCTTTGATCACTTCTGCTTTGCAATATCTGTATGATATGTTACATGGAAAAAACAGAGAAGATAGCATTTACAGGCACGTGCTTATCATCTGCTTTTGTGAAAATTATGAATGAAACCACTACTCCAATGTTATAATTCCTCTTTTGGGAACTGTCATTGTGCTGGTGTTTGATAAAATGGTACAGTTGAAGAACAAATTGTGAACAAGGTAATATGTCAACAACAACAGCCTGAAATATAGCATGTTAAAAAGATTGTATTCTTGCTACACCCACTCAATGGCTTCATATTCCCAACAGAAATAACATCTTGTGCAACATACTTAGTCCTCTCATCAAAAGCCACACTTCCTTTTTCTTCATTGCTTCCTTACCTTTCTTGCTCCATTTCTCCATCTTTTGACTCTTGATATTTCTGAATTAACATTATTTATTTCTTCAGGCAGTTACCGAAGTACAATGGATGCTAACATATTTACTTAGTTTTTAAATTTATGTGTCACCCATCTCACCTATAAGGTGACTTTGAGCTTATAAATGGTAGAATGATAAATTAAAAAACAATCAAAATTAAGGAGATTTAAATAAAATCTAAGACCAGGGAGATGGACAGCATGGGAGTGAGGTTTTCTTCTTACCCCATCAAAAAAATGCCCCCATCGCAGCCCCCTAGCCAACTGGTCAAACCAGGTTTTAAGGCCCAGAAGAGAGAGGCAGGATCTCACTTCCAGTGCTACAATGTTCCACAGGGCAGAATTTGAAATGTTTGTGGACTGCTCAGAGTTTTGCCGTTCTATGACTAAATTGCAGAGTTATGAAAAGAGGTTATACACACTTCCTTCACAATCACATGCCTTCTTAAAGGGGATTCTTAAAATCAATGTAAGAAATTTCCTTAGAAAGCATGAAAGGCAGGAAAGTTGGCTAGTTACTCCCTGTCAAACCATGATGTCAGGCTCAAAAGACAGGCTGGTTGGTTAATTCCTGTTCCAACCAATGGAACAACACTCAGTTGATCTGAAAAAAGCAGATCCTGAACTTGTGGGAAAAACGTGAAGAAGAAGAAAAAATTCCTCAGAAAAAAATGGAGCAGTTTCCTATATACTTGGGAAAAGGGGTCAAGAAGAAAACCCTTCTCTGACATGGGCCCCACCCTCTGGAACATCTTGCCTCCTGGGATGAAATCCGCCTCCAAGAAATAAACCCAGCAAATGTTGTGTAATGTGTGATATCCTTCCTTGAATGCTTTTTAAACAGCCATTGAAGTTTTGTGTATTTCATGTTTTCGACCTGAAGTCATTGGAATCAATGCCCTACCTTTCCTTTGCTTTAAGCTATTAGGTAAGATCTTGCCAGGTCTTTCACTGTTTTCCCAGTGTCTCTGTCATAAACATGTCAGCATGAATTCTGTCTGCTGTTATATTATAGCAGTTAATTCGTATTTCTTTTTCTGTATAAAATATGGGCATTTAACTATTTGTGCCCATAAATGTTTCAGTTCATCTTCCAAATTATTTTCTCTTTTATTTTTAAACTCACCTTAGTATGATGCATAAGGAATAATTTGACTTCAAATTTATTTATTTATTTATTTTATTTGACTTATATACCGCCCTATTCCCATAGGACTCAGGGCGGTTTACAGGGCAATTAAAACCATACACTACAAAAGTTAAAATCAATTTAAAACAATTAATTAAATTTAAAGCCCCAAAGTTAAAAATTAAAACACCCAGTTAAAAACCCCTCAGTCTAGGCCACACAGCTCAAAGAGCCAGGTTTTTAGGTCCCGGCGAAATGAGCAGAGGTCGGAGGCAGTCCTGAGTTCCATAGGAAGTTGGTTCCAAACGGCAGGCACACTCACAGAGAAGGCCCTCCCTCTGGGAGTCACCCGCCAGCAATCCTTCACCGGCAGTACCCTAAGAAGGGCCTCCCTGTGGGAGCACACAGGATGATGGGAAGTTGATGCCGGCAGCAGGTGTTCCCTCAGATAATCCGGCCCCAAGCCATTTAGGGCTTTATAGGTCATCACCAGCACCTTGAATCTCACCTGGAGGGCAACTGGAAGCCAATGCAGCTCACGGAGAAGAGGTGTTACACGGGAGTATCGGGGGACTCCCATCACAACTCGCGCGGCTGCATTCTGTACCAGCTGAAGCCTCCGAGTGGTCCTCAAGGGCAGCCCCATGTAGAGAGCATTGCAGTAGTCTAGGCGGGAGGTCACGAGCGCATGGGTGACTGTGCGTAGGGCATCTCGGTCCAGATAGGGCCACAACTGTGCACCAGGCGAACCTGGGCAAAAGCCCCTATCGTTCAATAGGGAAACGTTGAAACAGCAATTTCTTGATACCTTAACCAGTTTCCAAAATACAAATTTCAAGGTAACTGCACTATGATTGCATACATAACAAATATCAATATTGCATTCTTGAATTTGGTGATATAAAGTCAAAGTTATTAAAAAAGTGAAATCTAAAAAAAATTCTGATGCACACTTGAATAAAATGTATATTCATTTTTAGTTGAATATTTTAAACACCAAAGTCTATTTAATTCAATTCTTCCATATAGGTTTCAATTGTTTCCCTCAGTAATTATTGTTTTGTTTCATGCTGGTGATCAAGATCAGGATCCAAATCTTCTATTATCACTTTATCATTGCCTATGGCTGCCTATGCAAACTTATCAGCACCATCTTACAATTATAAAATGAAATGTATCTCAATTTTTTGAAGGTTCCTGCTTCTCTTGCTGGTTTGAGGACCTTTAATAGAGGCTACTATAAAATGGATTGCTGGCCACCAAAATAACTAATGGAGATTAATGGAACTATCAGCCTGTAGCATCCTCAAAATGGCAAGATGCATTCAGAAAAGCTAATAGAGATACTGTATACAGTAAATAGCATTATTACCCAGACAATACTATGACTAAGAAAGAACAAAACATAAGACCAAATGATAGGTGCAGAAAATGAAATGGAAAGAGAGTGTACAGCAAAGCACAGAGATGCCCAAACGATGGCACATGAGCTTCATTGTGCAAATGGTACCATGCGAATTTACATCTGACACAAGTACTTGAGATGTGGAATTTGTGTTATCTAATTGTCAAGTATATGTCATCCTCCCTTCCCAATTCTCTCTCCGTTCATCCATGTCAGATTTCTGCCGAAGGGGGCAAGTGATGAAATGTGTTTTGCCACTATACAATACAAACTATTCCTTTTACACTCATGCTATTGTGCTCTCTGCAAGTACACAAAGGGTGGAGCTGGTGCTCTGAGACCATGGCACATCACCACTTCAGCTTCATTGTGACTAGCTGAAGAATCCTCTCTTACAGATGTCCATAGAATCCAAATAACAACAGTGGCATCATGCTGTAAATTCTACCCCTTTGTATGTGTATGCAATATCATGGCGTGCATACAAAAGGGGTGGAAGTTGCATTTCAGTGCAGTGATGCTTTTGTCACCCCCTCATGATTCTGCAGGTTCTGTGAATACACATATATGTGTAGGGTGGCTGGGCTGATCTTTGCCAAAAAACCTCACAGGATGTCTTAAGGCTTGGTTAATTCTGTCCCCTAAAGCTTAGGCTTATGCTCCATTGAGGAAAAAGCATTCACTATCTTAATAATATAAGTCAAGATGTTGGCAATTATTTTGTCACCACCATTGTTGCAACATTCCTTTGCCAACTCATTTAGATTTGATGGGCTGAAACAAGATTGATGTTGGTTTACAATTAACATTATTTCCTTTCAAGTCAAGTACTAGCAAAATTACTCCCAGGATACATGGTATTTTCTTAAGCTGGAATTTTCAGCTGGTACTATTTATGCAGAAAGAAATTGTTTTCTAAAAATATAATCACAAACACTATTAATATCTACATAGGTACAATCATCGTGTATATGATAGAGGTTTATTACACCCATTTCAGAAGAATCTGAGCCCTAACCTTGAACTCAGTGCAATTCAAGGTTCTTATTATCATCTATAAAACTCTTCACTGTTTGGTGGTTTGATGAGTTAGTGGGTCTTACTGTCTATAATATTATTGGCTTTGAAATGTCATACATACGTATGGTTCTGTATCAATATATTTTTTGTCATATTATGTGATGTTTATTTGAAAGTAAAATGCAGAAATTCAGATATGCCTAATAGAGACATCTTAGTGTACTATAAACAAATGTATTTTTTTTACTTTTTACTTAAGTAACATTTATTGAGATGCATTTTTAAGTGCTGGGTAAAAACATCAGTAAATGAGATTATTATAATTCCCTACATCCTGTTTTAACGAACCATATTTGCATAGCTCATGTACGGCATTTCATCATCAATGAGAATTGGCCAATTAATAATTTAAGATTATCTTCTGAAATCTCTGTTTTCAAGCCAAATTGGACTTGAGTAGTTGAGTCTGCTAGCTAACATTCCTGTTAAACCAGAATAGTTCCTGGATCACCTTTCTCAACCGAACACATGTGAAAAAAGACGTGCATAAGATTATCCAAGCTTAGTTTCATTTGAAAAATATTACAAATTAATAACAGCAGAATCTTAGCAAATGAAATAAAACAAATAAAATGGACACTGTCCATATGTCTTATGTGATATGTTGGGGCAGTTAAATGAGCTTTCTGGGATGTTTTTTGCCCTGCTAGTTTTCCTTCTGGTCTCAGTTTGAAGTTGGTCCTTCTTCAATGTGTCTTCTATGCACATTGTAATAGATACTGCAGATACTTTACAAATGGATACAAACTTTTTCCATACTCCAAAGGTTAGGGTTAGGCCTCACGGGTCCTCTTGTGCCTTGCCAATCACATAATATTTTTAATATGGTAGAGCAGGGGTGTCAAACCGCCGGCCCACAGGCCGAATGCGTCATGGCAAAACCGTGCCCACCCCATTGCTGGCAATGGAAAAAAGGTCATGTGACATTGCGAGTTTGACACCCCTGTGATAGAGGAAGCTATTAATTACCATGAAAATAATCATATTAATTGTTTTTAATTCATGAAGTTCTAGTTATAAATATATCTTGGCCTCTCATGGTTTTTGTCCTATTCTCTCACCTTTTTTGGGAAGAGGGTGTGTCCCTTTGGCATGGCATTTCATGGCCAAGCATGACCCTTGTCTTGACGTACGTTGCATATAAAAAAAGGCTGAACTCAAATTCAAACATAGACAAATCCCTTAATCTTTAAAATGTAGTGGCCTAACAAAATAAGTATTGTAATTTGGTCCTTTAATTATTGAGTTACAAATGCTAATATCAGCTGTTGAGCAATGAAAAGGAAAAAAAGATTCTTCTGCAGATCTTAGGTTGAATGGGACCATTGTATTCTGTGTAGATTTATCTGAAACATATTCTTTAATATGTCTCAGTTTACTTATCTCCATAGATGCTAGGATTTTTGATCTTCACCAGGAAACCTTTCTTGGGTAAATGTTCTTCCATACCATTTATTTCTATTTTTAAATGTTTAAGTTCCTCTAACATGTCAGTTGGCAATCTCTCAGCTGGAAATACTTATAGTACACAAGGCATCCTTTGGGGTTTTCAAATAGGTCAATTTCTTATTCTTTGTGCTCTTTTCAGGGCAAGTGCATCTGATATTCCTTTCATCTCAGCATGTCTGGCTTAGTTCAGTGCAACACTTGTTTTGCAGCTGTCTTTCGCAGCACTCTTTTCAAACTGGGAAACTGTCCTATATGTACACAAATTACTAGTCTACAAGGACAGATCATTCATCTAGGGTCTGTAATCTGTGCTCTTCAGGCAGAAATCAGGTGTTCAGTTCAGCCCTCCTACTCTACTGAGCCTCCACGCTATCAGCCCCCTCTACCGCAAAGATCCTGCAGGAGAAGGTCAGTGTGGACAACTGTGGGATCTGGCAGGGTGAGAGCTGTGAACCATAAACCCAAAGCTTTAGCTGTGTCCCTGCATAACAGATACAGTGCCCTTGCTGACCTTAACAGGGACATTAAGGAAACAGGTCAAGGTAATTGTGATAACTCAAATAAGCAGGGGACCATGGTCCGAGATGAACTTGTTTCTGACAGGGAGAAGTGCGAATCAGGTATTACACATCAGTCATGCAAGAAAAGAAACGTACCCAAAAGGAGAAGCCACCTTCTGGTTGGTGACTCAATTATAAGGGATGTTAATTTAGGAAAGGATACAGAGGTTTCAAAAGAGGTCAGGTGTCTTCCAGGTGCTACTGCCAGTAGGGACAAGAAGTGTATTTTTAAAATAATCAACAATGCCAGCAAAGACTGTGATGTGGATGCCATTGTACATCTTGGCACTAACGATCTGTCCCAAAATGATTTACTCTCTGTGCAGAATGATTTCCAGAGCTTGGGGCAGGAACTCAGCAGAATAGGCTGTAAAGGTAAAGGTAAAGGTTCCCCCGCACATGCGTGCTAGTCGTTTCCGACTCTAGGGGCCGGTGCTCATCTCCGTTTCAAAGCCGAAGAGCCAGCGCTTGTCCGAGGACATCTCCGTAGTCATGTGGCCGGCATGACTAGACGCCAAAGGCACACGGAACGCTGTTACCTTCCCACCATAGTGGTCCCTATTTTTCTACTTGCATTTTTACGTGCTTTCGAACTGCTAGGTTGGCAGAAGAGAATAGGCTGTAGGCTCACTTTTTCAGAGGTCTTACCAGTGTATAAGGAGCAAAATGGAAAAGGCCAGCGTATAGCAGAATTTAATATGTGGCTGAAGGAGTGGTGTAAAGGAGAAGGCTTTGGTTATATTAGTCACGATGTCTGTAGCTGGTCCAATGAAAAAATGTACAAAAGAGATGGTCTGCATCCATCCAAGAAAGGGACTGAGTTACCTGGCAATAAATTCACAGCTTTTCTGAAGGAATATTTAAACTAAGCAACGGGGACAGTGAGTTAATTGATACAGAACATCACTGTCCCCGGCAATCTAAGAAAATAGGGGAACTTAGGCACCACACAAGTTATGTAGCAAGTAAACACAGGGTCAGTCATAAAGAACTCAAATGTCTGTACACCAATGCGCAGAGTATGAACAGTAAGCAGGGTGAACTAGAAATTCAGGTAAATGAGGGTGGATATGATATTGTTGCCATTACAGAAACATGGTGGGACAAAAACCACAAATGGAACACACAGCTAGAGGGATTTAAATTATTTAAAAGAAATAGACTAAACAAAAGAGGAGGTGGAGTTGCTCTCTATATAAGAAATAACTTTATCTCTACAGAAATAGAGCACAACAATGATGAAAACTGTAAACCTGAATGTATTTGGGTCAATATAAAAGGGGGGGAAATGACATTGCTATAGGTGTATACTATAGGCCGCCCAACCAAGCAGAGGAAATAGATGAACTTTTTGCTAGTCAGTTAACTAAGGTATGTAGGAAGCACATCACAATAGTAATGGGGGACTTTAATTACCCTGATATCAACTGGGAGACAAATTCTGCACCAAGTGGAAGATCTAACAGATTCCTGACAAACCTAGCAGACAACTTTCTCTCCCAAAAAGTAGAGAAGGGAACTAGGGGATTAGCCATATTGGATTTAATTCTCACTAACAGAGATGAAATGATAGAAAGTGTCAAAGCCACAGGAACCTTGGGGGGAAGTGATCATGCAATATTGGAATTCAACATTATGGAAGCACAAGCAATAGAATACAGCCAAACTAGAATCTTTAAAAGAGCTAATTTCAATAAACTTAGAGAGACCTTGGGAAGAATTCCATGGATGAGAATCCTAAAGGGGAAAACAACTCAAGAAGCTTGGGAAATTTTGAAAAGTGAGATAATAAAGGCCCAGTCTAGCACAATACCAACAAAGAAGAAAAATAACAGCTCTCAAAAGAAACCAGCATGGCTGCATAAAGAACTCTCTGATAAACTGAAAGATAAAAAGGACAAGTATAAGAAGTGGAAAGAGGGGCACATAGCTAAGGCAGAATATCAGCAAACAGCCCATGCCTGCAAAGATGAAGTGAGGGAAGCTAAGGCTCAAAATGAACTAAGGCTTGCGACCAAAGTCAAAAATAACAAAAAAAAGCTTCTTTCAACATATAAGAAACAAGAAAAAAGTTAAGGAAATGATTGGTCCATTAGTGGGGGAAAGTGGCAAGAAGGTGAAAAGCAACAGGGAGAAAGCAGAACTATTTAACTCGTTTTTTGCATCTGTCTTTACACAAAGGGAAAAAACAGTCCAACCTACCAAAACCAGTGCCATAAAAAACAGAATAGAAACGCAAGTTAAGATAGGCAAGAAAATGGTAAGTGAGCACCTGTCTAGCCTAGACGAGTTCAAATCACCAGGACCAGATGGATTACACCCCAGGGTTCTCAAGGAACTGGCAGGCGTGATCTCAGAACCATTGAACTATATTTTTCAAAGATCCTGGAGCACTGGGGAACTACCAGAGGACTGGAAGAGAGCTGATGTAGTTCCCATCTTCAAAAAAGGGGAAAAAAATAGATCCAGGAAACTACAGATCTATCAGCCTGACCTCAATACCTGGGAAGATTCTGGAAAAGATAATCAAACAAAAAATCAGCGAACACCTTTATGCAAACAAAGTTATCACTAAAAGCCAACATGGGTTTGTCAAAAACAGATCATGCCAGACAAACCTTATTGCATTCTTTGATGAAATGACAAAACTAGTGGACCAGAGGAATGCTGTAGATATAATTTACTTGGACTTCAGTAAGGCATTTGATAAAGTAGATCACAACCTACTACTTGATAAGATAGAAAAATGTGGGTTAGATAGCATCACCACCAGATGGATTCGTAGCTGGCTGACAGGCCGTACTCAGTGTGTGGTCCTCAATGGAACTGCATCTACATGGAAGGAAGTGTGTAGTGGGGTGCCCCAGGGCTCTGTTCTGGGCCCAGTGCTCTTCAACATCTTCATCAATGATTTGGATGAGGGGATAGATGGGGAACTCATCAAATTTGCAGATGACACCAAGCTGGCAGGAATAGCCAATACTCCAGAAGATAGGCTTAAGATACAGGAGGATCTGGACAGACTCGAACACTGGGCCCTATCTAACAAAATGAAATTCAATTGTGAAAAAAGTAAGGTTCTACATTTAGGCAGGAGAAATCAAATGCACAGGTATAGTATAGGTGGTACCTTGCTCGATAGTAGTAACTGTGAGAGAGATCTTGGAGTCCTAGTGGACAATCACTTAAATATGAGCCAGCAGTGTGCTGCAGCTGCCAAAAAAGCCAACACAGTGCTAGGCTGCATTAACAGAGGGATAGAATCAAGATCACGTGAAGTACTAATACCACTTTACAATGCCTTGGTAAGGCCACACCTGGAATACTACATCCAGTTTTGGTCACCACGATGTAAAAAAGATGTCGAGACTCTAGAAAGAGTACAGAGAAGAGCAACAAAGATAATTGGGGGATTGGAGGCTAAAACATATAGGGAACGGTTGCTGGAATTGGGTATGTGTAGTTTAATGAAGAGAAGGGTGAGGGGTGACATGATAGCAGTGTTCCAATATCTCAGGGGCTGCCACAAAGAAGAGGGAGCCAAGCTATTCTCCAAAGCACCTGAAAGCAGGACAAGAAGCAACGGATGGAAACTAGTCAAGGAGAGAAGCAACCTAGAACTAAGGAGAAACTTCCTGACAGTTAGAACAACTAACCAGTGGAACAACCTGCCTCCAGAAGTGGTGAATGCTCCAACACTGGAAGTTTTTAAGAAGAGACTGGACAGCCATTTGTCTGAAATGGTATAGGGTTTCCTGCCTTAGCAGGGGGTTGGACTAGATGACCTCCAAGGTCCCTTCCAACTACTTCTTCTTCTTCTTCTTCTTCTTCTTCTTCTTCTTCTTCTTCTTCTTCTTCTTCTTCTTCTTCTTCTTCTTCTTCTTCTTCTTTCTAACATTCTGTGAAGATCTCTAGTTACTATCTTCCTAGCACAGCTCACCTCCCACCCCGAACCCCCTCAGTCTCCCAGATGTTGCCACTTTATTACATGTTCCTGCTTACTCAATTTTCAAGATAGTATTGGGAGCTAAGAAATGGCAAAGTCAGTTGGGAAGAATGCTGTATATCTGCAAGTCACATTTTTAGAATCTTATGATGCTTACATGAGAGCCGATTTGGTGTAGTGGTTAAAGCAGCACGTTTGGGAGATCATATGAGCCAGCAGTGTGCTGTAGCTGCCAAAAAGTCAACACAGTCCTGGGCTGCATTAACAGAGGGATAGAATCAAGATGCACATGAAATGTTAGTTAGTATCACTTTAAAATGCTTTGGTAAGATCACATTTGAAACATTGTGTCCAGTTTTGGTTGCCACAATGTGAAAAAGAAGACTCTAAAAAGAGTGCTAAGAAGAGCAACAAAGATGATTAGGGGACTGGAGGCTAAAACATATGTAGGAATTGGGTGTGTCTAATTTAATGAAAAGAAGGACTAGGGGTGACATGATAGCAGTGTTCCAATATCTAAGTGGCTGCCACAAAGAAGAGGGGGTCAACTTATTCTCCAAAGGACCTGAAGGCAGGACAAGAAGCAATGGGTGGAAATTAATCAAGGAGAGAACCAACCTAGAGCTAAGGAGAAATTTCCTGATAGTTCGAACAATTAATCAGTGAAACAATTTGTTGTGTTGGTTCCAGAATCAGAGGCGACACAGGTTCAGGAGCTAAGTTGTTTATTGAGGAACATGGCCGAACTGGGGAACAAAGGATTTCAGCCCTCACTTATACCTGGTCAGGTAACTGCCTGGCCAATGGGTTAA
This sequence comes from Vipera berus, assembly GCF_964194415.1. Classification (NCBI taxonomy): domain Eukaryota; kingdom Metazoa; phylum Chordata; class Lepidosauria; order Squamata; family Viperidae; genus Vipera; species Vipera berus. The sequence goes on along the minus strand of NC_138202.1, from coordinate 195,221,762 downwards.
AATCCAAGCGTCTTGCCGGCTGGTCAGCCAATCCCTTTAAATCCTGCTCTGCCGCTGAATGCTGTCCCCTTGTTCTGGCTTCTCGCCGAATGCTGTTCCTGCTCGGAGCTGTCCAGCTCCACACCTCCTTAATTCACTGACCCACACATGTATGCAAAACCTGCATACACTACATCCCTTCCCCCATGGCGGGAAACACCCTTGTTCCCATTTGCTTCTTTTCCTGACCCCACAATATTACACGGTTTACCCACAACCCCCTACCCCAAGTACATACATAATCTGAGAGGTAGGCTGGAGGCCTGTGGGCTCGGCCAGACCGCCTAGGGCAGGGGTAGGCAACCTCGGCTCTTTTATGACTCATGGACTTCAACTCCCAGAATTCCTGAGCCAGCTTGGCTGGCTCAGGAATTCTGGGAGTTGAAGTCCATGAGTCATAAAAGAGCCGAGGTTGCCTACCCCTGGCCTAGGGGGATCCCCCCCCACAGGCTTGATGTTGTCCTTTGAGTTTATGATTTTTTGGTTATGCTCCCCCGGTGCTAGTGAAGCAGACGATGGTTTTTGGGGTGTGGTCTCCCCTGGGTTAAGTGGCCTCCTTTGACTGGCCCCAGGTGTTGTCATTCCCTCACTCTGATCCATCTGTTGATGAGGTTGGAACAGCTCCAACCCCTCTCAGTTGGGAACTATTTCCCTCTTTACTGTGTCTCTTTGGTCACTCTGAATCACTTCCGGTTGGAGTGAGGCCTCTTGCCCATTATTGGCTGGGCCCCTCAGGTGCTCGACGCCTAAGTTGGTCAACATGTCTCCTCTACTGTAAACCCCCTCCACCCTAACGATGTAAGAAACTGGTCCTGTCCGCTCAACTACTTTCCCTTGCACCCATGTATCCCCGGAGCTATAGTTCCTAGCCCAGATGAGGTCCCTCATTGTAAATTCTCTGGGAACCTTTGGGTATTCCACATCAACCGCCACTCTATCTGGGTGTAATCTGTCAAGAGTGGTTAGGAGACATCTTCCCCAACGAAGTTCAGCTGGGCTCTTCCCGGTTGTGGTGCAGGGAGTGGTGTGTTGGTGCAACAGGAATTTAGCCAAACGTTGTTTCCAATTCCCATGGATGATGCACTTCAATGCATCCTTTGTGGTGCGCACTGCCCATTCAGCCAAGCCATTACTGGAGGGGTGGAAGGGAGCCGAGGCGACGTGTCTAATCCCATTGGTCTTCAAAAATGCCTGGAATTCCAAGGAGGTAAATTGTGGACCGTTATCAGAGACCTATACATCAGGAAGGCCGTGAGTGGCAAAGAGTCCCATGAGTGCCTGGACAGTCCCTGATGTGGTCAAGATACTGACTGGCACCACCTCCAACCATTTGGAGTGGCTGTCTACTACTATCAAGAATGATTGGTCGTGCAGGGGGCCTGCGTAGTCAATGTGTATCTGGGACCAAGGTGTGTGTGTCTCCTCCCACTTGTGGACAGGGGCATGTGGCTGTGGTGGCCGAGATTTTTGGCATGTGTAACAGCCAACTACTTGTTCTTCAATATCCTTGTCAAGGCCCAGCCACCACAGATAGCTCCTTGCCAATGCCTTCATCCATACGACCCCTGGATGCCCCTCGTGTAGTGAGTGGATGACTCTGTCTCTCAGTGTTTGTGGTATGATAACCCTGCATCCCCACAATAGGCAACACTTGTGTGAGGATAGCTTGTGTCTTCTTGTGAAAAATGCCGTGAATTCGGCCCCTGGTGATTTGTCTTGCCACCCTGTGTTAACCCACGTCTGTACCCTACTCAAAATCCTATCCCTTGTTGTTTCTGCTGCAATGTCTCGGGCACTGAGAGGACATTCTGGCAGATCCTGAATAGCTAATATTTGGGCTGCTGGTGCTGGGTCTGGTTCCGTGTTGTTAAGAGGAAGTCTGCTTAACCCGTCTGCATGGCCCATTTCCTTGCCCAGCTTGTGTACTAGTTTACAAGAGTAAGCCGCAAGGAAGATAGACCAATGGAGCATTCTGGGTGACAAGATCTGTGGGGTTTGCTTATCTGTGGTAAACAGACCTAGCAAGGGTTTATGGTCTGTAAAAATGGTGAAATTCCTCCCATACAAACTATCATGGAATTTTTTTACTCCAGCAACTATTGCCAGAGCTTCCTTGTCTATCTGTGCGTAGTTCCTCTCGGCTGCTGACAAGGTCCTGGAGTAATATGCAATGGGAATTTGTCTGCCATCCTCCTCTAGGTAGCTCAACACAGCCCCCACTCCATAAGGAGAAGCATCACAAGAAATGCAAATTGGTTTATTTTCTATGAAGTGGGTGATGGTGGCGTTGCTTGCCTACAGGTTTTTTAGAGATTGGAAACTGGTGTCGTGTGCCTTGGTCCAGTTCCATGTTGATTTCTTATCTAATAGCCTATGCAAGGGTTCAGCAATTGAAGCCTTGTGGGGTAGGAAAGCGTGATAGAAATTAAGTAACCCCAGGAAAGCTTGCAGCTCTGCTTTGTTTTTTGGTGTGGGGGCCTCTTTGATCACTTTCACCTTAGATGCTGCAGGGTGAACCCCCTCGGCGTCAATCCTGAACCCCAAGAATTCTGCCTCAGGCACTCCAATGCAGCACTTCTCTTTCTTAAGCTTAAGGCCAGCAGCACGAAATCTACCCAGAACAGCCTGCAGTCGTTCTGCCAAAACCTCCTCTGAGTCCCCTGCTATGAGGACGTCATCGAAATATGGGCAGATGCCCAGTATGCCCTTAAGTGTTCATTCCATCACCTCCTGGAAGATGCCTGGAGCCACACTGACTCCGAACTGCAACCGGTGTACCCAGAATGCCCCCTTGTGGGTGACTATTGTTTGCACCGTGGCAGTCTCTAGGTTGACCGGGAGCTGTAAATAAGCCTGAGCGAGATCCAGCTTGGTGAAAATGGCCCCTCCCTGGAGTGATGCTAGGATGCTAACTGTGGGTACTGGGTATGCGTGGGGATTCAACGATTTATTGATCGTGCATTTATAATCAGCACAGATCCTGATGTCACCGTTTGCCTTGAGTGGGGTGACAATTGGGGTCTCCCACTCTGCCCCCTCTACTGGGTGCAGAACCCCCTGCACAACTAGCTTGTCGAGTTTCCGCTCAATTTTATGTTTAAGGGCGAACGGTACTCTCCTGGGCTTAATTCTGATTGGTTGAATGTTGGGGTTCAATTTGAATGCAATCGGTGGACCTGTGTATTTTCCTAGTGTCTCATCAAATACATCTGCAAATGCCTTGCACACGGATTCGATGCTGGGTGTCTGCGTCTGTGTCTGGTGAATTCCAACGATGCGGATTCCCAGTGCTTTGAACCAGCTTAACCCAAACAAGCTGGTTCTCTGTCCCTTGACCACTAGGACGTCCAAGGGCCCCTGGAACCCCCTGTACCTCACAGAGAAAGTGGCCTCCCCCCGGACTTGTATCGGGGTATTCTGGAAATCAGTAAGGGTAATGCTAGATGGCCTCAAGGGAACCCGCTGGCCGCTCCGACTGCAAATGAGCTTATAAGGCTCATGTGAAATGACTGAGACTGCGGAGCCTGAGTCCAGCTCCATTTTACATGGAACCCCTTGGAGGTGCACCTCTAGCTTAATTTTGGGGGTGAGGGATTGAGAACCTCCCATGTTACAAACCGCCCATCTGCTCCTGGTATAGCTGATAGGCACTCTGCACTTTGGACCCCCAGTACCTGCCGGCAGGTGAGTTTCAGCGTCCACCTCGTGTAATGCGTCTTTATTCCAGCTTCGGCAGACGGCTGCGATGTATCCCGTCTTGCCGCACGCTCGGCATTTGGCCCCCCGGAATTTGCAGGTAGAACGGTGATGGTTCCCCCCGCAACCGGCACATCTCTGTCAGGACATGCAGCCTTTGCATCCAGAGCTTCACTTGTCCTGGCTGTTGGCGGCTGGTGTTGATGCTGGTTGTTGTCCTTTTGGGCTTCCGCGCCATCCGGACGGATGGGGGGGTCTTAGATGAACTGCGTCTACTTCGGCCGCTAGTTCGTCCTCGCTGGTTCCTCCTGCCCCGTGCGTCTGATGGATGGTGCTTCCCTGGCTCCTGCGGCTGGCGTCGGACATCTCTGGCTTCTCAGCTAGCTCCCAGGCCAATACCTCTTCTTGTACCGTCTTGAGGGTTAGACCTGGTCTGGCCAGCAGCTTTTGTCTCAATTTTTGATCTCTGAGCCTGCAAACGATTCGGTCCCGCAATCTCCTCTCTAAATCGTTGAAGTTGCATAGGCGAGCCGCCTGCCTGACTGCAGCCATGAATGCAGACCCTGACTCCCCCGGCTGCTGGTTCCTTTTTTCGAATTCGAACGTCCATGCCACTTCCGACGTGTGGGTTAAAATACTGATTTAATTTGTCCATAAGGTCATCATACTTCACCGCCCTGATGGCTGTGGGCGCGCACAGGCCCACAGCTAATTGATAAATGTCCTTCCCACATGTACTGAGCAGGGTGGCTGCCTTGATCCTGTCCTCGGTAATATTATTGGCGATGAAGTAAAATTCTAGCTGCCCCACGAATGCCTCCCACTCTTCGGGGCTGAGCGCTATTAAAAGTGGGGGCTACATTGACCGGCGCCATGGGGGCTTGACTGACCTGGACCATGGGAGCTGGACCCGCCTGAGCCATTTGAGCCTGACCATCCTGGGACATCTCGTGCGTTCCTTCCATTCTGTTCCGATGCAGGAGGTGAAACCTGCATACTCTACACAATTTGCTTCCAGAAGTTGTGGGTGCTTCAACATTGGAGGTTTTGAAGAAGAGATTGGATAACCATTTGCCCAATATAGCAAGTATAGGGTTTACTGCTTGAGCAGAGAGTTGGACTAGAAGACCTCCAAAATCCCTTCTGATTCTGTTATTCTTCATGAAGCCAGATGGGTGAAATAATGATGCCTACATAACTTGTACTATGTCTTCCTACCAACTTTTGCTAATCAGTTGTTGCCTTGATCTTAAGAGATCTATATGCTGGAAGGCCTTATAAATAATTGTATAGTGAAATAAAGAATTCTAATGTATGAATGGGTTGTAGAAATACTTCACTTACATTAAAAATCTATTTTCTGAAAGGTGCCACGGATGATAGTTTTTTTTTCTGTGCTGGATGTTATAGCATAATGAAAAAAATAGGTGGTTGTATTAAAACACCAAAGAAGAAATGCTGTATCCACAAACCATACATTTTCATATTAAAAATGTTCCATCAGTTAATGTCTGTATCCTAGATTATATTCAGTTCTTTGGAAAAGGATTACCGTATTTGTTCTTTAACTCAAACAAACTTTATTCTTTATACTTTATTCAGCACTGATTTTCAGAGCCAAGGAAAGATAAATATCTTAAGAGATGACAAACAACGCCTTTATGTTACAGAAGAACATATTGGACTTCATTCAAAAAGAAGAAACCATAAAGAAAATAATGGTTATTGTAAGAGAAAGTTAAGAAGGCCATATCTCTTGTGTAGGTCAGGAAAGATACTACTGAGCCTGAGGGATTGCCAACTATTAATAATAATGGCAAAAATGTATATGAGAAAAAAAGACTTCCCTGTGAAAATGGATCTCTTGCTCAAACAGGAACAAAAGCAACATAATATTTTATCCAAGAATGGAGGTAGACAATGAGGAAAGCAAAAATAAACAATAAAATATACTTTACATACCAGGAGTAGTAGTTAAAAACAAAGTAAATATGCCAGTTTCCCATAGTATTTGTACAGCCGTTTCAGTCTAGGAGGGGTGGCATATTCTGGATTCCACTGATTACAAAATGCCGTCCTTTGGAACATGGAAGCACACCTTCTCTGTAGCAAAAGCCTTGGTGGAGCAGCGGGCTAATGCCTCCTTAAGTAACCCCAGCTGCCTGCAATTAGTGCAGGTTCGCATCCCACCAGGCTCAAGGTTGACTCAGCCTTCCATCCTTCCGAGGTAGGTAAAATGAGGACCCAGATTGTTGGGGGCAATTAAGCTGACTTTGTAATAATGCCGCTTGGGGTGTGTGTGAAAGCCCTAATATGCAGGCATATACATAGAATGAAGGCTACTGCTAAGCTTGTAAGCCGCCCTGAGTCTTCGGAGAAGGGCGGGATATAAATGGAATTAAAAAAAACCAAAACCTTCCCACTGGAAAGAAGTTCCCCCCTTGAAATTGAAATGGCTACCTCCCTACTGGTATTTCAAAGAACCCTAAAGACCTAGTTTTTTACCCAAAGGATGAATTATGCCCCTTTCTTACTTTTTATCCCCCCCCATTTGTTTTCAATGCAATCGTTATTTTTCTGTCTTGTCTGAGTTTTCTGTTCATTTGCATATCTTTCCACTTTGTGCTTTTTCTTCAGTTCTTTTTCTTCTATTTTGTTGTCTCCAAGCACAGCAGTAACCATTATCCAGACTTTTACTTCATTTTTACAGACAATTGTTAAGTCTGGGGTGTTGTGGCAGATGCTTGTCTATTTGAATTCTAAAGTCCCAGAGCACTTTAGCTTCTTCATTTTCTATTATGAGGGCAATTCGGAAATAAACCTCCATTTGGTTATCAATGATAGACATTCACAGATACAGAACTTTTATTATACACATTAGAAAAATACAACAATACATTACAGGTTTGACATAATTGCCATTCAAATTGAGGCACCTGTCATAACGTCTTACAAGGTTTGAAATTCCTTAGTAGTACTTGCTCGGTGCCAAATCTGGGCTGTAAGGGGGTGATCAAAAACATCCCAACGGAACTGTTCTTGGGTGCATCTAGTGGTGCGTGGGTGAGCATTATCATGAACCTAGATGCACCCAAGAATTTTTGAAGCAGTTCTGTTGGGATGTTTTTGTAATGTTGTAGTTTTCTAATGTGTATAATAAAAGTTCTGTATCTGTGAGCGTATGTCATTGATAACCAAATGCAGGTTTATTTCTGAATTGCCCTTGTTAGTTGTTTTTTTGACTGAAGGCATGCTAGACAGGATCTGAGGGATCCCCCCACCATTCAATGTTTTAAAGTGTTCCCAAGCAGCCCCCCACCCCGCAGTTCTTCCGGGTGATTCAAACCGGCAGATTTCTAGGTGTCAACTTCCAGAAAAGTAACATCAGTCTGGCTCCATTAGCATGATCATTCAATCCTCTTATTACCCAGATTCCAGGTGTTGCATCTTTCCCCCAAGATGGCGGACGTGCTGGGCTGAGCTCCGTAAGCTCCAGCTGTTGGGCGTCCCTTAGGAGCCCCTCAGGGGTCCTCTTAGGCCCTCTGGGCAGGGGATTTGGATTGTTAAGACTACGAGGCAAATAATGAGGTAGACAATGAGGTTTCTTACTGTCCTGTTCGCTCCCGTGTGCGAGTTGGCTGCTTCCATCTGCTTTCGTCTGCTTGCTGTGCTTGGCTTTTTCAGCCTGCCGGTTTCGGCTGCCTCGGCGTCTCTGGGCTGCTCCTGAGAGGTTGTGGCCGGCGGTGACGGTGTTCTCCGCTGCTTTGGGCCGCCGTGGGCCGCTGGAACAGCGACGTTGTCTTTGAGCAGCTCTCGGCCGTTTTCGGCGGCATCCTCGGAGCATGAAGGAGACGCCTGTGGGCCATTTTGGCAGCGGCGGCAGCGGCGGCGACATTTTCGTACTGCTTGGCCTGCCTCGGGCCGCTTTTGGCGGCTGCGGCGTCTTCGGGCCGTACCGGCGGCGGAGAAGACGACCACTGGTTAGCTCGCTGGCAAGGATGTCTCCTGTGCCGTTTTCGGGCTGCTGCCGGCGGCGGAGGCGGAGGCGGTGACGGCGTCCTCGGGCTGCTTTGGGCGGCGGAGAGGATGACCGCGGCGGCGGCGGTGTTTTCGCTTCGTTCTGGGCCGCTTGCGGTGATGGCGACGACGGCGTTTTCAAGGCCCGCTGGCCCATTCTATCGGCAGCGACGATGTTTATGGCGATGGCAGCAGTGACATGGCGGCGGCTGGCGTCTTTGTCCGGTCAGCGGTGGCCGTAGCAGTTCGGGCGGACTACCAACTTATTAACTTTCCATCTGCCTCCTTTCTCCCCTTTGGACTGGGATGGACCTGGGCACAAGCCACAGTGGGAGAGTGGCTTGTTTTACATCGGCAGCCCCATAGAGGTGGGAGCTCTATGGCTCATGCCCCACCCAGGGTGTATATTTTGGTCCATCCCCGGGAGCAGATTCGCGACCCGTCGTGAGAGGACGGGTTGTGGTCTGCCCCTGGGAGCACCCAACCGAGTGGCAGTAAGTTGGTTGATGGGCCAAATGTTCACTCCCTACCCTTCGAACCTCCTATTGGACTTTTCAACTACGGGACTGCCTTCTCTGGACTTTTTCGGACTTCATGTATCGATACTCCAGCACGGACTTGTTCGCCCTCAGTGGTGCCCCCCTCTCCTGGGTGCGTCCCGCCTTCTTTGCCACTCCCAGTCTCGATGAAGGGCCCAATTATTGGGACCCTGAGAGATGGCCGGGCAAGGGCAGGGGCCTTCGATATAAATTTAATAGGAGGCCCCTGGTTAACTTTTTAGTGAAAATTTTTATGGGGTTAGGGAGAGGGGTGGGGGTAGTGGTTGTTTGACTATGGGGGGTGGTCATACAACCGTGGTTCAGGCCAGGCCGGGGTCTGACTGCGTAGGGAGAGAGCGGGGTGTGGTTACATCCGGGGCTCGGGAGCGGGTCGTGGGATTACCGATTCCCACGACATTGGGGTATGGCAGCAGGTGCATGGACAGAGGGCCGTATCGTTACCGGGAGAGCCGTCTCCACTATTTACAAGCGGTGAGGCGCTCCGACCCTCTGTTTCTTCCCCGAGGTTCCGGGAGCGAGGATGTGCAGCCTCCTGAGCTCCGGCTGGTGTATCTGAATGCCAGGTCCGTGATTAATAAAGTTCCCCTTGTGCGGGATTTGGTTGAGGGTGAGCATGCGGACCTGGCTTGTATCACCGAGACCTGGTTGGGTCCAGAGGGTGGGGTCCCTTTGGTTGATCTTTGCCCACCAGGTTTCCGAGTGCTACACCGGCCTCGGGCTCAAGGTAGGGGCGGGGGAGTGGCGGTAGCTATTAGGGAGAACTTATGTCTGCGGGAGACCACCGTTCCTCAGATAGTCGGGTGTGAGTCTCTCTTTTTGAGGTTTGGTCCGGGGGCGCAGTTGGGCTTGCTGCTAGTGTACGTTTCGCCTAGTCGCACAGCGGCAGCCCTGCCTGAGCTACTCGATGTCCTCTCTGGGTTGGTGATTGAGTTCCCCAAACTTATAGTTTTGGGTGACTTCAATCTACCATCCCTGGGAGGGTCATCTGAGTTAGCTCGGGAGTTCATGGCTTCCATGACGGCCATGGACCTGACGCAGGTAATTTCTGAACCAACTCATGACGGAGGCCACACCCTTGACCTGGTTTTTTTATCTGGACGGTGGTTTGATGATCTTGGTGGGGGCTCTCCATTTATTATGCCCCTGTCATGGACCGATCATTACCTCCTGCGGCTGGTCTTCCGTTTTGCTACCCCCCGCCGTGGGGATGCGGAACCAACTAGATGGTACCGCCCCAGGCGCTTAATGGACCCTGATGGGTACCAGGCAGCGCTGGGATCCCCACCTGCCTCCGTTGCTCACAACTCGGCGGATGCCTTAGTGGAAGCCTGGGAAAGGGCAGCCACTGAGGCACTTGACCGAGTTGTACCCTTGCGGCCCCTGACCCGGTGCAGATCCCAACGAGCTCCATGGTTCTCCGCGGAGCTCCGGGAGATGAAGCGTCGGAAACGGGGCCTAGAGAGCTGTTGGAGGTCCAGCCGATCCGAATCTGACCGGTTGCGACTAAGAACCTATATTAGGTCTTATCTCGCAGCGATGAGGGCGGCGAGGTGTAATTACTTCTCTGCCCTCATCGCGTCCGCAGATAATCGCCTGGCCGCCCTGTTTAGGGTGACTCGCTCCCTCCTTAATCAGGAGGTGAGGGAGGATCCCTTGCAGGGTCGTGCCGAGGAGTTTGGTCAACATCTGTCGGATAAAATCGCTCGGATTCGGACCGGTTTGGACTCCAACTGGGCAGAGTCCGACGATCAGGACACGGGCGGTCTTGTCAATGTTATCTGGGAGGAGTTTGATTCTGTGACCCCTGAGGAAGTGGACAGGATTATGGGGAGGTTGAGCTCCACCACATGTTTATTGGACCCGTGCCCTTCTTGGCTGGCTTATGCAGCTAGGGAGAGGACACGAGGCTGGTTCCAGGCAGTTATATCTGCTTCTTTGAGTGAGGGTAATTTCCCCACCGTCTTGAAGGAGGCGGTGGTGAGACCTCTCCTCAAGAAGCCTGCCTTGGACCCAGCTGTGTTAAACAACTTTCGTCCAGTCTCCAACCTTCGCTTTCTTGCGAAGGTTGTTGAGAGTGTGGTGGCGCATCAGCTCCCTGTGGTCCTGGATGAAGCGGATTATCTAGACCCGTACCAATCGGGTTTCAGGCCCGGGTACAGCACGGAGACGGCATTGGTCGCTCTGGTGAATGATCTCTGGAGGGCCCGGGACAGGGGATATTCCTCTGTCCTAGTCCTATTAGACCTCTTGGCAGCTTTCGATACCATCGACCATGGTATCTTGCTGCGGCGTCTCAGGGGATTGGGAGTGGGAGGCACAGTTCTTCGGTGGTTCTCCTCCTATCTCCTGGGACGCTCGCAGTCGGTGTTGGCAGGGGGGCAGAGGTCGACCCCTAGGTCTCTCGTTTGTGGAGTTCCTCAGGGGTCGGTCCTCTCGCCTCTCCTGTTCAACATCTACATGAAACCGCTGGGTGAGATCATTCGTGGTTTTGGAGTTGGGTATCATCAATATGCCGATGATACCCAACTTTTCATTTTGACCCCAAACCACCCCAGTGATGCCCTCGCTGTGATGTCCCGTTGCCTGGAGGCGGTTCGGGTCTGGATGGGGAGGAACAGACTTCAGCTCAACCCTGACAAGACTGAGTGGCTGTACATTCCGGCATCCCTGGACATTCAAAATGTTCCATCTCTTTCTATGGGGGGTGAGTTTTTACCCCCCGTGGATAGGGCTCGCAACTAGGGAGTCCTCCTAGATTCACGGCTTACTCTAGAAGATCACATAGTAGCCGTGACTAGGGGGGCTTTCGCTCAGGTTTGCCTGGTGCGTCAGTTGCGGCCCTATCTGGACCGGGATGCCCTGTGTACGGTCACTCATGCGCTCGTGACCTCTCGTCTGGACTACTGCAATGCTCTTTACATGGGGCTTCCCTTGAAGACCACTCGGAGGCTCCAACTGGTACAGAATGCGGCCACGAGAGTTGTCTTGGGAGTTTCCCGGTACTCCCATGTTACACCTTTGCTCCGCGAGCTGCATTGGTTACCAGTTGTCTTCCAGGTGAGGTTCAAGGTCTTGGTGATGGTTTTTAAGTCCTTACATGGCATGGGTCCGGAATACCTTGGGGACCACCTGCTGCCGGCGTCGACTCCCCTCCGCCCTGTGCGTTCCCACAGAGAGGGCCTCCTCAGGGTGCCTCCGGTCAGAGAATGCCGGCTGGTGGCCCCCAGGGGGAGGGCCTTCTCTGTGGGTGCCCCGGCTTTATGGAACCAACTGCCGGTTGAGCTCCGGATGGCACCGGATCTTCGCTCCTTCTGGCGCGGGTTAAAGACCCATCTATTCGAACAAGCTGGCCTGGCCTGATGGGGGAATTGTTAGGGTTTTAATGTTTTTTATATTTTGATTGTTTTTATCGGGCAATAATTTAATCCTTTTTTAACTTTTGTATTTCTATTTATATGCCCTGTTCACCGCCCTGAGTCCTTCGGGAGAAGGGCGGTATAAAAATTCAATAAACTTAAACTTAATAAACTTAAACTTTTCCCTCGCTGTCGGTAAAGAGAAGAGTTTCAGAGGGGCATAAGATAAAAGGCAGATGGCCACATTGTTATGGTTAGCAGACCCGAAGTGAATCAACAAAAGGTTACTTTGTAGTGAATACAGGAACTGTAAGTAGTAAAACCCCCATGCATACCCCTCCCTTTTTTTTAGTATGACTGGTTTTAAATCAGAGAAGATAGAAATGAAATATAACTGGATTCTGACATCAAGTGATGGTCCACGAGATCACCTAGATCCCTCGCACAGTTACTGCCGCTGTGTCAGGTATCACCTATTCTATAACTGTGCATTTGGTTTTTCTGCCTAAGTTCAGCACCTTAATTTTCTCATGAATTGTACCCTTATTTTTTCAACCTATATGTGGAATATAAATTCAGGAATGAAAGAAGATGAGTGTGGTTTTAATACTGGAGAAAAAACCTTCTATATAAACTGTGCTATGCTGTAACTGACAATGTAAATGACAATGTAAATTGTAGCAATGAATGTAAGGGGGAGAGAATAACAATAGGATTAAGATTAAATATAAAGAAGGACCAAATTAATGATAACAGATATAGTGATCAGCCTTAAAAATGTCAGTGAATTTTGATGCTGAAGAAAACTGTTGAGAATGTCTTGGATAAACAAATGTATGGCTGAACAAATCAATCCAGAGTTCTGACTCAATGCACACACACAAAAAATCAGGCTCAAACTATGATTCTTTGCATGCATTAAGCAAAGACCTGGTTCTCTGCATAAACCTATAATTCTGGGAACGGTAGAAGAAAAAAGAAGAGCCACCAGCAAGGTAGATGAGTTCAGTTACAATGGTACCCATTGGAAGACCTGAAGGACCAGGTTGGGAACAGATGCCCTGGAGAATGTCTCTGTGTGGTTGCTAAGAGTTAAAAGTGGCTTCATGACTCATCATCATCATATGTGAAATGCATCTATTATTTTAGCTATTATATTTATGGTTCCTTAGGTATAAATAAATTAGAAGTACTCAAACAGAGTAGCCCAAGTGTGTAATTCTTAATTTGAAGGATAGAAATTGCAAAGTTTGTGTGGTGGGGATTTTACATTTCTGAAGAATGAAATGCTTCATTATGTTAAAAATAAGTTTCCTAGCCTGTCAACTGGTTTTTCCTAATGCAAGAAATGCATTAAGATCAATGCATGTGACTGAGGGATTATATAGTGGAGGAAGACTTTCCTTATCACAAATTGTGTCCTGCTAAGAGATAACCAATGGAGCTTCAAGGCAGTTTTGACTATATTTACACTGTAAATCAGCATGTCACAACATATGCAAAAATAAACACTAAATTCTTCCAGTACTGAATAATTTCTAGCTCTGGGTAAAAGTGTTATCTCTAATAAAGCTACCATTTATTTTATTGCACTGTTTTAACACTTAAAAAAAGTAAGAATAAAATAAAAACTAGAGCAGTCGATATATTTTGCACTCTCCGGTATATGATGGAAAAAGTCATTTCCTTTGCCTATGAATGCCAGGGCACTCTTTGGTGGTAATTTTCAGGTCCATACGGAGTCTATAGTCAAATTAGACACCCACATACAGATATTAATTTGCACATGGACATCGTGAATAAGAAAGATGATTTTGTTACGGTTCCAGTGATGGTACGATAAATAAATATTGTAAATACGCAATCATGCTTTTTTATGCAGACATATTCTCTCCGCATATACCATGAAGGTTTTTTTTTGTTTCTCCTGTTCAATTGTTTCCGGTTCTCAAAGATTACCTGGAGATTTTTTTGGCATTTTCAAAGTGATTGCCTGTTGTCTCCTTCCTAGGGCTGAGATACGTGACTGGCCCAAGGTTCCTCAGCTGGCTTTGTGCCCAAGGTGGGACTAGAAACCAGAGTCTTACTCGCAAGCCTGTGCTTGGATTTATCCAGTTCCAGCTGACTGAAGCTTTTAAAATCAATTGTATGCAACACTATTTTTTTTCCTTTATGGATTATTGAATATAAATTATGTACCTATTCCAGTGGTGGGAATCAGCAGGTTCACACCAGTTCGGCAGAACCAGTAGCTATTTTTTTGTTGCCCAGACCCACAATGGAATTCCGGAAGCAGCATCCACACAGAGAACCGGTTGTTCATATATTTGAATCCCACCACTGACCAATACACAGTTGAACTGAATGCTCAGAAGGAATAATTCGCATGACATAAAATTAAATTGCTTAAGGCAGTACTTTCCCCCTATCTCTTTGAGGTACTATGAAATGTGGGAAAAAATTGTACCAACCAAGGAATTAATATTTGTGAAAGAGGTTCTCCCAAGGTATGGGAAGTGGCAGAGAATATTGCATAACTCTGAGCTGGTTTCTATCTTGCACTGTACAAAAACTGATCACAATACATTGTCAAAACTGGTATCTTGCTGAATGCTAGCATAGGGCCCTTTTACAGTGTGCATTCATTAGCAGCCTAACTATGTGCCCAAATACCACACAGGCAGGCTGTAAGTTACTGTTTCTAACTTTGCATATATTCTTAGTTCTTATTTTGCTTGCTTTGCAAAATGTTGCTGCTGCAAAAGATAATACGTTTTGTGTGTGTGTGTGTGTGTGTGTGTGTGTGTATTACACCTAATTATTCCTAATATTTGCATTGTATGCAGAAAGTATTTAGCATGCTTTTACATGCACCTTTTTCAAACTCTTTTTGGGATTTATATTCTCCAAGTATGCACTTTTTAATGTAATTTTTGAGGAGGAAATGATGGATCTTTGGGAATCTGTTCCCTGCTGACAGTAACAGGTAGAACACATATTGAGAATTTTTTACACTCCTACTGCTCACATCTCTTTATTTTCCTTATTAGGAAATTAACCACAGTTCCACGAAAGGCTAACTTAAAAGAGCATGACTTCATACATTCGTGTGGATCAGTTATCAGAGTTTTGTTCTTCTGACAGCTCTACAAACTATGTAGGCCTCTTAACTTTTCTGCCTACAGAAAAATAAAAGAAGTAATGGACTGCCATCTAGTGGCTTTTCTTTAAGTTTCAGCCATTTGAAATAAAAGGAGTTGTTCATTTTTTCATAACATTTCAGAATACAAAAGCTCATATCAGAAAGTAGAAGGGAATCGGAGAAACCGGTACAGTTAATAATTAAAAGTGACCTTGAAGGTCTTCTAGTCCAGCCCCCTGCTCAAGCAGGAGAACCTATACCATCTCAGACAGGTGAATGTTTAGTCTCTTCTTTAAAATCCCCAGTGATGGAGCGCCCACGATTTCTGGGGGTAAGCTGTTCCACTAGTTGATTGTCCTCACTGTCAGGAAGTTTCTCCTTATTTCCAGGTTGCTTCTCTCTTTGATCAGCTTCCAACCATTGTTTCTTGTCCTTCTCCCTTGTGTTCTGGTGAACAACCTGGCCCCCTCTGCCTTGTGGCAGCCCCTCAGATACTGGAACATTGCTGTCATGTCTCCCCTATTTTTTCTTTTCTTTGGACTAGCCAAACCCAAGTCCTGTAGCCGTTCTTCGTATGTTTTAGACTCCAGGCCTTTGGATGTTGAGCATTATGTGATAGAAAAGAACATATCAGGCACATCTGAACTGGTCTTCCCTTCTTCTTTCCTACAGCCATTCTTCAGTTGGAATCAATCCTCTTCCACTTTTCTACATGAACGTCTGCCTAGTAGCAGAGAAGAATACACATTTTGGAATGCCAATTGGGAGAAAGCCTTGAGTTTTGTCGGAAGGAGAAATCTTTATATTGTAAGAGCACCACAGATCTATAACAGAGCAGATAGCAACCTCAATTCTAGAGATTGGGCTGGATGTGCTCCCATGTGCACAAGTAATTTGGGCTTCCCTTCTTCTTTCAGAGGTGTGCTTGGGAAGAGATATCAGGAAGGCACTGATTACAGTCACAGCTGTAAGCATTCTGAGCTGAACCAGCACTCTACAAGGAAGATAAGGCAGGCAGCAAGAGATTTTGTATACTTCTTCACACTACGCTGCATCCAGTGGCTCTGTTGCCTCCACAGTGACTATTACCAAAACCCATGAGCCCCATTTTACTCACTACTGAACTCCTATCATCATGTCCTGTGCTAAGCCTATTGGACTACAAGTATTCCCCACAATTTTCAGAGCTACAATCTCTGCATCCTTCCATTTAAGGTTGATGTTTTTCAGATCTTCCTGAAATGTTTTGCACCAGTTTTTTTTTCTTCCTCTTTTTCTCCAACCATCTAGTGGTATCCAGTGGATTTTTTTTGCTGAATATTGCTAACTCATGCAGAGCACATGCCCAGCAAAGCTCATTCCTCTTTCTGTTACTATTGCAGAGTCTTTGGGAATTACTTCATTGTAGAATTTCCTTGTTTGTTACATGGTCCTGATATGAGATACGAAGAATCCTTCTGAAACAACGTTTTTGGGAGACATTGATCTTATGAATAATTCCTGTTATTGATTTCCAGGTCTCACTGGCATAAATGGCAGTCGGTATGATGATGGAATTAAATAATCTGATCTTTGTTGCCGTGTTTATAGCAGACATGGTCCATATTGAAACCATTTGTTGGAAGACCACAGTTGCTTTACCCATTTGGCATTTCACATCTCCTTCTGTTCCCCCATCTATATCCATTATACTACCAAGATAGTTGAATTGTATCACATAAAACTGGTGCGCATGTGTGCGAAAAGAATTTTTTTTCTATCAGTGATTAATAAGTGTAGATTTAAAAAATGCTCCTGAACAGAAAATTCTCTCACTTTATCATTGCTCGGAGATGAAAGAAGCCTTTTGAAAAATTGCTTCTGGCACATGAAGCTGAAATAAAAAGGGCAGAAATATTTATGCCCCTTCCAGTATTATAATTTTGTAATATTAAACTGCATTAGTACATTAAATTTCCAACAGTTCTGAAATAAGTCATTTTTCAGCCCAGAGTTTCAAAATAAAATATAAATTTGATAAAATAAAGATGTTTTACAGTAAAGAATTTGTGGCATACAGAAATCTTCCAGCAGTAATGATTTACTTTCCATATTTATGCATTTGTTGCTTTTAAAGGCATTCTACCCACTTGAAAAGTTAAACTGATTTCTTAAAAATTGTTCTTAAATATGATTTAGCTCTACTAGGGTGTATTTTATGGAGATTTACTTTAAAATCCCATTCATTTTGTATCAGTATTATTTTTAAGAAAAAGAACACAGAATTGCAGAATAAAGGTGTGGGTTTTGTTTCTTCTATTTTGTGCCTTGCAATCTGCAACATTTGATTTTGTCTATTTAATTTTATGATTGTTTTATTCATAAATATAAATTCAATAATGTAGTTTCCATTACTCCTTATGACTATTCTCCTTCTTTTTAGCAAGGCTCTTTCATTTCGTAGTACAATTAAATTAAAGTTTCCAACTGTATTCAGCACCAACAGAAGAAAATTCACCATTCAGACTGTTAGCCAAGTAAGACTGACACCGCAGCCTGTGGTGTTTGCTGCCTATCTCATTCGCTGTTTGGTATTATTGTCCGGCCCTACTTAAAATAGTTCGGCTTCAAGACATTTATGCATAGATGCCAAATTTATACTTTCCTTTCTCGGAGGTCACTACTTGAAATAAAATCGTTCATGCTTTCCTGTGTTTATTGGAAATCAGGCACTTACAAAGACAGCCCTGTAGGAAACGTCATTTTCTGCGCCAGCCTGACCGACTGCTAAAAGGTCCTTTCTTCTCCAACTGCTGCCGGCGCGTTCTGGAAGCTTCGGGTCGGCGGGGAAACGTCGGTGGTGCAAGTTCCAGGACGGGGGAAAGGAATCCATCTCCATCGCAAGATTGAGCGGGCATCCGGGCGCAGACATGCCGGAAAACGCAAGCACAAAAGGGGCCTTTCTGAACGCGGCCACCGGGAACCGCAACTCTGGCGGCAATCGCACTTCTTACCAGGATAAAGATAAGCCCGCTCAGATCCGCTTCAGCAACATTTCTGCGGGAAAAGGTAACGTTGACGGGACGGCCCATTGTCTCCAATTGCGGAGGGGGGGGAAGGACGGGGGAACGAATGGACCGCTCCGTTGACACCTGGCGGGCTGAAGGCCACAGGCCGCACCCTCGGCCGCCCGCTTCTTTTGTCGGAGCGAAGGGAAGCGCTTTCCGAGTCTCGTCGAAGGTAAAGAGGATCGAGCAGCACAAACGTTTGCTGTTTGTAGCCCCGTTATTTTTCTGGGGTTTTTTTTAAAACGAAAGGGAAGAAGATGCGTCGCGTTCCTTGTAAAGGAATGATCTCTCTTATCCCTTCCTATTCTTTTCCCACTTTCAGAAAGTGTAACTTACTTACTTACTTACTTACTTACTTACTTACTTACTTATTTATTTATTTATTTATTTATTTATTTATTTATTTATTTATTTATGGGACTTTTATATGCCGCCCTATCACCCGAAGGACTCAGGGCGGCTAACAACAATAAAAACAACAATACAAAAGTTAAGAGAAATTAAATAAACAGCCCCAATAAATAAGTTAAACTAAACAATTAAAAATTAAAAAAAAACATTTTACAAACCCTGTTGTCAGTCCAGGTCAGCCTGATGAAAAAGGAAAGTTTTGAGGTCGCGGCAAAAGGACCGGAGGTCCGGGGCCATCCAAAGCTCCAGGGGAAGCTGGTTCCACAGGGCTGGCGCTCCCACAGAGAAGGCCCTCCCCCTGGGGGTCGCCAGCCGACATTGTCTAGCCGACGGCATCCTGAGGAGGCCCTCTCTGTGTGAGCGCACCGGGCGATGGGAAGTCGTTCCTGGCAGCAGACGGTCCTGCAAATATCCCGGGCCTAAGCCATGTAGGGCTTTAAAGGTAAGTACCAGCACCTTAAATCTCACCCGGAAGACAACCGGTAACCAATGCAGCTCATGCAGGAGGGGTGTAATATGGGAGTATCGGGATGCTCCCATCACTACCCGCACGGCCGCATTCTGCACCAGCTGGAGCCTCTGGGTGGTCTTCAAGGGCAGCCCCATGTAGAGAGCATTGCAGTAATCTATCCGGGAGGTAACGAGTGCATGAGTCACCGTACGTACGGATGCCATTGTACTGAATGTTTCCAGTGTGATTTGAAAGACAAGCCCACCTTTTATAGAAGAAAAGCTTTCTTGGGCTGATTACACAATGTAGTAGTAAACCATAGTGTGGTTGGTTTGATTGAAGGTTAAGATTCATAAGTGGAAAAGGCGGGACGGGGACTGAGAGTTCTTCCAGAAAGGTGATGGGTAGATCACCTCCTCAGGATGATGCATGGTTGTCCCAAAGGTGCTTTTCCAAAAAAACTGGACTTTGGGTTTTTTCCCCCTTGAAGACGCTTCGCATGCAAGAAGCTTCTTCAGTACAGTTTTCAAGGGAAAAAAACAAGTTCAGTTGCCTTTTGGAAAAGCATCTTTGGGACAACCATGGCCTGGCTGATTGAGAATCTCCATAGACACTGACTGACCCACAGGTGATGTCAGATAAAAAATAAAATAAAACTGAAGACCAAAAATCATATGAGGAGAGCGAGCCTTTAAATAATTGGATTTTAATTATTTTAGTGTTCATATTGAATGTGGCTTGCATGTTATTGTCAAATAGCATATGTTCTTATATATAATTTATATGGTGCTGTCCCACTATCTAATGTATAATTACTATATTTATAATTAATATAACATAAAATATTAGTACAGGTAGTCCTCGACTTGCAACGTTTCATTTAGTGACCGTTCAAAGTTACAAGGTTACTGAAAAAAGTGACATGACTTTTTCACAGTTACAACCTTTCCAGCATCCCCATGATCCAAATTCAGATGCTTGGCAACTGGTTCATATTTATAACTCTTGCTGTGTTTCAAGATCACGTGATCACCTTTTGCAACCTTCTGACAAGCAAAGTCAGTGGGAAAGCCAGATTTATTTAACAACTAGGTTATTATCTTATCAACTGCAGTGATTTACTTAACAGCTGAGGGAAGAAAGGTCGTACAATTGGGCAAAATTCACTTAACAAATGTCTCACTTAACAACAGAAATTTTAGGCTCAATTGTCCTACGTTGAGGACTACCAGTATTATAAAATAACATTATTTTATTTATTTATTTATTTATTTATTAGTTTTTATAAACCGCCCTTCTCCCGAGGGACTCGGGGCGGTGTACAGAGGAAGGAAGGTATACAGATGAACAATAAAAATAATAAAAACAATAGTGAAAACAAACTGGGACCCCAATTAACGCTATCATGCCAGGCCGGACTGCTGGAACAGGAAAGTTTTTAAGTCGCGTCGGAAGGTACGGAGGTCGGGGGCCATCCGGATTTCGGTTGGTAAGCTGTTCCAGAGGGCTGGCGCACCCACTGAGAATGCCCTCCCCCTGGGGGCCACCAGCCGACATTCCTTGAGCGGTGGCACCCTGAGGAGGCCCTCTCTGTGGGAGCGCACAGGACGGTGGGGTGCTGACATTGGCAGAAGGTGCTCCCGTAGGTAGTCCGGACCCATGCCATGTAGGGCTTTGTATGTCATTGTTAGCACCTTGAACTTCACACGGAAGGCAACCGGAAGCCAGTGCAGCGCACGGAGGAGAGGTGTGATATGGGAGTATCGGGAGGCTCCCAAGAGTGTCCGTGCCGCTGCACTTTGCACCAGTTGAAGCTTCCGAGTGGATCTCAAGGGCAGCCCCATGTAGAGAGCGTTACAATAGTCTAGGCGAGAGGTCACAAGGGCATGGGTGACTGTACGTAAGGAATCCAGGTCCAGATAAGGCCGTAGTTGGCGAACTAGTCGAACCCGGGAGAAGGCCCCCTTGGTCACAGCTCCTATGTGGTCTTCTAGGGAGAGCTGCGAGTCTAGGAGGACACCCAGGTTGCGGGCCCTATCAACAGGGGGTAGTAACTTGTCCCCGATGTTAAGCAATGGGACGTTCTGAATATCCTGGCTTGCCGGTACGTACAGCCATTCAGTCTTGTCCGGGTTCAGTTGAAGCCTGTTCCTCCCCATCCATTCCCGGACCGCTTTCAGGCAGCGGGACATCACGTCTAGGGCATCACTGATATTGTTTGGAGTTGAGATAAGCTGGGTGTCATCAGCATACTGATGGTACCCTACTCCAAAACTGCGAATGATCTCACCCAGCGGTTTCATGTAGATGTTGAACAGGAGAGGCGAGAGGACCGACCCCTGAGGGACTCCGCAAGCGAGAGGCCTCGGGGTCGACCTCTGTCCCCCTGTCAGCACCGACTGCGAGCGACCCTGGAGAAAGGAGGAGAACCAACGCAGAACCGTGCCTCCCACTCCCAGTCCCCTGAGGCGTCGCAGCAAGATACCATGGTCGATGGTATCGAAAGCCGCCGAGAGGTCTAATAAGACTAGGACAGAGGAATGGCCCCTGTCCCGGGCTCTCCAGAGATCATTCATCAGAGCGACCAATGCCGTCTCCGTGCTGTAGCCCGGCCTGAAACCCGATTGGTACGGGTCTAGATAAACCGCTTCATCCAGGATCTGAGGAAGTTGGTGCGCCACCACGCTCTCAACAACCTTCGCAAGGAAGCGAAGATTGGAGACTGGACGAAAGTTATTCAAAGAGGATGGGTCCAAGGTGGGCTTCTTGAGGAGAGGTCTCACCACCGCCTCCTTCAAGGCGGTGGGGAAGTGACCCTCACTCAGAGAAGCAGAGATGACCGCTAGGAACCAGCCTCGTGTCCCCTCTCGAGCTGCATAGGCCAGCCAGGAAGGGCACGGGTCCAGTAAGCATGTGGAGGAGCTCAACCTTCTCATAATCCTGTCCACTTCCTTAGGAGTTACAGGATCAAATTCTTCCCAGATGACGTCGACAAGACTGTCCATGTCTTGTTCTTCCATCTCAGCCCAGTTGGAGTCCAGGCCAGTTCGAATCCGAGCAATTTTATCCAGCAGATATTGACCGAATTCCTTGGCTCGACCCTGCAAGGGTTCCTCCCTCACCTCTTGGTTTAATAGGGAGCGAGTCACCCTGAACATGGCAGCCGGGCGATTATCTGCGGACGCGATGAGGGTGGAAAAATAGTTGGATTTTGCCACCCTTATCGCAGCGAGATAAGACCTGGTGAGGATTCTTAGTCGCAATTGGTCGGATTCGGATCGACTGGATCTCCAACGGCTCTCTAGGCCCCGTCTCCGACGCTTCATCTCCCGGAGCTCCTCGGTGAACCATGGGGCTCGCTGGGATCTGCGCCGGGTCAGAGGCCGCAAGGGTACAACTCGGTCCAGAGCCTCCGTGGCTGCCTTTTCCCAGGCTTCCACTAAGGCATCCGCCGAGCTGTGAGTAGGGAGTGCATGCGTGTCCCTAAGCGCTGCCTGGAACTTATCAGGGTCCATTAGGCGCCTAGGGCGGTACCATCTGACTGGCACCGTGCACCCACGGTGGGGGGTGGCAAGGGGGAAGTCTAGCCGCAGGAGGTGGTGATCGGTCCATGACAGGGGCGTAACAGTTGTGGTACCCCCACCGATATCATCACGCCACCGTCCAGACAAGAACACCAAGTCTGGGGTGTGGCCTCTCTCTCTCATTTTAGTATTACTGTTACTATTTTTCCTGCAGTATTGGTTTGCTTTCTAACCCAGTTATTGAATTCATGCATTATACGAAAATAGAATATGTTCCAATCTAATTTGCTGAAAAGCTATGACAGCTGGACCATGCAATGAATATATAAACCACATTCAAACTATTTTATGGGTTCATATACTTTGGTAATTTGGCATGTATATTGTGACTTTGCATTTTTGGCTTATGTGATACGAACTAAAGTTGGGATTTATTTAGTAAAGCAAAGCTAAGCAATCAGCGTCTTAACTAGCACAGTGTATGAATCAGTTTATGTATTTTTGTGGAAGCTGGTATTTTAAACATCCTAAAGGATTTAGTGTCAAAGTTATTAGATTTTTTTTGTGGCTATCAATGTCTGTTGGAATGGAGAGCCATAACAAATCCAATAAATGAAATTACTTGAATTAAATTTCTTCATCTCTATTTTAGAGGTAGCAGATGCTGCAGCTAGGACCAGGTCTTGGGCCAAAGGGAATGGATAATATGGTGAGTTTTGAGCTTGTGTGTCTGTGTGTAGTTTGTGCTCATAATAAAACTGCAGAGCATTTGAAATGTTTTGCAGAATGCATTAGCAGAAACAAAACATTCTGGAAGCAGTAAAATAACTATTCCAGGAAAGGCTTGATGAACTACTTCAAACGCTTTCACCAATTGTCTTCAAGTGCATTTATAGCATTTCTGCTGGACCAAAAACGAAGAACTCTGTGTGTGCAGATACTCAGAGCATCCCTTTAATACAGCCATGTAAACTTCCTGAAGATGCAGCTTTTATTAATATTTTCTGCAGGGCCTCATTTATGGTAGTGTACTTTTGAACACTTTGCAAAGGGATAGTAATAATTGAGCTCCCATGTGTAAATCCATTGAAATCTCATATGAAGTTACTAAATATATATATTTTCAGAAGAAATATTTCAACATTTCTGTTTGCAAATTACATTTCAAGCTGTGTTTTATTTCAGAGTGCCAATTTCAGATGGTGGAGCACCAGAAATTGAGTTGACATTACACTTGAATGAAATATTCTTGTGTTTTACGTGGCATGGATTCTTACTGTGTTTGTGCTTATGGAGAGGCTCTGGAAATTATTCCATCCACCCTGGCTGAAAATGTGGGCCTTAATCTGATATCCACTATTACAGAGCTGAGAAACAGACATGCACAAGGAGACAAAACTGTTGGCATTGTCAGAAAGGTAATCTACAAAGTGCAATAAAGCAAAAGATGTACCACATTATTACACATTATTTGCCATTTTGGGGTTCACTAGTACTATTGTTTCATATTGTTTATTGCATTATGCATAACTCAAAGGATTGCTCTTGAAATTACAGCAGGTTGCGGCAAATGCATAGAGGTGTATTTGGTCTGTAGTTTATTTTTCAAAGGCTGATCCAGTTTAGAAATGTCAGTGAAATAAAATCCTTTTTTGCTCTTATCTTAGAATATTGGGCATTTTAGCAAGTGGCAATTTAACTGAAATATCTTTAAAATTCGCATAATGGAAATTGTGACTTAATTTGCTTTTTGTGGTGTGCCTAAACAGTAAAGAAGCAGTTCTTATCAACAGATCCCACAAACAGCATAATAGCAACTTAAATATGTCTCTCTGGCTTTCGTCCTGATGCTTCTTCCTGAGACACGTAGAATTTTTGCAATTGAGCATTTCAACAAAAAAGTCTATTTTTGCCTTTGATGCTGTGGAAGTCAAGAACATTCTAGCTTGACCTGTAATGCAATTTGCTCATTTCATGTATGAAAATAAATTGGAGGCAGATAGTCAATTTCTTATTTCTGCCCTATTGGCCATTCAAAGCTGCTTCTGATGCTGCTCTGTGGCTTTCTGACCAGTGTAAACCGTTGACATCAACCGTGATATGGGAGAGGTTGGAGTTATGCTTGCATATAATTTGAAAGGCAGGGAAAGAGGCTTGGGTCTTAGTCACTCTCCAATAGTTTAGTGAAGTCTATGCCTAGCACAGGGTTGATACACCATATATTAGAACATCCAGACTAATTCTTCATGAATTAAATTTCTCTTAATTAAAGAGGTTTTATTTTGAGATGAGGTATTTTTCATTAAAAAAAAGTACTGAATTGTGCATAATGTAATAGGAATGGAAAACAGTGGGAGGTGATTTTTTTTAACATTTCCTTTTCAGTAGTCCTTTTACTACTGAACTTATTAAAATATAAAGTGTTAGTATAAGTTTGCTTCTGGATACAATTCAAGGTCTTGGTTATCACCTTAAAACCCTTTGTGACATGGGTTCAGGAACCACAAACCCCAAAGTGATTGGCCCATCCCATTCACACCGGCAAAAGGGGCCTAGCTTCTGAACATAGGCAAAGCTGGCTAAGAGATTTTTCCTGCTGAAATACTTCCTTCTTTGGCTTTTAGATATGTCAGTGAAAATGGCAGTCATGTAGCTAGAGACAGTAATTGGTAGTATGTCAATAAAAAATAGCTACCTGAGTGCTATGTTTAACTTATTTTAGTAATAAAGTGAGCAAGTTTTGATTTCTATCTAGCTCATTGATCTTTTTTATGTAGCCCCCAAGTTTGCATAGTTTAATAAAGGTGGTGTGATTCTTCATCCTCTTTTGTTGGCAATAAAACAGGCTTAATAAGCTTTTATTTTCTGCAAAAAGACAGGGAAATAGGCTGATCCTACTTGGGCTGTACTTTCTCTTTATATCTGTTTATATACAGAGAATCCCTAATCATTCCTGCAATTAAAGTTAATATGATTTTCTTACTTCCAAAACTATGGGAAATACTTGTCAAAAGATTTATTTTTAATTTGACAAATGCCATTAATTTGAGAAACTTAAAAATGTTCTTTTAAGCTCAGTCATCTTGTATTCTTGTTGGTATGTCTCTTTAGAAAGAAGTCACTCCCCAAGAATTAAATACTTGATTTGGTTTGCAGTTCTAAGCAGAATTAAAATGAGCTTGTGATGGTGACAAAACTATATAGATACACACACACACACATACATACACACAAAATATTGGCTGAGAAAATAAACTGCATGAGTACGGTATCTTTTAGCAATAGCAATAAGACTTATATACCGCTTCACCATGCTTTACATCCTTCTGAGCGGTTTTCAGAGTCAGCCTATTGCCCCCAACAATCTGGGTCCTCATTTTACTGACCTTGGAAGTACAGAAGGCTGAGTCAACCTTGAGCTGCTCAGAATTGAACTCCTGGAGTGAATAGTGAGTTAGTCTGCAGTACTACATTCTAACCACTGTGCCACCCCAACTCTGTAGTGTAGACATTTGAAAAATTGTAAATGTATTTAGCTTAAACCCAGAATGAAAACTTAAAAGATGCATGGTTTCACATTTAAAGTGTTCACTGATAATTGTTAGTACATTGATATTGTGGTTTTTAAATTATAGGGTGGAATTTCAAATATCTTGGAAGAGCTGGTGGTCCGGCCTTTATTGTGTCAATCAGTGCTCTCACTCTACCTACAGAAACAGTCTGCAGCATTCTTAAGATTAATGATGTGCTAAGCTGTTTAACATTCTTCCAGTTGCTCCAGTGTCCTTTTTGTCCAATTTTTGTAAAGTTTTAAAATCAAAATGATAGTTCCTACCATAATGTAACTGTACATTAAGAGAAAATGTATTTTGTAATTATAATTGTGGTTATTAGATGTGGACAGTTAGACATATGTAGTGTTTGAAAATTTAGAATATTATATTGTGGAGAATGAAGGCTGACAAATTATACACTGA
This sequence comes from Vipera berus, assembly GCF_964194415.1. NCBI lineage: Eukaryota > Metazoa > Chordata > Lepidosauria > Squamata > Viperidae > Vipera > Vipera berus. The sequence continues at coordinate 195,195,542 of NC_138202.1, read as the reverse complement.
TACCATTCTGTCTTTTTTATACAGGTGAACGCTCGATGGTATGACTAAAGGAAGAGACAATACTCTTAGCTAAGTTGGAAACTTGACTCCTTATAGAGGCACTGTGTTAGACACCTACTTAGCTTGCAGTTGTATTCATGTTCTGTCAGCCTAAGTTAACACATTTGATGACATGAACCCAATGCCACAACTTATATTGTGACATCAGAACACAAGAAAACTTTCGTAATTTGTTTGAATGGTAACTTTAAGTTCACTGATATAATCAGTGTGAATGAAATTAATTGACTGACAGTAGCCAATTCCCGTCATTAGCAATAAATATTTTGCCAGGAATGATTAATTTGGTGGTAGCTTGAAATTTGTATTAGTGAATATAAACCACTTTTATGTACTACAACTCATTTTTTTTGTATTTTTGATCTCTCATGGGAGCAGGAGATGCGAGCCTGTTTGATTAAATAGTTTCAGTAACAAAAGAGTGTCTTTGATTAATAAGCAAGAATGTGAAATTCTGATAACCAGATCAGGCCAACTAGAGACAAGAATTACCAGAAAGTTGAACTTTAATAACCTGAAAATTCATTATGTGGGAAACACACCCCTTGAATATTCAGTTAGGCCTTAACAAGATCATACTAAGAATATGAGATGCTATGAACTGCTACATGGTACATTAGTGGGCATGCTCTCTAGGTGCTTGATGACTCATAATGCTGATCAGTTAAAGAATATATTCCAAACCCAATATGTTTGAACTGTATATATCCCTTTTCTAAGGGTTTTCTCACTTTGTACCTTGTATCTCTTACGAATTGTCTTCTCTGTGGTTAAATATTGCATATATAAATCAGCATATTGATAGTTGCATTAAAATATTATTAAATCTGTTAGGTACAAAAAAAGGAATGGAAATAAGTTTGATGGAAAACAAAACTAAAAAAAATCCTTACGTGTAGGAGATGACCAGGCTGAGCCTGAGGGAATGGTCAAACACTCCTCACTCTCGAGTCCCTTTGCATACACAAGAGATCTAAGTCAAGGTGTTAGTTATGACTTACAAAGCCCTTCATGGCATGGGTCCGGATTACCTACGGCAACACCTGCGGCCGGTGTCAACTTCCCTCCGTCCAGTGCGCTCCCACAGAGAGGGCCTCCTCAGGGTGCCGCCGATCAAAGAATCGGGTGCCGATTGGTGGCCCCCAGGGGGAGAGCGTTCTCTGTGGGCGCGCCAGACCTTTGGAACCGCTTACCGGTTGAGCTCCGGATGGCCCCCGACCTTCGCTCCTTCCGGCGCGATCTCAAAACCTTCTTTTTCGAACAAGCTGGCCTGGTCTGACGGGATGGGGTTGGGTTTTTATAAATAGTTTTAATTTTAATATGTATTAATTTTATGGGCATAATGGTTTAATGGTTTTTTAATTTTTGTATTCTGTTTTTTATTATGTATTGCCCTGTTCACCGCCCTGAGTCCTTCGGGAGAAGGGCGGTATACAAATTAAATTATTAAATTAAATTAAATTAAATTAAGTCCAGCCCATCTTGAATTCCATTGATGTTATCTTTTGCCAGTTTGCTTTGACTATTAGTAGTTCGGATTCTTGTAGAGAGCTTTATATTCATTTGAACTGAATTTCCTGGTTTTCTTGGTGCTTGATACCTTAGTTCTTGTAAATAATAATCTCAGTCTGAGTTATATCTAGGTTCAGGAAAAAAACCCCTAGAAGGATCGAAAATATTTTTTCTAGGTTTTTCTTTTTAATAGTAGATCATTAATTTTTCTAAATTTAGGTTCTGTTCTGCTTTGCTCATAAGAACTAGTGTATCAGGATCCATTTATATTCCATTCCTAACTCCCTATCTGTGCAAACCTAAATATCACCCCCTTACTGGATTCTGCCATTCCCAAGGAGGGGAAGAGAAGATGTTAATTCCATCCCTATACATTACATGCAAGGTTGTTTATTCAGCCTGCCTGGGGGCCATCATCAAAGACCAGGGAAAGAACCTTTGAACTGAGAAGAACAAAGAAAGAGGGGGGAATTCTGGTTTGTATCTCTGATTGGAATTTGAAGGGGAGGAAGCAACGATGTTGTAAATACACGAAAGATTTCTTTTCCCACGAAGGGTTTTGACACATGAAACTTAACTGATCCAGGACTGACCAAATGGACTGAGGGGAGGGTTTTTTACTCGGGGACACTTTAAAAGTATCAATCTGCGACACAGTTTCCAGATCCTGTCTAGATCAGTGTTTTTCAACCTTTTTTGGGCAAAGGCACACTTGTTTCATGAAAAAAATCACGAGGCACTCCACCATTAGAAAATGTTAAAAAATTTAACCGTTAATGGTTCCTGAAAATTTTACCGTTAATGGTTCCTGAAACCATAAAAGAAAATAATTCTTCTCACCAGTAATTTTCGAGCACTTCTGGGAGTTGAAGTCTATGAGTCATAAAAGAGCCAAGGTTGCCTACCCCTGCTTTAAGGCCAAGCAGAGGGAAGTTAAGAGAGGTTCCTTTTTGTTATAAACAGAAATACTGTATCTACCCAAACAGCCCTGAGAACAAGGAAGCCCTAGTTTGCTAGCTAATCATTTTTTTTAAACAAAAATCTAATGTAATCATTTATCATTATTATGGCGGCCTAAAGCTTTATTAGCGCTTGCGGGCGCTAATGTCATCCCGAAGCCCATCCGACTTTCTCGGCCAGAAAAAAGTCGGCCTGGGGAAACGGAGACCATCTCCCCCTTCCCCCCCCACCACTTTCTCCCGCCCTTTTCTTCAGCGCTGAATGGGAAAGGAGGTCGATGACGTCTTCCGCCACCAGGGAAGGATTCGAGCAGAGTTCGGAGAAGCCTCGAACGATCCCACCGCCTCGCCCGATCCGTCGCGGCCGTCCTCCAGGGGGTGTTGTGGTAGTGAGCAACGGCGCCCCCTCCCCTTTTCTCCCCGGGAACTCGAGAGAGAGTTGGGCAGAGAGGAAGGTGGCTGCAAGGCGAGAGACGCAAACAACTTTTTTTTTTTGCTTCCAGCGAGTTGCGGGCACCCGGCCCCGCCGTCCGCGGGACTTGTAACTTGAGCCTGCAAAACTGACTGGAGCGCGGTGCTGCGAGGCGAGAGGGAGCTGAAAGCCGCCTGGGCAGCGGAGAGACCGAACTGAAAAGCCCGCTCGGGGAGGCAACGGCGGCGGCGGGGAGTGGGGTGCTTCCTTTCCCCGGGTCCTAGGGTCACCCCAACGCTGGGCAAGCCGGCAATGGGTAGGAGAGAAAGCTCGTGAACCTCTGGCGAACTTTTCCCCTCCAACATGCAGGGCAGGCGGGGCAGGCGGATGGAGGATGCGCTCTGCCCGGCGAGCTGTCTAAGAAGAAGGAGGCGGCGGCGAAGGCGGCGGCGGCGGCGGTGAGGGAAGCACTGGGGAGGACGACGATGAAGCAGCAGCAGCAGCTGCAACTGCAACTGCCGGCCTCGCCGCCTCCGAAGCACTACGGTGCGGGCTGTCCGGAGCCCCGGCCTCATGCCCCGGCTTCTTCAGGCGGACATTTTTTTTTAAATCTTTCGAATTTTTCCCACGGCACACCAGGCAACATCTCGCGGCACACTAGTGTGCCGCGGAACAGTGGTTGAAAAACACTGGTCTAGATTATCCACTATCAACCATGTTTTAGTAAAAGTTCCTGTTTGGACAATCCTGTCTCCAAGAGTTCTTCTTTCCTAAGATGTGGATTGGGGTGGGTCCTGGCATAGTGTTTGCTTTAAAATGTCATTAATTCTGAAACATACAGTTGTTAAAACTATAACAGCCAGAATTACATTCTTGTGGTTTATAGTGAAATGGATCCTTCATTTAGGGAATAAGTGAGTATTATCGTGTTTCCCTGAAAATAAAGACCTGATCTTATATTTTTTTGCCTCCAAAAGAGGCACCAGGTCTTATTTTCAGGGGGTGTCTTACCTTAGGACCACCGCAACCGGGCCTCCCACACCCCGACACCTGTTGCACTGCTGCTTGATTTCTGCGGCTGCTTGCCGCCACTTGAGGCTGGATGCCATGTGGCATTGCGTCATTGTCGCTGCTTGTGGCAGGACGCTGTATTGTGCTTTGGGCTGCTGCTTCTTGCGCAGCGCTTCAGGCCGCTTCTGCTGCTTGCGCCACATGGCCTCCTGCCGCAAGTAGCAGAAGCATCCAGAAACACTGTGTGAACAGCAGAAGGAGCCCAAAGTGCTGCATGAGTAGCAGAAGCAGCCCGAAGCTCTGTGCGTGCAGCAGAAGCGGCCCGAAGTGTGTGAGCAGCAGAAGCGGCCCAAAGTACCATGCGGCGGCCTGCCGCACACAGTGACAACGGTGCAATGCACCACATTGCATCCGACTGCAAGTGGCAATTGGCCGCAGAAGTCAAGTAGTGGCGTGACAGGTGTTGAGGAGTGAAGGCCTGGCTCTGTTGGTTAAGTTTAAAGGGTTTGGGGGGCACCTGGATGTAATAGTAGTAGGGGGCCAGAGAACGAGTCTCATTGGACTTGATTGGTTTGATGCCTTAGGTATTCAGATTACTGGCATAAACCGGACACAAACTGCAGACCTCATGTCAGTGTCAGCCTGTTGATGGTGGGGAGTGGGAAACTCCTATTGTCACTCCACTTAAGGCCAACGGGGAAATTCGCATTTGTGGTGATTATAAATACACATTAAATAAGGCCCTAAAGCAGCATGCTTATCCAGTTCCAGTGGTGAACCATATTTTAGCCTCTTTGCAAGGGGGAACTATTTTTGCTAAACTTGATTTAGCACAGGCCTATCAGCAATTGCCGGTTGATGAGGCCACAGCCGCGGCTCAAATGATCGTGACTCACAGAGGGGCATTCAAAATCAAACGCTTACAATTTGGAGTCAGTGTAGCACCGGGTATTTTCCAAGGGATTATGGAACGTACACTTAAAAGTATCCAGGGCGTCTGCCCTTATTTTGATGATGTTCTTATTGCTGGGGAATCCCCAGAAGTGTTGTCCAGAAGGCTCAGGGCTGTTTTGCAGAGGCTTTACAAAACAGGCCTCAAATTAAAAAAGAACAAGTGTAGTATTGGGGTTTCATCAACAGAATTGATGAAAGGTTGGGGACCGCTGATGTAGGACTTTAAAGGTCAAAATAAGCATTTTGATTTGGGCCTGGAGACAAACTGGTAGCCAAGGCAACTTGCTCAGCAGAAGTATATTATTTGTTCTATGAAGAACACATATAACTACTCATGCTGTTGTATTTTGCACCAATTGAAGTTTCTAAGTATTCTTCAAAGGCATCCCCATGTAAAGCACATTAAAAAGTCCAACCAGGAGGTGACTGGGGCATGAGGGACTGTGAACATTACCTATAGGGTAATGCATTCACATACCTAACCCATGCTTTCAGGTGTTCAGCAAAATATTTCTTGCAAGTCCCACCATGGACATATTTAGCATGAACAGTTAATGCTGTTTTTTTCATGCCAGGCCCTAAAGTATGAAACAAATTGGAATATTGGAATTAAGATTTTCCCCATTTTATTCTGGTTTAGAACAGGGTTCAAAGATATCTTTAAGCAAACTTTTCAGAATGTTTAATGTGTTGTTTTTATATTTACATTTTTGAGAACTACTGAGAGCATGCAGCATATCAATTTGCGAGGGGAAAAATATACTTAACCCTGACAGAACAAAAAGATTCCTGGAAATTTATGTATATACAAAAGAATTCTGGAAAATATGACCAAATTAGCTGAAAATCCTTTTCCTTGCTCCTTTATTGAAGAATTCTCTAATTCCAACGTAGACAAATACCATACAATAGCAATCCAACTGCTGCATATTGAGTATAATTTTATCTTCCTGATGTCATGTGATATTGCCTTTGGTCACCCATTATACATGAAAAGACCACCATTTTGATGAATGTATCCCAATCCCAAGCAAAACCAGCAAGTTGTTGTTGTTGTTAGTTGCGAAGTCGTGTCCGACCCATCGCGACCCTATGGACAATGTTCCTCCAGGCCTTCCTGTCCTCTACCATCTTCTGGAGTCCATCTAAGCTCACGCCTACTGCTTCAGTGACTCCATCCAGCCACCTCATTCTCTGTCGTCCCCTTCTTCTATTGCCCTCAATCTTTCCCAGCATTAGGCTCTTCTCCAGTGAGTCCTTCCTTCTCATTAGGTGGCCAAAGTAGTTGAGTTTTAGCTTCAGGATCTGGCCTTCTAAAGAGCAGTCAGGGTTGATCTCCTCTAGGACTGACCAGTTTGATCGCCTTGCAGTCCAAGGGACTCGCAGGAGTGTTCTCCAGCACCATAGTTCAAAGGCCTCAATTCTTTGGCGCTCAGCCTTTCTTATGGTCCAGCTTTCACTGCCATACATTGCAACTGGGAAGACCATAGCCTTGACTATACGCACTTTTGTTGACAGGGTGATGTCTCTGCTTTTTAGTGTGCTGTCTAGATTTGTCATGGCTTTCCTCCCGAGGAGCAAGCGTCTTTTAATTTCTTGGCTACAGTCCCCATCTGCAGTGATCTTGGAGCCCAGGAAAATAAAATCTGTCACTACCTCCATTTCTTCCCCATCTATTTGCCAGGAATTGAGAGGGCCAGATGCCATGATCTTGGTTTTCTTAATGTTTAGTTTCAACCCAAGTTTTGCACTCTCCTTCTTCACCCGCAACAAGAGGCTCTTTAGTTCTTCTTCACTTTCTGCCATTAGAGTGGTATCATCTGCATATCTTAGGTTGTTGATGTTTCTTCCGGCAATCTTAATTCCAACTTTTGATTCATCTAGCCCTGCCTTTCTCATGATGTGCTCTGCATATAAGTTAAATAGGCAAGGCGACAGTATACAGCCTTGCCGGACTCCTTTCCCAATTTTGAACCAATCAGTGGTTCCGTGTCCAGTTCAAAACCAGCAAGTAACTGTAACCAACTCTTGTTAACAAATTTCTGAGGTTTTCCAAATACACAAAGCAAAAATTCTGTAGTTTAAACCACAGTAAACTCCCCTAAATTCTGTGATATTTAACACTTCTGCTGTATATGGATAGTAATGAACATCTTCTAAACGAGAAACCTGTCTCTGCCAAATTTTCATCAATGGCAGGAACTAACTATCATACTTCATTGGTCACCAAAGATGCCCTATTGGTCTCTCTTTTGCAAACGCTGGAAAAGAGGGTGTGTTTTTTTGTTCTGGGGAGTTTTGTTTTCAGTATATTAATTACATTTCATTGTTTCAGTTATTTAAAAATATGTGTTGTTGTTAGCTGTGAAGTCGTGTCTGACCCATCGCGACCCCATGGACAATGTTCGTCCAGGCCTTCCTGTCCTCCACCATCTTCTGGAGTCCATTTAATCTCACATCTACTGCTTCAGTGACTCCATCCAGCTACCTCATTCTCTGTCGTCCCCTTCTTCTATTGCCCTCAATCTTTCCCAGCATTAGGCTCTTCTCCAGTGAGTCCTTCCTTCTCATTAGGTGGCCAAAGTATTTGAGTTTTAGCTTCAGGATCTGGCCTTCTAAAGAGCAGCCAGGATTGATCTCCTCTAGGACTGACCGGTTTGATCACCTTGCAGTCCAAGGGACTCGCAGGAGTCTTCTCCAGCACCATAGTTCAAAGGCCTCAATTCTTTGGCGCCCAGCCTTTTTTATGGTCCAGCTTTCACTGCCATACATTGCAACTGGGAAGACCATAGCCTTGACTATACGCATTTTTGTTGACAGGGTGATGTGTCTGCTTTTTAGTGTGCTGTCTAGATTTGTCATGGCTTTCCTCCCGAGGAGCAAGCATCTTTTAATTTCTTGGCTACAGTCCCCATCTGCAGTGATCTTGGAGCCCAGGAAAATAAAATCTGTCACTACCTCCATTTCTTCCCCATCTATTTGCCAGGAATTGAGAGGGCCAGATGCCATGATCTTGGTTTTCTTAATGTTAAGTTTCATCCCAACTTTTGCACTCTCCTTCTTCACCCGCAACAAGAGGCTCTTTAGTTCTTCTTCACTTTCTGCCATTAGAGTGGTATCATCTGCATATCTTAGGTTGTTGATATTTCTTCCAGCAATCTTAATTCCAACTTTTGATTCATCTAGCCCTGCCTTTCTCATGATGTACTCTGCATATAAGTTAAATAGGCAGGGTGACAGCATACAGCCTTGCCGGACTCCTTTCCCAATTTTGAGCCAATCAGTGTTTCTGTGTCCAGTTCTCACTGTTGCTTCTTGGCCCACATATAGGTTTCTCAAGAGACAAATAAGATGGTCTGGTACACCCATCTCTTTAAGAACTTGCCACAGTTTGTTATGATCCACACAATCAAAGGCTTTAGCATAGTCAATGAAGCAGAAGTAGATGTTTTTCTGGAACTCTCTAGCTTTCTCCATGATCCAGCGTATGTTGGCAATTTGATCTCTAGTTCCTCTGCCTCTTCGAAATCCTACCTGTACTTCTGGTAGTTCTCGATCCACATACTGCTGGAGTCTAGCTTGTAGGATTTTAAGCATAACTTTACTAGCGTGAGAAATGAGTGCAATGGTGCGATAGTTTGAACATTCTTTGGCACTGCCTTTCTTTGGAATTGGAATGTAAACTGATCTTTTCCAATCCTGTGGCCACTGTTGAGTTTTCCAAATTTGCTGGCAAATTGAGTGTAGCACTTTTACTGCATCGTCTTTTAAGATTTTGAATAGCTCAGCTGGAATACTTTCACCTCCACTAGCTTTGTTGTTGCTCAGCTTTTCTAAGGCCCACTTCACTTCACATTCTAGGATGTCTGGCTCGAGGTCAGCGACCACCTCATTGTGATTATCAGGGACGTTAAGCTCATTCTTGTATAGTTCTTCTGTGTAATTTTGCCACCTCTTCTTAATCTCTTCTGCCTCTATTAGGTCCCTGCCATTTTGGTCCTTTATCATGCCCATTTTTGCATTAAACGTTCCCTTCATCTCTCCAATTTTCTTGAAAAGATCTCTGGTCCTCCCTATTGTATTGTTTTCTTCTATATTTAAAAATATATGTATTATTAAAGTGTTGAAATTTGAAGTATGTGAAAAAGAAAGAAAAACAGATGTAGAGCGGATATTTTGCCGGGTCATATTGTGGTTTGTTTAGAGAGAAAGGAAACTGAATGTCCCTTATGGTTTTTCTAGTTTCCAAGATAGGTCATCCATAGTGGGATCCCATTTCTTCCCTCCCTTCTAGCTCACCAAAGTCCAACAGGGATTTCCAAGTGTCTCAGCAGAAGTTCAGGATGCTGAAAAAACTGAATGATTACATTAATGAAAGTAATTTTATTTGTAAGGGAAGGGATAAGCCTATTTAAAGTTCAGGTTGAGCAAGACAGGAAAAAATGAAACTTGACAACGCGAAGACTAACTTTTGCAGCCCCAACAGGTTTGTTTTTTTGGAAGAAAGATCATAACCACCTCTTCAAAGATGAATTATGCCCACTAAACCTTCGTGAATCTGACCATTCTTTATGATTTTATTATTTCTTTGCTACCCATAGCCTTTGAATATAGGAGTTGTCATTTTCCTTTGCAAAATTAACAAGGTAAACCTGAGTGGTACACTGCAGTCTAAATATAGAGTACTGTATAACATAATACCATACACAGGTATTATATTAGTATCTAAGTGTACATGAATAGAGCTCCTTGAGACCTCCCAGCTGAGTACAAGAAGTGAGATAGGGACAGGATGGATATTAGCAGATGAAATCCACCCTCTGTGCCAAGGACCTCTATGTGCTTCCTCTAATATACTTATAGTGACTTTAGTCACCATGTTGAAAACATCAATTCATACTGTGTGCAAGCCCAAAACTACTCTTATAGTTTACCAACAAAACTACATGGATAGAAAATGTAAAGTGATTGATGATATAATGGCGGATGATGGGCCCCTCAGGTTGGATGGCACTCAGCATGCTATTGAGGAAATCTTCTTTCAGAGAACTAATGGTGTTTGTGACATGGCTAAATTAAAGTCTTCAGGATATCTAGTTGCTGAAGTTGCCATGCAGGAAATGAAAACCTGAAGCAGTGAGATATGGGGTGTAAGAAGCATGAACATGGGAAAGCTCAACACAGTGAAGGATGAAATGAATTGACCACACACTAATACTTGACAAATTGAGATGGAGAAGAACTGGACACTTTCAGTCAAAAGAGCACATTGTTTGCTACTCAGAATATGAAAAACAGTGAAGGAAAGGCATTGCTTTTATAGTTATGAAAGATTTAGCCAAAACAATACTTGGCTACAATCCAATCAATGAGTAATAATCAATAAGCCTTTGTGAACAGTTGTTCAGTATGGTGATATACAAGTTAATGCTGCAACCACTGATGTAGAAGAACAGGAGGCTGATTACTTTTGTGATCAAATTCACAAAAACCAGCAAATATGTGAGCGGTATGTGCTGCTTATGTTTAAAGACCAGAATGCCAAAACTGGAAGTGTTCATGAGGAAAATGGAGCATATATTTAGGAAACTGAAATGAAGCAAAAGAACAATTTATCAATTTATGTCAATCAAGTAATTTCCTCATTGCTAACACAGTCAACATACATGACATCACTCAATGACGTATGCAGAAAACAAATGGGTCTTGATACAAAATCTTGATACAAAAAGGTGGAAATATCTGAATTATAACATAGAGTAGAGACTGACTATGGAACAGATCATGAACTTCTCATGTGGCAGATACAAGATAAGCTAAAGCAGGATAAAAATGCCAACAATTTCCATGATATATACTCAGGAATATTGTACACTCTCCACTTTTAAGGAGAACATTAGGAATAGCTTTGAAGACATGAACTTCACTGACAGAGAAATACAGGAATTGGGGAATGAACTTAAATTGTTAGATGAATGTGAGCAGAGACTGCCAAAGATCAAGAAGCAGAAGAAAATAAATGTCAGAGCAAGCCATAGAAATTGCCAAGAAGAGAAGAGATGCCAATGTCAAAGACAAAATCCTCTTAGAAGAGACAAAAAGCAATATTACAACATCTAAACAAGGGAGAGGCATCTTCAGAAGTGCAAGATTAATGTCGACTCTTTGATGGGGTCTGGACAAGAAGCACCAACCATGAGTATTTACACTACCTATAATGTAAGGTTACAATATAAGAATGTGAAAGTACCTCTACCCTCCCTTACTTTTACTGTCCTGAAAATTAGGGAGGGTCCCTTCTGAGATGCTTTCTATTGGTTAATTGTCCCTAATTTCTCCATAGTTCCAGATCTAGTTCTCTCTCTAATGAGTTTCCACCCATGGCTTTTTCTCCTGCCCTCAGGTGCTTTGGAGAATTAGGTGACCCCCTCTTCTCTATGACAGCCCCTCATGTACTGGAAGACGGCTATCATGTCATTCTTAGTTCTTCTGTTTGATATACTAGATGTATCTAGTTCCCTTCTGCACTGGAGACAAATTCCTTGTGTGTCTAATTATGCGTGGCCAAATACAATATTCTTCTCTTCTCTTCTCTTCTCTTCTCTTCTCTTCTCTTCTCTTCTCTTCTCTTCTCTTCTCTTCTCTTCTCTTCTCTTCTCTTCTCTTCTCTTCTCTTCTCTTCTCTTCTCTTCTCTTCTCTTCCCTTCCCTTCCCTTCCCTTCCCTTCCCTTCCCTTCCCTTCCCTTCCCTTCCCTTCCCTTCCCCATCCCCATCCCCATCCCCATCCCCATACCCATCCCCATCCCCATCCCCATCCCCATCCCCATCCCCAGTCTATAGTCTATTCTAGTCTCTGTTCCTCATACAGTTTAGTTTCCAGATCTCTTATAATCTCTTTGGCTGTTCTCTGCACTCTTACTAGAGCCCCATATCTTTTTTGTATTGTGGTGATTAGAACTCAATGCAGTATTTTAAGTGTTGTCTCATCAGTGCAATATTTAGTGAAACTATTGCTTCTCGTGATGTTAATGGTATCCCTCTGTTGATGCAGCCTAGGACTGTATTCACATTTTTGGCAGCTGCACCATACTGCTGGCTCATATTTAAGTGATGGTCCACTAGATCACCTAGATCCTTCTTACAGTTACTATTGCTGTGTCAGGTATCACCTATTTCTATAATGGTGCATTTGCTTTTTCTGCCTAAATGCAGCACCTTACTTTTCTCATTATGAATTGCATATATTGTCCCCTTATGTGGAATGTAAATTGAAGGAGTCTGGAATGGAAAAAAATGAATGTGGCTTTAAAATTGGAGGAAGAACCATCTGTATAATCTGTGCTATGCTATAACTGAAAATGTAAATGATCTGCACCATAGCAATAAATGTAAGGAGCAGAGAATAAGAACGAATTAAGATTAAATGTAAAGAGTTAATGTTAACATTAACCATCCTTAGAATTGTCATTGAAAGTACTGAATGATAAATAGCTTCTCTCTTTTAGGATCAACAATCAACAATTAAGAAACCAGCAGTCAACAAATACACCACAGATGAGCACTTGGTATGGCAGCCATGAAGACCTTGGAAAAGATATTAAGTTGCTCTGATGTGTCTATATCAGAATCATGCAGTAATTGTAATATTCTTGTGATGTTCTATGAAAATGAGAGCCGGATTTTTGGAGAAGCCAGTTATCAAAAATATTAACAGTTTGGAACTGTAATAATAAAATAAAGTAAAATAAAAGCCAGAGCAGTAGACATATTTTGCACTCTCCAGTATATGATGGAAAAGGTCATTTTCTTTGCCTATGAATGCCAAGGCACTCTCTGGTCCATATGGAGTCTATAGTCAAATTAGACACCCACATACAGATATTAATTTGCACATGGACATAGTGAATAAGAAAGATGATTTTGTTATGGTTCCAATGATGCTATGATAAATAAATATTGTAAATATGCAATCATGCTTTTTATGCAGACTTATTCTGTCCGCATGAGTCATGAAGGTTTTTTTTTTAAATTTCTCCTGTTCAATTGTCTCCAATTCCCAAAGATTACCTGGCTTTTTTTTTGGCATTTTCAAAGTGATTTGCTGTTGCTTCCTTCCTAGGACTGAGATGGCTCAAGGTCAGCCAGCTGGCTTTGTGTCCAAGGTGGGACTAGAAATCAGAGTCTTATTCACAAGCCTGTGCTTCGATTTATTCAATTCCAGTTGACTGAAGCTTTTAAAGTCAATTGTATGCTGCACTATTTTTTTCCTTTCTGGATTACTGAATATAAATTATGTATCTATACACAGTTGAACCGAATGCTCAGAAGGAATAATTCAACAATTTGCATGACATAAAATTAAATTGCTTAAGGCAGTACTCCCCCCCATCTGTTTAATGAAATGTGGAGAAATTGTACAAACCAAGGTATTAATATTTGTAAAAGAGGTTCTCTAAAGGAAAGTATGGGAAGTGACAGAGAATATTGCATAACTGAGCTGGTTTCTATCTTGTACTGCACAAAACCCGATCACTATACGTTTCAAAATTGGTATCTTGCTGAATGCTAGCATAGAACCCTTTTACTGTGTGCATTCATTAGCATCGTAACTATGTGACCAAAATATCACACAAGCAGGCTATAAGTTAGAAATCCTAATAGAATAACATGGCCATGCTTGAGGCCAAATTGGGCAGGAGTTGCATTTGTGACCTACTGGATAAACTTGTCAAAATTGATGGGTACTATCATTGGGATTATCAGTGAATGCTGTAGGCGACATGAGTAAAACTAAGACTAGCAATAGCATGTAGACTTACATATGACTCCATAGTGAAGTCTGACTGTCTGAGTAATTTACAGTATCAACATATTGCCCTCAACAATCTGGGTCCTCATTTTACTGACCTCGGAAAGGTAGCTTATATCTTTTTTATCTTATGAAGATATATTTTGTGAAACCCTTGATTGATATAAGTCATGATAGGTCACAGAGACCAATTTCTGTGGGTCAACTAATTATATTCATAGCATTTAGAAAATTATGACATGGAATATAGGATGAATAAATGTTAAACAGCATGGCATAATAGACAAAAGTAAAGAAAAATATATTGGGAAACTAAGGAAAAAGCTATAATGAATCCTGTGGAATGGATTGATGGTATAGATTTAGCTATAAATGAAAGGACTAACATACGGTAGTCAAAACTGCCTTTTCCAAAGTGAATCTGCAAATCAGGAAGATCAAGGACAAGTTCAAGTCCCTGAGGACTTTCTGCAAACACTCTTTAACTGAGCCTTTTTCAGTGGTAGCCCCTATTGTATAAAACAGCTTGCCTTCACACATTCATATTGCCCCCTCCCTGCTGAGTTTTTTCGAGGCTTTTAAAGCTTGGCTTTTTGATGGATCGTTTGGAGGATTGCTAATATGAGACCTGCCTGGTGGATGGCATTGCTATTTTATTTTTGAGTTTATAAGGTTAATTCTATGGTGTTGCACATCCTCTATATGATAACGCTTGCTCGAGTCACAGCCTGTGGAAATGGAGCAGGATATAAATGGTAGTAAATAAACAAAATTTTAAGAAAATATGACTTGTTATATTGTTGTGTATATGAAAGACTTTATATCCTTTTGGGACTTTCTTTTCCAAAGCGGGGGGAACTGTACATCTTGGCAGAATTTTTACTAAAGATATGGATACAGAAACTTTATGACATGTAAATGCTAGTAGAAAGCAGTGAGTAGTGTTTAATCCTTTGTAAGGAATGGATTTTTGTGAAAGAAGCAAAAATGGCTACAATATGTATAAGAATACGTATACTTCTTTATTATAAGGGAACAAAAGCTGGGAAAAACAGAAGTATGCTGACTACATAGAAAGAAAGACATTTAGTAAAACTGATATGCAGGTTTTGAGGTTTTGCTTGGTAAACAAAATACAGGAAACCAGAAGTTGCCTTCAAGCTTTACGTTTTTATTCAGCTGAACAAAAGACAGGTTCCTCTAAAAGAGAGCAGCGTTGAAAGACAAGAAATCCTTGTATTTATTCTTTCTGGTTACATAAGCAAGCCATCCAGCAAAGCTGACACACATATGATAAAGATTTCACCCAGTAAGTCTGGCATACTGTAAATATGAGAGTAGAAGTAACTAAACACGTTCCCTTTTGGGGGTTACCCTAAAGCAGGGGTGTCCAAACTTTTTTCAAAGAGGGCCAGATTGGATGAAGTGAACATGCTGGAGGGCCGAACATTTTTCCGAACATTCTTTGAACAATTACAATTAAATGCAAATGAATTATTTTATGCCAAGTTAATTGCAAATGGCATACTTTTCATTTTATAACATTAAGATCAACTGACAGCTGAGTTTTCACAATGTATTTTATGTGCAAAACAAGAGGCTTGACAGAACAGTGGAGCCTAAGGGGAGATATACAGGCGCCCTGCCCCCTCCGCTCTCATTCACTCACCTTTGCTTGGAAAAGTTTCTCTCTCGGTCTCATTCACTCATGTTTTGTTTGCAAAAGCTTCTCTCTTGCTCTCTCATTCCCTCACTCTTGCTCCAAAAAGCCTCTTTCATGCTCTCATTCACTCACACTGCTCAATAAACGTTTCTCTCTCGCTCTCATTCACTCACCAACTCAAAAGGCCAGCCGCGGCGCCTCCATTGACTTCCATGGGGACGCTTGGCAATTAAAACCACTCCCGCTACTGCTGCTAACTTTTTCACTTGCTGCTTGGTTCCGATTTAACCTGCAGAAACAAATCCCCGAGCCGGCCCCCATGGCAGCAGCGAGCCCCAAGGAACGGGGCGGCCCAGTGTGCTCGCCGAGACGCTGGAGCAAGATTGCCCCCAACAATCTGAACACGAGATCGGCATTTCTCAGCCCGCGCTGATCTTGCGCTCCTTACAATCTCCCTCTCTTTGTTTCAGCTTGCTTTCTACATTTGGGATGAAGACTCGAGGTTCGGTGTTTCTCCGCGCCCGCTGATCAGCGCGTGCGGAGAAATGCCCATTCCCTCTGCTGAGCCATCCCAGTTACTTCCCTGGAGCACCTCCATATCTTGCAAGGGCGCACAGGGAATCCGCGTTTCTCTGCGCTCACTGATCAGCGCGCGGGGAGAAACGCCCATTCCCTCTGCTGAGCCATCCCAGTTGCTTGCGTTGCAGAAGGCAAGTATTTGGGATGAAGACTTGAGATTCGGCGTTTCTCAGCCCGTGCTGATCTTGCCCTCCTTACAGTCTCCCTCTCTTTGTTTCAGCTTGCTTTCTGCATTTGGGACAAAGACTGGAGACTCGAGAGAGGGAGATTGTAAGGATCGCGAGATCAGCACTTTCTGCATTTGGGACAAAGACTCGAGATTCGGCGTTTCTCAGCCCGCGCTGATCTCACGCTCCTTACAGTCTCCCTCTCTCGAGTCTTCATCCCAAATGCAGAAAGCAAGCTGAAACAAAGAGAGGGAAACTGTAAGGAGGGCGAGATCAGCGCGGGCAGAGAAACGCCGAATCTCGTGTCTTCGTTCCAAATGATTGCCTTCCGCAATGCAAGCAACTGGGATGGCTCAGCAGAGGGAATGGGCATTTCTCCGCACGCAGGAGAGGTTAGGGAGCCGGTGGTCCGGCGTTGTTTACCTCCTTCCTGTGTGTGTGTGTCAGACCTGTGGGGAACAGCTGGTAGAGGTGGCCGTCCGGCGTTCCCCCCCTCCTGTGTGTGTGTGTTGGGCCCACAGAGAGATGCAAACACCAGACTGCCACCACCTCTACCAGCCGTTTCCCACAGGTCCGAGATCACACACACACACACACACACACACACACACACACACACACACAAAATGAGAGGGGGAAAAATGCCGGACTGCTGCCTCCCTACCAGCCATTCCCCGCGGGTCCAACACACACACACACACACACACACACACACACACACACACAAATGAGAGGGGGGAAAAATGCCAGACTGCCGCCTTTCTACCAGCCTCCCTACCAGCCATTCCCTGCAGGTCCGACACACACATACACAAATGAGAGGGGGGAAAATGCCGGACTGCCGCCTCCCTACCAGCTGTTCCCCGCGGGTCCAACACACACAGACACACAGAGAGAGAGAAGGGGGAAAAGAAGGAGGGGATCTGGCAGTACCCAAGACTCCATATGCTGCTCAGAAACACCCTCTCACCGCCCTCCCTCCTGTGGCAGACAGTCTTCTGCTTGCCGCCCTCAATCAGAAGGGAGGGCTGCGGGAGGGCCGCATTTACACAGAGCAGGGAGGGCTGTTAGAGGGCTGTATTAAACCACCCCCCGGGCCGCAAATGGCCCGCGGGCCGGACTTTGGACATGCCTGCCCTAAAGGTATCGTATGTTCTTGGGTAGGTTAGGACATTGGGTGTTTTCCTTGCTGGTTTTTCATGACCCTGCATTTAGGACTTTGCAAGAGCCCAAAGACAGCAGGGCCATCTGCACATTCACAGTTGATATTTCCAATACTGCCCCCTAATTCCAGGTCAACAAAACAGGAGGTTAAATTCAGAAATTACAGATATTGAATAAATGTCGGTTGGATACAAAAAATGAATGACTTTTGTGAATGAAATACCCTGACGTTGTTTCACTAGATGGAATGACTAAGGTTCAAATTGCAAAGCAAATATATGAACCAGTAAATGGTCTGAGAGAAAGGAGAGGACATTGAGAGGATGGAAAGCTGGGAAAAGTTACAATGGATCAGGTCTAGGAACTTACAATGGATCCATATCTAGGAATTGATTTACATTCTGCTCCCCTGCAGAAGGTACGGGATGCTCTCTTACCAGCTTTTCCTTCATTTTTCACCACCACTGTTTGCGGACTTCAAATGTCCGGGAGGACCTCTACTTGCTTTCCAGAAGTAAGGGACTCTCCGAGCCCGGGGCTTAATTTCCTAACTTCGGGCTTTGCTTACAGTGCCTAACCAGCTGGTTGCCCAAATCCAATTCTCTCATTCAATCATTCCATTCCATTTTCACAGAGCCTCTCCCTTTTCCCTAACAAAAAGTCCTCTGCTCTGGCCAAACCCCCATGCTTTCCAGGATCTGCCACTTGAACAGATCTTTTCTGCAGTTGGGAAAGACCAGAGGGAGCAAAATCCAACTGTGATTGGGAAAAGGGTCTTCTCACTCACACACACAGAGACATACACACATTTCTCTCACTCCCCTGGGCTTTAAAGTTAAAATTTAGAGGTACTCATCTTCACCTTTCCAAAGCAGCCCTTGAACTCAAACCCAAAACTCCCTTTACTACCCTGGCTCCACATGGGCAGGACCTAGGAAACCCAACCACAGACACAAGGAGTCTGGTGCTGGCAAGATGGGGCTTACCAGTCTCAGTCCATTGGAGAGGTTAGCTTGGAATCCCATCTGGGGTACCAAATTGTTGAAGGAAAAGTCTTCATCATGATTCAGTCTAAGCCGGGAATAAACAAGATGGTGACTGCTTTAGAAAGGTTGCAGTTTATTGAAGAGGAGAGCCAGACAGAAAGATGGCTCTGGAAGAAAAGAAAACGAGGAGATGTAGGGAGTGGGTTTTTATACCTTCTTGAGCCTTTTGTTTGGAGTTGTTCCTGTGGCATGAACTTTGACCTGAGTCTGAGTGTGCCTTTCTGGTATTCTGATGGTGGTGGGTTAATCCTATTATGTCCCAAAGGTCATATTCTTCTTCCCTGGGGCTGTGATTGATGATTGTTGGATTTTTGGTGTGAGGGATTGTGGATTCTAGAGATCTTTCTTCCTAATCCCAGTTTCCTGACTCCAGTCTTTCTGACAAGATTATTACATCTGCAATTCTGCAGACTTAGTTTCTATTTGGGACAGAGAGACTTGGGGGCATGGTTGGTTTCTGCTTTTAAAATCCTTTAGGAAAATATATTCTGCCTTTTAAATATTTCCAAAAATATTTCTTTTTCGTGTGTGTGTGTGCATGTGTGTGTGTGTGTGTGTGTGTGTGACTTCCCATAATATATTCTTACTTCTTATTATACATGCTTTGCAAAATGTTGCATACCGCAAAAGAAGACAACATAATGTATATATGTACACTCAGGTAATGGAAATCCCAATGTATTTCCAGCTCTGAAATAAAACTTCCTCCATTTTATTAGAGACATATAGGTGCATGGCTGGAAAACCTGCCCTGGTTTACATTCCAGGTTATCTCTAGTCAGTGGTGGGATTCAAATATGTGAACAACTGGTTCTCTGTGTGGATGCCACTTCCGGAAGTCTGTTCTGGGCTGGGCAATAAAAAAATAGCTACTGGTTCTGTCGAATTGGTGCAAACTGGCTGAATCTCACCACTGTCTCTAGTGAACTAATATATTACAGACTTTTACACATAATTATTCCTAACATTTGCACTGTATGGCAAAAGTATTGTCCATTCTTTTATATGCACCTTGTTATGTATATATGTATATAGGGGATGTTTCACAGAGATAGCCACTGACACCACCAGGTGGCAGGGTGCCCTGTCAGGATTGGCAGGGCAGTCTTTGGCAGGAAATCCGGACAATGGGATTGGTCCCAAGTATACCTGGCTAGGTATATAAGAGGGGCAGTTGCCTCTTTGTTTGCCAAGTCTGTGCTTCATCAATAAAGAATGTTATGCTGAACCCTGTTGTCCTGCGTCATCCATCTTGGCCATGCAGTCCAGAGCTCACGACTTAACAGTGGCGATGAGGATGGGATGCTGTTTCAATCAGCGCTGAAGTCACTCGGAAGCGGGAAAGGTGGAAAAAAATTTCTGAGACCTTCCTAACGAAGCAGCATTCAAGGACCGGTGCAACATGGTGTTGTGATTCAGGGTCAGCCTGTGGGTTCGGCAGTTGGGTCGGACGATTCAGAGGAGGAGGAGGGGAGTGTTGGAGAGCCTGCAGAGAACAGCCCTGAGGCTTCGCAGAGCCCTCAGCCAGGCCCCTCCCATCTTGTTACGATGCAGACCCAGCTGTGTGAGCCTGACAGCGTGGATGAAGATGACCCACAGCTGGCCCTGTTCAAGGACGCCCGACGCAGGAGGCTGTCAATCAGGACTAAACAGAGGAAGACAATGGGGCACCTCGGAAGGAGGCAGAGAGAAGCCACACCTTGAACTGTTTAAAAGGGGAATGCGTGGGAGGGCTGGTTTGCTGAAGGCAAACGTTTGAATAGCTCCTGTTTCATGGTTCGTGTTTGGTTTTGCTCTGTTTGCTCTGTTTTATGTCAATAAATTTGGCAGGCTTAGTTCCAGCCTCTTGCCTTTTTGTAAAGGGGTTGTCCCTGCCTTTTCTGCAGGGCCGGTAGTAGGCTGGTACAGAACACATGGCTAAATTCGGAGCGACCAGTGAATTTCGTTTCAACATTGACGAGCCAGAGTGATGGGAAGCGCATCTGGGACGAGTTGAACGGTTCCTGATGATCAACAAGATCACAGATGATAAGATGAAAGCAGCGGTGCTTTTGTGTCTAAGCGGTCAGGACGTGTATGATGTGGCCGTTGGTCTGTGCTCACCAACGTCCGTCGCAAACGTCTCTTATGCTGATTTAAAAAAGAAGTTGGAGGAGCATTTCATGCTGGTGAGAGCTCCAATCTATTGGCGGCACCAATTCATCCAGCGCAGCCAGCAACCGGGTGAGCCAACCTCGCAATTTGTCTTGGCGCTGAGACAGGCTGCTCGCCAGTGTAAATTTCCTGATCTTGAACAGGATCAGGGATCGAGTGGTGTTTGGACTGAGAGACCAGCAATGCTGACAAAAGATCCTCGCAAAGCTGCCGATGAATCTGTGGGAGGTTTTAGACGAGGTGATGGCTTATGAAACAGCCAATGACTCTGGCAAGCACACACACTGCAATATCAGCAGCTCAGGAGCGACCATACATCACGAGTGTGCTTTGAGTTGTGGAAGCGGCGACCTGGACAGAGAGGCAGAGGTAGATGCGGTACAGCATAGACCTGGGAAGCATCCACCGCAGCGAGACAGTGACAGAGGACAGCAGAGACAATCATCAGCCAACAAAAGCACAGCGTGCAGCTGCGGCTGCAAGGAACCGAGGGGAGCCAACTCATCCATCCAGAAATGTGCCAGCTGTGGGGGAAACCATCCGCGAGTGACCTGTGGGTTCAGATCCGTGAAGTGTCGTTTCTGCGGCAAGATGGGGCACATTGCAGCCATCTGCTGGAATCGAAGCAGAGACAGCCTGAATGAATTACAAGCTATGGCATCGGTGCTTGAAGGTACTGTTCTCCCTCAGCACAAACCCCAGCACAATTCCTCAATCCCTGGAAAGAGCAGACAGACCGTGTCTCACACGGAAGTCCATCAGCTGCTCAAACCAAAAATAACAATACAGTTCCATCTGCAAGGGGTACCTTGCACGATGGAGCTGGACTCCGACTTTGCAGTCTCAATAATCTCCTATGAGACATTTAAAAGAATTTGCAATCAGAGTAGGCAGAGGGTTCTTTTAAAGCCCACCAGTTTACAGCTGTCAGATTTGCAGCACACCCCTATTAAAATCAGGGGAAAGGCCACCATGTTTGTGGGGTTTAAGGACTTCTAGTGTCCCTTAGATATTTTGGTGACCAATGAGCGGAGAACTAGTTTAGTAGGGCTGGTTGGTTTGATGCCCTGGGCATTTGGTTGTGGGGAGTGAATAGCATCCAGCACAAACGTCTTGAATCCGTTTGTAATGAATTTGCAGATGTATTCGATGACAGGCTGGGAAAGTACACGGGCCCTCCCATTAAATTTAAACTAAACCCGAAAGTTCCACCGGTTCATATCAAGTCCCGAAGAGTCCCATTCGCTCTCAAACATAAGATTGAGAGCGAACTGGACAAGCTGGTGGAACAGGGAGTGTTAGAACCAGTGGATGGGGGAGACTGGGAAACCCCAATTGTGACACCGTTAAAGGCAAATGGAGAAATTAGAATATGTGCTGATTATAAGGCCATGGTAAACCGAGCCTTAAATCCGAACGATTACCTGGTTCCGTCGGTCCGGCAAGTCCTCACCGCTGTCCAAGGTGGCACTCTCTTTGCAAAACTTGATTTGGCGCAAGTGTATCAGCAGCTGTCAGTTACTAAGGAAGCGGCTGACGCTCAAACAATAGTGACTCATAGAGAAGCTTTCCGAGTTAACCGGTAACAGTTTGGTATCTCAGTAGCTCCTGGGATTTTTCAAGAAGTGATGGAGAGGACTCTGAAGGGCATTCCCGGTGTATGTCCCTATTTTGACGATGTCCTCATTGCTGGGGAATCTGAAGAGATCTTGGCTGACAGGCTGCAAGCTGTTTTAAGCAGATTTTGCTCTGCTGGGCTAAAACTTAAAAAAAGTAAGTGCAGCATTGGTGTGGCATCCACTGAGTTCTTAGGGTTCAGGATTGATGCCAAAGGTATTCACCCCACTGACTCTAAGGTAAAAGCAATTAAGTTGGCTCCAACCCCAACAAATAAGGCTGAATAGCAAGCTTTTCTGGGGTTACTTAACTTCTATCACACGTTTTTACCCCACAAAGCAGCAATTGAAGAACATTTACACAGACTGCTAGATAAGAAAACTCCATGGATATGGACCAAGGTCCATGAACAGAGTTTTAGAAATCTCAAACAACTGTTATCTAGTGATTCAACCATCACACATTTTATAGAAAATAAGCCTATCTGCATCGCGCGTGATGCATCCCCGTATGGGTTGGGCGCTGCATTAAGTCATATAGAGGAAAATGGGGAGCAAAGGCCTATTGCATACTACTCCCGAACTCTGTCAAAAGCAGAAATGAATTATGCACAAATTGACAAGGAAGCACTGGCAATTGTGTCAGGAGTAAAAAAATTCCATGATTACCTGTATGGCAGGGAGTTCACCATTTTTACTGATCACAAACCATTGTTGGGGTTGCTCACAACTGACAAACAAACACCACAAATTCTTTCCCCAAGAATGCTTAGGTGGTTCATTTTTCTATCTACCTATGCTTGCAAACTAGTCCATAAACCGGGAAAGGACATGGGCCATGCAGATGCATTAAGCAGATTGCCAGTGATGAGCAATGACCCTGACCCAGCACCAGCGGAGCAGATCCTACTTATCCAAGATCTTCCAGATTGTCCTCTACAGGTGAAGTATATTGCTGCTGGCACCACAGCAGACAAGGTACTGAGCAAGGTCATCACATGGGTAGCATCTGGGTGGCAGGACAAGAGCCCGGGTCCGGAATTCCAGGCATATTTTATGAGGAGGCATGAGTTGTCTTCTCATAAAGGATGTTTGCTGTGGGGTAGTAGAGTTATTATTCCAGAGAAATTGAGGGAAATGGTCTTACAATCATTAGACGAGGGGCATCCTGGCATAGTAAGGATGAAGGCACTAGCTAGGAGCTACCTATGGTGGCCTGGTCTTGACAAAGCCATAGAGGAGCAGGTAGCGGGGTTCTACACGTGTCAGAGGTCAAGGCCAGAACAGCCACAGGCTCCCATTCACAAATGGGAAGCAACTCACACCATATGGTCTAGGTTACACATTGATTATGCTGGGCCCTTTGAGGAACAATTATTCCTGGTAGTAGTTGACAGTCACTCTAAATGGCTAGAAGTAGTTCCAGTCTCTAGTATGACCACTGCAAAGACAATTCAAGTGCTCTGGGGTCTATTTGCCACTCATGAGTTGCCTGATGTCTTGGTCTCTGATAATGGCTCTCAATTCACATCTGCTGATTTCCAGGCATTTACCAGAGCCAACTCGATTAGTCACGTCACATCAGCGCCTTTCCACCTGTCGACTAATGGTATGGCAGAACGAATGGTGAGGACAACCAAGGACGCATTGAGGCGCATCATCAGTGGAGATTGGCATCACCGGTTAGCTCAGTTTCTTTTGGCACAACATACCACACTGTGCACAGCTATGGGCAAGAGCCCTGCTGAGTTGCGTTGGGGATGGCGACTCATTACTAAGTTGGACAGACTACACCCAGACAGAGTGGCAGCTCAACAGGAGCAACCAGACACCACCAGAGAACTTCACATAGGTGAAAAGGTTTGGGCTCAGAACTATGGTCAAGGGCATACCTGGATTCAGGGGGTGGTAGTGGACAAAACGGGGCCGGTATCTTACATTGTAGAGGTGGAGGAGGGCCGCGAGGTGAGAAGACACATTGATCACTTGAGGAAGAGACAACCCGAAAAGCCACAAACTGTGATTCCAGAGCAACATCTGGCTGGTAATCAGGACCCAGTTGGCGTTCCAATTGATGACTACATTGCAGACCAAGTTGCCCTTGCTGACCCGGTTGACCAGAATGCGGGGCAAACAGTGAAACAGTCAGCAAGGATCCATAGGCCACTGGCGTATCTCAAGGACTATGTAAGGTCTTGAGGCTAGGGCTATTATGTGATAAATCAAGCTCCACGTTGCAGAGTTTTCCCATTAGTTGTTTATTGTTTCATTATTATTTTAGGTTTTTCTGTATGGGGGAAGGGGTGTTATGTATATATGTATATAGGGGATGTTTCACAGAGATAGCCACTGACACCACCAGGTGACAGGGTGCCCTGTCAGGATTGGCAGGGCAGTCTTTGGCGGGAAATCCAGACTTTGGGATTGGTTCCAAGTATACCTGGCTAGGTATATAAGAGGGGCAGTTGCCCTTTTGTTTGCCAAGTCTGTGCTTCATCAATAAAGAATGTTATGCTGAACCCTGTTGTCCTGCATCGTCCATCTTGGCCATGCGGTCCAGAGCTCATGACTTAACACACCTTTTTTCTAACTCTTTTAACAGTCTTTTTTGGGATTCATCTTTCCCAAATATACACTTTTTAATGTAATTTTTGAGGAGGAAATGATGGATCTTTGGGAATCTGTTCGCTGGTGACAGTTCCAGGTGGAATCTGCTCTGGCACAGCCGCACAGCCATTCAATTCTCTTCAACTCCTACTTCTCATATCTCTTTATTTGTCTCATTAGAAAATTAACCACAGTTCAATGAAAGGCTAACTTAAAAGAGCATGACTTCATACATTCGTGTGGATCAGTTATCAGAGTTTTGTTCTTCTGACAGCTCTACAAACTATGTAGGCCTCTTAACTTTTCTGCCTACAGAAAAATAAAATAAGTGATGGGTTGCCATCTAGTGGCTTTTCTTTAAGTTTCAGCCATTTGAAGTAAAAGGAGCTGTTCATTTTGTCATAACATTTCAGAATACAAAAGCTCATATGAGCAAGTAGAAGGGAATCGGAGAACCCGGTACGGTTAATAATTAAAAGTGATGTGGTTCAGTGACTGCCTTACATGTCAGAAAAGCTCTACTTTAAGTCTCATCTCAGGTAAAAATTCTCTATCTTTTAGTAAGACAGCATTCCCTCAGTTTCAGATTCATAGTGTGAAATAGGAACCTCTACAAAGCCTTGGAGTAGTGGTGGGATTCAGCCAGTTTGCACCAGTTTGGCAGTACCGGTAGCTACTTTTTTGTTGCCCAGGCCTAGAATGGACTTCTGAAAGCAGTATTCACATATTCACCATTTCTTGGGAGTAACTGAAATGTTTAGTGTGGCTTACCTGGAGAGTAACATGTTAATATTTGCTTCATTTTAGTCTTATTTGTATTTAATTACATTTTATACTCTTCTAGGCACACCCACTGCTTTGTCTTCTAACATTTTAAAGTTTGGTTCCTAAAAATGTCATTCCAACCTCACTTTTTTTTAAAATCTCATTTATATCCTGCCCTTCTCCGAAGACTCAGGGCGGCTTACAATTTAAAGCACAAATCAATGTGCTTAGCAGTAGCCTTCATTCTATGTATATGCCTGCTTATTAGGGCTTTCACCCCCCCCCCAAGCGGCATTATTACAAAGTCAGCTTATTGCCCCCAACAATCTGGGTCCTCATTTTACCTACCTCGGAAGGATGGAAGGCTGAGTCAACCTTGAGCCTGGTGGGATGCGAACCTGCACTAATTGCAGGCAGCTGGTGTTACTTAAGGAGGCATTAGCCCACTGCTCCACCAAGGCTCTTCTTGTTTCGATAAATAAAGCTTATTTGTTCTTGGTATGCATTTGTTCAGTTATACCACCGGTTCTGCTGCCTCCACAGTGGCTGAAATTCATGAGCCCCATTTTGCTCACTGTTTAACTCATATAGATGGGACAAACACATAAATGAAGTAACTGGAGACATCCCATGCTCCCATAAATTCCCATCCCTGGGTATATAGCTGGAAGAAAGCTCTAAGCATTTGCTAATCCTCTGTTTTTAGGTCACCTGAAATTATAGCTAGTCTAAGGCCACATTCTCACAACTTTCTTGCCTCAGTCTGTCAATAGCCAACTGATCAGTTCTAGAAGGGATGCCTGCATGTCAGTCTCTTTTTCAGCAGCTGCTTATAGCTGGGGCATCCTGACAACGTTAAGGTGTTCCACTCTAGAAGTGATATCTTCAAATGCAGGTGTCATGGTTCCAATAGATCAGGCATGTCAAACTTGCGATGTCATGTGACGTCGCGCGACATATCGGAACTTTTTCCCATTGCCGAAAATGGGATGGGCACAGTTTTTCCGTGATGCTCCAGTCCGCGGGCCGGCAGTTTGACACCCCTGCAATAGATGAAACCATTTAAAAGAACTCCTAGGCAAAGATTTCTTCCTTAAAGAACATTTTATTTAGGAAACAAAGTATCAGCACTTACATAGTTGAAACCAAGACTAAAATTTGTTCCCCCTGATATAATGTAACAAGTTGCAATTTCCACCCCAGAAAGGCTGTCATCAGGGCTTTTTTTGTCATAGAACGCTCAGAACGGAGTTCCCGCACCTTTGGGGGATGGAACCTTGTAGGGTAGGCAAGGCGGGCTGTATGACATGTGTGAGTTCTGGCACCTTCTTTTACAAAAAAAAAAAAAAAGGACTGGCTGTTATAAATCGCATTCACCAATTAATCTAAAACGCTTGCTTTCCTCCGAACTTTCCAGCCCACCAAAACTTTATCTAGAATTGACTTTGATGTTCACGCAGCTGCAATTGTTTGGGCTAACTGAAAATGATCAAGCATTCCCCCCTTCCCCCCTTCTACATCTTAGAATCCCAAACAACAGAAGAAAGCACAAGGAAAGCAAAAGGTAAAATGGCTGTAATTTCTCAATTGTCACAGCGCTGACAGCAGGTAAATGCAGGCCATTTTGATGCATTCCATGGAGGTGGGTTAAAATAACATACTGCACCAAGAATCCTGCACCTTCAATTGGCTCTGGAGGTTTCTTGTGGACATGCTCCCCTTTATCCACCCTGAACTTGTTCACCTTGCAGTTTTCTTCTCGCCTCCACAGAGACCGGATTATTGTTGTTGACAATTCTTTTTTTTTTAACAATCTGACTCATCACACTGAACAAATGCATCTATTTACTACTCAAATATATCTTGAATTTTCATATAAAATGGAACTACTTAATCCAGTTTTTGGTTACTTAGAGGAGTTTCCCTCTTTTAAAGATAGCATCTGTTTCAGTGTGAAATTTAGAAAGCTTGCTTTGGGCTGGCTGGTTAACAAGTTCACCAGCCCACCTATCATTATGGCACTCTCTCCTAACCTAATGTTTCAGATGGGTGGACTTCAACTCCCAGAATTCCATAGCCAGCAAAGCCACCCATCTTTGCTGGTTTTGCTGGCTGTGCTGAAATTGCTGACTGCTGGATGTGGAATTCTGGGAGTTGAAGTCCACCCATCTTCAATGTGCCAAGGTTGAGAAATACTGTAATACTTGATGGAACAAGACTATATTACAAGGAAAAATGGCACTCAAATTGTTCTTACGGGAGGAGTAATTTGTTGGAATAGCAGGGTGATATTGTTGGGAACACCTTTGCAGTAGAGTATGCTAAACAACAGCACCACATTGAGGACTCCTTGTATGGGCAGCCAAATATGAGAGTTGCACATTATCCTTCAGTCTTGGCCAGGGGATGGAAACAAAGGGACAAGGTTGTGTGGATTAGTAATCCAAATGAACCTGTTAGCTGGAATTGGTTTTGGTAAAATAAAGTGAAGTGAAGTGAAGTGAAATACTAAATTAAATTTAATAGTTTGTGGCTCAAAACATTATGGAAATCCAGTCATTATTTTAGCATGTTCTAAGGACCAGGCCTTTAGATTAAGTCAGAGACAGTTATTTGTTGGGAAACAGCATATTATACACACACCAGGCTTAACTGTGCAACTTACCGTAAAAGCCAAGCTCATAAACCATAACTTAAATATCAAAGATAGTTGTTACTATCAGAATAATAGACCATAACCCTTTTTCCATCAATATTTAGCTCTTGAAATGCTACTTGGTTATCAACTTTGTATTATGTAAGACTCATATTTAAAATTACATAAATCAAGATTCATGACAGCTAAGACAGTCTGCCTGACTTGCTCTGACTGCCCAGTCTCACACTCAGTCCCAGAAACATCACTTTCCAAAATATAATTTCTTTTAATTGGAGTTCCCTGTTCTTCCAATTTGATAAAAAAAAAAACTGTCTACAAGTGATGGAGCTCAGTAATTTGACTAGCACATCACAACTTTATGCAAAGTTATCGCCTTTTTGATAGAATTAAATTAACAAAGCAAAAAATGTTCATCTCATTGTGGAAGATACTAATTATCCCATTTGCCTCTAAAAAGAAGGCATGAGTGATGCACGATGAGTCTTGCTGGGAAAGATTCATGAACATTTGGAAATGCAACACTTAAATAATGTCTCAACTGCTCAGAGTAGAATGAATAAACAGGGAGCAATGAGCATCTTCTCCCTGAAAAGAAATTTTTGAAAGTTACTTTTCTGATTACTTGACTGGAAAACTGTTTTTCAAAGAACAACCAGATTAATATAAGGCTCATGTCCTGGATATCTTAGAAACTGGCTATCTCAAGTAAATTCTGCTCAACCAATCCAAGTGCCCTTCTAGCAGAAGATATGATGTACCAGTTAAGCAGATTTGCACCATCATTATTTGTAATTGTTGACAGTTTTCCTGCTTTCATTGTATTATTATTATTTATAATGTGTTTGATTTTGTAAACAGATAGTCCTCGACTTACAACAGTTCATTTAATGACTGTTCGAAGTTATAATGGTACTTAAAAAGTGACCTATGACTGTTTTTCACTTTTACTACCATTGTAGCCTCCCTGTGGTCACGTGATCAAAATTTGGATGCTTGGCAACTGGCATCTATTTCCGTTGCTTTCAGTGTCCTGTCAGTGCAAACTTCTGGCAAGCAAAGTCAAAAGGGAAGCGGGACTCAATTATTTAACAACAGTAGTGATTCACTTAACATTCTCTGTGGCAAGAAAGGTCATAAAATGGGGCAAAAACTCACTTAACAATGGTCTCTCTTAGCAACACAAATTTGGGGCTCAACTGTGATTGTAAGTCGAGGACTACCTGTATTGCCAAAAACCTTCAAAGTCAGTCACTCTCTCTCAGCCCAACTCCCCTCACAAGGTTGTTGCGGGGAAAACAGGAGGAGGAAGGTATATTGGATAGGTTTGATGCCTTGAGTTATTTGTAACAATAACAAAGATGGAATATAAACAAACCACATGTATATCATTATAATGAAAAATATATCAGGTCTCCCCGCCCCACAACAATCAGTTGACTCTTCTACTAATTTCAAATCTGCTCCAACAAGAGATTTACCATAATTCCAAAGTAATGAAAATCCAAGGTATCTGGCACCCATTCTGTTGAGGTCTCAGGTTGCTAGCACCGGTTTCAGAGCAAGTCAAAACTTCAGGAGTTTATTAAATAACAACTTTTAGACACACTCCAATAAACCATACAGAAATATGTTGGTTAAGGCAAAGAAATTTACTAGATTATCATCATGGATTATAGAGACACAAAAAGGCAGATTGCACGGGGGGGGGGGGAGGAAACCTTTATCAGCTAGTAGTTTTGCTAAGCAAAAAGATGTGGAAGAAAATCAGAAATCAGAGACATCTGAGGTCCTTTGAGATGTACTCATAAAAAGAGGTCCTAATAATGCAGACATTTTTCTCTGCACATAACTTGCAAACAGGAGGCTGTATCATATCAGAGGCAAAAAGGGTTTGCTCTTTTTCATATGGATATTTTTTAATTATCTCTCCCTCTCCCCGCCCCCTCTCTTGGACAAAAACACATTTGTTTGGAATTCTTCTGATACCTGTGTTCCCTTGATACCAAAACAAACTTTGATTCTTATTCTGACATTGATGAGAAGCAGATGTAAAGAGTATTGCTGCTTTTGATAATCAGTGATGGAATTTGCAGCATATTTAGAGGCAACTGTCAAAATGGGTGCCGTGTGGGGTGGACCTGAATGACAGTCAACTCATTTTTTTTCAAGTTGGAACTGATTATTTCTCAAGAGCATCTATTAGCTCTTTTCATTCTGAGATACAAAATAAGAAACCTTCTTACATGTATTATTTCAAAAATATATCTTTTTTTGGCAATTTAAAGTTGACTAATCCTATATATGGACCATTACAATTACCTGTTTTACTTGGTCTGTTTTACTGAAATTTCTGAAATCTCTTGTCACTACTTGTAGAACCTAGTCCAAGAGAGCCTGTGAGCTCCAATCAATTTTCCCTGAAGAAGTTTGACCTTTGAAACTGCCCATAATCACCTTACAGGGGAGATGGATGGCATAAAAAATCAATAAAAATAAAATTTGACTCTTCTAGCACATTCACTTCAGTTGTTAACTCAAATTCTTTACCATAACATTATTATATTTCAAGCTGCAATGTTCCATAAATAGTGACGCCTATGATCCATCATAGCTTTAGTCTAGCAAAATGTTTGCACAACACTATTTTTAATAAGGTAGAAAAAGTTTGGTCTACCACTCCTAGCTGTACCTATGTCAAATGGAAAAATCCTTGTTAGCAAACAGTCAGATAGGACATGTTAGGGACCAGTATGTCACAATTGCAATTAAAGTCCAGATTTATCCTAAGATTGCTCATGGTGTTCTATAGAAACAGGAATTCTAGTTTAGCGTCTACCCTACAATCCAACATATTATTGTCCACCCCCCTCTCATGAATTAGAAAGCACATTAAGTATAGTCAGCTTGTTAAAATAGCTTTAATAAGATAATGCAATTGTCTTGAAGGCTTGCTTGTACATTTCTAACAGAAAATAATATTACACTGTGATATTATATACTGCTCCAAAAAATAAAGGGAACACTTAAACAACACAATGTACTGTATTTAATAGTAGGATGTCTTATTTTCTGTTCCCTTTATTTTTTTGAGCAGGATATAATGGTAGAGAATAAGTCCATATATAATAGTCATAAGATAGAAAAAAGGAGAAGGATCCTCCTGGAGCAACACACCATAAAAGTAAATTCTGCATTGTGGATAGTAATCATCAGTAAAATTTAAAACTTACAGAAATCAAAATCAGGATTTAGTTTCCCCGTTAAAATAAGTAATCTGCCAAACTCTTAAGTGGTACAAAGACATATAGCATGTTTAGAACTATCCTGCTGCATATTGCTCCTGACATATTTCAGTAATATGTTGAAGCAGCTGTCACTAGCAATACTAGAATAAAACAATATAAAAACGATACTTTCATGCATTGTGCCTTCCTTTTACTTTTCTTTTTAAAAATCCTATAGTTAGCAGAAAAGATTGTAAAGAAGTTTGGGAACCTGTCTTTTTGCAACTTTAGATAATTAGTTTTGAAATGATTTGATGTATTTTCATTCCTGCCTCATTGCAGCTAAAAAAAGACCACCTGCTGAGAAAGTAGTGGAGACCAACGGTTACTATAGCAATCACCATAACTTTACTGCTTATTGGTAGTAAGCTTAGGTCTTAGCAATTCTGAATGACTGGGTTGGTTTAGATTTATGGAGATGCAGAAACATTTTGAACAGCAGTCATTCCAGAAAGAGACTTTATCCAAAGCAATTTTCACATAGTGATGCAATTGCAATTCTATAGTTACGATTTTATCAGTATTTTCCATTATAAACTTCACTTTGGAGGCTTTAATTTGGCTATAAAATTTATTTCATGTTGGAACATAGGGTGTTAGATCTGAGGTTGAGAAACATACACACATTTCCTGAACCAGTTTAAGCGCTGGCTCATTGCTGGTATTTCATAACACTTTTCTCAGTGATACCCTACTGTCTATATTCACTTAGCTTCTGCAAATGAAGCTGTATATTAACTGAATAAAATTAAAAACATTTCATTTTCTTATACTGATGAATTTGTCAACTTAGCACTGAGTCTGGCTATTTAAATCCAGTGGGCCCATAATAATCTTAGTATATAGAAAATAATTAATTTTATGCCAACTATATATTTTTTTTGGGTTAGGGGGTTAGGATGCTGACGTTGAGCTTGTCGATCAGAAGGTTGGCAGTTTGGCGGGTCGAATCCCGAGTGCCGCGTAACAGAGTGAGCGCCTGTTACTCGTCCCAGCTTCTGCCAACCTAGCAGTTCGAAAGCATGTAAAAATGCAAGTAGAAAAATAGGGACCACTACGGTGGGAAGGTAACAGCGTTCCATGCGCCTTTGGCGTCTAGTCATGCTGGCCACATGACCACGGAGATGTCCTCAGACTTTTACTCTTCGGCTTTGAAACAGAGATGAGCACCGGCCCCTAGAGTTGGAAATGACTAGCACGCATGTGCGGGGGAACCTTTATATATAAAAACCATTTAAAAGCTCCTGGGATAATTCCCTTCTAAGAGATGAAAATACAGAGAGAGTCTGAAAGACGTTCCGTAGAAAAATCTGTCCTTTCATACCTGTATATGTTCTTCACAGAAGAACCTCAAAGCCTCCCTTTCTTCAGTTCTACAAGCAGATTAGAATGGCACAAATGTTCTAATAGACTAGTCATGGAAGAGCCATTAGACCAGTCTCCCCAGCCCCAGATGCCTTGAAGGACAAGCAATAAGCCTTGAGAGAAAACTGTGATAAGCTTGGCAAAATGGTGATGCTGGTGATGACCTATAAAGCCCTACATGGCTTGGGTCCGGGATATCTGAGGGAACACCTGCTGCCGGCATCAAGTTCCCTTCGTCCAGTGCGCTCCCACAGGGAGGGTCTTCTCAGGGTGCCACCGGTAAGAGATTGCCGGCGGACGACACCCAGAGATAGGGCCTTCTCAGTGGGGGCGCCTGCCCTTTGGAACCAGCTGCCAGTGGAGCTGAGGACTGCCCCCGACCTCCGTTCATTCCGCCGGGACCTGAAGACCTGGCTCTTCGAGCTCTCTGGCCCAGGCTGAGGATTAATTTATTTTAACTGGGGTTTTATTTATACAGGGACAAATTTAATTTTTTTTAAAACTTATTTTAACTTTTGTATTTTGGTTTTTAATTACCCTGTAAACTGCCCTGAGTCCTTCGGGAAAGGGCGGTATATAAATGTAATAAAATAAAAATAAAATAAAATAAATCTTGTCCTTCACTATAGAATTAGGAATTTTTTATGCATCACCAGAAGAACTCAGTGAACAGCGCCCAACAATTCCACGAAATTGTTTGCTTTTTAAAATGTTATATTTTGAAAGTTTTATTTTAGTAATATAAGCATCTCACATTCACTTCTCCAATCTTATATTCCTGAAAGCTTTCCAGTCATTGGCCAGGTAGTTTGCAGGAAGTGCCTTGCGTTCTTTGCAAAGAAAAAAGAAAAAGCTTATATGGCAACCAAACAAACACTAGTCATGGAAGAGCCATTAGACCAGTCTCTCCAGCCTCCAGATGCCTTGAAGGACAAGCAATAAGCCTTGAGAGAACACTGCAATAAGCTTGGCAAAATAAATTCCTTTTTGCTTTCATCAAATCTCCATATGTATCTCAATATAAAAGATAATGAGGGTTTCATCTATGCTGGATTTTGTCACAAGTTGATCAAATTCTGCGAGCTTTAAGACTTTCTCAAATTGGTTTAAGTTTCAATTAGATAACTATTATGTGTTTTAGAGGCAGAAAGAGAAAGAATATAAAAGAGAAACAAACAATAACAATAATCAGGCAAGGAGTTGGGCATGCATTTGTGTTTCCAAGAATGGCAAGCAATTTCTTATGACTTACAGCATCTCTGTCCACCCTGAACCATGAGGCTTAATTGTAATTCCTTGCATTCCTGGCCATTATAAAAGCTGTAAACTTTATCTTTTGATGAATTTGCAGTAGTGTCACAAATTCTTTTTGAAATGTTGTGAACTAGAATGTAGCAAGAGGCTTAGAATTCAGTATGTAATTAATTGATATTTAGGTCTAATCATAATAGCATCTTTCAAAAATAATACAATCTGTTTTGCTTTGGTCTGTTAGCTCTACATTTAATATTATATTTTCTTGCTTTTCTTTCTCTCCCTCCTGTTCTTCCTTTCTCCCTGTCCATGCTACAGTAGTGGCCAAAATTGTGGAAACCTTTTGGGAAAAGTGTACAGTAGAAATACCACCTTTGGTTAAGTTTCCACCATTTTTTCTTCTAATTTCTTTATAACTGTAGCCTTGTTCACTTAATAATACTATTTTACATCGTTTTCTGGGCAACCAGTCAACTCTTTGCACCATTACTTTAATTTTATTACGTTTTACAAGCTCACTAAATGAAAGAACACAAAAAAACTCAACCAACTTGATAGCGATCACATAACACACTGACAAATGTCCTCCTCTCAGCTTCAATACATGACATCAATAACTGAATCCTACTGTGATCTGATTGGCTCAGTGCCAAAACAAGATGACACCTGATTGGCTCTCTAAACTCTCATGTTTATTGGCTACAATCAGATGAAGGAAAGCTACCTGATATCAACCTAAGCAAGTTGTGCTTACTTTTTCTGGTTATTTGGCTATAACATTTCATAGAATACAGTACAGATAATTGAACAAACTATGTTGCATTACATTCTTGATTAAATTATCTTTCTATTGATATATAATTTTATGGTACTACTCCAAAAAAAGTGGTGTTATTAGCCATCAAACCTCAAAAATATACTTTTCCCAAAAGGTTTCCACAATTTTGGCCACTACTGTAATACTACCTGTAATACTACTACTGTAATACTACTACTGTAATACTACTGTAATACTACTATGCATTGTGTTATTATTTGTCCCTCCTCATAGCTACACTGTTTTGGCAAAGAGGCATTGCTTGGGCTGGGGCCGGGCTGGGCTGTACTAACCACAAGGATGCCAGATTTAAAAACCTTTTAAAAACCTAATTTAAAAACCTTTCTAGAACATTTCTCAATAAGGTCCACATTTGTTTTTAACACTTCTTGAACCAGTATACATTTATTAGCATTTCAGCCCTTAGAACAGTATCCAAGGTGATCCAGGACTTCTTTATGGTATAGGCATTTTATACGTGAATGTGGAAGCCCTTTCAATTGCATAATTTCCCAATTTGTATGTCAGTATAGAAAATATATTGGGATTAATCAAATTTAAATCACATCTTCCACAAAAATTGAATTAAGTCAGAGCTTGAAACACAGGACCCATTCACAAGGCAAATTCATTCATCATTAATATCATTAAAAGCCTCAAATGAAAGAAGGACATAACTTTGCTTTGCAGAACAGAAGCATTTCTTAGATATCCTCTGCCAAAATTCTGTTTGAAGGCTCTTTTATGATAGGTGCCTTGTTTCTCTAATAATACAGGGAGCAGTTTTGTTCTCACAACTCAGTCTTAACACAGCTGTGCTCTGTGCCATTCCTTTATCTGCCTCAAGCCATGCACTGTTCACAAGCAATATGTTCTCTCTTTCCCCTTCTCTTGTTATCGGTTTTTAAAATAATTGCTGTCTTCCCCAAAGTGTCATTCTTTTCACTAAGCAGCTTGTTAGAGACCATTCATAGAGGCTGCCAGATTCTCAGAGTCAAAATCTGGCATCCTTGTGGTTAGTCCAGTGCAGCCCAGCCCGGCCCCAGCCCAAGCAATGTCTCTTTGCCAAAACATTGTGGCTATGAGGAGGGACAAACAATGTCAATTTACTGAAGCACGAACACTTTTGAACTGCTTTGGAAAACCAAACTGCTAAGAAGAGAAGAGAAAGACTGTGAGGGTACCATACATATTTTCTTTTTTTTTACATTAGTGTGTGGGAGAAGGTGTGTCAGAATGTGTGCAAAAGGAAGGCCGTGTCTTTCTTGTTTCTCTAAAAAAAACTTGAACCCAACCCCCTTCCCCTCAAATCTTGAGGCAAAATTTGGATTCAAGAGTTTATCTTTTAAGCTGATGCTTCTAGATACATTTTCAAATGTAGAGAAATGTAGGAGACATTCAGATAAACATTGTGATCTTTGAACTGAGGGTCACAGAATTGGAGATCAAAGGCTAGAAGTGAAATTTATATGGGAAAATAGAGCTGAAATATTGAAATAATTGGGGATACTGAATACTGAAATTTACTGCTTTTAACTTTTAGTTTTCTAATTCACTTTCCTTAAAAAATAATCTTGATAGTTATTTTCCCCTCAACTTTAGCAACAGGTTGTTATATAAAAAGCTGAAAGTGCACACAATTACTATTCAGTGGTTTCCAGAAGTGTGTGCGTGTGTGTGTGGGAGATACAGATATTCACAGCCTCTGTGTACATGTAAATGTTTATATACCATTCATACTGTAAAGGCAAAAGATAGATTTTGATTATAGCTTGAAGTCTTAAAGCAAATATTTTCAAATCTTTGTCCCACATAAATAAAAACAACCTTTGCAGATCAGGTGGGAACCATCTTTACTGAGCATTTTGTTCCTCACCGAGGCCAATCAGATGCCTTTGGGGGCTTGTAAGCAGATGCAGAGAAAACTGTTTTCAGTATTTGGCAGAATGAAACCCAGAGATGGCAATAACTTTGAATCTTGAAGATCGATAGTCCTTGCTAGAGCTGTCCCCTATGGATGTATCAGATCCCGTTTTAAAGATAAGAAGATAACTTCTTCATTATAAGTTCTTGTATATGATTAGATACAGTTCTAGCTGTCAAATGTAGAGTTAAGAAGATTTCTGCTTTTTGTGATTTCTTTTATAGATGCTACCGACAATGTACCAGAAATCAATTTAACCCCCCTTTCTTCCCTAGTTGTTCCTAATAAGAAATTCTGCATACAACATTTGGAATTTCACTAAATATTCCAGGCATTCTTGTTTCATTCTTTAAAATGAAATGAGGGGTGACATGATAGCAGTGTTCCAATATCTCAGGGGCTACCACAAAGAAGAGGGAGTCAAGCTATTCTCCAAAGCACCTGAAAGCAGGACAAGAAGCAACGGATGGAAACTAGTCAAGGAGAGAAGCAACCTAGAACTAAGGAGAAACTTCCTGACAGTTAGAACAATTAACCAGTGGAACAACCTGCCTCCAGAGGTGGTGAATGCTCCAACACTGGAGGTTTTTAAGAAGAGACTGGACAGCCATTTGCCTGAAATGGTATAAGGTTTCCTGCCTGAGCAGGGGGTTGGACTAGATGACCTTCAAGGTCCCTTCCAACTTATTATTATTATATTATTATTAAGATCTGTTCTTGATTGTGCTAAAATGTTCCAACTGATGAATGTCTCCTGAGAGGAGGTGCTGGTTTTCCTCATTCTCCCCAAAGCTTCTCCCTCATCCTTGTCCACCAACTTATTCTATCATCACATATCTTCATTAACATTTTCACTGAGGAGAGTCTATATTTTATTTGGGTCATAATTAAATTCCTTGAGAAGTTATCATTACACATTGTGTTCTGGTATTCTGAAAGTCTCCTTAAAGGAGGTGTTCTGAGGGCCTGAGTGCTTTGATTATGGGAAATCCAACATAACAGAGAGCCCAAAGGAGCTGGTAATTTCTTTGCCCACTTCTCCTTGTCTGTTTACAAAACAACCTTTAAATGCTGCTCCTCTCAATGGACCTCGACCTGCCTTTCAGAGATGAAAGAGACTCAAATATTTAAAAAAGGGGAAAAAAAGAATAATCTACTGTTTATGATTTCTCAATGAAGCATCCCCCTACAGTACTATGGTCTTAACAATCTGATAGTTCCAATGATTACTATTTAAATGTTCCAAAAACAGCAATCATAAGACAAATATAAATATGGAAATAGTACAAAAGAGGTATAATGCTGATGGTAACTTGTTTTAGCTTTTCTGAACTTCCTTTTTTCCATTTTGGTAAATTAATCATTTTCAAACAGCATTGCGTCTTTTATAAATTATGGTAGCCCTCTAGAACAGTTTCCTCCCCCCTGGTCAGACATTCTAACTTTATTCTTAAAGTTATTGTTATTTTGAAATGACCTACAATTCATATTTGTCCTTGTGATACCCAGATTCTCATTTTTTTACTTTTACCTCTTTCCCAATTGTTATAACCAATGTTATTCAGCAGTTCTGTTTGATTTTCTATTTTCATATTTTTGCTATCATCTTCATCTTCCATTTATTAATTAAATTCTTTAATTTTCCCATTAATATTTCAATTCCTTTTAAAGGATCTTCTGGAGACAACAGCAAGCCATCTGCAAAAGTCCTTAACTTTATAAGTTTCTTTTTTAAATCTCAACTCCCACAATCCTCTCACCTTGGTGAGAAATTCTATAAGCTGTAGTAACACACCAAGAAGATATTGAGGAAGGCTGTTCCCATGGGCTTATTGTAGTCTGATTCCCAAAGTCTTGTATTGGATGATAGGATTAATCCATCCTTTTGGCAGAAAGTGCAGCTCAGCCGGTTGCATTTTAGGGTCATGAAAAAAAGAGGGCTCTGATAATAAATTATTTAATTGACTGTTGTCTTACTTTCTGGAAGAAGGAAAAGAGACACAGGTATGATTTTTTTCTTCTCATATGCCAGTACAACCTGCCCAGGCCCTGAGCTGTATGCATTTTAATGAATAGGTTTAGGGATTTTGTGTTTCATCTGAGGCAGCAATGGGTTTTTTTGAGTGTTCATGAAATGTGCCATACATTTTGTTACAGAAAACTTCATCATATGATTCTGTATGAAATAGATGTGGTCATATTGTTTTATAAGCTCTTTGAATGTTCAGTGTTGTTATTTTTACCTCTGTTTAAGCTCATTCTAGCTAATTGGGAGCAGGAGGGAATAAGGGGAAAAATAAGCCCATCAAAATATAATTGGTGCTAACCTATAATTTGTTCACTCTGCCCTCCCCTCCTCATTTAGCTACTGTGAAAGTTCATCTTTCTCCTCTTCCACTCTGCTTTAACTCCCAAATGGTGTCAATTATCCACAACTCTCACAGGGCCTGAACCATCTGAATAAAAATTCATTAACCTTCACTTTCCTCCACTGATTAGCAACCCCCCCCCTCCCTGTTCCTAATGGTGGAGACATGTCAAAAACTCAACTAAACTTTTTAATTATGCAAATAATACAATACCCGGAGATAATTATTTTGCCTGAGACCCACAGCACCACACCTCCTGCTCTCATAGGTTTTTAAATTCAGCCTTCCCCCCCCCTTTTTTGTCTTTGTATTATCTGAGTACTGTCAAGGAGAATGAAGGATTTCCCACTTAAGTTTCACATAGTGATCCCCAAAGAGGCCAGTCATATAGATGGGCCATTGGTTTGAGAATATACATGAGATTTGTTTGGAGTGGGGGGGGGGAGGAATTGGATTCTAGTTGAAGAAGTTACCTGAAAGTAAAGATTTGAGCAGGCAAAGTGGGGACTTCAGAATAAATCTTTAATTCGTCACCTGTTGGCCCTTCCCCCCACTAATTGTGACTAAGCTGTAAGTATTGATGAGTCAGTCCCACTGAAGTTCCCCTTTCAACATCATCAAGAACCCTGTCTGAGAAATAGGCTGAAGGAATCTGGTTTCAATGAAAGGACAGGAGAAAGAAATTTCAGGATTTAAACCTTGTGGTAATAGGTAAATGTGTGATAGATAGATAGCTAGACAGACAGATAGATAAATTCATTCTGCTGAAGCAGATCTTTATCTCTTCTCTCTCTCTCTCTCTCTCTCTCTCTCTCTCTCTCTCTCTCTCTCTCTCTCTCTCTGTGTGTGTGTGTGTGTGTGTGTGTATGTGTGTGTGTATGCCTTTGAGTCATTTTTGACTCCTGGTGACTGCCTAGATGAGTGAATGGCTCAAGGTCACCCATCTGGCTAAGTCCCTAAGGGAGTACTAGAAGTCTGGGTTTCTTGGCTTCTAGCCTGGTGCCTTCACCCTCTCTCAAACCAGATCACCTTTATTATTACTTGGACTACTTAACACTTGCAATAACAGTAGCTTATTTATTGAATCAGAATGGTATATACAACGTTTTACCTGAAGCTCTTACAGCAGAGAGATATAGATGTTATATTATGTCATGCTCCCATGTATGGAGTTTTATATGATTCCTATCTCATTCCTTTGAAAGGTGGTGGGGTTTTTTTTGGATAGAGTATACACTGACCCTTCAAGAGGCTTCAAATGACCAGTTTTACCCTTAATGGGGCTCATATTTATAGTCATATGTTTTTCTAATGGAATTCAGACCTTCTACCAAGAATTGATCTGATGACTTTCAACTTTAGGTGACTGTGTACAGTGGATTAGTTTTAGGAGATAGCCAGTCCTGGTTCCCATGGAAACAACTGAGCATGGCCAGAATATAACCCATGACATTGTCACACTGGCACAGAGACAGATTCTTATACTCTTTATTGCTCACTGTAGCAAGATTACACTTATCTAGGACCACACAAATTACTGAAAATATTTATGAGAAAATATATCTCAAACCAATATAAATATTGTATGTCAAAATAGATACCTGCCAGCAGTTATTTTTAAATTTTATTTTTATTAAGAATTTTAATAATAAAATAATACAAAATAAAATTAAAAGGAAGAAAAATAGAGAATATGGAAATATAAATAAAAGATAGGAAATAAAAAATAAAGAAGGAAAGAAAAAGAGATGAAAAGAGGCAAAAAGACAACTATTTTTTAAAAAGTGATTTCCAACTTCTTTACAGCAATCTCTTTCTTCTCCTTTGAAATTACTTTACACAGATTACTTCTTCCCCTATCCCAACACTTCAATCCACAAATCCAAAAATCATTAACATTTTTTGTTTCTGCAAAAAGTCCATAAACATTTTTTTAGTATTTTATAATTGGTATTATTTATTTACTTGTATCCCATCTTTATTATTTTTTTTACAAATAACTCAAGGTGATGAACATATCCAACACACCTTCCTCCTCCTATTTTCCCCACAACGGCAACCCTGTCAGGTGGGTTGGCCCAAAGTCACCCATCCCCGATCAAACAAGACAATTTTCTATTCTTTTTTCTTAAGCAGTATTCTGACATACTTAAAACTTAGCTTTAAGGCAGAGGTCTTCAAACTCGGCCCTTTTATGACTCATGGACTTCAACTCCCAGAATTTCTCAGCCAGGCATGCTGGCTGAGGAATTCTGGGAGTTGAAGTCCATGAGTCATAAAAGGGCCGAGTTTGAAAACCTCTGCTTTAAGGAATTTAAGATGCTGTGGTAGGTCCTAATCTGCATATCCTCTTCCTCCCACACCCCAAAAGTTCAACAACCCTCTCCATACTGTTTTCAGCAAGTTGTTCTGGAAATACTCTTCATTTTGAACAATATTTTTTCTCTTGTAAATCCAGTAATAATCCATTAGCTATATCATTTTTAAAAATCTCTTGACTTAATGTTTGTATTTTCTCTCTGTTTATTATCTCAGTTTTGGTTTCAAAAATTTCTGTCTTATTTTCCAAAAGTTCCACCTTGACTTGAATTTGTTTTGGCTTTCCAGTAAATCTGTCCTGCAGATTTTTCAGAATTATTTTTCAACCCTCCTTTTATCTTTTCATTATCTCTTTTGACAGATATTTGCACATTAGTGGTTATGATGCTATTGTTAAGAGTGTAATATTCTTTCATAGCTCCTCAAAAAACTTTTGAAATGTCTTGAGTATGACACCTTTTTCTGTCATTTTTGTAAGTTTCATGACTTTTCTAGTAATGGCCATTATGTCAAATGTAGAAATAAAAGCAAAAGAGGGTCTTTCTCTCTCTCTCTCCCTTTGTATACACAGACTGATTTTTGAAATAATTAAATAGTACTGAAAAACATATTTCAAATTTGAATAGCCCATTAGTCCATTTTAAACTTTCTTAAGATAAATTCTTGTCAATGTTTTGCTGTTGATTTAAAATTCATTAAAATATTATTTTACTCTTTTCTTTAATACAGAATGAAGGTTAACTCACTGGGTAGTTTTCCCCCCTGCTGCTCTGTAGATCTCCTTTAGCTGTAAAATAATTGTAATCCAAATGAACTTAAGAAAGTTATTGTTTTAGTGAACTCAGTATTATTATAAGCTCTGCTGTAGCTATGTTGAGTCTCAGGATTCTACCACAGTTCTCCTTGAGACAAACAGCTATCCGAAGCACATGTGTGATTTTTTTGGCCTCTCTTGTTCAGAGTGGCTTCATTTCCTCAAGCTTATTGCCAGACGATTTGTCTCTGCTATAGCATAATCACTGCTTTTTTGGAGATGTCTGTTTTTACTTTACCCCTCAGTTTATTACTTTTTAAAATATTGAGAAAAAGTTTGGTGACATTCCTTGGGAATTGTGAAAATTTTGATTAGCTATGTCTCCCTTTTTAACTGTACCTAATTAGAGAGTTTCAGACTCATTTTTCAGTCTAATTTTAGAATTCTTGGCTTCAGCTATTAAAAACTCAAATATATCAAATATATTATATTTGGTAAAGTCTGAGGAAAGGTATGACACTTTTACATTTGGATAATATTTTTTATTTTAGTGATTATCCAAAAATTTCTATTCCTGATATTATTTTTAACACACAGTTTTGTCTGTAATCTTCTAAAGTTTGATAAATCAGATTTAATTTCAATGCTTTTAAATAGTAACATTGACTTGTTTGTTGGTTTTTTATTCCATCTTTTGTTTGGAGATCTAGTCAGTATTCACCAACCTCTCTCTTCTGTTTTTATATTTTTGAAATGAACATCTTAACTTCATGGTCACCTTTCTTTTAGGAAAATTCCCCAATTATGTAAAACATAAATGGGAAAGATCAGGTTTTAGAATTTTTTTTCAATCTTTAATTTATGAAAACTTTAAAGTATATAGTTTAAACCTGAAGTTTAAACATGCTGTAAATCATTTTTAATGTGATAAATTGTACTCATAATATTGTCAACAATGATCAGTTAATTATTAATACAGATATTTTAAATCTTTTTCTGCTTTTAAAATTGAGTTTGATTAATTTAAAATGTTTTTTGGCAATTTATTCAATTTAAATAGAATTTAAACTTTTTAATTCTAATTTTATTGCATTTTTGAAGTGTCATTCTTACTATAAATGTTGGCTTATTCAAGGAATATGCTAAAACTATAACTTGCTTTTTATGTAAATAAAAAGTCAGAGATGAAATTTATATTAT
The DNA here is from genome assembly GCF_964194415.1 of Vipera berus. Taxonomy (NCBI): domain Eukaryota; kingdom Metazoa; phylum Chordata; class Lepidosauria; order Squamata; family Viperidae; genus Vipera; species Vipera berus. The sequence goes on along the minus strand of NC_138202.1, from coordinate 195,152,119 downwards.
CTATTTATTGAATTTAGAAATACTGAACCTGAATGTCCTAGTTTTTGTAGCTAGTGCATATTGCTTTGATGAAACTCTTTCTTTTAATCTTTAAATGAGTTTAACCCAATAGAATTTTGTTTCATCTTTGACTCTTCAGAATATGTTTATTCAAATGGACTGCAATGTGCCCTATGATATGATAATTTCACTGTGTATCTGGACAGATTGCCTTCCATGACCTCACATCACCATTCACTTCTAGACCAATGTGGGGGAAAGCTCCTAAATACAACTTTGGTAACTGGCTTGCAACGTTTACCAGGAAAAGATACTTCACAGGGCCTTGCCATTATAGCACCATGGTAAACCAAATACTTCTTTCACTTCTTTTGTTTCACTAAACAATCAAAGTTATTTTGGACAAATAGTAAAGTTAATGATTGGTAACTCTGAAGTAAGAGACTGAACTACTGATTACTCAATCCAAGATAGTCAGGTATTAGCTAGATTTCCCTGCTAAACATGTGGGGAACTCATGATAGCAGGAAAAAAGGGGGATATTTCCAATGGATGAACATCCATCAGAAATGATTCCTAAATGGAATGAATAGTGATTCAGCAGTGTTTAATGTTCATATTAGTGGCATAATTTGGCAAATGTTAACATACATCATTATTTGGGAGAGTGTTAGGAATGCTGACATAACTTTGAAATGACATTGTCTTAGGATGTAGTATAATAAATATGAAATGTATCTATAAATCTAACCTAGGAAAACCATAGAATTTATATAATTATTATATCTCCCTTAATTTCAGCAATAATTATTAAGATATTAATAAGATATATCAACCTTAGAAATGTCTGTTTTTCAGAGAAGTAAATGTGAGATTTTTCAAGTGATTTGCTTTAAGACTGAGTATATAATTTCAAGGAGATTTATCTGTTTCTCGCTTTCTGTTTATTGTTTACATATTGGGTAAACAATAAAGATAAAACCTCTTTAATTTAGGTCATACCATGCTATAATAGTTTCAATTGTTGTTTGTATTTGTTTGTATTTTGTATTTGTATTTTTATCTTCCACAGTTCAATAAAAAATGTTTATGAAGTTATCTGTCCTTCCTGTTTCCTTATGGATGAATCTGATATGAATCTATTTTATTTTCTGTATTTTCAAACCAAGTAGTTGTCACAAATGATGCTGATGTTGATATTCTGAAATATTGTGCTATTTATTTATCAACAGTAGTCATGAAAGCATGAATATTTATCTGGCTTGACTCTTCCCCAATTATTCTTAACCTATCAGAGATTGCTATTCTTATGGTGTACAGTGACTATAAGTACCTTTGCAAGCCATAGCAACATGGTTTAAACAGGAGTCTTGTGAAGAAAAGCCAATCCCCCATGCAAATCCAGCACAATCAGCAGATATATAGGCAACAGGATTTATTTATTTTTTTAAAAAAACTGCTTGGCTAGATTTAAATTTGATTTACAATCAGCCCCCTCTCTTCAGCAAACCATGGAAACTGTATGCTGTGCAATGAATTCTATAGCAGAATAATACTGGCCTCCTCAAACTGTCAGGACTCTCAGGATTATTTGGGGTTAACCAATGCAACGAAACCATCATTAATTTACTTTGTTGATCTGCCTTTAGTATCCTTTCTAGTTTTTTCATAGATCAAGCACCGTCTGTCGGTCACCTCTTTGAGACAAGATGGAGATTGTTCCTTGTGCAATAGTGCAAGGAATTATTTCAGCATATAATTATAGATTTGTTACCCAACCAATTCATAATAATCAATACCAATTCATCGGATTTGCATATTTACTACACAAGGCGACATCTATTGTTCTCTATATTCCTCTGTACAAACAAACAATATTTAATCACGAAGCAAATTATTTACAAGATCACTATTTATAGCCCAAGAACTTGGGTAATTGGTCATACCTTTAGAACAAATATTTTAATTTCTATTGTTTTCTAACTCCATCTTTATTTAAATAACCATTTTTTCACTTTTAACCACAGCTGAGAAGAAAACATAAAGCAAGAATCGTGGAGCTGGAGGTTGAGAAGAATACAGAAGTGCAATCAAAATCCTATCAAAATTCCTATCTTTTTTTTTTAAATCAGGAAGTGTGCACCTGATTACAGCCTTAGGAATATGTTGATGCATTTATAGTAGCAGTTGCTGACTATATACCCTGTGAGCGTGTTGGAAAACAATTGCCCACACTGTCTACCCAGGGTGAATTTTTTACTCCTTTGCTGTTTAACTGGTGTGATCTTCAAAAATAAGAATGTGGAAAGAATTTGGCTACTAACACGCAGTGTATTAAAAAAAGAAAACAAAAAACAACAACAGTACTAGGCTAACTGTTTAATTGATTTTCCATACTGCATGCTGAGAAATGGGATTTTTGTGGGTCTTGAATAATTCAGAATTCTAAGGCAAAAAATGGGCAAGAAATAAGCACATAATTATCATTGTAGTAGAGGTCAAAAGGACAAGCTGGCTTTAAGTTTATAACATACTGGGGCATCTGGATTCCTTGCAGATCTTGGTTGCTCAGAATATTCTCCTTTAGAAATTATTATTTCCCCCCCCCCCAAAAAAAAGGGAGGGCAAGCTCTGTCAGGCAGTTTGCTGAAAAAGAAATAGACGAAGTGTTAATTTTTAAGCAAGTTTGACAAAGATTGAGTTTCATATGACAAATACTGTCAGCAAGACAGGGCTCTGTCAGTGGAAGAAGTTTAAACATTAACAATTTCTGTCAGGCTGTTGACACAACTATGGCAGACATTTCCCAAGATGCTGAGATGACTGCTGGCATTTGTCAACAATCCTGTCACAGTGACAGCAATAAGACCATGTCTGGAAATGTGACAGTTTTGGCTTTGTATTCCCCTGAGTGTTCACCCAGGTGTTCAGAGGAAGTGTGGGAAAAACCCACATTTTTGCATTGTCATTCGAACATAGGGGGGAAAAAAAACCACAGGAGGAAAATGAGCTGTCACTCCAATCCCCATGATGCTTTTCTGCTTAGCATAACTGTACTCTGTGGCCCAGGGTCCACTGGTCCATACGCTGACAGATAATTAAGAAAGCAGCAGCTTTTCTAGACGGCTTTTCTCCATGATTTGCATTTTAGCCAGAGGCGACCAGTTATAAAAAAAACATGATGGAAAGATGGTAAGAAGGCAATTAGATGGATGGATGGCTGACTGACAGCTCTCTAGTGTTGCTATTCCAGATTCCATCATACACAGCCTAGCAATTTTCTGCAGCAACTAACTTTTGTACTTTTTAAAGTGGATAAATGAAGTTCTATATGTAGAATGATAGTGTCATATGGACATTTAAAAAAAAACATTCTTGAAATAAACTTAAATCATTTCCGTTGTTGTTGTTAGCTGCAAAGTCATGTCCGACCCATCGTGACCCTATGGACAATGTTCCTCCAGGCCTTCCTGTCTTCTACCATCTTCTGGAGTCCATTTAAGCTCACGCCTACTGCTTCAGTGACTCCATCCAGCCTCCTCATTCTCTGTCGTCCCCTTCTTCTCTTGCCCTCAACCTTTCCCAGAATTAGGCTCTTCTCCAGTGAGTCTTTCCTTCTCATTAGGTGGCCAAAGTATTTGAGTTTCAGCTTCAGGATCTGGCCTTCTAAAGAGCAGTCATTTCCATCAAAGGCTATATTCAATAAGGCTTGCATGATTAAACAATGTCTTAAAAATAATAACTTTGCTTTTTGTTCTTTATAATCAGTGAACCTAGGTTTTGCAAAAATTATTATTATCTGTTTACAGTAATATGCAGCCACAGCTGCCAATTCTTTAGTTGGTTTTGCCCTTCATGTACATGGAGTTTTTCCCCAAACCTAGGCTGTCGTAATGTATCTGTGTAATATATGTGCAGATCTCAGCTGTTTGGCTTTTTGCCATTGACAGATAATTTTTTTTCAGTGTGAAGGTTTTCTAAGTGGGATGTAATTATTTTTGGTATGATATTTAGTACGCCAATAATCACTGGGCCCACCATGGCTGGTTTATGCTATGTCGTGGAAAAACTCAATTAAAAAAAAACCAAGAGAGAGCAACACAAAGCAATACTTCTTACTTTAAGATTCAGAGCTTTATTTCAGCAATAATTTGGAACACACACATAAACATCACTTACATTAAAAACCCATTACAATGAGGTCCAAGACATAGCAGATCCAACAAGGATGGCTATTGGCCAATGGCAAATCAATCAGCTCCAGTCCCAACCTCTTATACTCTTTCCCATCTTAAAACTGCAGACAGATGGTCAGTAATCTTACACTTTCTGCTGACCCTCTGCTGAACATAACTTTCCACATACTCGTGTACTTTGGAACCAGCATCCATCAGCTACTTTTAGTTCCCTATTTCTAAATATATTTGAAACAAGCAAGCTTAGCAAAATCATATTGAATAAAGTACAATTGCAGTTTAGATTACAAATACTTCACCTGGACTGCCTAGCACAGACTTTGGTTCATTACTTTTTCCATGAGGCCTGATTTAGTTCACCTAGGCTTGGCTGGCTCAGGAATTCTGGGAGTTGAAGTCCATGAGTCATAAAAGAGCCAAGGTTGCCTACCCCTGACCTAGGCCTAAATCATGCATAGAGGAACAATAGCCAATATTTTCATTTTCCACAGTTATAATCTTGCAACTTTGATTTTTAGATCTTGATACTTCGTGATCTTCTCCAATTCTTTGTCTTCATTGTACAATCTCCTGGTATTGCTACATCTATTCATACTTTCTTTTTTCAACCATTTAAATTGGGTGTGTTATCAGTTTATATTCAGAAATCCCACAATATTTTAACCTGCCTATTTTTCAACTACATGTTCCCACCAATTATATATTACTGGCACCTGATACTTTATAGAAGTTCCAAGTTTTATCAATAATAATAATAATAATAATAATAATAATAATAATAATAATAATAATAATAATAATAATAATAATAATAATAATAATAATAATAATAATAATTTTATTTGTATACCGCCCTTCTCCCGAAGGACTTTATCCATTTTTTCTAAATTGATTGTCAAAATTAACCATATAATGCTTTTCCTTGCCAGCATTCTGTTTGTATTTTATTATATTATTTCAATATTAATGTTTTATTTCCTGTACAATGAGGAATTTTTAACTTGCATCAATGCTTGTCCTTGGCTGTCTTCTCCATTTTCAGCCAATGCATGATTTTGATCTGAGGTAATCTCCTGCCTCCATTTCTGTGGGGCAGGTATAATCCATCATTATCACTACAGCAAGGGTGTCAAACTGCCAGCCTGCAGCCCAGATGCGTCATGACAAAATTGCACCCACCCCATTGCCGGCAATAGAAAAAAAGTTGCTGTCAAGACTGCTAATATCAGATGATTTTGCACTGACAACAAATGGAAATTTAGCCATTTTTTCCCTTTTACTTTTAGAGTTAGATGATGCTGGGTGGGGGAGTCGTGAATGAGAGTCCAGCTAGACATAACAATGCTGAAACTTAGCGTGAGAATCAAGGTTATTGAACTCAGAGCTGATAAAGAATTGGTGGGCTGGAGAGCTGGAGAGGAAGCCCACGCTTCAAGCTAATTGGGGAATGTGATTTATGACTGTTAATTGGAGGAGGGAATTGTGTTTTAATACTATGTGCCCAGGGGAGGAAAATTCAGTTTTTGGCTTTGATTATGTAAGCGCCGATATTCTGCTACTTGAATAAAGATCCTTTAAGGCAGGGGTGTCAAACTGCTGGCACGTGGGCCGGACGCATCATCCGGAAGTTGCGCCCACCCCATTGCCGGCAATGGCAAAACCGTCTCGATATGTTGCGCAACGTCATGTGACATCACGAGTTTGACATGTCTGCTTTAAAGTAAACAATGCCTTGAAGTTCTTTTGAAGAGTTTCATCTGTTGGAACCATGGCAGTCACGATACGTCCTGACATATCATGTAACGTGCGAGTTTGACACCCCTGCACTACAGTGATGTAATATATACAGTAATGAATACTCATCAGTTTTCTTGGTCTTTTGGTTCAAACTTTTTAGTTCAGCTTATGTCCAATTAATAATTCCAGCAGTGTATTGTATCACAAATATGCCCCAGATATTGATGGCTTTGATGGTGTTTCCACCATTCATTTTTGCTTTTAACAATTTTCTCACTCTTTTTCTCATTCTTATTATTATTTAAAAAACACGAGTACTGTTTAAGCAGCAGCAGTAGAGTATAGCTGTGAGAAACATATCTAATAGCTGCTACTGGTCTTTGGAATGCCTCCTTTTCATGAGCTCGGATAAAATCGCAATCTACTTTAAGAAAAGAAAAGGCATTCTGAATTTCTTGCTCCATGCACAAACCTCATACAAAGTTATTTTTAGGTACTAAATAACTTTATAGTTTTTTATCTGTGAGACATCCTTTTGAGTTTATTTATACTGCAATACATCTAACAATTTACTGTATAATGTTTTGCTGTTTCTCCTTATTTCAGACATAAATTGTCATTAGTCTTATTTGTGCATTAGTATGCCAGGAATGTTTTAGTTTATTTATACTTTTATAAAAAAAATACCAATATGATGCCCCAAACACTATTGTTACAAAAAACACTTTTTAAAGTTACTAGAGAGGAGTGGTCCCCAACCTTTTGGGTGCCAGGGACTGGTTCTGTAGAGACAGGTTTTTCTGCGGACTGGAGAGGATGTGGTTTCATGTGCTGCCTGCATCCTGTGGATGAGGCTTTGCTTGTTTACATGGCCCAGTTTCTGGCATGCTGTGGACCAGTGCTGGTCCACGGTCTGGGGTTGGGGACCCCTACTATATAATATTTCCCTTTACTTGGAAAAGAATGAATAACACCTTAAAGACAGAACGAGTCTGATACATAAAATGCTTTTGAGATTGTAAGGTCACTGGCCCTTGGCAAAACCTGAGAAATCATAAAAAAAATCCATTCATGAAAACTCAAGCAGAGGCTTATTAAAAATACAGCACTTTATTTTTGATCAAAATAAGTCCTAGATGGTAACACAATCTGAACACTGGCAGCATTGCATTCAGAAGTGCTACACCTTAGAAGGTTGGTAGCACTGCTTTATAAACTTCGTTAGCCAACGAAAATCAGACAACAGAGCCATTACATCATAAGGAAGACATCAATCATTCCTGTACACTCCCTTACTCCCTCCTTCAGTACATCCCATTTGTATTTCCCACACAAAAAATTTGTCCCTGACGCAAACACTGATTACAGAAGCGAGATAGCAGTAGTTAGGCTAAACAATTTCTTTTTGTTCCAGTTATAGGATCCTTCAAGATCTACGCTGATGAAATTTGAATTCCAGTGTCAGTCCATCTCTATTATACAAAGATCTTTGGAGTGCAGGGAGTCTGATGAACTTTTGGTTTTGAATAAATTCTGGTTAAATTCTCAAAAGCAGCCTTGAAGGAAAGTTCTACTTGCAGGAGAGGTAGAAGCAAAACTGTACTGCTGCCGCTGATGATGTCAGGCACACAGGAAGTAGCAGGAAAGCACTTGCTAGATCTGGAGAGCAGTTGAAACAGGAAGAAGGCCTTCTTCATAACTCTAGTAGTTTTCCTAGAAGGGGTGGCAGCAGCGGCAGTAGCAGCAGCACTTCTATCATTTATTATTTATTAAATTTATAAGCTGCTCATCTCACTGTTGGAGTGACTCTGGGTGGCTTTGTATATGACAAAAAGTAAAAAAGATAATACCAAACAAATTAAAATTAAGAGGATTGTATAAGAAATAAAAAACCAAGAGTATGGTTGACAGGGAGGTGGACTTCTCTCTCTACCCCAGGGGTGTCAAACTCAATTTCATTGAGGGCCTCATCAGCATTGCGGTTGCCCTCAGGGGGACGGGTGGGTATGGCCAGGGTGGGCGTGGCCTACTGGGTGGGCGTGTCTAGAATGCATATGGCCTACTGGGTGGGCGTGGCCAGCTCTACATCGTTTGCATCAAGGGTGCCTATGGGGGCCTGGGCAGGAGTGGGACAGATCTGAGGGTCTCTGGCAGGAGGGTCTCTGGGCCAGGGCCAAGGCAGTGGGAGCCGTTCCCTCACTGTTTCCAGGATGGTTTCGCGGGCCGCATGAAACCACTTCACGGGCCAGATCCGGCCCCCAGGCCTTGTGTTTGACATGTCTGGTCTACCCTGTCAGCTAGGCTTATGTAGCTTGCCCCTATTTGGGCCCCACCCAGCTGGCAGAGCCAGGTTTTAAGGAAGGAGAGGCAGAGGAGGAGACTGCCCCGAAGGGTCTCTCTGATGTGTGACGTTCACAGCTGGGCTGCAAACAGTCAGACAAATAATAGGCAAGAGCAAAGGCTAAAAGTTTTCTGTACTGTGTTGCTGCCATCCAGCTATCTGGATTTGCAAGCCCAGAAATGACAGTGTTACTTTGGCAGTAGATGAGCCCAGAGGTTAGGCAATGAATCTGGGTCACCATGGAGGAAGCAGAGTCACAAAGCTAACTGACCTGAAACAGAGATTTGAGAGAGGAAAAACATCCAGGGCATGGGACTTGCATGGCTGACTAAAAGGGTAAGGATGATACTGGCAAGTAAGAGGAGACAGAAAGTTATCCTTTAACCCTCTTCCTTTCAAGAAGCAGCCAGGCCATTTTAGAGGAGGAGGTTGAACATACGGCCTTGTTCCTCAATAGTGTAACCCAGAGAACTGTAAAAGAAATGTTGGGGTTAGCTAACAGGCCTTTCAGGTTGCTATAAACCTGATTGGGTTTAAGGGCCTGATGGAGTTCCATGTTACATATTATTGCCTTGAACCGTTTTCAGAAACTGGTGGTATCTATCTACACAACAGGTAGAGAGTGTGGTAAGTGAACCCCTTATGGTTCTCTCCATTGCCATTAGGAAATTGACAGTAATAGTATCTTGCACAAGAGCCCTTCTGCCTCTCCTTCTGAATTTGACAGAGTCCCTACTAAGGTTCAGATACACAGAGCCTTCTATTTTCAAAAGTCTACCTGAACTCACTCATAGGGAAAACATATTTCTCTCTCACTCGCTTCTGGTCAATTCTACTCTTTTTATTTCACAATATAAATTTTAAAAAAACCACCTGGGGTGCCAAGAAATTACAGTAACCTGTGGATGGTTTATGTGGCATGTTTCATGTAAGGAAAATTTATCCTTTTTTGTGTTATTATGGTTCTGCTCTCATTAGGTAAAGGAATTTAGGAAGGACCTTGGGGAAGGTATGATAGAATTAAGGGGAAAGCAAGGAAAGAGACACTGAGAAGGGATATGGAGAAGGGATTACCCAGCCCAGATATTGAAGCAAGTGTGTGAAAAAATCATTCCACCTTGATTTGTTTAGTATAAGAGGGGATAGGCAGAAACCTGACTAGGCTTTCAAGGTTCTGTTATTATATCCTACAAAAATAACATAGCATTCTTGGAGTCCCTGCAGTATCTGCTTCTTGACTTGCCTTGAAGGGCTGACATCAGTCTTGAAAGCTGGGAAACTGGTCATTTTAGTTCAATCAATCAGAATAGAGCTGGAAGGGACCTTGGAGGTCTTCTAGTCCAACTGCCTGTTCAAGCAGGAGACCTATATCATCTCAGACAGGTGGCTGTCCAGTCTCTTCTTAAAAACCTCCAGTGATGAAGCACCTACAACTTCTGGAGGCAAGCTGTTCCACTGGTTAATTGTTCTCACTGTTAGGAAGTTTCTCCTTAATTCCAGGTTGCTTCTCTTCTTGAATAGTTTCCATCCATTGTCTCTTGTCCTGCCCTCTGATGCTTTGGAAAATAAATTGACCCCTTCTTCTTTGTGGTGGCCCCCTCAAATATTGGAATACTGAGATCATGTCACTCCTAGACCTTTTTTGCTTTGCTTGTTTCTTTCATCCTTCTGTATCTTGTCTTTGTTTCTGGTTAATTTCTTGTGGAGTGTGGCTGTGGGTTTGTGGGCTATTGTTATTCCCAGGGGTTGGAAAATTCTGGCTGCCATTTCCAACACTCCTCTTGTGTATGGTAGGGTTAGTTTTTGCATGGTAGTTGGCTGTGTGGTGTGCTGTGGTTTGGGTGCTATGTGTCAGAATATGAAGGTTTTTGGATAGCCGTTACAGAGAACAATGTCGAGCAGCCGTTTCTCTTCTGCTTTTCTGCTTGGATTCTGCCTCTGAATCCAAATCAACCACACAGCCAACCAGAAACCAGAACTGACCCTCAACCAACCCATGCAAGCTCACCCTCTCACCAGCAGTTCACCTCCTAGTGATCCTGACCTGATGTAACCTCCCCATCACAAGACCCATCACAAAACCTGCTGATGTCTCACACCTCACAGCCATCACAAGACCCATCACAGACCCTCACTTGACACACCCACATCTGAAGCCCTTATGAACAGAAGAACGACATCCCCTAAATCCGTGGTGGCGAACCTATGGCATGCGTGCCACAGGTGGCACACAGAGCCCTCTCTGTGGGCACACACCCCGTTGTCCCAGTCCTAGGCCCTCAGCTGGGTTTTATAAAACCTTTTTGCTTTAGGTCTTCACTGCCGTGTGCAAAAAAAAAAGGTTCAATCAATCAATATCAACTTCTCGCGGGGAGAAAAACATCTTGCAAAGTTGGAATTGATTGAACTTTTTAGTCCCACCTAGTCTGCCGTTACCACCGCAGCCATGCCCAGCCAATAGGCCACTCCCAGCCAATGGGCCAAACCCAGCCAATGGGCCATGCCCACTTGGCACCCGACGATATATAAGTGGGTTTTGGGTTGCAGTTTGGGCACTTGGTCTCCAAAAGGTTCGCCACCACTGCCCTAAACTCTGCTGAAGATGTTACCTAGCCTGGTAATGAAACATTCGGACCCCAACCCACAAGCTTGGAGAACGAACCTTCACCCTCATCCTACACCTGAACTACAGATATTCTCCACTATTGCAAACCTCTGGTAGTTCCCCTGTGCTCCATGATTTTTGAAAGATATGGTGAAGTTCAAGCAAGATGTAGGAATTGAAGGGAATGCCATGAAACTTAGCACTCTGGCAAATTAGCCATCAATAAACCTAGAAATAAACTGCATTTGGAGCTGCTATAGATAAAAAGCCACCACAACCCACTTCATTTCAAAGCACTGATGCTGGTGCCTACACTGGTAATGAAAGATTTGCCACATTAAGACCAAGCTCAGGGAACACTAAGAACTCATCAAGTCTATCCTAAACTACATATAATTGCCAATATTGCAGGCATAGATATAAAAATACATTTAACCTATTCTTAAACAAGCCAGGGAAACAGCAGACCAAACACATTACTCACTCACACTCACACACACAAACACACACACACACAAACACACACACACACAAACACACACACACACATAAAGACTCCCCTCAAATGTCTTTGGAGTTCTACCTCCCAAGGGCATTTAAAGAATCACCAGCCACAGTGCTACCATTCCAGGAAAAGGTAGACTCTATTGGCCAAATTGACCCACGTAATTTTATTTTATTTTATTTATTTTTTTAAATTCCATTTATATCCCACCCTTCTCCGAAGACTCAGGGCGGCTTACAAGCTTAGCAGTAGCCTTCATTCTATGTAAATGCCTGCTTATTAGGGCTTTCACACACCCCCAAGCGGCATTATTACAAAGTCAGCTTAATTGCCCCCAACAATCTGGGTCCTCATTTTACGTACCTCGGAAGGATGGAAGGCTGAGTCAACCTTGAGCCTGGTGGGATACGAACCTGCACTAATTGCAGGCAGCTGGTGTTACTTAAGGAGGCATCAGCCCACTGCTACACCAAGGCTCTTTTTGTACTCACAAACCACTTCCTGACAAGGCACAAATGCTGGGGGTGGGGGTGGGGGGTGGGGGTGAATTGGTCTGCTGTATTGGAGACCTGGATTGCTATCGCAATAGCAGATTATTCTACAATTGTCATCTATTTTGTGGAAGAATGAAATGACTTCCCATTGTGTCCAGTGCTTTATATAGTGTTTTCTCCTGACCTTTTCCAGACATTTGTTTTTCCCAATCTAAAAGGCAATTGCAGTTTCAGTCTGTCCAGAACTGTCACATAATTTTACTGATAGTTTTTCAGGGCTACTTTGCAATTTGTTAGCAGTTTCCTCTTTATAGCTTCCATTCTGGTCTCCTAGTGAGTTCTTGATTATCACTTTTCCCCCTTATAGAACATATGTTGCTTTTAATAACTGGCTTTATCATATTAAAATGTCCTGTTTCTTTTTTCTTAAGAAATAGCAAAGGAAACTATGAATGAGAGGAAGCAAATGTCCTATTGGTGGGAACAGAAATTGAATGATTTATGTGAAATTAAAACATTAATCTCCTCTTACTTGGTAGGTATCAAAAAAAGAGAAGAAGGTTTCAAAAACCTTCAATTGCTTTTTTTCTTTAAAGCAACCTCTTCATAATGCAAAGGCTATAAATATGGATGGACGCCTGTTGAGTTTTCTAAATATGCGAATTGAGGGAAACCAGGACAGGCCAGCAGGAAGGGCCATCAGTTTTTTCCACTAGAATAAATTTTAAATAATTGGAACAAAATTGCATGGCAATTTGCCTGCAATATTAGCAAATAGTGGCAATATACACTCTCTCTCTCTCTCTCTCTCTCTCTCTCTCTCTCTCTCTCTCTCTCTCTCTCTCTCTCTCTCTCTCTCTCTCTCTCCTTTAAATCATTGTTGATTCCTGGCAATTGCCAACACAAGACCCAACAGTTTTCTGCCCAAGATTTAGAAAGTGGTTTGCCATTGCTTTTTTCTTCCTACGACTGAGAGTGACTGGCCCCAAATCCACCTGAGTCCATGCCTAAGGTGGTACTAGAACTTACAGTCTTCTGGTTTCTGTCTTGGTATCTTTAGCCAGTGCACCAAACTGGCTGGATTTCAGAAGTGATTGACATCGCCTTCTTCCTAAGGCTGAGACAGAGGGACTAAACCAAAGTTACCAGCTGACTTCATGCCCAAGGCAGTTCTAGAACTCATAGTCTCCTGATTTCTACCCTGAAGTCTTAATACCACACTGGTTCTACATGTATTATATTATAGATTACCTAGTATTTTGCTGAATGTCAATGGAAAGCCAATCTTTTAATTCTGTCCTAGATTATTGTATGAAAAGGTCATATTTGGCAGCACTATGGAGCCCTAGTTTAGAAGCAACTAGTATTTACCCTAGATGTGGGGAAGCACCCAGCCTGGCAGGGAGGAGGGATCAAGTTTGGAGCTAGTCTGGAGTCACTGTGCACTGCATAATGGCTAAGGCTGACCCCCTCCCCCTCCTTAAATTCTTTAGAGCCTCATCTAATTGTTCCCAGGCTGCCAGACTGGGAAGATTCCTATATTATAGGCAGAACATAATAAAGTAGTTAGCTTGAACTCTGCTTGTTTGCACTTGACAGATGAAAAATACCAGTAAAACAAAACAAATTGAATGCAATTAATTATACTAAAATAGCCTTTGTAAATAAAACATTGCAATATTATTAAAATGTGATTTAGCAATAATCAAATGTCCTGTTTCATTGGTAAACATAGAAGGAATACATTTTAATATGAAAAGAAGTAAAGGTAAGGTAATAAATGTGCATACTGATTATATAGTCACTGTATACATTTAATCAGATGTTACTTTAATGGCTTCTTCTTAGCCATTCTTCGTAACTACATTTTCTGTGTAGGGACAATTCTAAATCCCTAATACAAAATGATTACACCAAATTATGGGTTACAACATCAGATTTTGCCGGCCTTCTGTAAGTGATTTCTCCTATCCCTATACAGTGAGTTGGAAGGATTCTCTGGAGCAGACTTGGGGAGCTTGCTGTGGATATACACAGTAGGAAGAAGAGCATCTGAAGACCACTTCAGTAACAGTGGATATTTTGGCTTCATTATCAGTCAGTGGACTTAAACTATTAGGTCTTATTCCTCCCAAGGACAGCAAGATAGCAAGAATAAATAGAATAGAATAGAATAGAATAGAATAGAATAGAATAGAATAGAATAGAATAGAATAGAATAGAATAGAATAGAATAGAATAGAATAGGTTAGAAGGGACCTTGGAAGTCTTCTAGTTCAGCCCCCCATTCAAGCAGGAGAACCTATACCATCTCAGACAAGTGACTGTCCAGCCTCTTCTTAAAAATTTCTAGTGATGGAGTGCCCATGATTTCTGAAGGCAAGCTGTTCCACTGGTTAATTATCCTCACTGTTAGGAAGTTTCTCCTTAATTCCAGGTTGCTTCTCTCTTTGGTCATCGTTTCTTGTCTTGCTCTCTGGTGCTTTGAAGAATAGTTTGACCCCCTCTTCTTTGTGGCAGCCCCTCAAATACTGGAATACTCCTATCATGTCACCCCTATTTCTTGTTTCCTTTAGACTAGCCAAATCCACGTCTGGCAGCCATTCTTCATATGTTTTAGTCTCCAGGCCTTTGATCATTTTAGTTGCTCTTCTCTGAACTTTTTCCAAGGTCTCAACATCTTTTTTCTAGTAGGGTGACCAAAATTGATTGCAGTGTGGTCTTACTAGGGTTTTATAAAGCTTAAATGGACTCCAGAAGATGGTAGAGGACAGGAAGGCCTGGAGGAACATTGTCCATAGGGTCGCGATCGGTCGGACACGACTTCGCAGCTAACAACAACAACAACATAAAGTGGAACTAATACTTTGTGTGATCTTGATTTTATGCCTCTGTTTATACAACCCGGGACTGTATTAGCTTTTTTGGCGGCTGCTGCACACTGCTGGCTCATGGTTAAGTAATCGTCCACTAGGATTCCAAGGTCCCTCTCACAGTTGCTGTTTTTGAGCCAGGTCTCATCTAACCTGTACTTAAACCTTTGATTTATTTGATTTTGTTTCCATAAAAAGGTACGGCTTCTTTTAAACCAAGCTTGATTCTTTGGAATTATATGGACAAAACTTTAATTACTTTTGGGCAACAATGTGGAAGTAATTTGTCATTGTCTTTTACTGGGATGTTATTTCAACTTCCAGTCTAATTTACAGTCTTGGCATTTCCTGATCCATTAGTGGTCTCTCTCCAAGTACTAATCCTACTTAGTTTTTTTTTTAAATCATCTGGAGTTGGCTAGATTTTTGCATATAAATGTCTACTTGTTTCCAGTATTGAAAATTATTTCTCTTTCACTTTTTCCTTCCCCTTTTCCAATTCTTCTGTGTCTTGTTTTTTTCAAATTATAATCAGGAACCAGGGCTAGCCTCTCTCTTTTTAATTAAAATGAGTCATTCTAGGGCAGGGGTCGGCAACTGGAAAAAGGAAAAGAGCCAATCAGAACCGGTTCCATCACACAAACAAAAAAGTGGGAGCCGCTTAAAGTGCATGTGCGTGCGTCCACTCACGCGCATGCGCAAAAAACATTTTGCGCATGCGCAAAATGGGAGGCACATGCACGGCGACGGGTCTCCCCTTTGGAGAGGTGCGCGCCGTCCCGTTCGGAGACCTGCCGCGTTTGTCAAACATGGACGAACGCGGCAGCTGTGCAAACGGGATGGCGGCGGTTTGGGAGAGGTGCGTGCGCACCTCTCCCAAGCCGCTGCCGTCCCTTTCGGAGACCTGCCGCGTTCGTCAAACATGGACGAACGCGGCAGCTGTGCAAACGGGACGGCGGCGGCTTGGGAGACGTGCGCACACACCTCTCCCAAGCCGCCGCCGTCCCGTTTGGACGAACGTGGCAGCTGTGCAAACAGGACAGCGGCGGTTTGGGAGAGGTGCGCGCGCACCTCTGCCCTTCGGAAAGGTGCGCGCGCACCTCTCGGAACGGGCGGTGCCACTCTCAATTTGGAGAGGTGCGCGCACACCACTGCCCGTTCGAAGAGGTGCGTGCGCACCGGGCGACTGGGAGCCGCAGGAGATGGCTCAAAGAGCCGCATGCGGCTCCGGAGCCTCGGGTTGCCGACCCGTGTTCTAGGGAATGATAATCATCTAGAAAGCAGAATAAAAATATAGAAAATAAATCAATCTCATTTAAATTAGAATAAAACAAAGGAAAAATTGCTGAGGGATCTGACTTATTTTCTGAATTATGCATATAAATTCCAGTTCTTGATAGCTTCAGATACAAGGAAAGCTTATTCTACAAATAAACAATCCCTAAAAAACAAAGAAAATGGGGAAGGGATTTCAGAACAAAAATAAAAGGGTCACTTCAACCCCTCCCCCTTTCCAAAAAAATATAAAATTGATGCAGTAAAGTTTGGGAAGCTGAACTAGGGAAAGAGAATCAGAAGGAAATCAATGTGCTTTCTGTCTATGGGACTGTTAAAATTGGCATTTTCAGCAGGCTTAAATTCCATAATTAAAGCTCAGGGGAGATATGCAGAATGGGAACTATAATAATCAAGCTTAAAAATATCCAGCAGAGGAGAAGGTCTCATTATGAGAGAAATTCCAACAGGCTAACAATGGCAAAATGATTTATTCCTTTTTTTTCTCTCTCTCCCCTTTGGAATCTCATAGTGTTAACTGTGGCAGCCTGAATAAATACAGATCCACAACATGCTCATCATAACTGGTTTCCATACAGAGGATAAATGTGAGAGTTAAGAGTATAAACCAGCAATCAGTTGTTGTTAATGGTAATCCATTGTTGTGATTCAGGGTCAGCCTGTGGGTTCAGCAGTTGGGTCGGACGATTCAGAGGAGGAGGAGGAGGAGGAGGGGTTTGGAGAGCCTGCAGAGGACAGTTCTGAGGCATCGCAGAGCTCTCATCCAGGCCCCTCCCATCTGGTTACTACTCAGACCCAGCTGTGTGAGCCTGACAGCGTGGATGAAGATGACCCACAGCTGGCCCTGTTCAAGGACGCCTGATGCAGGAGGCAGTCAATCAGGAGTAAACAGAGGAAGACAATGGGGCACCTCGGAAGGAGGCAAAGAGAAGCCACGCCTTGAACAGTTTAAAAGGGGAATGTGTGGGAGGGCTGGTTGCTGAAGGCAACCGTTTGAGGAGCTTCTGTTTTTGTGGTTCATATTTTGTTTTGCTCAGTTTGCTCTGTTTTGGATCTGTTTCGTGTAAATACATTTGGCGGGCTTACCTCCAGCCTTTTGCCTTTTGTAAAGGGGTTGTCCCTGACTTTTCTGCAGGGCCGGTAGTAGGCTGGAACAGAACATCCATTTCTTGGCAAGCTACTGTGATACAGTTGCCCCCCATCTCTCCACAACACCACTGCTGACACTAATTGCCCTTTTGCAAGATATACTGGAGATTATGACTTTTGCCATCTAGACAGGTGGGGTTTTGTTCAGTTTTTTTAAAAAATATATGTATTGCATGTTATAAATGTAGTTATGTAAACTAGAATATAAATAAATCTCCTGGTTGTATTGGATTACTGTGGTCTGTTTGATATATGGGCTGCACTTCGTAGGCAATTTTTTAGCCACCAACGTGATGTAATCTGAGTTTAGAAAGTCCCCCAAGATGGCTTGCTTGATGCACAGATTGCAATCTTTTTCACTTTTAATATTTTACTAGACAAGCTGTGACCCATTGGTTCATTGTTTCAGAAATATTTTCTTACATCAACAGAGAAACAAAATGACCATGGGCAGACAAAAAAGGAGCGGTGGTAGGAGTAACTTCTGATTTCCTACAGACTTCCCCATTGATTTCCCTTGTAGGAATCTAGCAGAAAATGTTGGAAATGATTATCACAGCTGACTCTGACAGCATGGTGGCATGGCAGTGTGACAGCACTAAAGCAGCCACCGACTTTGCCAAATTTCAGTCCCATAGGAATTATGGGTTCCAGACATTGGATGCATTCCAAGTTAGTCCCTGTGTGGTGTGTTGTTTCAAAACATTTTGTCCTATGATGCACCATTTTGCCCAATTGAAAGTTACAAACAATTAAACAGACACAAGAGTTTTAGCAGTATATAGATTGCAATATATGTATTTCTGTACATATGCATTTACAGTATATACCACCTGTCAGTTCTGCCATCTTTATCTTTTTTTAAAAAATCCCATTTATATCCCGCCCTTCTCCGAAGACTCAGGGCGGCTTACAATCTAAGCACAAATCAATGTGCTTAGCAATAGCCTTCATTCTATGTATATGCCTGCTTATTAGGGCTTTCGGCCCCCCCCCCAAGCGGCATTATTACAACGTCAGCTTATTGCCCCCAACAATCTGGGTCCTCATTTTACCTACTTCGGAAGGATGGAAGGCTGAGTCAACCTTGAGCCTGGTGGGACTCGAACCTGCACTAATTGCAGGCAGCTGGTGTTACTTAAGGAGGCATTAGCCCACTGCTCCACCAAGGCTCTTCGTGCCTTGCCGGCATCCTACCATTAAAAGCTAGGGGGAGGGGAGCAGGGGGCACAAATGGGCAATAAACAAGTATGGGGATATGATGGGAAATAAGGAGGAGGAATGACAGCTTGATAAAGACCAGGGAAGCAGGAACCAGTTTGTGCCAATATTCAAGGCCATGCACCCTGAGGATATGGAATGTGAATTACCCCAAACATGTCAGCTATTCTCAAACCACCCATGGGTCTCTCCATTGGCTGAAAATGAACTGGTCAAGGGGGGGGAGGGCTAGCATGAGGGGAACAATTTGTAACCTTTTGTGTGAGAATCTTAGTTCTAGCTTGACTTTACTGCAACCGGCAACCTTTAGTAAAAGAACCTATCACTTCACCTAAATGGAGTCAAGGATTTTTCTTTCCTAAGCAGGCAGGACTGACAGCACCCTTTGTCCAATTCTATTCTAGTCTATTCAACAATTTATAACATCACCTTGTGAACTGGGTTAAAGGTAATATATACACTTTTGATGTTATTATCAATATACTTATATACATGGAAGAGGCAACTAATATGGTAAAGGATTGAAATCAGCAATGTCTATTCATACTTTTGAAAGTTGTTATATCTTGGGTCCTCTCCACTAATGACATTTTACACTGTTATGTGCTCATTATTAACAAGCTGTTAAAAATGCATTTACACATATTATTAAGGCATAAGTTTGACTCAGCCTTCCATCCTTCCGAGGTTGGTAAAATGAGCCAGATTGTTGGGGACAATAAACTGTTTAGAGAAGGCTGTAAAGCACTGTGAAGCGGTATATAAGTCTAAGTGCTCTTGCTATTGCTACACACTAGGGCATGCACTAGCACTTGAATGGATTTGACATGAATCCATAACTAGAGAAGAACAGGGTAATTTCACAGAACTTTAAAACTTAGTAGAAAGGGAATGATTGTGATTTGCCTCTTCCCTAGTTGCAAATCTTCCACCATGTGATCCTCTTACATGAAACGTGGAGGTTCAATAATGCACCAAAAAGATTTTTTTTTAAAAAAGGCAAAGCAATTTAATATTGTGTGTATGATACCTTGGTGAGAAGGTGTGAGGAAGGAGGGGGAAATATTGGATTCAATCAATTCAATAACTGACAGGTTTGATCTCAAATCATAGTAATCTTCCTATCAGGCTTTTTTTTCTGTCCAGTCACAGTGTCTTGCGATGGACTGGAGAAAACCTAATTCTTTGTTTAACCATTTGCTATATTGTGGCTGGCTCAGGCTATATCCTTTTGTTTTAAGTGGAGGAGAAAATGTTAGGCTCTCATACTTCTTCACACTATCAGCCTCTGACAGTCAGTTTCTCCAAGAAAGAACCATCCTTACCACCACTCTCTTCTTTAGACCCCACAAGACCCCAATCTATCCATCTCCCTAAAATTTGTCACAGATGTTCCTTCTTCTAGATACACTTTCTCTGCACCTTTCAATTATGTCCTGTCTCAAAACACAAAGCTCTTTTTTATAACATCAGCATTTAAAGTACATAGCTTAAAATACTCTGTACCCATTCCTGATGAATTTGGCATATGTTGCTTTAACAGCAAAACTCATTCCATTCTAGTGAAAAGGGTGAAAAAGGCATTAAAACAAAAGAAACACAGAGTTTCATGGCTTGACCCAATTTCTGTGAAATTTCACTTGCATCCTGAATCTTATTCCATACTTCCTGGAAAATTCAGTTCTTAAGAGGATTATACAGAAATAAAATCAGATTCTGCTAACAAATAATGCTAGGGCAAGGTTCCATATCCAGAACTTGAACCAGATAGATTGTGTAGACATACACATCATGAGATGACCAAAAAGACTTAAGACTTTTCTGAGTTTTTTTTTTGCTGCCATCTAAATGCTGTCTGGATTTTTGCAGCAGACTAGGCAACCTTCAGAATTCATAGATTGGCTTGGACTCCTTTCAGAATTAAAGATTTGATTATGAAGTAAGTTGGAAAGTCCTGCACAATTCTAATATATACAACCTTTGCCTACTCCAAACATGTCAAACCTGCGACGTCACGTGATGTTGCACAACGTATTGGGACTGTTTTGCCATTGCTGGCAATGGGGTGAGAGCGGCTTCAGCATGATGCATCGGGCCCCTGGGCTGGCAGTTTGACACCCCTGGCCTACTCAATGGATTATTATTGGCTTATTTAAAACATGGGTGCAAACATACCTGAATACAAGACAGGTGTTGAGTTTAAATATTCAGGAAGTCTATCACCTTAAAGCTACTAAGTAAACTCCATTAAATGCAATGAGATTTCTGATTAGGTAGGAATAGGATTGCACCATATATATAGTTTTGCCAGCACTTACTGAAAACTACTGATTATTTAAATTTCAACTCAGATGAATTTATCTTCCCATAAATTGTAGTTAAAACATATCATTTCATTCATTACTGGATTTATCTTATATCCTGTCTTCCTATTAGGTGGTCAAGGTGGCATCCCTTCCTCAAATTTTTTAAAATAATGCTATGTTAATATAATATAAAAATTAAAACATCAAAATTAATGTGTGCAAAAGTTATTTTTTCCACAGCAGAGGAGCAAACAACAAAGTTGAAAACAACCTTGCTGTATGATATCAAAATCAGAGCAAGTACTTGATATTCCAAACTACAATGCAGAAAATGTTTTAGAATCTAGAACAGATAGAGGTTATATATACTGAGTGAAAAGATTTGACTTGATTTTGAACAATTTCAAAATCTAGCGCTTACTCTGATTTTGATATTATATGGCAAGGTTGTTTTCATCCCTATTCTTACATTTGTTTGCTCCTCTGCTGTTCTGCAGTGGAAAAAATTGTAATAATGCAATGGTGGGATCCCCTAGTTCCCATTAGAACTACTGTAAAAGCAGCTAGTCAAATGTATAAATAGTTGTTCTCTTTAATGCACATGATGGCTGTTAAAGCACCCAGGCTTTTATTATTTGCTTTTACTGTGGGAGAAACGTCTGTCTTGGATGATTTTGGACACCTTGTTATATCCTATTCCAAAATCTGTCAAACATGGAATGATCACTGGAATACTGAAGAATACTCTATGGCAAGGTAAGATCAATAGCAGCCAAACAGAAGATTTCCTAAGCATTTTAACTTTTCAGGTGCTACAGTAAACATGTCCTTATATTTTTGTGCAATTAGTTACGTCTGTAAGTGTTTTCTTGAAATGTGGATCCTTCCGGAGCACCTCAGTTAACCAAATATCTCCACAATATATTGCAGAGAAGGTAAAACACATTTTTCATGGGGAGGATGCTACATAATTTGGCAAATATTTCCGAGAAACTAACAAGCAATGAGACAGATACTTGGCTCATAATAACCTAATGGTGACCATTTCAGTTCCAGTCATAAACTGGAGCAGCGCAGGGTTTAAAATGTTAGCACATTATTAATGGTATCATTCCTCCATTGCCAAATAAGGACCAAATTAGCCCAGTGGAATATGAAAACTCAACTATATAATTGTTTTACCTGTTTTAGGGTGTTTTATGAGTCAGTTATGGGACACGGTGGCTCAGTGGGATAGGACGCTGAGCTTATCGATCAGAAGGTCGGCAGTTTGGCGGGTCAAATCCCAAGTGCCGCGTAACAGAGTGAGTGCTTGTTACTCGTCCCAGCTTCTGCCAACCTAGCAGTTCAAAAGCACGTAAAAATGCAAGTAGAAAAATAGGGACCACTACGGTGGGAAGGTAACAGCGTTCCGTGCGCCTTTGGCGTCTACTCATGCCGGCCACATGACCATGGAGACGTCCTCGGACAAGCGCTGGCTCTTCGGCTTTGAAACGGAGATGAGCACCGGCCCCTAGAATTGGAAACGACTAGCACGTGTGTGCGGGGGAACCTTTACCTTTACCTTTATGCGTCAGTTGTCCATAATACATTTTCCCACAGTGTTCCTAACAATAATTTAGAGGTTTCATCAAGGGAATTTGACTATTCTTAGTGGCCTAGGATGTTTCTCTCCAACTCAATTTTTCCTAACTAGATGTCTCAGGAAATATTAAGCCACAACTCTAACTGCTCTCAGTCAACACCTTTCTGGAGGGCCTAAATCAGAGAAAGTGCCCTATAGCTCCTGAGATGGTATAAAATTAACTTTAGAGGATGACCACTTTTCAGTATGAATTTAGCATAGAGGCAGAGAGCTATGAATTCTTACCAGAATCACATCAATGCTTTGACACTGATAAGCAACAGAACTCCAGAGTTTTTGCATGAAATACCTAAATTTTATTATAGTTGCAACAATTGTAAGAATTAGAGGGCTAGAAAAAGAAGCTATATCATCTCTCCGTCAGTCAGAAATGACTCTAATTTTAGGAAGAAATAACAGCTTGCTATAGAGTACAGGTAGTCTTTGATTTACAACTTTTGTTGAGTGATCGTTTAAAGTTACAACGACACTGAAAAAAGTGACTTATGACCACTTTGGACCCTTACGACCATTGCAGCATCCACGTGGTCCTGTGATCAAAATTTGGATGCTTGGCTGGAATGTCCCGAGATCATGGGATTACCTTTTGCCACCATCAGACAAACAAAATCAACGAGGAAGCCAGATTCACTTAACAACCGTGCTACTAACATAACAACTACAGTGATTCATTTAACACCTGTGGCAAGAAAGGTCATAAAATGGTGCAAACCTCAACATATGTCTCATTTAGCAACATAAATTTTGGGCTCAACTATGGTCCTAAGTCGAGGACTACATAACAAAGACATTTTAGGTTTTTTTTAAAAAAAAAAATCCTGCCCCTTGAATGAAAATAGTTACTTTAGTATAGATCGTAGTTGGACTATCTGTGAAGTAGCTTTCTGGTCATCAGAAGATGGGCCTAATAGGAAAAGAATTGAGTCTACTTCTAGCTGGAAAGCTTTAAGGCTTCTCCCTGTTGGATGGAGGGAACCACCTTCCTTCAATCACATGCATTGACTCAGTTGCATTTGGTTTAGTTCCTCATTTACTGCATATTCCATTATAGTAGCCATATATGAGAATGGAGCAAATAAAGTAAATGGTTATGCTAAAGAATAAAGTAATGTTCTTCAGTTTTTAATTTTCTTCCCCTCCCTACCTAAATAACACTTTCAGATCCATCTAGTAATCAAAATTATTCTTTGACCAGCAGAGCTGGAGGCAAATAAGAAAAGGATACACCGTAGTATTATTCCCAGAATGGGATAATATTACAGTTCATAGCACTCAGAATAAACCACTGTGGCTCAGTTTGATTCTATTTTATATTTATATTTTGTTTCATTAAGGTAGATAGCTTCAACCAAGTAGGGGTTTATTAACTGTAACTCCTACACTTAAGATTGTTAACATACAGTAGACACTGCCTTGTGTGGTGAATAGCAAGAGAATTTCCCCCTTGCTGTCTATGTAAACAAGATAATACATTCTTCAACCTGTCTGCTAATTCTAGAACAGGAAACCTGTCACTCTGACAGGTTCTTTTTTTGTTAGGAAATAACTTATTCTTTACCCATCCAGTGTATATTACAGTAGATTCCCAGAGGCCTGCATATATCTAGGTTGGGTCAGCTGTGACCTCCAAGATGGTATTTGGGGAAAAGTTCAAAAGTACCATGGCATTTGGAACTCACCCATGCAAATGAAGCAACTATCTGGTCCTTCAAACCAAGAAGTGGCCTTTCATGTAAGATTACCAAATGGGTTCAAAGGTGATGGTCATTAAATCCCTAAAAATCAACAATAAATTCCATGTAGGGAAATGGGGAATCATCATTTCATGTGACATTCCCACACAAGTGCTGTCTTCATGAACTGCCTCCAAAAGCACCAGGATGAAGTAGAATCATTGCTTCCTGCCACATCAGATGCTTTATTGTGGTTGTCATGCAACAAGAGGAAGGGAGTGTCTTCAAGCTATAGCTAGATCTTCTCTCTCAGACCTCTTTGTTGACCTTGATATGCTGTTGAGCCCAGGGGGGTCTTCGCCCAGGTTCACCTGGTGCGCCAGTTGCGACCCTATCTAGACCGGGATGCCCTGCGTACGGTCACTCATGCGCTCGTGACCTCTCGTTTAGACTACTGCAACACTCTTTACATGGGGCTGCCCTTGAGGACCACTCGGAGGCTCCAACTGGTACAGAATGCAGCCGTGAGAGTTGTGCTGGGAGTTTCCCGATACTCCCATGTTACACCTCTGCTCCGTGAGCTGCATTGGCTCCCAGTTGTCTTCCGGGTGAGATTCAAGGTGCTGGTAATGGTCTTTAAAGCCCTACATGGCATGGGTCCGGCGTACCTTAGGGATCACCTGCTGCCGGGATCAACTTCCCTCCGCCCTGTGCGCTCCCACAGAGAGGGCCTCCTCAGGGTGCCACCGGTCAGAGAATGTCGTCTGGTGGCCTCCAGGGGGAGGTCCTTCTCTGTGGGCATGCCGGATTTGTGGAACCGTTTGCCAGTTGAGCTCCAGATGGCGCCCGGCCTTCGCTCCTTCCAACACGATCTGAAGACCTACTTGTTCGAACAAGCCGGCCTGGCCTGATGGGTGATGGGTTTGGATTTTAATATTGTTTTAGTGCATTTTAACTTATTGTTCTTAGTTTTGGGCACCTTGTTTAATCTTTTTAATATTTGTATTCTTGTATTTTTATATGTTTGCCCTGTTCACCGCCCTGAGTCCTTCGGGAGAAGGGCGGTATACAAATAAAATTATTATTATTATTATTATCTGCAAACAAGGGAGGAGGAAGTGAGCATGAACTTGTTGTCCTTGATGAATTGCCTTGCTTGTCTTCCTGCATGTGGATGGGGATGATTCAGATTATGTAATCCTGAGAAAGAAGAAAGGATAAGACAATTAAAATAACCCTGTCTTGATTTTCTTTAGAGTTCCTTTAGAGGAACTCTGACAGGCTTTCAAAATTTTGTTACAATATCTTACAACAATAATGGCCATTCTTGAAACTCATGTCCTTTGGTCTTGCCAACTTCTGAGGTCTGACATAAACTCATTTGCCTCTGCTCACAATTTAACAACAACAACTGTTGTGTATTTACTAATTGTTATTACATTAAGTTAAACAGAAGTTACAGAGCTGAGGTAAAACCGCGGCAGCTTTTGACAGCTGTCGAAAGCTGCCGGGCGAAACCGCGCAAGCGCCAACCATTGACAGCTCAACACGCGCTACAGATGACAGCTCCGAGCTGTCAAAACCAAACAAACCCGATTGGCGGCGACCGCAGCGCGGGAGCAGACTCACCCCGGATTGGTCGATCCGCCGGCAGCTGTCAGTATAAATAGATGTCATGTTCCCTTGTTCTTTGCCTGGTTCAGAATAAAAAGTTAAACTGTTAACTAGCTGTCTCGCCTGCTTCTTAGCCAAAGCACTGGCGACGAAGGTGGGATGCTGCTTGCTTAGCTGAAGTCACTACCTAAGGGGAGAAGAGATTTTTCCCTTAGCTGAGCTGGTCACTTGCTGAAGTCACTGGAAGTCAAACTTCCATTCAACGCAAGCAGCGGCACCTCAATTACAGACAGCATGACGAACCACGGCCACATTCGAGAATTCGATACCCGCCACCCAGAAGGCTGGGAATCGCATCTGGGCCAGGTAGAAGGGTACCTGGTAGTCAAGAAGATCACAGATGACCGGGCCAAGGCGGCCGCCCTCCTCTGGCTCAGCGGCCCTGCTGTTTATGATGCCGCTGTGGGGATCTTCACCCCGGAGCCGGTCGCCACCATCTCCTATGCAGACCTCACTGAGGGGCTGAGTAAATACTTCATGCCCCTCAAGTCAGAACTCTACTGGAGAGTGAACTTCGCGCGGAAACTCCAGCTTCCTGACGAGCCAGCAAATGACTTTATAACCAGGGTCAGGCATGCCGCACGTCGGTGCCGGTTCCCGGATTTGGAAGACCGAATCCGGGACCAGATTGTCATAGGGCTCAAGGACGAACGGCTGAGGAAGAAGCTGATCGCCAAGCCTGAAATGACAATGACCGATGTGGCTAGAGAAGTCATCGCATACGAAGACTGCCACGGAGACGACCGACGGATACCGGACAGCGGACCACGGGGGTCCGTGCACCAGGAAGACGGCAGGTTCAGCGGTTCTGAGGACGACGACGGCCCCACAGATATAGACGCGGTGCAACGGCGGTTCGAGAAACTGAGGATGCAACGCAACTACAAGGGGGGCCCTGCCAACAATCAGAGGGGGGCCAACTTTCCGACAAACAGGGCGAAGTGTGCCAGCTGCGGGGGAAGCCACCCTAGGGCAACGTGCCGGTTCCGCAGTGCCAGATGCCACGGGTGCGGGAAGACAGGCCACCTCAAAGCAGTGTGCCGCAGCCGGAGCCGGGAAAACCTGCACGACCTGGAGGTGACAGCCGAAGGTATGGCCCCATATACACTCAGAGCTAGGCACAGCCCCAGAACCCCAGTGTCCAATGTAAGGGGGAGGGCGGAGAAACATACAGTCCACAGCATTCTTAAACCCAAAATCAAGGTGGACGTACGGATTCAGGGAATTCCCTGTGAGATGGAGGTGGACTCTGGGTCCTCCGTCTCACTAATTTCATGGCAAACGTACAGGGACATTTGTAACCGAAGTAGGAAAGGGCCCGCCCTTAGACCCACCAAACTCCGCCTAGCCGACTTCCAGAAAACGCCCATTAAACTCCGGGGAAAAGCTTCCGTCCCCGTAGAGTTCAAAAAATTTAAAGGATCCCTTCCTATTTTGGTGACCCAAGAAAACAGAATAAGCCTGCTAGGATTAGACTGGTTCGAGGCACTAGGAATAGCGTTGACAGGTGTCAACGCCATTCAGCTGTCAAAATTGGAATCCGTCTGCCGACAATTCGCGGACGTTTTTGACAGCTCACTAGGGAAATACACGGGACCGCCCGTATCACTTAAACTGAACCCAAATGTGATGCCTGTCAGAATCAAGGCCAGAAGGGTTCCCTTCGCCTTGAGGGAAAAAATAGAAGCGGAGCTTGACAGATTAACAAACTTAGGGGTCCTCGAACCGGTAGAAGGGGCCGAGTGGGAGACTCCCATAGTGACCCCAGTTAAACCAAACGGCCAAATTAGATTATGTGCCGATTATAAAGCGACCCTCAACCTCGCTTTAAACGCACATGCCTACCCGGTCCCGGCTGTCAAAGACATCCTCGCGGCCATTAAGTCAGGCGCCATATTTGCCAAGTTAGACTTGGCGCAGGCGTATTTACAGTTGCCTGTCACCCCTGACACCGCTTTGGCTCAAACAATAGTCACCCACAAGGGAGCATTCAAAATTAACCGCCTTCAATTTGGCATCTCTGCAGCCCCGGGAATCTTCCAGGAAATCATGGAGAAAACACTTAAGGGAATTCCCGGGGTCTGCCCATATTTTGACGACGTCCTAATTGCAGGGGAATCAGAAAATGACCTGGCTGGCAAACTAACCAAGGTACTCCTA
Organism: Vipera berus; assembly: GCF_964194415.1. Taxonomy (NCBI): domain Eukaryota; kingdom Metazoa; phylum Chordata; class Lepidosauria; order Squamata; family Viperidae; genus Vipera; species Vipera berus. The sequence goes on along the minus strand of NC_138202.1, from coordinate 195,124,244 downwards.
AGGTTCAGGAAGGCCGGTCTCAAATTAAAAAGAGACAAATGCTCCATCGGGGTGCCCTCAACAGAGTTCTTAGGGTTTAAAATAGATGCTAAGGGAATTCACCCCACGGACACAAAAATTAAAGCTATCAAAGCAGCACCGACCCCCAAAAACAAACAAGAACTTCAGGCTTTCTTAGGGTTAGTCAACTTTTACCACACCTTCCTACCGCATAAAGCCTCCATTGCAGAACCCTTACATAGATTATTAGACAAGGGCAAACCCTGGACGTGGACCCCTGAGCATGATAAAAGTTTTAACCTCCTAAAAAACTTACTCTCCAGCAACGCAACGGTAGCCCTGTTTAACGATCAGCTGCCCGTATGTCTCGCCTGCGATGCCTCCCCGTACGGCATCGGAGCGGTCCTAAGCCATTTAACTAAAGAAGGAATACAGACCCCTGTAGCGTTCTATTCGAGAACGCTGTCAAAACCTGAGCGGAATTACGCTCAAATCGATAAAGAGGCTCTAGCTATAGTAGCCAGCGTAAAAAAATTTCATGATTACCTGTATGGCCGACCATTTACTATTTATACTGATCATAAGCCCCTGTTAGGACTCTTTACAGTAAACAGGCTAACACCACAAATATTATCTCCCCGCATCCTAAGATGGTCTACATTTCTATCAGCCTATTCATACAACCTAGAATACAGACCAGGGAAAACCATGGGCCATGCAGACGGCCTGAGCAGACTGCCGCAACCAATTGTGGACCCAGACCCAGCACCAGCTGGAAGAATACTGGCTATCTCAGAGCTGCCAGAATACCCCTTATCTGTCAAAGATATCTCCGCAGCTACCGCGGCAGACAAAATCCTAGGCAGAGTCCTAGGCTATGTCACAACGGGCTGGCAATATTCACCCCAGGAACCACAATTCCAACCTTACTTCTTAAAACAAAAAGAATTATCCACCCATCAGGGATGTCTCTTATGGGGCAGCAGAGTAATCATCCCTGACAAACACAGACTTAAAGTACTAGAGAGCCTCCACGAAGGGCACCCGGGCACCGTCAAAATGAAGGCTCTGGCCAGGAGCTATGTTTGGTGGCCGGGTATAGACAAACACATTGAGGCACACGTAGCTGGCTGCTATTCCTGCCAGCTAGTTAGAGCAGCCCAGCCACAGGCGTCCATACATAGATGGGAAACGACAAAGTCACCTTGGTCTCGCATTCATATAGATTATGCAGGTCCGTTCCAGGGACAATCATTCCTAATTGTCGTAGACAGCTTTTCAAAATGGCTAGAAGTGGCGCCAGTAGCCAATACAACCTCCTCGGCCACTATACAAGTTTTAAGGGGATTATTCGCCACACATGGCCTCCCTGATGTTATAGTTTCCGATAACGGGCCCCAATTTACCTCCTACGAATTCCAGAGTTTCACAACGGCAAACTCTATTAGGCACACCACCTCGGCTCCCTTTCACCCATCGTCGAACGGCTTGGCAGAGGTGATGGTAAAATCAACCAAGGAGGCACTACGCAAGATCATCTCCGGCAACTGGCACCAAAGACTGGCACAATTCCTTCTCTCCCAACACACCACGCCTTGCACAACTACCGGGAAGTCCCCAGCAGAGCTTCGCTGGGGCAAAAGATTGACCACCAGACTGGACCGTCTCCACCCAGACAGATCCCCTCCAGACCCAGAACTGCCCCTCCATCATAGAACTCTCAACTCTGGGCAAGCTGTCTGGGCTAGAAACTACGGGGGAGGGAACAAATGGACACAAGGGGTGGTCATCGAACAAACAGGCCCCTTGTCATACATCATTGACATTGGACAAAATATACATATCCGCAGACATATAGACCAATTACGCCAACGCAGTCCTCAAAATATAGGGGGAAGGGGTGACGACGAAATACCAACAGAAGCACCGGCGCAAAGACTGGCACGACAAGACTCCCCTGATCGGAACATACCATTTCAACACCCCACTCCAGCAGAGCCAAACACCCCACCCCCGGAGCCAACCCAAGAAGCGCCAAGAGAACCAGAACATACTACCGAGGCTACCCCCCGGCGCTCCGAGAGATTAAGGAAACCTCCCACATACTTGGAAGACTATGAATGGGGAAAACCAAAAAAGAAACAGTTGGGGTAAAATCAACTCAATCAGAGGGAGGGGGAAGGGGTGTTGTGTATTTACTAATTGTTATTACATTAAGTTAAACAGAAGTTACAGAGCTGAGGTAAAACCGCGGCAGCTTTTGACAGCTGTCGAAAGCTGCCGGGCGAAACCGCGCAAGCGCCAACCATTGACAGCTCAACACGCGCTACAGATGACAGCTCCGAGCTGTCAAAACCAAACAAACCCGATTGGCGGCGACCGCAGCGCGGGAGCAGACTCACCCCGGATTGGTCGATCCGCCGGCAGCTGTCAGTATAAATAGATGTCATGTTCCCTTGTTCTTTGCCTGGTTCAGAATAAAAAGTTAAACTGTTAACTAGCTGTCTCGCCTGCTTCTTAGCCAAAGCAACAACGACGACAATAATAATTTTACAGATGCATTATTGCTGTTGCCTACTGGTTGGCCAGCACTGTAGAGCATGATTGCACTACAGGAAATTTTTGTCATTGCCTATGTTGATTGGGGCTTGTCTTTTGTTGCTTTTGTTAGGTACTGGGTTCGTGGCTTCAATGACGAGATGAGGCGAGTGAATTCAGCAAAGATCATTGTTTATTGTTTGCAGGAACTGAACTGAGAAACAGGGCTGTGAATGCAGCAATTTATACCCTGGCCTCTAGGCGGTGGCCAATAGGTTTAAAGCAATCTATTGCCACCCTAGAGGCAGCCAATGGTGGTGCTGGAGATGGGTTGTCTGAGGAGCTGGGAGCCGTTAGCCAGCTTCCCTGCTTAAACAACCTACCAACAATTAACCCACGTGATGTTCCCTTAACAAGACAAAGCCCAATACATTACACCCCTCCCCCCTAGAATGTAAAAACATTATAACAACAATGAGAATGATTACAGCAATATGAGTTTACAGAGGTACAACAGTAATGTGCAATATACACATTTTTCCATACTGGCTAATACAGAGGGTCTCCTAGCTAGCAGCACAATACTGATACAGACAACATCATAGCTCAGTTATTTCAGAACAAAATCTTGTAAATATGCAGGAGGCTTGTGAACCCTCATGGAATGCCTGGGAGACCCAGGCACTTCCTGGCCTACCAGCTTGCCCACCGGGCTGGGTAGACCAGTGTCCATAGGTTCAAGCGAGTCTGGTTGACTCGGAATTCTCTGGCTGGCCCTTCCAGGACAGCCCACCCCAGAGTCCAATTGCTCCGCAGAATTAGCACAGCGGCTATAGTGTTCTGGTTGGCTTTCTCCATCAGGGGCCCCATGTTGCACTCCTGGTCTTTCCTCCCCTACGGCCACCTCCTCGTTGCTCTGACTGCTTGGCGCCTCAGAGCCTATGGATTGATTGGCCTGGCTGCCAGTTTGCGGTCTGTGGATGGGACCTGGGACAAAGTCCTTGCTTTGTGACCATTCTGGGAAATGCTTTCTAAGCTGATTGATATGGCAATGGATGACTCACCCGCCCTCTAGGCCCACTTCGTATGAGAGAGGGCCCAACGTTTTGGTGATTTTCCCTGGCACCCACAAGTTCCCATGCCCATAGTTCCTGGCCCACACCCCGTTGCCCAATTGCAGCCCCCTTGGGGGGTTTGGGCAAAAGGCCTCAGCTGCCACCCGGTCTGGGTGCAACCTGTCCAGTTTCATGATTAGGTGCCTCCCCCAGCGCAGCTCTGCTGGGTTTTTCCCCATTGCCATGCATGGCGTGAAATGCTGGCAGAGCAAAAAGTTGGCCAGTCTGTGGTGCCAGTCCCCAGTCTCTATATGTCTCAATGACTCTTTCGTGGTGTGTACCATGCATTTGGCTTGACTATTACTAGATGGGTGAAATGGAGCCGATGTTGCATGCCTTTGATTTAGCCGACAACCTTTTCGCACCAACACCAATCAAAGCGATCTCTTACGCAGATCTCAAAAAGAGGCTAACTGGGCACTTCGAGCCCAAGATGTCTGAGATGGCTTCGCGGTTCAAGTTCAACCAAAGCGTGCACCTTCCTGAAGAGTCAGCATTGGAGTTCATAGTGGGCCTAAGGCAGGCCACACGCCTATGCAAGTTTTCAAATTTAGAAGAGCGACTACGAGACCGGCTCGTCTGCAGCCTTCAGGACAGAACACTTCAGCAGAGACTATTTGCTAGGCGAAATTTAACGTTTTCTGAAGCACAAGATGAGGTGATGGCCAACAAAGCTGCTGGGAGTGCTGTTCAAACTGTACAGCCTGCCAAATCAACAAAGTTTGAAGAAACAGTCCACCGTGAGGACGCCAAATGCACTGAAGAACTTTCCGAGGAAGAAGAACCTAAAATCAACCAACTCCAAAAGCAACCCAATGTGCCACACCGCAATGGACAGCCGTGAGAGGACAATTACAAGACACTTCTCTTACCAAGATGTAAGGGGTGTGGCGGCAACCATTTTTGTGCCAACTGCAGATTTTGTTCAGCCACGTTTAGAGCTTGCGGAAGGACAGGCCACATCACGGTGGTTTGCAGAGCCTGACAGGGAGACCGGCCACCCAAACACCAGTCGGAAGAACCGACTAGGAGAGGTATTGGGGCCCAGAGTCCAGTTAGTGTGGGATTCTTCAGAAGCCGTAGAAGTGTATGCCGCACCGGGGCTCGATGCCCCCTCATACCCAAACTTAAGCTCATGGTAGAGCTACAAGGAGTTCCATGTAAGATGGAATTGGACTCTGGCTCTGCAGTCTCAATCATTTCTCAAGACACTTTTAACTTCGTGTGTAGGCGCAGTAACAATTGGGTCAAATTAAGACCCTCAGATATAATCCTAACGGATTTTCAAAATGTGCATGTTATAGTTAAGGGAGAAGCCACCTTGTTGGTTAAGTTTAAAGGGTTTTGGGGGCACCTGGATGTAATAGTAGTAGGGAATGAGAGAACGAGTCTCATTGGACTCAATTGGTTTGATGCCTTAGGTATTCAGGTTACTGGCATAAACCAGACACAAACTGCAGACCTCAAGTCAGTGTGCGAGGAATATGTGGATGTTTTTGATTCAACCCTTGGAACATACACAGGCCCACCTATCTCATTTAAGCTTGATCCCAATGTAGTTCCAATCAGGGTTAAGCCTCATAGGGTCCCCTTTGCCTTAAAACATAAAATTGATTCTGAAATTGATAAGCTGGTAGAACAGGGTGTGTTACAGCCTGTTGATGGTGGGGAGTGGGAAACTCCTATAGTCACCCCACTTAAAGCCAATGGGGAAGTTTGTATTTGTGCTGACTATAAATGCACACTAAATAAAGCCCTCAAAGCAACACGCTTACCCGGTCCCAGTGGTCAACCATATTTTAGCCTCCTTGCAAGGGGGTACTATTTTTTTGCTAAACTTGATTTAGCATAGGCCTATCAGGAATTGCCGGTTGATGAGGCCACAGCCACGGCTCAAACAATTGTGACTCACAGGGGGGCTTTCAAAGTTAAACGCTTACAGTTTGGAGTCAGTGTTGCACCGGGTATTTTTTAGGGAATCATGGAGCATACACTCAAGGGTATTCAGGGCGTCTGCCCTTATTTTGATGATGTTCTTATTGCAGGGGAATCCCCAGAGGTGTTGGTCAGTAGGCTCAAGGCTGTTTTGCATAGGCTTCATGAAGCAGGCCTCAAATTAAAAAAGAACAAGTGTAGTATTGGGGTTTCTTCAGCAGAATTCCTGGGTTTCTGAATTGATGCTAATGGCATTCACCTTGCTGATTCTAAATTGAAGGCGATTAAAATGGCTCCTAGGCCCAAATCAAAAGGAGAGCTACAAGCATTCTTGGGTCTCCTAAACTTCTATCACACATTTCTACCTCATAAGGCTGCAATAGCAAAGCCGCTCCACAGGCTGCTGGATAAGAAAGCTCCATGGAAATGGACTAACTTACATGAAAAAAGTTTCCAAGAATTAAAAGCACTATTGTCAGAAAAGTCCACTGTAACTCACTACAAAGAATCTAAACCTGTATGTCTTGCATGTGATGCATCTCCCTATGGGGTGGGGGCAGTTTTAAGTCACATAGAAAAAAAATGGGAAACAGGTTCCAATAGCATTTTACTCAAGGGCATTGTCTTCTGCTGAGCACAACTATGCTCAGATTGACGAACAGGCCCTAGCCATCGTTGCTGGAATAAAAAAAATTCCATGGCTATTTATATGGCAGGGATTTCACGGTATACACTGACCACAAACCTCTGTTGGGACTTTTCACAACGGACAAACAAACCCCCCACATACTATCTAGAAGAATGTTGAGATGGTCTGTTTTCCTATCTGCATACAATTTTAAATTAATTCACAAACCGGGCAAGGAAATGGGCCATGCTGATGGCCTCAGCAGACTACAACTGCCACTAATGGATCCAGATCTGGCTCCTGCTGCTAGAATATTGTCCATACAGGACATACCTGAGTTTCCCCTCCATGCAGGGGACATTGCTGCTGAAACTGCCACAAATAAAATACTTAGTAGAGTGTTGTCATGGGTATACACGGGCTGGTTGGAAAAAAGTCCAGGCTCAGAATTTCAAAGCTATTTTGTCAGGAGGCATGAGTTATCTGCACATAAAGGGTGCATTTTATGGGGGAACAGAGTCATAATTCCCACTTCCCTAAGAGACAGGGTTTTACAATCATTACATGAAGGCCATCCAGGCATTGTCAGAATGAAAGCTTTAGCTAGAAGCTATTTCTGATGGTCTGGCCTTGATAAGGACATTGAGGGTCAAGTCCATGGTTGTTATACATGCCAGCAATCTAGGCCTGAAATGCCACAGGCTCCAGTTAACAGGTGGGAGGAAACACATACTCCCTTCGTCTAGGGTTCACATAGACTATGCTGGGCTCTTTCAGGGGCAGCTCTTCCTGGTAGTAGTGGATAGCCACTCAAAATGGCTGGAAGTAATTCCAGTTCCTAACATGACTACTGCTAGGACCATCCAGGTGCTGAGAAAACTCTTTGCCACACATGGGTTCCCAGATGTCTTAGTTTCAGACAATGGGGCCCAATTCACTGCTGCTGAATTTCAGGCCTTTCTTAGAGCTAATCTCATCAGACATGCAACATCTGCCTTTTCATCCATCTTCTAATGGTCAAGCTGAACGCATGGTGAGAACATTGAAGAAAGCACTCAAGTGCATTGTCACAGGTGACTGGCATCACAGATTGGCAGATTTTTTTTACTCTGCCAGCATTCTATGCCCTGCACTGCTACAGGCAAAAGTCCTGCAGAACTACGTTGTGGGAGGTGTTTGATTACTAAACTGGACAGGTTGCATCCAGATAGAGTGGCAGCAGAAGCCTCTCGACCAAAACCCCCGAGGGGGCTGCACATGGGCAATTGGGTTTGAGCCAGAAACTATGGTCATGGGAATCTGTGAGTTCCTGGTCAAATTGCCAAGGCATCAGGACCCCTATCTTATGAAGTGGGGTTGGAGGGAGGGCGAGTTGTCAGATGACACATTGATCAGCTCAGGAAACAGTTTCCAGAATGGCCAGTAAGTGAGGACTGCCTCATAAGTCCCTCCCAAGATCCTCAAACTTGCGGCCAAGCCAGTCCTCACATGGACTATCAGGACTTTTCCTTCTTAACTGAGGTGGAACCGGATGGAGAACTGGGGAGCCCCGGAGTGCAACATGAAACCCCTGAAGGAGCAAGCCAACTGAACTTCAGCAACCTCTGTGCCTACTCTGCCGAACAGTCTGACTCTGGGGTGGGACAACCTGGTGAGGCCAGCCAGAGTGCATTGAATCCCCTTGACTCAGGAGCACAAAGGGACACAAGTCTACCCAGCCCACTGGGCAAGTTGGTAGACCACAAAGTGATGGGAAATCTGAGATTGTGCCTCTAGGGCACACAAGCCTCCTTCATATCTTGCAGATTACGTTGTAAAATAAAGAGCTATATATTGTTGTAAAACCTGTTGCCACTAGAAACTAGTGCTATGTTGTAACTGCATAATAGTGCAAATTGTGAAGCCTGTTCATTGAGATGTTGTTTAATCTCATTGTAACCTACATTGTTTTTTTAATTATTTTTTATTATTATCACTATGCTTTAGTGTATGAGTCTTGACAATTGTTGAGACTAATTGGTGTTGTCATAGTCTGATCTAAGAGGGGAGGGATGTTATGTACTGGGCTCTTGTAAAACACCATGTGGGTTGCTGGAGCAGCTAACGGCTCTCCAGCAACCCAGACTTTAAGTCTTCTGTGCTGCAATTGGCTATAACCAGGCGGCAATGGTCGATTCAAACCTATTGGCTGCCGCCTAGGGGCTAGACTATATATTGCAGCTAGTTGCAGACATTTCCCCAGTACAGTTCCGCACGAAATAAACAATGAGTTATCCTGTACTCTGTTCTGTGTCTTCATTCCTGCATCAAAGAACCCACTATTTAGCAACTAGTCCACTTCCATGCAGCATTTTTGTCCAAGAGCTGGTGTAACAGCTCTGCCACTGCGGCCTTGTTAGGAAGGAATGTGTGGTAAAAATTTAGGAGGCCTAGGAATGCCTGCAGCTCTCTCTTCATTTTGGGGCTGGGTGCCATCTGAATGGCTTTTACTTTAGATTCAGCAGGATGCATGCCGTCAGCATCTATATGGAAAACCAAGAACTTAGTTGAAGGGACTCCAATACTGCATTTATTCTTTTTAAGCTTAAGTTTAAGACCTGCTTCGCCTTTGAAGGACAGCTGTGAGCCTCCTTGCGAGCACCTCAGTGGATTCACCGGTGATGAGCACGTCATCAAAATAGGGGTAAACCCCCGGAATGCCCTTGAGTGTCCGTTCCATAATGCCCTAAAAATGCCGGGGGCTACACTGCCCCCAAATTGTAGGCGCTTTACTTTAAATGCCTCCCTGTGGGTTACAATTGTCTGTGTCATGGCTGTGGCCTCATCAACAGGGAGCTGTTGGTAGGCCTGAGCCAAATCTAATTTTGCAAAAATGGTACCACCTTGCAAAGATGCCAGGATGTGGCTTACTACTGGCACCGGGTATGCATGCTGTTTGAGTGCACAGTTAATTGTGCATTTGTAATTGACACAGATTCTGACCTCCCCATTGGCTTTTAGTGGCATTACAATTGGGATCTCCCATTCACCCCCATCTACTGGCTGCAGTACACCCTGTTCAACAAGTTTATCTAACTCAGCATCTATCTTGTGTTTAAGAGCAAATGGCACCCTACGAGGTTTACAGTAATCCTGACTGGCACTACAGTAGGATCTAGTTTAAATGTTATTGGTGGGCCCGTGTATGTCCCCAGAGCTGAATCAAACACATCTGCGAATTCCTTGCATATTGTTGCTAGACTCACGACTTGCATCCGGTTGATTCCAGTTACTTGGATGCCTAGTGCATCAAACCAATCGAGCCCGATCAGGCTCGTTCGCTGACCCCCTACTATGACAACATCCAGGTTCCCAGAAAACCCCTTAAATTTAACGGCTAGTGTGGCCTCACCCTTGACTGCAACTCTGGCATTCTGGAAATCAGTTAGTATAATGTCAGAAGGCCTCAGCTTGGCCCATCTCTTGCTGTGATTACAGACAAAATTAAATGTCTCTAATGAAATAATAGATACGGTGGAGCCCGTGTCCAGCTCCATCTTGCAGGGGACCCCTTGCAACTCCACCTGAAGTCTAAACTTCGGCTTAATGCGGCAGCGAGCTCCTGTACAGCAAATGCTTCTGAGGCTGGAGCAAAACCCCATGCTATACTGTCCCGGGGCCCTGTTACCTCTCCTGGTCAGGATGTCCAACTGGCGATTCAATGGCCAGTCCCTCTGGCAACCTCTGCAGTTGGACACGATGTAACCAGTCTTTCTGCAGGCCCGGCATGTGGCTGTCTGGAACCTACAGTCTGAGCATTGGTGGTGGCCACCACACCCTGGGCACTTAAGGAAGGGATCTGCCTTGTAAGTCGCCCCTTGTTGCTTGTCATTGTGACACTGTTGGTCATTGTGTCTTTGTAGCTGTCGACTTCTGTGTTGTCATTGGGGTCTTCTGTACAGCAAATGCTTCTGAGGCTGGAGCAAAACCCCATGCTATACTGTCCCGGGGCCCTGTTACCTCTCCTGGTCGGGATGTCCAACTGGCGATTCAATGGCCAGTCCCTCTGGCGACCTCTGCAGTTGGACACGATGTAACCAGTCTTTCTGCAGGCCCGGCATGTGGCTGTCTGGAACCTACAGTCTGAGCATTGGTGGTGGCCACCACACCCTGGGCACTTAAGGAAGGGATCTGCCTTGTAAGTCGCCCCTTGTTGCTTGTCATTGTGACGCTGTTGGTCATTGTGTCTTTGTAGCTGTCGACTTCTGTGTTGTCATTGGGGTCTTCTGTGTGTTTGGTGTCCTCGTGATGGACAGCTTCCACAAGTTGAGCTGCTTTGGTGGGCCGCATGGCTTGTATGGCCCCGCTGGCAGCTTTGTCCGCCATGATTTCTTTCAGCGCATCTGGGAATGACAGAGTCTCTTTAGTGAAGAGTTTTTGCTGTAACTCTTGATTCTAGAGATCTCAGACAAGCTGGTCTCATAGCCTCTCCTCGACATCGGAGAACTGGCACAGGCGTGCGGCCTGCCTCAAGGCCGCGATGAATTTGGATGCTGTTTCACCTGGCTGCTGAATTCTCTGCTCGAATACATGGTGCCAAGCGATTACTGACAGCTTGGGTTGAAAGTGGTCTCCGAGCTTCTTCTTCAAGTCCGTGAAGGTTACGGACTCCAATGGCAGTGCGAACAGGTTCTCCGCAATGTCGAACATGGCTTGGCTGCACACACACAGGAGCATGGCGGCCTTCAGGCCATCCTCGGCAACTTGATTCACGCGAAGATAGTTCTCGACCCTGGATAGATATGAGGACCATCTTTCTGGGTGAGTAATGTCGAATTCTTCCAGCTTTCCGACCTTGGCCATTTCTGCTGGTCTTCGCAGCTGGGCTCGATGTCTTCATGTCCTGCTCCTCTGTTGCCCAGGGACTGGTCCTCTGGGCACGTGGTCGCTAGCGTGGCTGTGCTAGGCCGACCGTGTGGGGGGGGGAATTGCTTTTCCCACCAGGTGTGCTCAGCCTCTCCCATAGTGACTCTTCAGCTGAGTTGGAGGAGCAGGATACAACCTTTGTCACCAGTTTTAGATACTGGGTTCATGGCTTCAATGACGAGATGAGGCAATGAGATGAGTTCAGCAAAGATCATTGTTTATTGCTTGCAGGAACTGAACTGAGAAACAGGACTGTGAATGCAGCAATTTATACCCCGGCCTCTAGGTGGCGGCCAATAGGTTTAAAGCAACCTATTGCTGCCCTAGAGGCAGCCAATGGCGGCGCTGGAGACGGGTTGTCTGAGGAGCTGGGAGCCGTTAGCCAGCTTCCCTGCTTAAACAACCTACCAGCAATTAACCCACGTGATGTTCCCTTAACAAGACAAAGCCCAATACATTACAGCTTTTGTTGCCAATCTTCTGCAGATTTTACCTGAATCAACTGATAACTTTGATGTCCCTATCGCCCATTTGATGTTAATTTATATACACATTGCAGGCCCCACTGAGGATTCCCTAATTTTAATTGAGTTCTAAAATGATGTCAAAAACTGAAACATGTAATTAATCTTTTAAAGCAACTGACAATGATCCTATAGTGTTATGTTGGCTAATCAGCAAGGTACTGCTAACGTTATAAAGTTAAATAAGTAAATACATATTACGGTATATCTATTTCAAAATGCCCTTCTTTGCCAAATTATTCTTTCCTTCTGCTTATAAGGAAATGTTTAATTAGAAGGACGTTAGAGAAAAATAATCTATTGTAGTTGTAAAGTCCGTCTGATTTCATTGTGAGTTATAAATAAATATGCATTAGTTGTACCTGCAATATATGTCTGGCACACAGTTCTGTAGAGTGTCAGGCAGGAATGAATTAAATGAGAACATTGAGTCTGATTTTCTCTCTCGATCTTGAGAGTTCCAGAGAATGTACCAGGCAATGTAAATTCAAGTCTAATTTGTATCTTTGCATACTTCTTTCCTCCATGCCAATTTATGCTTTATGTGTTACATTAGTTCACTTTAAGCAGAACACAACATTTGATATATGGCACATAAAATCTGAAGCAATGTAAGAACACTAGGTGGCATTGTCATTACAATGTTTTAAAAAAGCTTACACTTGCCATTGCTCCCAGGTACTATATGCTATATTTTGAACCTGGAATAAGAGTTTTTAGGTTGCACAGAAATTAAAATACACTGTCTTCCCATTTTCAATGGCTAAATTCCAGAAAATTAGAAGAAACACGTATAGGTAATTTATTATAGTTGTTTCTGCAAGAGCCCTCTACCACGGGTGTCAAAGTCGCCATGTCACGTGACGTGTCGTGACGTATCACGACTTTTTTCGCATTGCCAGAAGTGGGGTGGGCGCGGCCTCTGCATGATGCAGCTTGATACCCTTGCCCTACCAGAAAACAGGACAGAGCGCTTTTAGGTCACAGAACAAATAACTATCAAGTATTTGCATGACATGAATTACATTCCAGCCTTTTAGGATTATTCTGATCCTGATTCCTCCAAGCTTCATATTGTCTCACTCTTTGATAACTAAGAGTGAGACAATATGAAGCTTGGAGGAATCAGGATCAGAATACTCCTATAAGGCTGGAATGTAATTCATGTCATGCAAATACTTCAAGATTAATAATATAAAGTGAGATAGATAGATAATAGATAGATGATGGATGGATGGACAGATAGATAGAGATATTTGATAGGAGAGAGAGAGAGAGAGAGAGAGAGAGAGAGAGAGAGAGAGAGAGAGGGAGGGAGGGAGAATGTCTTGGTTTTAGGGCAGTTGAAAATAGAACTAGATATCTTTAGTCACAGACTGAGCATGATCTTAACAAAACATAGCCACTTAAAGCCTAAAATAATCTTAGTCTGTATGAACAGAGCAGAGCACCTGGGTCCACAAACACTATCTGGTGACTTTGGTTCAATCTCTTTCTTTCAGCCCTACCTTCCTGATAGGAGAGTAGACCAACTGGAAGATAATTGTTTATGCTATATCCCTCAACTTTTTTTTCCCTGGAGGAAAGCTGAGATATAAATCTAATAGGAAAAATGTTTAATTAAAAGGGTGGGAAATAATTGCTCTACTATGCTATTCAGTCTATGTGATCAGATTGCACATGAACACTGTGAACAGTTCTGGGCTTCACATTTTAAGAAGAAGATACTGAAAATTTGCAGCACAACAGTCAAGATGCTGAGTACTCTCTTCAAACTCCAAATGCTTCTGATAGCTTTGCAGAGAATTTTAAAACCATTTTTAGCTCCAGTGCTTCCTAAACCCTTTCCTCAAATGAAATTTTATTGCTTTGCTTAGAAATTCTGTAATAAAAAAAATTCTCAGGCTTATAGTCTAAAGTCTTGATAGATCAAGAAAAATGGATAGGAAAGGAGGAAGGGAAAACAGACAAATTTGTTTGAAGAAGCATGAACTTATTTGCTGAAGGAGGAGCTTTCAGAAAGTTTAGATGACTGTAGGCGGTGGGGGAGGTCTCATGCCTCTTCTCCCAGCAAAGACCAAGGGTAACACCTCAAGCCTCCTCAAATTACTGTGGCCAAGACATGATTATATTTAAGGTGCATATCAATTTCCAAAAGGAAGATAGTGAGATTGCATTTTAAATATTTTACAGCAAAAAAAAACAACTTACGGTTGGCTTGCAGCCAGTGAAATAGTAAATACAAACATCAAACAAAAGATAATAAAATTTTAAAAAAATAGAAAGACAGAAAAAAGTGGCACCAGAATTACACTTCCCTGATACAATCCATACTTTCATCTTGCCTATTCCAATGCTTGGGGGAAGAACCAGGTTTTAAACACCTTCCTAAAGATTAAAAAGTGGCTGCCTGTTGGATCTCAGGGGGAGGGTGTTGTTCCATGGGGCAGTGGCTGCACTGGAGAAGGGATGCCTGCAAGGATTCTCAAGATGGCAATGTTTAAAGGAAGGGATCTGGGAAGGTGCCCACCCTATCTGCTCTGGTGGGACAAGCAGATACCTACAGGCAGGGCTTTTTTTCTCATAGAGTGCTCAGAACGGAGTTCCGGCACCTTTTTTGGATGGAACCTTGTAGGGTAGGGCAAGGCGGGTTGTATAACATGTGTGAGTTCTGGCACCTTTTTCTTTTACAAAAAAAGCACTGCCTACAGGGAGAGGCGGTTCTGTAGATAACTGGATCTCATGAGCTCTGCTTATTGGGTCTTCTTGCTTCTGTCTACTGTGAATCCTTGAATCCACCTTCTCCATCTACGATTAGTTGCCCTCTCCAAAAGCGCAGAAATTAGTATTTTTTGTTAATGGAAAAGAAAATCACTTAACAACAAAACATGAAAAGAATAAAAAATCTACAGAGTTTCAGCTTAAGGCTATGAAAATCTCCTGATTGAAACTTTCAAGAAGCATTGAGAACTAATTTCTTCCAAGTCGACATCCTCTGAAAGTATTGGACTAAAATTCCCAGAGTTCTCAGTCATTAAGCCTGTGTTTCATTCACAAAATTGTTATTTCAGTAAATAATGAATGTTTGCTTAATATATTTTGTGGAATTGGGGAGTATGAATTTGGTTTAGAGTTCAGATTAGCATTTCACTTGTCTTTGACACTGTATCTCTGATGCAGATATATTACCAAAATATTTAGATGGCTGATAAATAATTTATTTTAGCAAAGTGCAGTATTCAAAATCCTGCAGAAGAGCCTCCTTTTGAAGAAACATATTTCCTCTTTTTAAGCACAAGCATTTACCATGTCAGGACTCCACAGGTGATAGGAACCAGATGCTTCTTTCTTGGAAAAGTCAAATGCCATGTAGGACTGTATATAGAAAACCTCCATCCAAAATGTTGGCCTTGGCATCGGAAAAATATAGATCATGGCTTCCTTTGGTCTTGATATGAACTGAAGCACACGGTGAGGAATTTTGACAGGAGAGCAAAATACAAAAGATTAGGGCAAGTGATGTTGACAAGAGATTGATCAGGAAAAATTTAAGATTCCTAAGAGAACTGCAGCATATCCGGTTGATCAACATGGCAGAATGAGTTATTCAAAGTAACAGGACAGGGAAAAGTTATGTCATTTATTTTATTGGTAATATATGTGACAGCAGTGATAACATGGAATAACATTTAAGCAGCTAAACAATTGTGCCAAAAATAAATAGCTTAAAATGAAAATGAAATCCTCTGTTTGAGAGCTAAGAATTTTTTCACATCATGGTGCCTTTCCTCGCATCTGAGTATATAGCTTTAAGATCTTTCATTTCAAGAGACAAGCCTGCCTGAAGGAAGTACAATGATTTGTCCTGTGCCTCAACTTTAACATCTATTCATAATGTCATATAGAGACTTAGATTAAATTATCATCAATAGGTTGATCTCCAAATTGCTCTTTGATTTTCTTATTCTCAGAAGGCTTCAGAAGTCAACCAATCAACCAATTACCAACTGCCAGCCTTTCAAGGTAGATCAGACTTGGAAATCAAAAGCAGAGAAGCGAATACTACTTTTTATTATAGTAGTTTTATATAGCTTTAGTAACCTTAATCTTATTTAGTAACCGTACAAAACATTTCTTTTATCTGACCATTGTCTTTGTTGTAGCTCTTTCTCCTGATCCTCAAGGTTATCTTTTCTCCCCATTACATCTCTTGACTAATATCTAATATGGAAACTTTGAAACAACCTCCCATGCATGACATTATCCTCCCTTTGGAGAATCAAGTAGTCACCTGAAAGTGCTCCTGGACCGGGTCAGATGAGCCTATGATAGCAGGGCCCTAGCTTCAACCAGCTGCTACACTTTTTAGAGAAACCCACCAGATATTTATATTCTTTTATTCAGCCTCAACAATTCCAGGACCCTTATATACTACTGTGTCTTTATGATAAAGCATAGTTAATGGCTGCTAGAACATTTGCTGGTGCTTAGTGATCCAAGCACCCATCTGATAAACCCATTCCATTGGTAACATATTTGTTTCCAAGACCAGTTTAAATTTGAGA
The DNA here is from genome assembly GCF_964194415.1 of Vipera berus. Classification (NCBI taxonomy): domain Eukaryota; kingdom Metazoa; phylum Chordata; class Lepidosauria; order Squamata; family Viperidae; genus Vipera; species Vipera berus. The sequence continues at coordinate 195,108,034 of NC_138202.1, read as the reverse complement.
TATTTATTTATTTATTTATTTATTTATTTTATTATATTTATATACCGCTCTTCTCCCGAAGGACTCAGGGCGGTGAACAGGGCACATATAAAAAATACAAAATACAAAAATTAAAAAAGAATTAAATAGTAGCCCAGCTAAAACAATCAATAACAATATAAAAATCCCCATTAAAACCCCAACATATCCCCCATCAGGCCAGGCCGGCTTGTTCAAATAGATGGGTCTTCAGACCGCGTCGGAAGGAGTGAAGGTCAGGTGCCATTCGGAGCTTGACCGGCAGCTGATTCCATAAAGCCGGAGTGCCCACAGAGAAGGCCCTCCCCCTGGGGGCCACCAGCCGACATTCTCTGACCGGAGGCACCCTGAGGAGGCCCTCTCTGTGGGAACGCACAGGGCGGAGGGAAGTTGACGCCGGCAGATATTGATCTTAAAATTCAAAACTACTTTCTGAACCTGCCTGAATTCATATTTATTTTGGAGCTTTTCCTCTCTAGAAGCAATCTCTCCTTGATGACAGCATTGGAATTCTGGAAGGACCTACCTTGGGAATTTTATCAAGTTTCCCCTTCCTACATATTTTTTTGTACAAAAAAAAATCACAAGCAATTTTTCAATAGAAATAAGACCAAATAAATTCTTTGTTTAAAACAATTTATGTTGCCATCTTAACCAAATCCTTCCCTCCCCCCTCCCTGCTATGGAAAATAGTATACATTTCTACTTATACTTGGTAGTTTTTCCAGCCTGTCATTATCTATATTAACAAAAATTATTGAACTCTTTCAGATTCATTAACCTATCTCATTTTTATATCCATTCATTGGTTTTTATGTTCAAAATAGAAAGAAAATGTAACTTAGTTTAGTTTAGTTTTAGTTTTATTTGATTTCTATACCGCCCTTCTCCCTAGGGACTCAGGGTGGTTCACAGGGCATATATAAACAACGATACAAAAGTTAAAAGGAAATTAAACCAATGCCCAGTTAAAAACAACAATAATAAAATACTAAAAAATCAATTTAAAAACCCATATTCCCCCATCAGGCCAGACCAGCTAATTCAAATAAATGGGTCTTCAGCCATTTTAAATTTATTCAATTTAGCTTGAAGATTGAATAATTGTGTAGTAATAGAATTGGCTTGTAAGAACTGTAATGTATGTGTAATATAAACTGTAATAGGATATATGTAATATAAAAAAGTTGAATCTGTTAATGTATTAATATTTTATTGTGTCAGAAGTCAACACCCTTTTGGTCCTTTTTTGAAAAAATCCTGCACATCTTCCCTTCTCCCATTTTTTCAATCTTTATTTTCATTGTATTTTATGTTATAGTAAACCTCAATAAAAAGTAAAAAAAAAATCAGAAATGGCCCAAGACACCATGCTGCCCTGTGTTATAGGACTCTCTTCCTCTGCTTCTCTTGCAACTTCAAGTATCATAAGGCAGGGCTTTTCAACCTTTTCAAAGATTGTACCACTTTTAGGACATGACAGTATTTGAGTACCACCAATGCTTAGCAAGATGTCAAAAACTTGATGACTAAAAAAAAGGGGGGGGAATTTTGGGCTTTACTGGTTAGATTCATTTGTTTATAGAAATGGCTATTTATATTATTATGGAAAAGTAAAAAATTGAGGTTCAATGTTAATGCTTCCTTCCTTCACTCACAACTCCCCTCACCCTTTGCTCACACAAGCTTCTCTCTTGCTCCATTCACTCACACATTGCTCACACAAGCTTCTCTCTTGCTTTCATTCACTCACATGTTGCTTGCAAAAGCTCCTCGCTTGCTCTTTCACTCACCCTTCACTCGCAAAGGCCACTTGCTCTCTCTCTCCTCACCGCTTTGCTAACAAAAGTCTCTTCTCTTCTCTTCTCTTCTCTTCTCTTCTCTTCTCTTCTCTTCTCTTCTCTTCTCTTCTCTTCTCTTCTCTTCTCTTCTCTTCTCTTCTCTTCTCTTCTCCTCTCCTCTCCTCTCCTCTCCTCTCCTCTCCTCTCCTCTCCCCTCCCCTCCCCTTCCCTTCCCTTCCCTTCCCTTCCCTTCCCTCTCTCCATGTGTTTTTTTTTCCACTCCTGCCAAAACCTGGTCTTTTTATAGCTTCTCCTCTTTCTGCCTCCTCTTCCTCCGTTTCTCTTCCAGGTGTGCCAGAAGCCCCAACCAGCATGCAGCCATGCATGCTTTAGCTGGTTCCCTCCACTGCTACACTTGGCTGGGGGTCACATACCACCTGCCAGGTGCTAAAGTACCAGCGGTTGAAAAGGCCTGTCCTAAAGGACTGAAGAAGAACTGAAGAAACTTCTTGGATAAGAAGCGAAACAATTTCAAGGAAAACATGTTTGGGATAATCATGACCTGGATGATTGAGAATCTCCATAGACCAATCCTAAAGGATCTTTTCTCAGTAGTGGCTATTTGGCTTTACAGAGTCCCCAGCAATGCTTCTGAGATGCTTTACAAGCAGCAGCAGTGCTTCCTGTGGAAGTTAAGGACTGCAGCTACCTTCATAATAATCATAGCCAATCAATCACACACAACTGATTTGTGATGTGATGTAGTGAGGAGATGGATTCCCAGTAGGGAGATAGTGTATTCAAGGGGAGTAAGAGGCAACTCAGTTTAGATGCTACATGTGAAAGAAAGAAGGTGAAGACAATCTCTCCCTAACGGTTCACAGAGTATATTGTAAATGCAGATAGTAGAATGCGTTGGCAAGATTTTGTCTATACTGTAGGTGTGAAATAAACAGGAACTCAGTTTGGAAGAATCACCACATGTCTTTCTTGATTTGGGATCTTGCAGATTGCAGTGATGCCTGCAATTAGTGCTAAGCTTGTAAGCCGCCCTGAGTCTTCGGAGAAGGGCGGGATATAAATGGAATTAAAATAAAAAATAAAAATAAAATAAATTAGTGCAATTAGTGCAATTAGTGCAGGTTCGCATCCCACCAGGCTGAAGGTTGACTCAGCCTTCCATCCTTCCGAGGTAGGTAAAATGAGGACCCAGATTGTTGGGGGCAATTAAGCTGACTTTGTAATAATGCCGCTTGGGGTGTGTGTGAAAGCCCTAATAAGCAGGCATATACATAGAATGAAGGCTACTGCTAAGCTTGTAAGCCGCCCTGAGTCTTCGGAGAAGGGCGGGATATAAATGGAATTAAAATAAAAAAAATAAAAAAATAACCTTCTGGGTTCCTGTTATCCCTCTAATCTAGCTTCTGCAACAGGAGAGAGCCAGTCTTTTTTATTTCAGCAATTTTTAATCTAAAATCATAATATGAGTTTTAAACTATGTGTGGATAATGCATTATGATTTTTGTTCTTTTACTGTCCTGGGTATTTGTTTTAACGTGATGTATTTTATGTTTTATGTCTGCTCCATTTTAGTCAAAATATTTTAAAGACCTTGGGGGTGGTGGTGGTATTTTTAAAGACTCCAAAGTAACATATGGCATCTTTTTATACAGATATATAATGTGATCATATTGCATGGTGAATAATTTTGTTGGTCACTTGGGAAGGATTCACACGGAAAAGTGGTGTCTTAAAAGTAAAGTCAGTGTAATGTGTCACATTATTTTATGTTATATAAAGCATTCCTCAAATAATGTTTAGTTCTACATTTACAATATGCATGGGTTTTGCAAACAATTTTCCTGTCTGCCACTAAACAGAATAAGGGTGAAGATAAATATAAGCATGGTGGAAGATGACAAATTCTGTTTCTATTTTTCCATTTTTCTGCTTTTCTGGATTTCCATAATAGAGTGATTCCCTCCACCCCCAAAATATGGATAGAAGTTCATATGAGCCACTATTAATAAAGTAACACAGAAATGTTAGTGATAAATAAAAAATAAATCTATATTTTATGTTCATATCTAATATTCACATTTTCATATGCAATTGTATGTGTTAAAGGGAAAATTCCTTAAAATAATTCATTTTGAACATAAGCATACGCAACCTGACTTTGTTCAGATTTCTTTAGTAGGTGCTTTTAAAAATGGGCAGTGTATCACAAATGTTCGAGAAATGTGAATTATAAAGTCAAACTGAGATCAGTTTAGAATGTGCTGAATTAGAGTAATTTTCATAAAAAGCAAAAGATTTAATTTATTGTTCTATAATAAATTCATTATATAGATTCGCTGTATATTTATTTATTTATTTATTATTTATTTATTTATTTATTTATTTATTTATTTATTTATTTATTTATTTATTTATTTATTCGGTTTATATACCGCCCTACTCCCAAAGGACTCAGGGCGGTTGACAAGGCAAAATTTAAAAACAATACAATATAAAATTAAAATAAAATTAAATTAAGTCTAGCCGCAAAAAATTAAAATCAAAATTTAAAAACATTAAACCCCTCAGTCCAGACCAGATAACTAAAAGAGCCAGGTTTTTAGGTCCCGGCGAAATGAACGAAAGTCGGGGGCAGTCCAGAGTTCCGTTGGCAGTTGATTTTATTGGGCAGGCGCGCCCACAGAGAACGCCCTCCCCCTGTGGATCGCCTGTCGGCAATCCTTGACCGGCGGTACCCTGAGGAGGCCCTCCCTGTGGGAGTGCACAGGACGATGGGAAATTGACGCTGGCAGCAGGTGCTCCCTCAGATAATCCGGGCCCATGCCATTTAGGGCTTTATAGGTCATCACCAGCACCTTGAATCTCACCCGGAGGGCAGCTGGAAGCCAGTGCAGCTCGCGGAGAAGAGGAGTTACATGGGAGTATCGGGAGACTCCCATTACAACTCGCGTGGCTGCATTCTGCACCAGCTGAAGCCTCTGAGTGGTCCTCAGGGGCAGCCCCATGTAGAGAGCATTGCAGTAGTCTAGACAGGAGGTCACAAGCGCATGGGTGACTGTGCGTAGGGCATCTCGGTCCAGATAGGGCCGTAACTGGTGCACCAGGCGAACCTGGGCAAAAGCCCCCCTGGCCACGGCTCCTATATGATCTTCCAAACTGAGCCATGAATCCAGGAGGATGCCCAAGTTGCGGGCCCTATCAACGGGGGGTAACACCTCACCCCCCATAGTTAACGATGGAAAAGATTGGTTAGTCTGAGATGCCGGTATGCACAGCCACTCAGTCTTGGCAGGATTGAGACTAAGCCTGTTTCTCCCCATCCAAACCCGGACCGTCTCCAGGCAACGGGACATCATGTCGAGGGCATCACTGGGTTGGTTCGGGGTGGAAAGAAAAAGCTGGGTATCATCAGCATACTGATGATACCCCACCCCGAAACCACGAATGAGCTCACCCAGCGGCTTCATATAGATGTTGAACAAGAGGGGAGAGAGGACTGACCCCTGAGGAATTCCACAAATGAGAGGCCTCGGGGCGGACCTCTGCCCTCCCGTCAACACCGACTGCGAGCGGCCCAGGAGGTAGGAGGAGAACCCTAACCCTAACCCTAACCCTAACCCCACTCCCAACCCCCTGAGATGCCGCAGTAGGATACCATGGTCGATGGTATCAAAAGCTGCTGAGAGGTCTAATAGGACTAGGACAGAGGAACAACCCCTGTCCCGAGCCCGGCAGAGATCATTCACCAGCGCAACCAATGCCGTCTCCGTGCTGTAACCGGGCCTGAAACCCGATTGGTACGGGTCCAGATAATCAGTTTCCTCCAGGAACAGAGGGAGCTGAAGTGCCACCACGCTCTCAACGGTTGGAGACCGGATGATAGTTGTTCAAAATAGCCGGGTTCAGGGCAGGCTTCTTGAGGAGGGGCCTCACCACTGCCTCTTTCAAGGTGGCAGGGAAGGTACCCTCCCTCAAAGAAGCAGTTATTACTGCCTGGAACCAGCCTTGTGTCTCCTCCCGGGCTGCATATACCAGCCAGGAGGGGCACGGGTCCAATAAACACGTGGTGGAACTCAGTCTCCTCATGATCCTGTCCACCTCATCTGCGGTCACAGGATCGAATTCACTCCAGGTAACATTCTCTAGACCGCTCTATTCCTCCCCGTCAGTCTCTGCCCAGTCAGAATCCAAACCAGCTCAAATCTGAGCGATTTTGTCCATCAGATGATAGCTAAACTCCTCGGCCCGCCCCTGCAAGGGCTCCTCCCTCATCTCCTGATCAAGGAGGGAACGAGTCACCCTAAACAGGGCGGCCAGGCAATTATCTACGGACGCAATGAGGGCAGCAAAGTAATTAGACTTCGCTGTCCTCATCACCGCTAGATAAGACCTCGTAAAGGTTCTTAACTGCAATCGGTCAGACTCAGACCAGCTGGATCTCCAACAGCTCTCTAGACCTCGTCTCTGACGCTTCATCTCCTGGAGCTCCACAGAAAACCATGGAGCCCACCGGGATCTGCACTGGGTCAGGGGTCGCAAGGGTACAACACGATCGAGCGCCTCAGTGGCAGCCCTTTCCCAGGCATCCACCAAGGCGTTGGCCAGGCTGTGAGTGAGGGGGATAGATAGACCCAAGCGCCATCTGGAACCGTTCCAGATCCATTAGGTGCCTGGGGCGGAACCACCTGGTCGGTTCCGCAGCCCAGCAGCGGGGGGTGGCATAGCGGAAGACCAACCACAGGAGGTGATGATCGGACCATGACAGGAGGACAATAGTTGGTGAGCCCCCTCCCAGATCATCAAACCACTGCCCAGATAAGAAAACTAGGTCGAGAGTGTGTCCTCCCCCATGAGTCAGACCCTGAATTACTTGGGTCAGGTCCATGGCTGTCATGGAGGCCATGAACTTCCGGGCCAACTCAGACGACCCTCCCAGAGAAGGCAGGTTAAAGTCGCCCAGAACTATAAGTCTGGGAAACTCAACTGTCAACCCTGAGAGGGCATCGAGAAGCTCTGGCAGGGCCGTTGCTACACAGCTGGGTGTATGTTAGCAACAAGCCCAACTGAGCCCCAGGGCCACACCTCAGGAGGAGGGATTCACTCCCACCTATCTGTACAATAGTGGTGTCCCGCGGACATAAGGTCTCCTGTATAACTACCGCCACCCCACCACCCCTGCCCTGAGCCCGTGGCTGATGTAACACACAGAAACCTGGAGGGCAAAGCTCAGTCAGAGGGACACCTCCCTCTGAGCCCAACCAGGTTTCTGTAATGCATGCCAGATCTGCGTGTTTCTCCTCGATCAAATCACGGACGAGGGGAGCCTTGTTCACAACAGATCTGGCATTAAACTACACCAGCCTGAGCTCAGGGGCCTGATCCCACTCACCCCCGGATAAATGGGTACCAACCGGAGGGTCAGAGCACGCCACCGCTTGAAGACAGCGGGGGTGCGATCCCAGGTGTTGATATGGCCCTCCATGTAACTGCCTGCTGCTGTTCCCAATCATCGTGGGGATTTGAAACCACACCCCAATGCCAGGGAAACCAGGAGACCCCAACCCCAATCCCATCTCGCCGGGAACCATTTCAGGCCCAGACTGACGACCGGTTGGTGGGGTACACCTCAATTCCCTCCCAACCCTACCATTCCCCCCCTCCCTAACCCTTTAAAACAGCCGGCTAGAAAACATATTAGTGGCCTCTTAATATATCTCCACCAGAGGCCCCTATCTATGCCCAACCACCTCTCGGGGTCCCAACAATTGGGCCCGTCCTTAAGGGGATTGGAGGAAAAGGCGGCAGGTCGTAACCAGGAGGAGGTGCCCTCCTGAGGGCATACAGGTCAGCACTGTCAGCATAATTATCCAGACAATTATAAAAACCATGAATGAATTTCTTTATATCTCCACTTGCCAGCACATCCCTAAATGGAGCTAAACTGTAATATCATGTAACTAGGATGCTTAGAATGGTTCTGCTACATTCCAGTACATAAATCTAATGATCTTAATACAATGTTTATTTTCCCTGTGGAATCTGGGAATAAAAGAAAGATAAATTTTAATCCATGTCTAATACTCTCTTCAATTTATATAACTGAGGTTCACTTCATATATTATGCAACAGTAGGCATCTATTTTGTTGCAAACAACTGGGAAGATTCATTTCTTGCAGTGTGTAATACAACATTTGAAGTGCAGATGAAATTCATCCTCACTATAATGCTGCTGTTTCCTAATTTACCATCCATCTCTCATCTCTCTCTCTCTCTCTCCCTCCTTCCCTCTCTCTCTCTCTCTCTCTCTCTCTCTCTCTGTCTCTCTCTCTCTCACACACATAGGTATCCTAATTTTTCAATAAACTTTTATACTCAAAAGAGGAATACTATGATTGAATCTCATTGATAAAATGAAGATATCATTTTAACCAGCTAACTCCTAAAAAAATGTCCTGCGGATACAACTGTAACACTATGTGTGGAAGTAAGCTGTATCAAAGTGGCAAACACTTTAGCTATTAATAAAAGATCTTTAGCCGGTTAAAACACAACCTTCGAATTTTAATTAGTACTGCAAAAAATCTTGCAAGTTCTGCATTCCAGTTCAAACTGCCAGCTGGAAATAGGATGCCTATCACAGAAAAATATGTTTTCCTTTCTCCCTGACTTTGGATCTGCTAACCCAGCACTAACAAGAGGAGCAAACAACAGCCTTGCTACCACTTCATTCTCTTGTCAGAGGAAGGAGGCTTTGTCAATTAGACATGTGACCTCATAACTTCTACTGTGAAGGAAAAAAAAAAGATTAGCATTTCCTCTCCGTGCACCATACAGCAGTGGAACATACAGATGGGAAGTTCTACACATTTGTTTTTGAACATTCTCAAAATTTTACAAGGCAGGAAGCCATTTTGGATGTTCTTTAAAAATTTTTTTGAAGATACTCTTTCAGCTACAAGACCAATAATTTAGTATGGATCTTATTTATCATGATTGCATTGTTAGAATAATAAATCTGGCAAGTCTCTGTGTAAATACACCACCACGTGCGAATGGAGTTGCTCAGAGTGTGGTGGTTGTAGGTCAAAGAGTTTGAAGATCAGTGTTTGAGTTGGTCAGGCAATCTTAAAGGAATAACTTTAAAAAAAATATTTTTCAAAAAGTGAAGCACATTGTGCAGCTCCATCGCTCATGGTTCTTTCAGTTTTCATTAAAACATTTAGTGTTCTTGTCCTTTTCAGTATCATAAATTCTGCTAGCTTTACACGCCAAACTGATTTAAAGCAGTTGCTCAATCAAAAGAAAGCAATGATTTTAGGTTTTAGTGCTCTGTAATGTTCTGAAACCAGCCATAACCGCCTTTGATGGACAAACTCTGACTCCCACCCCCCCACCCCCCTTTGGATCTGGATCATCAGGCTTTCTTCTGTTATGAGGAGTATCATCATCAACTTTAAAAAATGCGCTCATAGATGGGTCTGAGCATAATTTATGTGAAATCCCTTGAATTACTTTCTCGTTTGTGCATTAGGCTGGGGGTGCAAATTCCAAACGTACCAACAAAGTCAATGGAGCTTCTTTTTGCTGTTCAAATGGCTTTGGAACTGCAATTGGCGGGCAGGCGTGGGTCCTGCATAATTCAGTGGAGTGCATTTTCAGAATATGGAAAAAGGATGCATTCAGCATCCCTTTCCTCAGTGCTTAAAAATAGGGATGATAAAAATCACTCACAGGTTTTCTCTCAGAACATAAAAGCAGCCGTACAAGAGACAATTTCGCATTTATGGCAGAATAATTTTCATTTTCATTTTGGGATAGCTGCATTGGATTGTCTTTTATAATTACCCCCTTTTAAAAAAATTCCTCAATATAAGGTCAGGCTACTTTGCACTGCCAGATGCCTTCTTCTGACCGTATCCCCCCACCCCACTTTTCCTAAAGAAGAGACTGAGGCTAGAACCTGTCAGACTTGGGACGTAGCTAGATGGCTGTATTGAAGTTCCAGTAAATTAGCAGAAAACTATAGGGGCATAAACATTGTTCCCCTGATGGCCAAACCTTATTCTGCCACAGTAACAAAGATTATGAAGCAGATCAAGGAAAGCAGTCGGTAGAGTACCCTGATCTACCATTCCAATGCTTCTTTCAAGTGTGCCCTATTTGCAGAGAAAATCCATCGATTGTTCTCTTTTACATGCTGAAGAGATGGGACTGAATGAGTGTGGTCAAGATATTTTGGACAAAAGGTTTAGCCTCTGTCAAGTTGCCTGATTGATGAACCAAAGGACCAGAGTGAAGAAATTAGAGGAAGCAGTTCCCTCCCATTTCACCCTGTGTTCCTCTATGCTTGTCAAACAGGCTACAGTACTCTTGGACACAAGTATAACATCTTTCTATGGTAGTTTGACTGAAAGATCAAAGGTGCCTAAATATGAGTTTTGTGGATAGGTAGGTCTCCTTCTTCAACCTGCAGCTGAGCTAGTTCTGGATATGAAGTTAGCAAAAAACAAAAAAACAAAAACAACCCACCAGACCTTGTTGGGAAATAGTCTGACAGACAAGTCACAGGCTCAGAGGATGTGAGATTCATCCCTTGCCCCACTCCTCCCTTGACCTGTCACCTGGGGACAGATGAGATAGAGGGCAGTGGAGTAAAGTGAGAAGGAGCCATCATTATTGACAGCCTCTTTTTGGCTGCAAAGTGGTGATAGTAGCTAACAGAGTTAGCCTGTAGACTAGGCAACATGGCATAGAAAAAGGCAAAATGGCATCCCTGCCAACTAATAATAACCATAAAAAGTACAGCTGCATGAAACTGCTTGCCATCAGAAGCAACAGAAAAATGTGCCCTGGTATCAGAACTGCAACAAAGCAGATGGCAAAACCTAGCTCTTTTTCCCAATTTCAGTTGACTGGTGCAACATAGGACTGGCCCTCTTTCAAAATGGCACTGAACCTGCGTACATTGAAGTGAGAAGCCATAATAAAGCTAAACAGCAACAGCAGCAGCAGCCCATATAAGACTTGGAGCAGTGGCCAGGCATTAGAGTGGCAGATGCGTTCATGGAAGCTAGGTGTCTGGTTTCTCCTGTGGCTGAAGCCAAAATGAGCATGGAGAGCAGTGCCCAGCAATCAGAAGGGTGAGGCATACTTGTAGCAACCTAAAGTGTCCAGTAAAAGCTGGGCAATTCCCAACCCTTGACAGCATTCAGTGTCCAGTAAAAGCTGGTGTCAGAATCCATTTATATCACATCCATAAATGTAGGTTTAAAACATTATCCCCCCCCTGGATTCTGCCATCTCCCGAGGAAGGAGGAGCGGATGTGGATTCAGCCTGCCTTAGGTTATTTCAAAGACCAAGAGAAACCTTTTGAACTGGGGGAGGGTTAGGGAAGAAGGCATCTGGCCTGTGTCTCCATTTGAATCTGTAAAGGAAGAAGGCAATAACCGTAAAGATCCGAAGTTCCCTTTTTCCCATGAAAGGGATGACACGAAGTAAATGATGGGGGGGCTGACCAAATGGGGTTGAGGGAAGGGGGGTTGAACCAGGAACTCTTTATAAAGTTTCAATCTGTAAAACAATACTAGGTCCTGTCTTGTATTTCCACAACCAAACATGTCCTAGTAAAAATTCCTTTTGGACTAGAACTGACTCCAAGAGTTTTTGTTTTCCTAAGACGTGGTTTGGGATAGGTCCTGACAGCTGGGCATTCCTAGCCCTTGCTATGAACTGTGCTAGATCATGTCCAGAGTAACACTTGTTGAACAGAAAAACACTACAGTATTTCACAACTGGAACAGCTAAATGATTTTTAAGTTACCTTTGCTATAGGTTAGCGAAGGTACAAAGGCAATGTCAGAAGGAAATATTGTATAGAAAAAATTATAGGAACATGTTGGTACTGCTATTTATGGAAAAGGGAGAATAAATTCCAAGCTCAAGAAAAGTAATTCTTTTTCAATCCAGGAATTATTTTAAATGTGGAAAAAAACCTGTGCAGGTAGTTATTATTTTTAAACAATAAAGATGTTTATAGCATCTGTAAATGCAGTCTGGCAATTCCAATAATTATTTAGAGATAGTAAGATGAAAGACAAAGAGACAGCAGGAACACAGAGAAAGGAAGCTTCTGAGTCTAGTACTTTCTGGCTCTGCTCAATTTTTACTTTTTGCATGATAGGCAGATATGGTGGCTGCCTATTCATTATTCCTATGGGAATGAATTCTTGGGCAGGAATCTGAGAATCCATAGCCAATAGCAATAGCACTCAGACACATATATATATATTGCTTCATGGTGCTTTAAGGCCCTCTGTAAGTGGCTTACGGAGTCAGCCTATTGCCTCCAACAATCTAGGTCCTCATTTTGCCGACCTTGGAAGGATGGAATGCTGAGTCAACCTTGAACAGGTCAGGATCGAACTCCTGGCAGTGGGCATAGTTAACTTGCAATACTGCTTTCTAACAATATGCCACCCTGGCTCATTTGCATTTCATGAGGCCCCTTCTTCACTAGTGAGACTTGCCCTGTTGAAATTCAACAGGCAGATCAGGCTAGCCTCTATGAAGAAGACATGATTTGTTGGATGGGTGGGGGGGCAGGGGGGAGAGCCCCTCCCTTATCTGTTCAAATTAATTCATACAAGTACCAGAAGTCCATGTCACCTGGGAAAAAGGTGGAGTCAGCAGGTTTGGAGAAGTAGAAAGAGCTTCTGGATCTACTTCTCTCTCCTTCCCACTCTTGGGAAAATGACTTTCAGAGTACCTGAGTACAAGACCATGAGGAAAGCAATGCCAACCAAAGAATTCCCTTTGTTCTGCTAATTATGAATTTCCACTCATCCTTTCTTGTACATTTCTAAGGAATAATCAAATATATGTATTCCCCAAGTGCTACAGAACTTCTTAATTACCCTATTCATTTGATGCTGATTCTGGTTTCAGCGAACCCAATCCATACGTTACATGGAGGACAACTGCATTCCACTCATACTACAATTTTTTTTTAAAAAAAAAAGTTTACTCAAGGTTTAATTTGGGTGTTGTCATCATTTTTTTCCTGATTTTGATTTTTTTTTCCTCTTTCTTCCCTTGTTTTCAGAACCCCTTCCTATTCCCTTAGGTGAAACAGGTGCCCACAGATAGCACAGCACTTGCTAATTTCAGCTCCCATCAAATCACTCCTCTGACTGAGAGTAATGCATCTTTTCAAAATATTCTCCCATGTAGCATTTTTATTTTAAATGGGGATGGGGGAAAGATTAGACAGCTGTATATTTGACAAGCTGAGTTGGGACTCATCATGTTGACAGAACATACATGGTGCTGACAATGCTCCGTGGCACTGATGAAGTCTGACAAAACATACCTCAGCACATTGCAGCAAGTCTTTTTCTCCCTTGCAAACACTTAAATAAAAGAGCAAATCTCAGGAGTACGGAGGATCAGCATGCCGTTCTTGTGAAGATTCACAAGGGGGTTGGGAGAGGAAAGCTGCTTGTTTAACTTTGCCAATCTTATTGCTTTATGCACTCTCTTTGAGCAGATGATCACCATCGCATCAGTAATGAATCAATCATTAACTTATTTCTATTAGGGCAGCTGGTGTTGGGGTGCATAAAAGAAGGTTAAACTAGCAGGCATTGTGCAATCTCTCTGTCCTTTGGAGAAATTGCTTTGATCTTATCAAAACCCTCTTATGAACTTCCCTTGAATTTTTTGTTGGCTTCACCTGTAGAAAAAATAGATTAATTTACACATTGAGTGTAAGCTTAGGGGTGTTGAATCCCGCACCTCGAGAATGTTTTGTTACTGCTACTTTTCTCAACGTTTCTCAGATGGCCTTAGTCAGAATCAGTCTTCTTCCCTAAAGGTGGATTTTACTTAATACAGCCAACCAAAGGCCTAGAGTTCGCCTTTATTATCTCCCGCCCCCTCATTGTTCTTATCCCAAAGCCACCTGTCCATCTGAGCCCAATTATTCTATGGAGTAATTTCTGAGGAAAAACTTTCTTCATGCCATCAATTAATTTTGATTCTCATGCCCACTTTGGTGCTTGCCAGCCGAGCAAGATCGCCTTTGGGAGTCAGGTTAAATGAAGCAGGTTTCTAGCTCTCTGTGGGTAGAATATATCAGAAGCTACCTTTCTAGATGTGCGACGAGTAATGTCATGGAGCAAACAGACAACCATCCTTTTCTTGCTTCCTTGTCCTCATGGGTAATCCATTCCACAAACCAACATCTTGTTAGTATAACTTTGTTAGTCTGGGAAAAATTGTTTTCTTAATGTGGCCCTTAGATGTAATTTTAGTTGGCTGACTATTGCATTGTTGGCCCATCGCTATCCCTGCTTTCTGAGAATCTTTGGACCATGGGCTGTGAAATTATGCTCCATGATCCAACTCCAGGCATGTCAGGTATTAGGACTGTAAATCAGGAAGGGCTGTGGACTTGCCCCCAAGCCTTCCATCCTGTGCTACCACTCCCAATGTGTAGCCCTTCGCCTTCTCACGTTAAAGGGATATTATGAGAGGAGCTGCTACTTTGGTTTGACTTACCATAGTTTTGAGTCATTTAAGTGAGCACCAGCCAAGAGAACAAGGGAAGAACAAACTTTGTCAAGCACAGTTCTCATAAGACCAGATAGCATCTTTGTGGACCCAGCCAAGTGACCTCACTGCAAGTCCATCCTGTGTGGACTTTGAATACAGCCAACCAGGCAGGAGCCCTGCAAGAAATTGGAGAAAATACTTAACTATTTAATTAATGCATCTGTGAAGTTCACATGCTGTGTTCACCCAGTATCAACATAGTTTTTCATAAGTTCATTGGACTATTTAGATGTTTTCACAAATGACATAAGCTGTTCTTTTCATCCGGTCTCTTTACAGACCATATGACCAATAATCATATGGTCTCTATATAGCCTGCTTTTTTCAGGCTCATAGCATGTTTTCATTTAATTTCTTCGTTAGTATGATACATAGATTATGAATACTATATACAGTGTTTCAACAAGGGGATGAGGAGGCAGGGAGAGTCTTCTGAGCACCCCAAGAATTTCATAATCTAACAATATGCAGGTATGAACGTGATTAGACTTGAAAAGTAAAAAAAAGTTGTATTCATTTAAATAAAAACAAAAAACACAAATGGACAAGGGTAGCTAGACCTTTCCATTACCCTTAATACTTGCTCCAGTTTTGTTGCTGTTTTTTTTAAATGCCATCTATTTAATAGGCAAGGCAGCTGACAACTGAATTAGTACTCTCTTCTTAGTATGCCAGTGGCTCATGACAATAGCCTAAGGGATAAGATATAGATAACTGAGAGGTTTTCTCACTGTTCTGATATATTTTTTCATATGGTTAATAAGCCAATTGAAATGACATTCTGTCACAGTGGTACTATGCCATTTCCCTGTGAGCTTCTGCTAACCACTAGGAGGAGATGCATTGTTTCATAGCATTGTTCCACCCCCACCCACCCCCCTTCTTCCCAGAATGTGTCTTTTAAAAAGATTTAATGAGTTTGACAACTTGCAAACAAGATACGTCCTTAGGTGTTGCTACAGATTAACACCTGTTTGTTATGGCTGATGGGAATGGCTTCTGGCTTGGCTACATTTTTCATTTTGAAAGGCTAATGGCAGAAATACGCAGTTTTACATAAGATGCTTCCTATAAAATGTAGGTATATGTGTGTATGGGGCGATCCCACCCAAATATTCTGGCAACTTGAAGCTCAACTTTGAGAGGTAAGTGTAGACCAGGTTGTATTTTTATTTCGCTTATAGCTCAGAGTACAATTTTGTTTTCTTCCTTCTCCCATGGCTGAAAGCTCCAGGTTCTTCCAACCACCAGTCTTAAAAGCACAGACAACAGACGTGACTGAACTGTCACTTAAATTCCAAACCCTGGAAAGGAAGAGATGGCTGTGATAGAAGCAATTAACTGTTGGGAGAATTTCCTTTATTCTTGCTACTTGAAGTGAAATGTGCAATTCAGAGAGAAACAAAAGGAAACATTGGAAATCTTTTCTTTTCTGCTTTCTCCCTCTAGGTCTAGCTATATATTTCTGCTCCAGCTCCTGACTGCTACCTGAATTGGCCTGTTTCCGTTGCATACCCAGAATTCTTAATTTGCACTCTTTCCTAGGAACTCGCCTGCCCCCCTCCCCCCACTGCAGATTTTAAGCTATGCTACTGTTTTCCATCCCAGGTTGATTTGACTTCAAATACATTTTATGGCTGTAATTCTCATTATCTCTAATCTTTTATATAGCTATGAAAGCTTTGAGAGTACTTATATTGCCCTGATAGTCTTTAATATATCAAACATATGTTTGTTTTCATTTTGTATACACACACACAGAGAGAGACAGACACACATTACTCCTATCATTATTTCTGATCATCACAATTCAACTAAAATATAGTTACCGGTACCTTTTTTTCATGGACTACTGAACTGAGTTACAATGACCAGAAATAATATGCTGAAAGAAAATGTAAAGTACCAAAATACCATAGACTTAAAAATGTGAAGATTGGCATCCATTCAATCAATCAATGATTTATGAATGTGGCTTTTCGTTTCCTGTAGAGCTGAACTATGCAGGGCTTGTGAAATCAGGAACCATTCTTACTAAATAGGCTAGAGCAGGGTTTTTCAACCTTTTCACCCATTGTACCACTTTTAGGATATGGAAACATCCGAGTACCCCAGTCGGATGTCAAGGTGACAAAAACTTGATGACCAAAAAAAAAAGAGGAAAAAAGTGATGAAGTACAGGTAGTCCTCGACTTACAACAGTTTGCTTAGTGACTGTTTGAAGTTACAATGGCACTGAAAAAAAGTGCCCCCCAAGCCACAGCCGAGGAAGACACCTGCCTGCCCGCTCGGCAGCGCTTTTCCTCCTGTCCAAGGTTTTCACTGTTGTGAGCATTTCTGTTGAGGATTGGCAGCGGGGGTGGGGGGGTTTGGTTTTTATTCCCCCCTGTCTGCTGGGTGGTTGAAGCAGGTTTTGGTCACTTCACATGACCCTGGGACACTGTGACCATCATAAGTATGAATCAGTTACCAAGCATCTGAATGTAAATCACAAGACCCTGGAGATGCTGCAACATTCCAGCTGATCGGTGCTTCTTCTGGACTCAGAAGCGCCAGGATCAGCGCCAAGCTCCACTGGAGCTGGGACTGATCCTGGCACTTCTGCTGAGTCCTGACAGCCCTGCAGCTCCAGCCATCTCTCTCTCAGTCTTGTGCGGTGCTGCCACCGGTTCAGCCCCTCCCCCGCTACCACTTTTCTAGGATGGTCACGTACCATCTGCCAGGTGCCAATGTACCACAGGTGGTACTCGTACCACTGGTTGAAAAGCCCTGGCCTAGAGAATACTGTACAGTGAATTTTAAAATATATAGTTTGGTTCAAACCATTTTGGCATTCACTTCCTTGCTTCATTATTTGACTCAAAACTTGTTTTGGAAGATCTGATGCTTTATAGACTAAAGAACTATAAACAGAGAATCTACAACATTTTCAGATTGAGAAATCAACCAAGGACTATAACTATTTTTTAACAGAATTGAAGGATAATTACCGTATTTTCCGGCGTATAAAACGACTGGGCGTATAAGACGACCCCTGACTTTTGAGAGGATTTTCAAGATTTTTCGTCTTATACGCCGGAAAATACTTACATGCCAGTTGCCAAGTGTCCGACACAAGCCCGATTCAGACCCGTCTGATGCAGATGGTGCAAAGCCCTGCCGGTTCCCGCCCAACGCCGGACGGCTCCGCCGGTGCCGCCTCGAGAGGGAAGGGCGTGAGGCACCTGCCACGGCTCCCTGAGGACTCCTTAGCAGCCGGGGAGCGCACGTGTGCGTAGGACTGCCCTGCCGGTTTCCGCCCGACGCCGGACGGCTCCGCCGGTGCCACCTCGAGAGGGAAGGGCGTGAGGCACCTGCCACGGCTCCCTGAGGACTCCTTAGCAGCCGGGGAGTGCGCGTGTGCGTAGGACTGCCCTGCCGGCTCCCACCCGATGCCGGACGGCTCCGCCGGTGCCGCCTCGAGAGGGAAGGGCGTGAGGCACCTGCCACGGCTCCCCGAGGACTCATTAGCAGCCGGGGAGCACGCGCGTGCGTAGGACTGCCCTGCCGGCTCCCACCCGATGCCGGATGGCTCCGCCGGTGCCGCCTCGAGAGAGAAGGGCGTGAGGCGCCTGCCACGGCTCCCCGAGGACTCCTTAGCAGCCAGGGAGCACGCGCGTGCGTAGGACTGCCCTGCCGGCTCCCACCTGACGCCGGACGGCTCCGCCGGTGCCGCCTCGAGAGGGAAGGGCGTGAGGTGCCTGCCATGGCTCCCCGAGCAATCCTTAGCAGTCGGGGAGCGCGCGTGTGTGCAGGACTGCCCTGCCGGCTCCCGCCTGACGCCAGCCTGCCTTGCTTCCTCCACAGTGAGAGGGGAGGGTGTGCCTTCCCGGGCTCGTCGACTTGCAGCCACGCCAGAGCTGAAAGGGGCTTTTCCTTCCACCCACCCTTTGGAATAAACGCAAGAGCTCCCGGGGTCTGGCGTTTGCAAGGGGGAGGGGAAGGGGCTTAGAGGCTCTTGGGGGTGGGAAGGGAGAGTCACGTTGGAGGGGGGACTGGACTAAGGAGGCTTCAAGTTGCTTTGCAAGAACAGGGGTGCTCGATTGATTTATGTACTATTTCCTGGCGTATAAGATGACTGGGCGCATAAGACGACCCCCCAACTTTTGAGAAGATTTTCATGGGTTAAAAAGTCGTCTTATACGCCGGAAAATACGGTACACATTTACAGAAATAATGAATAAACAATGAATGTCGATACTCATTTGGGGTGACTAGACTTGCAATTTGATTTTTTAAAGGAAACTGCTAGTTTTGATGGAAGGAAGCAAAATTTGTAAACGTGATCAATTCTTTTCAAAGAACAGACCTGTTGACTTTGAAAAAGAGTGATTATCTATCTATCTATCTATCTATCTATCTATCTATCTATCTATCTATCTATCTATCTATTTGATTATTTATTTATATTTATATTTCTATTTATTTATTTATTTAGCAGTGGTGGCACAGTGGTTAAAATGCAGTATTGCAGGCTAACTCCATGGACTGCCAGGCATTCGATCCTTATGGGCTCAAGGTTGACTCAGCCTTCCATCCTTCCGAGGTTGGTCAAATAAAGACCCAGATTGTTGGGGGCAAGGTGCTGACTCTGTAAACCGCTTAGAGAGGGTTGCAAATAAGTCTAGGTGCTATTGCCAGGGCATTTTTCCTCATAGAACGCTCAGAACGGAGTTCCGGCACCTTTTTTGGATGGAACCTTGTAGAGTAGGCAAGGCGGGTTGTATGACATGTGTGAGTTCCGGCACCTTTTTCTTTTACAAAAAAAGCACTGGCTATTGCTATTGCTATTTATTTGCAAAATCTCAGCTAGTACACATCTTTATGTTGCTTTTAGAAATATGCAATTGATATGAAAAGTACATAAAGTGTTGTCAATATGTGGGAACTATTTTAGAAGAACAGTGGCAGGACTTTTGCTGAATGAGAAATAGTTTCAGGAGTTGTTTTTTTTTAAAAAGAACATTGTTACTCAGTTGACATTAAACTCACAAAACTGTTCAAATAAGTGAATGCTATATTGAGAAAAAAAATGAAAATAGAGTTGTTGCTGTTGTTATATTAATTTTTCAAACTGGATTCCCAAAGGTTTCTGCTAGCTGAGGACATTATGGTACAGTAGCTGCTTTTACAATTTTAATGGAGAGAATATACACAGGAAGGACATTTTCTGCTATCTTCTTAGACAGGATAGGGAGTGTATTCCTAATTCTGCTAAAATTCCCTCCCTCTGATATAGGCCATTTCAGTCTATGACATTCTAATTTAAAACAATTTAACCCAAATTTTATGCTAGATTTTATAGATGAGCAAAATAAGAATTCAGTTTTGCTATTATTTTTAAATATTTGCCATTGTGTTATTGTTTTGCATTACTTTAAGAAATGGTAGGCCTTTTTTATAATGAATTAATGTATGAATAAATGGATTTCCAGTTTTTTTTATAATGTTAAGAACTAGGATTATAATTAAATAAATTGCTGCATCTTGAAGCAAACCAACATCTAGTAATAAACATATAAAAGATGGTGTTATTTAGAAGAGCTTTGGAAAATTACACAAGGAATCTAATATGTAAAGAATTAAAACTAAAAATTTTTAAAAGATTGTTTTGTAACATGTATGTATGCATGTATATAAACATACTGTGCCACAGCATTAATTCCACAGTGATGAAGGGACACACATTTTACTCCAGCAATTCTTTTTATTTCCAGGGGAGAATTATGGAAGAGGAGAAAAAATTTGTCCTTGTTCCCAAATATAAATATATATTTCTTCATCTCCTTCTCTCCTGCATCAAATGAAATGTGTGCTTGAGAATCATAACTATAGCCTTTTTAAGAAGGATCCATAATTGCATGAGATTATGCTTAGTGTATAAGGGACGCGGTGGCTCAGTGGGTTAGGATGCTGAGCTTGTCGATCGGAAGGTTGGCAGTTTGGCGGGTCGAATCCCGAGTGCCGTGTAGCAGAGTGAGCGGCTGTTACTCGTCCCAGCTTCTGCCAACCTAGCAGTTCTAAAGCACGTAAAAATACAAGTAGAAAAATAGGGGCCACTATGGTGGGAAGGTAACAGCGCTCCGTGCGCCTTTGGCGTTTAGTCATGCCGGCCACATGACCACGGAGACGTCCTCGGACAAGCGCTGGCTCTTCGGCTTTGAAACGGAGATGAGCACTGGCCCCTAGAGTCGGAAATGACTAGCACGCATGTGCAGGGGAACCTTTACCTTTACTTTACCTTTATGTTTAGTGTATAGTCAGTACTGATAGCTAAACTGTCACTTCCCACAAGTACATGAGGTAAAGCAGAGACAAGTTTAACTACTCACGACCATGGTGATACATTCCTGTAGCTTTCTTGAGCATTACTATAGAGGTGATTTGAGAGCCTCTATGGTATAGCTGTTAATGTGTGGACTAGAAATAGAGACATCCAGGTTCAAATCCTCTCTTAAGCATGGTAATCAACAAGGTGAACTTGGACCAATTACTCCCTCTTTTTCCTAATTCAGTATCAGGCTTTGTGACAAGCTGCATGAAAATCTTGCTACAAGGGCACAGTGCAAGAAAAAGACCCTGCAACTAAGCAGGACAAATACTAAGAGAAACAACAAACAAACAACAACCTTATGGAACTGATTATCTTGTTTGGCACCTTCTAGTACCATTGGGTCAATCTCTGAAAAAGGTGGCACAAGAGTGACACCTCTATTGACATCACAACCAGTTAAGCAAAGCAAGATCTGGATCATGGAAGATTGCATAGAGTGGTCCATTCATGTTAGACCCAAATCTGAATATATGTTGTACACACATATAAGACTAGGGCTTCCATGATCTCCCTTCCTGATTCCAAAAATTGGTATTTTGACTAGCTAGGCTTCCTAATTTTCACTGCAATCTATTTTGGTTGCTACTTTTGTTTTGTCCTACCATATTCTAATTTCACTTATTAGAGTTGTGGGAGGTCACCCCACCCCACCAGAGAAGGAAATATTTTGGGTAATATTAAAAAGGCAGAATATATTTCCCCAAAGGATCTTAAAGGCAGAAAAGCAAGCCCAGTTTTTCTTAATAAACCCAAGCAGAAACTAGGCAGAGACCAGCTTTTAAAAATGCAGATGTGATAATCCTTTCAGAAAGGTTGGAGCCAGGAAGCTAAAAGCTGATGAGATTAGAAAGACAAAGACCCCTAAAATCTACATACCCCACCCAAACTCTAAAAACATGACCTTTAGGACATAATAAGATTAACCCACCAATACCAAAAAGATACACTGAACCTAAGGTCAAAGTTCATGCCACAGGAACAGGAACTCCAAACACAAGAGTCCAAGAAGGTATAAAAACCCACCACTCCCAGCTACATCTGGTCAGCTGCTCCAGAGCCTCATTTCTTGTGGTTCTGCTCTTCAATAAACTACAACCTTCTTTCTAAAGCAGTCTCCATTTTGTATATTCCCAGCTTGGACTGGACCCTGATGAAGATTTTTCTTTCAACAGAGTTTTAATAATATAATTGTGGGGATTCTTTATTTTTAAATGTTCTATGCTAGGTAAGAAGAATCCAAAGTTCACATCATACTATTAGAAACAAATTCCATTTTAATTTTATATCTACATATTACTTTTCCTTACATCATGCTGCAAAAGAAAGGCTGTAAAAAACCCACTGTATAGTAAACTAATGAATAAATGAAGGAAGAAATCAGGCTGGAAAGTAAGTTTGGAATCCTAAAATGATTATAGTCAAACTCAGAGTGTTCCCCAGATGTCTCAGCTCCAGCAGAGGGAGCACAGAGACTTCCTTAGGCTTCCAACAGGAGTCTGTAAGTTAAATCTTTGGAAGCAGCCTGATTCATTCATTTCAGTGGCTGGTTTTGGCTTATTGTTTAGTCACTGAGAATTATTCTGGGCTGGAATGTTAAATCTGTGACCGTCTAAAGCCAAACGACAAACCCAAGATGAGCTGATGATGTGTTTCTCCATTCCCCCCCCCCATACATAATAAATTGACATTCCAGGGGAGAAAATTAAGTTATAACTCTGGTTTCTAGATGGAAGGCATCTTTAAATATGGAAGGACCTATTCAATCATATCTCCCTCTAGCCTGAAGGAATATGGCTCAGGTTAGCTCCAAACTGTACGTCAGTCCTGGTCCAAATGATTATTTTATTTATTTATTTATTTAATTAAATTTTTATACCACCCTATTCCCGAAGGACTCAAGGCGGTTTACAGGGCAGCATAAAATACAATATAAAAATAGTATAAAATTAAAATAGATTAAATTAATTAAGCCCAACAATTAAAACAATATTAAAAACTAAAACCCCTTCAGTCCAGGCCTGATAGATAAAAAAACCAGGTTTTCAAGTCCCGGCGAAATGAACGCAGATCGGGGGCAGTCCGAAGTTCCACCGGTAAATCATTCCAAAGGGCAGGCGCACCCACAGTGAATGCCCTCCCCCTGGGGATCACCCGCCGGCACTCCTTAACCGCCGGCACCCTGAGAAGGCCCTCCCTGTGGGAGCGCACAGGACGATGGGAAGTTGATGCCGGCAGCAGGTGTTCCCTTAGATAATCCGGACCCAAGCCATTTAGAGCTTTATAGGTCATTACCAGCACCTTGAATTAAACCACCATGGCTGAACTTGGAATGATTTAGTACTGAAACAGTGACTTCTTCAGCTTCAGCGGAAACCTGATACTGGGGTGCAGAAGCTTCATCTCTGTGTTAAATGTTTGCTCTTGGTTATACCAGCACATAATCAAAACTGGCTATATCACATTCAGACATCACCTTGCTTATTCTCTTTCTTTTGCTGGGATCATTCTACAAAGAAAAAGCTAGTACTAATTACAGGGTGACAGGGTGATGCAGAAGCAGCACCTACAGCTGAGACAAAAGATATAGCAAACAGACCTAGGAAAACATACCTGAGCATTCTCAGTAATTGATATGAAATAACTAAATAACTAGTGGTAAATATTGATTCTTTAGTTCAGCCAGATCTAGAGTGGAGGTGGGTTGACACTTTTAACCAAACTTTAAAATACTGTAAACTGACAAAAACTATAGTATTTATTCACATAAAAAATTCAAGTCATCCTCATTTAGTGATTCCCTTGTTTAGTAACCATGCACAGTTACAAAGGTGCTAAAAAGTGCCTTTATGATCAATCCTCACATTTATGAGCTTCACAGATCTGTAAAGCAAAGGAAAGCATATCAAAAGCACAATTGTGGTTTTATTTACTGAAAGCTTCATTTCATGACCAAGTTGCAGGTTCCAATTATGTTGCTAAACAAGGATTACTTGTAAAGCAGAAGCATTAAGTTACCCCAACATCAAAAGCAAATATGAAATGCAGATCAAGGTTTAAATTGTTGCCTTTCCCTTTGTAAATGTCGGCTAGATATAGACAAGGAAATTTGGCCAAATGGCTTTTTTTTCTGTAGCAAATTTGTATTATTTCCTAAGGGAGTACCCTCCTCTTCTCAGAAATAAGAGACATTTTTAAGTCTGCCTAAATATACCCCTGTAAAGGTAATCTTAATCTTTTCAGTTAGTTTCCTGTTATAGCAGGAGCTGTAACAGAACCGTCTTTCTTGTTCACCATATACAGGCAATTGCCCCTTAGGGACAAATATGTAGACAGTACACTTTACGCATAAGCACATATTGTTCAACTGATACATGAAACTCAGTATATTGCAGGCTTCCAAGCATCCCCAATTTCACGTTACAGATTATTAATCAAAGCAAAATCCAAATGTATAGTCAATATGTTTCAGTTGATACAGCTTTATTTTGAAAAGCATTTGTGTTTATTTAAAAAAGCTGCAAGCTGCCAACCTTTTATCCTGCTTGAAACAAAACAAAAGTTTGAGCCTCCATTTACTCCCTAGTTACCAGCTAAACTATAGGTCCAAAAATTAAAAGCCGACTTTGAAAGGATTTTACGATTGATGCAATTATCAGTTAAACTTGTTTTGATTTTAGCAGACTAGAGATGCACTACTATAATATCTGATAATTTTCTTTCATATTTGCATTTATAAAGGTAAAGGTAAAGGTTCCCCCGCACATGCGTGCTAGTCATTTCCAACTCTAAGGGCCGGTGCTCATCTCCGTTTCAAAGCCGAAGAGCCAGCGTTTGTCCGAGGACGTCTCCGTGGTCATGTGGCTGGCATGACTAGACGCCAAAGGCGCACAGAACACTGTTACCTTCCCACCATAGTGGTCCCTATTTTTCTACTTGCATTTTCACGTGCTTTCGAACTGCTAGGTTGGCAGAAGCTGGGATGAGTAACAGGCGCTCACTCTGCTACACGGCACTCAGGATTCGACCCGCCAAACTGCGGATCTTCTGATCGACAAGCTCAGCATCCTAACCCACTGAGCCACCACGTCCCTGTATTTGCATTTATAGAATACTTAATATGGGCTTGGCTTCATTAATTTTAAGGATTGAAGGATGTAAATTTTGAAAGTCCTAGGGAGCCCTGTGTCTAATTGCAGACACTGACTCTAGAGCTAATCCATAATATGCATTAAGATGGAAATTTCTTAGCTTAAACCCAGGGGAGTACTATTGCCACATCTAAAACACCAAAGCATCTTGAAGAAGGAACTAAGTAGCAAGTAAAAGTAAGAATCCAGATATGGACTGCACCATTAAATTTTCATCAGTCATAGATGGTAGGAAATTGAGGTGGATAGCCGTGGTGTCTGTGGTGTTAATTAGGTTCTAAAAGAGCTGTAGTGGAGCAGTGGTTAGAATGCTGCATTGCAGGCTAATTCTGCTGACTACCAGCATTTTGATTCTCACCAGCTCAAGGTTGACTCAGCCTTCCATCCTTCTGAGGATCCAGATTGTTGGGGGCAATATGCTGACTCTGTAAACTGCTTAGAGAGGGCTATGAGGCACTATGAAGTGGTATATAAGTCTAAGTGCTATGGCTATTGCTAAAACAAAGAATATTATAAGTGTTTATCCTGCAAATATAAGGATAAAATTATGGTGGGGATGCAGCTGAACATATAAGCTTTCTTTCCAATGTCCCCAGACTGAAGTCACCTTTGAAACTTTCATGAGTTGAATGATAATCTGCAGGGGGTTAAAACGCATTTAACATATCATATTTACATGTATCCCATATCCAAGAGTTCCATTTTACCAGAATTCTGGATTATAGGGAGGTAGCTCAACTAATTGCTCCTGAAACCCCCTTATAGACCTTTGTGCTCAATGACTGAAATATATCAAGGATCCCAAAACCAAGTAAACATGGGCTTGCAGCAAAAAGAAGCTTCAGGTTTAGAGGCTAAAACATATGAAAAATGGTTGCCGGAAATGGGCATGACTAGTTTAATGAAAAGAAGGACTGGGGGTGACACTATAGCAGTGTTCCAAAATCTAAGGGGCTGCAACAAAGAAAACTGTTAATCTATTTCCCAAAGCACCTGAAGGCAGAATAAAAAGTGATGGATAGAAACTAATCAAGGAGAGAGCCAACCTAGGATTAAGGATAAATTTCCTGACCATTAGAACAATTAATCAGTGGAACAGCTTGCCTTGAGAAGTTGTGGATGCTCCAACACTTGAGGTTTTAAAGAAGAGATTGGACAACCATTTCTCTAAAATGGTATAGGGTCTCCTGCTTGAGTAGGGGATTGGACTGGAAGACCTCCAAGTCCCTTTCAACTCTGTTATTCTGTTATTCTGAGCCCCCTTTGGCAGGTCCATAAATACACAATTTATCTGTTTAGCCATTGTCACATGCAATTATGATACTGCAATTATAGGTATCTCTGCAGTAGTTTATATCTCTGAATAATGCAGTATGGATTGATGCAAACTATATATGGCTGAAACTTATGCTTGTAGCAGCAACAATCCTTCCTTGTTTAAAAGTAAATCCTGGCAATACATTCATCTTTATATCTGTACCTTTCCCCTTTCAAAATCTACAATCAAGCAAAACTTTAGACATTAGTGAGGCCCACCACAAGGCTGCAGGTCAATGAGACAAAGTACGCCAGGCACTGAGCCGGGGAGTGGCTTGCTGGTTTGTTTTTGATAAGGCTTTTTGGAGAGAGGGAAAACTGCTATCAGGTCTCTTTTAGAACTTCCACTGGTTTTGAGATACAAAGAGGTGGGGGTGGGTGGGTGGGGGTGTAGGATGGCAGCTTTGCAGTCCTGGGACTGCAGGATTTTAGATCTTTTATTAGCTGTTCTCATATATCCCAGCAAGCTGGGTAAATCCTCAAACAAAAAATAATTCCTAAATACCAGATTTCCTTTTTACTAGGTACCATTTAAGAGTTTAATCTTTGCCTTAAGCTTTACATTAAGTACCCAGAGGCTCATTAATTTTCTTGTTTGAGACTTTGCCAAATGGTAGGAGAAGAGAGTACAGGCAACAGCCTCCCCATGCAGACTCTCTATTTGTTCTGAGAGAGTTTGCACAGGATAAACAGGAAAAAAGACAAGCAAAATGTTTTGGCTATTGTGTAAATCAGCTCTACCACCTCCTCCCTCATGATTCAGTGGGATGCCAGAAGTATAAGAATCAGGATTTGGAGACTTTTTCAATGCTGCCTTTGCAAGTCTCCCTCTCTTTCCTCTTATTCCTTGGCAGAGTTCATTGTTTTTATTTTTCCTCCCTCAGCCTTTTGCAAGTCTTTTATTTTCATCCGCTTTGAAGTCATAAATCCTGCAGGTGACCAAACTTTCATCCATAATCTGTAGCATTTGAAATTGAAAGGACTGGGCTATAGATTGTAGGATTTTCTGCATACCCTGGCTAAATCCTACCCAAGTCCCTTATGGATGAGTAAATCCAGGGGCAGAGAGTGAAGCTAAATTGATCCAATCAATGTTGCCACATGCAATGATGTTGCATTCATTGCTGGTCAACAAATAAGCTGTATAGCCCATTTGTCTTTTTCTTTTGTTTAGCACACATGCTAGTTAAAGCTGTATGGCTTGTCTCCTGGAGAAGTTTAACAATTTCCACCCACAGCACAGCTTTGCGGTTTACATTTATCACTAAAAAAATGGATTTTTTTTCTTAAGATAATAAGGCCTGTGCATGCTTAGCTTTAGTGGTACACTGCTTCACCAAATTCATCCCAAAGTGTAGTACAATAATATTAAATACAATCATAGCAATCTGATTTCTAACTGTAAGGAGATAGATGGCATAAAAATGAATGTATTTTACTCCTGGAACATTAAACAAAAAGGTTAAGCTCCCACTGATAGGAAAGATGTATTTACAAATGATTAGTACTATTTTTTATCATCTTACTTCTCTGTGTTCTTCTTTTGATGTTTAAACAAAGCTCTTCAACACACTGGGCTGTATTCTCTGATGTTGATTTATAGGTGGAATGAAGTCCATACATTGAGGCAATAGGAAAGCCTTAATATATTCTATCTATCTATCTATCTATCTATCTATCTATCTATCTATCTATCTATCTATCTATCTATCTATCTATCTATCTATTATCTATCTATCTATCTATCTATCTATCTATCTATCTATCATCTATCTATCTATCTATCTATCTATCTATCTATCTATCTATCTATCTATCTATCTATCTATCTATCTATCTATCTATCATCTAGATACTGCCCATCTTGCTCACAGAGGAGCTCTGAGCAGGTGTACAGTTAAAAACATAACAACTGTATAAATATCATATTTCAATATGAGGCTACATCAGTTTTGCTTTTAAAGTAACATACACACACGCAATAAAAGTAATAAAAATAAAAAATATTCTAATAAAAAATATACACAATCCTTGTAAATATTAGTATGAATAATGCTATCTTAGTATATTTTGAAGGTATATGTAGTTTAGTGAAATGTGATAAAAGTATCTCAGGTTAAATAATGGAATTGGAACTTTCAAAATTTGTTCCATTTTCCTATCAATCATTTTGCAGAACTCTGGGGCTTTACAACATTGTCACCATGTGTAAAACCAACCAACCAACCAACTAACCCACCAACCCACCAACCAACCAACCCACCAACCCACCAACCCACCAACCCACCAACCCACCAACCCACCAACCCACCAACCCACCACCTCATCAATCTTTCATTACATTTCCACCATTTTTTAGAAAAACAATAGTTCATTTTGGCAATGAAGACCAGAGTAATATAGTAACAATAAATCATCTTATATCAATTCCCTGTAAGTGACTCAGTAATATAGCATTCCAGATACCACAGACTTCCCTAAATTTGCTAAATTTTAAAAGGAGCTCTCAATTGCTCTGAATAAGATGTTCTATAGAAACTTTCTGGCCTGGTTTCTAAATCTGTGCAGATTTTGTAATCCTTCAAGAAGAAATGTTTGGAACTGTGATGCAGCCATCATGCTCATTTGTACCACAATGTGGCCAAAGCAACAATTCCCAAATCATTTCTTTTATTTTTAGAAAAGTAAGTACCGCATCCTCAGTAAAAATAATTTGTATTAATAAAACTGTTTCTAAATCCTAATTATGATAATGCTGCACTAGGATAGATTTAGCCACATTTGGACAAACAAATCATTGTGTTATGTATTAAAAACATGGAATTTACTATTATATGAATAATTAGAGATTTATTGAAAGTGAGGCAGTAAAAAAGGGGGTAGTATTGGAAAGAAAGAGGTATCTCTGATTTACAGTCCTGGATTACAGATATTTGTACATTTTCTGTTTATGATCTGACTTTTTATTAATTTAATTGAAAGGATGAAGAATATTATTTTGTTTCATTACGACTGAATGATTTGTTTAAAAACCAGTCAAATACTTTATTATATACAACCTATTATGGTTTCATGCTTCTTTTTCTTGTCTAGTTTTGTCGATTTGTGTTTCCTTCCTCCCTATTTATTAAAGCAAAAACAAATTACAAATAAATATTAAAATAATTGTGTTAAAATCATTGTGCTCTGATTATCATATAATGGTAAGCAATAAAAACTTTGCCCAAAGCCATTAAAATGTAAGGCTAGCCTTTATGTGATCCTGGCTTTTGGGGTCAATGGGCCTTGTGTTCAATAAATGTTCATCAGAGTGCAATATAGCAAGACATCTACATTCACTCACACTGTTGCTGTTCCTTTCCTATTTTACAACGATCCCTATTTTTAGACTATGTATTATCAAGGGTATTCCCTGAAGCAAGAAGACCGATCCAAATGTTTATTTATTTTCAAGAACATCCTACTATCAAATAGTTATTCTATTTGTCATACTGGTGAATTGCCTACAAAGATAGTAGGCGCTTCCTATCTTTGGAAGGTATATTGTACTCGCTGGAGCAGAAAAATAATTTTCACATGGCAGCTTTTTTATATGCTGTTGGTGATCTGTAGGCATGAAATTGTGCACACTTAGCGCACCTTGGAAAGGTCAAAAGTCAAAACACTACTCCAGACCAGAAAGAAGCTTGCTTCTGAGTGGATAGGATTCTTACGGCTTCCATATTTCAGTCCCCATTTATTTTATTGTTATCTAAATCTAAAATGTCCCTCTGATCAAAGCATGGGCCACGATGGCCAAGATAGCAAATGGAGATGGATTGCGTGTAGCTCTACTGGTGGTCACATTTTATAAGGACATATAAGGAGACATTTTTCCACTAAACTTCAGTCATTTTGACCTGAATGCAAAGCTTACTGTCAAATAAACAACAAAACAATTAAAAAAGACAGGACAAAGGTCTTAGACAAATAATAATATATTCACTCCAGGTCTGGGATCAGAGCTTTCCTGGTTTTCAGAGCTTTCCTGGACCCCAGGAGAGAGGATTCTGCCTTTATCTCTGGGGGGTGCTGTTCTAGAAGGTGAGGATGGCAAGTTCTTCTTCCAAGGTCCCACAAGATGGCAACATTTAATGGAGGAGGCCCAGAGTACACCCACACTGCTGGAATGCATGGGTAGACTGAAGCAATTGGAGACAAGCACTGTCTGCCATTTTCTTGGTCTTGCGGAAGAACAGGGTAGAACAACGGCTAATGACCCTCTTTAACCGTCTACTATAGAGAGCGTCCTCTCGTATGGTATTGTGGTTTGGTATGCTGGTCTGACAGCCGTGGACAGGAAAGTATTACAGAGGGTAGTGAGCACAGCACAAGACATTGTGGGCTGTTCCCTGACACCACTGGATGACATCGCCAGGGTTCGTTGCCTTGGAAGAGTGAGGAAGATTCTCAGGGATGACTCACACCCTGGACAGTATCTCTTTACTCTCCTACCATCCGGTAGGAGATATAGGAATATAGCCAGCCATACCAACAGGCTGAAAAATAGCTTTTATCCATGGGCTGTTAGGCTTTTAAATGGGACATAATCTTATGCAGAATTGACTTGGGAGGCCGGTGTGTGGTGTAGTTGGTTCACATGGTGTGGTAGGATGGAGGGTTTGTTGTCACTGTGTGTTGGGGGGAGGGAGCACGGGGGGAGGCTCAGCTAATCTCAATGTACACACACATGTTGTACTTTGACAATAAAGGTTTATTATTATTATTATTATTATTCCTTCTCGGAAGGAAAGAACCTTATATCGCCAACTGCTCCTCCTCCAACTGCAAGCAGAACATCAGAAGGAAACGAAGGCAGAAGTGGTAGGTGTAAAAGGAGACACCCCCCATAATTATTTATTTATTTATTAGATTTTTAACCTGTTTTTATTACTTTATAAATAACTCAAGGCAGCAAACACACATGTGTGGTACCTCTGATGATAAGCTCAAAGTTGCATTCTTTGACCAAGTGACAAAAGTAGTGGACCAGAGGAATGCTGTGGATATAATTTACTTGGACTTCAGTAAGGCATTTGATTAAGTAGATCACAACTTACTACTTGATAAGATAGAAAAATGTGGGTTAGACAGCATCACCACCAGATGGATTCGTAGCTGGCTGACAGGCCGTACTCAACCTGTGGTCCTCAATAGAACTGAGGGGATAGATGGGGAACTCATCAAATTTGCAGACGACACCAAGCTGGCAGGAATAGCCAATACTCCAGAAGATAGGCTTAAGATACAGGAGGTGTATCTTAAGTATTGGTGGTAGCTTGCTCAATAGTAGTTACTGTGAGAGGGATCTTGGAGTCTTAGTGGACAATCACTTAAATATGAGCCAGCAGTGTACTGCAGCTGCCAAAAAAGGCAACCCAGTGCTAGGCTGCACATGAAGTATTAATACCACTTTACAATGCCTTGGTAAGGCCACACCTGGAATACTGCATCCAGTTTTGGTCATCATGATGTAAAAAAGATGTTGAGACTCTAGAAAGAATACAGTGAAGAACAACAAAGATGATTAGGGGATGGAGGCTAAATCATATAAGGAACGGTTAGTGGAATTGGGTATGTGTAGTTTAACGAAGAGAAGGGTGAGGGGTGACATGATAGCAGTGTTCCAATATCTCAGGGGCTGCCACAAAGAAGAGGGGAGTCAAGCTATTCTCCAAAGCACCAGGACAAGAAGCAATGGACAGAAACTAATCAAGGAGAGAAGCAACCTAGAACTAAGGAGAAACTTCCTGACAGTTAGAACAATTAACCAGTGGAACAACCTGCCTCCAGAAGCTGTGAATGCTCCAACACTGGAAGTTTTTAAGAAGAGACTGGACAGCCATTTGTCTGAAATGGTATAGGGTTTCCTGCCTGAGCAGGGGGTTGGACAAGATGACTTCCAAGGTCCCTTCCAACTTTATTATTATTATTATTATTATTATTATTATTATTATTATTATTATTATTATTATTATTATTATTATTATTATTATTTGTTCCTGCTCTCTTTTTAGTCACTTTGGGACCTACAGTACATCGCTCTTAGCCTGAAAAGGTTCTGGTGTTAATTTGGTTACAAAGAATGGTGGGCTTGCAATTCTCTGTACATCAGAAAAGCAGATAAAAGCAATTAGGCATGTAATGGGCCTCTTTGTTTAATGGTGGCTGCTATGTGCATGAACCTATTACTCAGTGATTACTCAGTGGTGGGATTCAAATATGTGAACTGGTTCTCTGTGTGGATGCTGCTTCCGGAAGTCCAATCTGGGCCTAGGCAACAAAAAATTAGCTACTGGTTCAGCCGAAGTGGTGCAAACTGGCTGAATCCTACCACTGGTTATTACTCAATGGTAGAAGTCCTAAAAAAAGTAATGCAGTGCCTTATCTGATATCCTTCTGCGATTATGGTTTGATTGTGAGCCAACCAGAATTGGTTGAAATATAAGAGGCTATGTAAATGTTTTAAATATATGAATAAATTGTTGTTGTTATTTGTAGTAGTAGTATTTATATAAACCGAGTTTCTAACAATGATTGCAGTTAAGCACAATGAAAGGAAATTGGAATTACAACCATATGGAAGTCTCCTTTCTCATAGTAAGCATGGCTAATCTTCAGATGCTTTTTTCCAGCTTTATTTGCCTACAGAATGACATCCTGGATTATGCGTAATCCTGCACTTGCTTCCTGCTCTAGCTTGTCTTGTGTCATCTTGCTGCCATTTAGTAAACTAGTTAGGCAAAGACTCGGATGTGACGCAATAGAGCTGTTTCGCGGAGCAGCATTGGGAAGAGAACTGGGGAATCATAATGAGAAATCAGGACGCCTTACTGAGCAGCAAGAGTCATTTGGCGAAGAGCTCCTCCCCCGCCCCAGCAAATATACGAAGTTCTGATAAGCCTGTTTCTCCCAGAGCTGGTTTTTTTTGCCATTCTGCCCTGCCACACCTCTGCAGTGCCATCATAAAACAACTGAGGATAAAGAGCTTCTTCTGAGAGACTGCTCAACACTCCAGAATATGGATATTAATATATCTGTGAATCTCTCAGTTGAAGTATTTTATTGCAGACTTGGCCTTCTCTCTTGTGGAAATGAAATGGTTCACCTAAATAATTTATATACACACATCTCCCACGTTTCCTGTGTGTATAGTGTATAAACTGTGTCTCTGTATGTTGAGGGTTCAGAATAGCAGTAAGTTCAGATATGCTTTTTTTACCAGGAGATAATCACACCCCATGAGTGTTTCGACACTCAGTTGGGGCTTCCTTTACTCCACTCATTTTTCTACCCCAGAGGTGTGATACTTTTCAGGATAATAATTTTTATGATGCCTCTATGGTTAATACTTTGAATTAAATATACTTTTATTTGCAGTCTCTCCAACATTTTCTGGAGTGTCTTTTGCCTTTCTTTTTCCTGTGGCTTGAAGTGGGCAGAGAAGGGGTTCTGTGATGAGGAGTGCAGAAGGCTATTGTGGCTGTATTGATTGGATGAAGAGAACTGCATTACAAATGAGTGAGGCTCCCTAGAGAAATATGCACCAAAGATCCATACCTTCATTGACATTTTATAGGATGTCTAGACTTGCTAATCCACTGTGAAAAATGCAGGCTTTGTAGTACAGGGGAAGGGTTTGGGAACAGTGCTTGGAGTGGAAATGACTCTTATTCTCACGGAAGGTCACTCTTATATACCACAATGTATGAGACTTAATCGGACCCCATTTTAGAAGTATATGCTGAAAAACCATCCTTGGTCCCAGTGTACTTTCCAGTGGTTAAACCTGCTGCTAGCTAGGAGAGGGCTATGAAATCTTGGATATAATGTAGCCTATCAATAGCCATATCACTTTATTTTGCCCAATGATTAGATCATTTACAAACCCATGATGATATAAATTAGGATAAAATAGTCTCAACCCTAAACTTACAAGACAAATTTGTCTCAGCCCTACAGTTAAAAGGAATGAGTGAAGCTGTCTTATTCCAGTCAAGGAAGAGTGCTACATTTTTATTCTCTAAGTGCAAAAATGAGGATTGCAATTCATTTTGGTAATATTGGGAGGAAATAG
The DNA here is from genome assembly GCF_964194415.1 of Vipera berus. Taxonomy (NCBI): domain Eukaryota; kingdom Metazoa; phylum Chordata; class Lepidosauria; order Squamata; family Viperidae; genus Vipera; species Vipera berus. Next base: position 195,073,646 of record NC_138202.1, on the reverse strand, counting down.
AATTGGGATAATGAGAAGACGACATACCTTTATAAAGGGTGTCTGGTGAACTGTTAAGCTTGTCTGTTTGATCCAATAATTAAAATATTAGTGACCCATCGTATACCCTGGTTACCCTATTCAACAATATTAAAACCAAATAAAACATAAAATTATCATGAAAAAGAAGCTATGGAAAAGCAGTGGCATGATGTTCTGTCTACTGGTTCCCACAATGATTTTGTGATCATGACAGGTTGATATAATAATTACTATGCTACTAGTTACTCATAATTTGTTTAAGCTAAAGTAATGTTGGCAAAATTCCATTTCCCCAAGTGAGATCTATTTTTAGTAATAAAACTGGGCAGATATTACAGTAAAAAAAGAAAGAAAAATTGGGTAAGGTTTCTATGGAGATTTTTGTTATCCAGGTCATGGTTCTCCCAAAGGTGCTTTTTTTTTTTTCCTGAAGAAGCTTCTTGGATGAGGTTTCTTGGATGAAGCTTTAAGAAAAACAAAGAAACTCCAGTTGCCTTTTTAAAAAAAGCACCTTTGGGACAATTGGGTAAAGTCTTCTAAGTGATTTTCAGAATTAACTCTTCCCTGATCTTTAAATTGTACAACAATTTTAAAAAGGATATGAAGTAGAGACTCTGTGGATGGAAAAGCATTTAGAGGTATGGAGGTAAATGCTTAATTCATCTAATATTTCAGGACTTTAATTTTGTTACAGTTGCTCGGTTTCTAGATCTTGTATCTAGTCTTCACAATAAAGTACTGTAATGCTGCTCAACATTACGAGTATTTGTGAAGCAGAAGGAAAAAAAGGTTAATATTTATATGCAAATAAGAATTATAATTATGAATTTTCTACCTACCAACATAGTACAGTAGAAATTGAATTCGTTGTGTATTAGCAAGTGCTGACTATCATATGTAAGCCAGCCAGGATGTGGAGCTTCATGAGTTGCATCCAAGGGAAAAGGTGGAAGGGAAGTAGAAAGCACAAGACTTTTGTCAAATGTATTCATCCTCATCTTTAATAAATCACTAGAGATGTGCTGTGTTCCTTCTTGTTTCAAATGCTCTACTATCATCCAAGTACCCTCCATCAAGGAGCTGCACAACTACAGACTGGTTGCTCTGACATCCCTAGTTATGAAAGCCTTTGAAAAGCTAGTGCTAGCCCACCTGAAAACCATCACGGACCCACTGTTAGACCCCTTGCAATTTGCCTACTGAACAAATAGATTGGCAGATGATGCTGTTAATATGGCCCTGCACTGCTTCTTACAACATCTTGAAACTCCAAAGACCTATGCAAGGGTCCTCTTTGTAGACTTCAGCTCAGCATTCAATGCCATCATTCCAGATATTCTTCTCACTAAACTAAATCAGCCAGACGTGCCTAACCACACCTGTAAATGGATCATAAGTAGACAGGAAGCAGCAAGTGAAGCTAGGCAAAATCACACCAGATACCTGTACAATTAGCACAGCCCCTTCCCCCCGCCCCAAGGGTTTTGTGCTTTTTCCAAAACTATCTATATAGCAATGACTGCATCTCAAAGGATCTCTCTGTTAAAGTACTGAAGTTTGCAGATGATACAACAGTGATTTGAGACAATGATGAATCTGTACATAGACAAGAAGTTGAACAACTAGCCTTGTGGTGCAGCTGGAACAATCTTGAACACTTTCAAAACTGTAGAAATGATAGTAGATTTTAGGAAAAACCCTACTATTCTACCACCTCTTACAATACTAGACAACACAGTATCAACAGTACAGACCTTCACGTTTCTAGGTTCTATAATATCTCAAGACTTAAAATGGACACCTAAAATAAAAAATGTCATCAAAAAAGCACAACAAAGAATGTTCTTCCTGTGCCAGCCCAGAAAGCTCAGACTGCTGAAGGAGCTGCTGATACAGTTGTGCAAAAGAATTATTGAATCTGTCATTTGCACCTCTATAACTGTCTGCTTTGGCACTGCAGCCAAAAAAGACAGTCATAGACTTCAGCGAATAGTTAGAACTGCAGAAAAAACAATTGTTACCACCCTGCCTCCCATTGAGAACCTGTATACTGCACGAGCCAGAAAGAGGGCTGTGAAAATATCTACAGACTCCTCACGTTCTGGACATAAACTGTTTCAGCTTCTTTCCTCAAGACAACACTATAGGGTGTTGCACACCAGAACAACTAGACACTAATTTTTCCCCCATGCCATCACTGTCAAACTATCTATTAAGGCTGTATTACTATTATTCCTCTCAACTTTCCTATTATCTATCTCCTTATCTTCTTATGACTATAACTTTGTTGCTTGTATCTTATGATTTATATTAATTGTTTTATTTAGAATCCTAGTATGATTTATGTTGATTGCTTATTTAGTATCCTATGGCTATCACTGAGTGTTCTTTTATGATTTATGATGAATGCATTTTATGATTATAATTATGATTTATCACTTGTTTCTTGTATGTACACTGAGAGCTTATGCACCGGAGACAAACTCCTTGTGTGTCCAATCACACTTGGCCCAATAAAGAAGTCTAATTCTATTTTAGAATGCATTGATAATGAGATGCCCTAGTTCATTTTGACAGTGAGAACAGTCTAAGGATACAAAATGGAAAATGATTACTTACCAAGGTTGTAGCATATGCTTCATTTTTGCTTGGGTGCTTAAGTTGTGTAGCAACTGGAGATCATATTTTCCTCCACTGACATCAGATATGGAAATGCAGTTGCCCAAGGCAGTGGGAATGCAGGATTGCTGTTTTTCTAGTGGCTCTGCAGCTTCATAATTATATCTTAATAGATTATTTGTTAAATGAATTAAACCTGTGGTATGTATGTGTGGGTATCCGTGTATGTTAGAAAGAACACAAGAGGGAATGACAGTAATAATATTATTAATAATAATAAAGGCAGAAACTACTAAGATAGGAGCAAACCAGAGGGAAAAGAAGAACGAGGAAGCCCCAAGCTTTGGGGAGCCATATGTTTTGCAGATACTAATTATGTGCCATTGCTTTACTAAAACAAATACTATATTATAGCATATTATATCTATGCTATATATTTCGCATCACGGTTATAAAATTGTTGCTTATATTATTTACAACAAAAGGGTGGATTCTGTCTCTTACATTCTTCTTAAATTCTGCAAGGATTATTATTATTTTTAAGTAAGAATGCTTTCCCCCTCACATATTTTTCATGGTAACACTGATCCCTATTTAGCAGAGATCTGTGTGAGGATTTATGAAATGAAAGAAACACATTCATTTGGAATGTGATATGTGAATTTCAAATAGAAGTAAATAGAGAACCTTTGTATGAAGTAAATGGAATAATCACATTTTCCTTAGTGATAATAATTATAGTTAACACTCGTATTCTACTTCCTGGGTTTGATACAATCAGGGTGCGTAAGCTACATAGCCTGCCTGTGAACTGTAAAAGAAAGCTTGATGCAGAATATTTAAAGAATTACTGAAGAAAAAAATGCTTAAATCAAAGTAGTCCTACTTGTTAGAAGGCAATTAATTCAAGACATGGTATATATTAAAAATCAGAGTTATTTTGGAACATACAGTATGAACTCATTGGCTTCGTTCACATATTACTTTGAGCCACATTTATTTTTAGGTGTGGTGAACAAAATAATCCCATTTTCAGGTAATAACCATCATTCTTGGATTCATACATAACAAGGTAAAACAAGCCAACCATATTTGGTCTTCACACTTAATGTAAACTAAACTATTCTTGCTTTAAGAATCAATTCTCCAGATGACAAAACAAGCAAGTGAAATGGAAACTCGTTCTATGTTGGGATATTTTGACGGATATAAAAATGACCCCTAAAATGAGTTTAAATGGTTCTAAGACAAGACATCAAAGCCTGAAGGGTTGGCCATTACTGCTAGCTTTCCAAATGGCTTAGGGCCAGGCTATGAATGAGAAAAAAAAATTCTCCAGGAACTTCCTCACCTAGGGAGCTTTTTCTGTGGAGGTTTGCCTGCAGTCGTGGCAAGTTCCTTTAGTCAATATTCAGCTGTCTTCTTTGTTGTATCCTCTGGGTCTGAGGAAGGCATGCCTAGTAGAGTTGAAAGGCCTCTTACTTTTTGTTTTTTAAATTTAAAAATCTATAACCTGCCTAGGTCTTTGGGATGAGGATGGAGTATAAAAATGAAAATAATTAGAATCATAAAAAGGCCTTTACTGTTGATTTTTACTGTTAAGTTTAATGATTTAGTGTATTTCCTTTTTTAAAAAATTGCTTCTTCAATTTATATCTCAATTGAAGATATTTAGATATTGTCTGCTATTTTAATGTCTGGATTTTAAATGCTTTTTTATTGCCAATACTCAGTTGGCATTATATCATGTTAAATAAAATAAAAGGAATAAACAAATATCCCTTCTTAAAACCCCTGAACCTCCCCACCCCCGAATAAACTCTGTCCTACTGTGGGGGCACTTTTAGGTTGGTGCTAAAAACCTGGTGCCCACAAAAGCTCTGCTCCAGAAAAGCTTCTTTCATAAACATCTTTTTCCTGACTGTGTCTTTATACAGTGACATTTATATGGCATTTTACTTGACTATAAATGTGAAGTTGTTGAAGATGAAAAGTTTTGCTCTTAACTCTGCAGGTTTTTCCTGAAGTGATTCCAAGAGGAAACAGTTGACTCCCTATTGAGTGTGCAGGGCAATCCATCACCTTCATTTGCCCAAGAAAGGAACGTGCGCTGATCAGCAGGAGTTTCTCCTGGATCTTGGCCTTGCTAACAAAGGATGGTCCTTAACTTAGTGTCGGAAAGGATATTGGAAGTTTGTTTTTAATTATACTGCCAACATAAGCAATGGGCACAGGTGCATTTATTAGCCAGAATCCAGGGATGAGCAAAAAAGAAATGGAGAGTATAGTTTTATAGAGGTGCCAAAAATCAAGAACGATGCCTGGAACCTCAGAGAGAGTGCCAGTGCAATGGCCCAAAGGAGCCAGCATGAGGTAAGATCGCTGATTCTCTTCTCTAGTCATATAGGCTTTGCTCCTGCCATGTGTAAGATTTAATGTGAAGTTTGTGAAACAACCAGCAGGGTTGGGTGGAAAGCAAATGGTAGCTTTTATAGTGAAAGGATGAAGGGGGGGTGTATCTCCTGGCTTCCGCCCTCAGCATGGTCACAGGGGGTCACAACTAGTGAGTAGGCCTCATTGGACTGCAAATTTATATAGCACTGCCCTCCAAGAAGGCTAGCTAATCTGACCACATGGTTGTTTGCCAACTTCTCTCTCCAGTCTTGTGATCAAGGCAGAATGATAATTTATTGATTATTATGTATAGATTATTATGATTACATAAATAAATAAATAAATAAATAAATAAATAAATAAATAAATAAATAAATAAATAAATAAATAAATGATGTTTTTACTTTTTAAATGCAAATATTAGATATCCCTTTATATATCAGTTTTCCTGCATAATTCCTTCCTCAAAAAGTATGGGAGAATTTCTGTATGTATCTCTCTCTCTCTGTGAGAGAAAGATAACCAGTCTAGCATATCTGCTTGGGAAAATGTTAATTCTGTCACTGAAGAAGTCTGAGCATTGTAGAATTGCAGCAATTTAGCAGCAGAGTTGCAAGAGAAAGGAGCTTTACACCCAAACAATCCCGTGCTTCTCAATGAACTACAATCAATTTCAGTTCTCTGAGCAATGTTCTTGGAAGTCATCCCATCCCAAAAAGTTAGTGTTTCATCTTCACGGTCTGTTTTAGATTTCTGCACTCACAAAAACTTATTGAAACACCTAAGGGTGTAGTTTAGGGGATGGAGACAGGCTCTAAACAACAAAAAACATGCTTTAATCATCTTCAGCTTCCCACAGAAAAAAATAAGAGAAAAATCATTCATTCTCACTGACAAGTTTGGATAATTAGGCTGACCAGTGTTCTCTCTCTCTCTCTCTCTCTCTCTCTCTCTCTCTCTCTCTCTCTCTCTCTCTCTCTCTCTCTCTCTCTCTCTCTCTCTCTCTCTCTCTCTCTCTCTGTGTGTGTGTGTGTGTGTGTGTGTGTGTGTGCGTTTGTGTGAAATGGATTGATCCCTTGAGCTTCTGCTTTATTCTAAACCTTCCTTCTGCTGCTCTGACCAACAATTGTTTACAGTTTCCAGATTTCAGTTCATAGGGCTTTTCATCACACATCTTCACTGATCACGATATGCTACTTTTTAGGTCATGACTATTACTTGCCTGGAAACTGAAACAAACTCAGGAAGAGTCTCACTTTTCTCTGCTTTTTTCCCCCCTGTCCTCCCAGTCAGTGTGTGAAGCTGAGGGCCACCTTGATAGGAAGTGCTAATCTCTTGGAACTCAGGCGTGCACTGTCCGCGGCAAGGAAACAATGAGATCTGATGGCGCTTGGTGTCTTATTATCATTCTGTTGCTGTCCTTGAATGTTCCCTCTCCTTTCCAAAGGTCAGCCTGGGGTCTGGGCTATGCTGTAATGGACAACCACCGCTCACTCTCCATGCCTGCTACTGCACAAATCCTGTACATCAAGGTGTTCTCCCTCCGCCTCCCCAACCTGTCTGCCTTGCAAATGACTCTGAGGAACTAGGCTGGTAGCAGATTTGGGGGTGGGGGAGAGAAAAAGCACTTTTTTTTGAACCGGGCTCCCAGAGAGCACTCAGGGCTGCCATGCAGTGCACGATGCCTACCTGCTCAACTGCAGGGAAACAAGCTTCTGAAGGCTTTAATGGGATTTTGCCTGAGGCTGTTTTATTAAGATGTCGGCTTTTTCTGCTGCCTCTGCAGCTGACACCATTCACTGTCAGCTGCCCCCCTTCTCTTCCAACAATGCACCAAATTACTCGCTTCATTTAGTGCTCATGGCTTGGCGCAGGCAAATAAGGGGAAAGAGCTCCACTTGACCAGATGAGTCTCAAGGAAGGGAGCGGGGTGGGGGGGAAGCTGTGGTGCCACTTAATGATGGCGGTGGCGGTGAAGAGGAGTTTAAGGGGAAAACAGGCAAAGATCAATACCACTGGGGCTTACTTCCCTTCTCTCAGAGAGAATTGTATTTTGCAGGAACACTGCCAATTTGGAAGGCACATTTCCGTTCCTGATTTGCATCGACTATTTCAAAGTTCCTCTTACATTTCATTTTTAATTTTATCTCTGCAAATGAGTCACGGCCTAGGCTTTGAGATCTCCATAACTTACAACATATTAGCAGGCAGGCAGAAGCAGTTCTGGGAATCCACAAACAAACCAGCTATAAGTTTTAATGACTGTTAGCTGTAATATAGTGCTTCTTTCCCCCCTCAAAACAGGCATTAAATGCCCCATGTTTCAGTGGCCAGCAGCAAATGAGAGCTGGTACAGCATTGGGAAGGATCTATACGATACCCCTTTCTTTCTGGTCATGGCTTACTACGGCTGGCAGACAGAGGTATATCTCTCTCGCTCCTGCAAAGTTGGCAGCAAGGAAATCTTGTCTACTGGGGCATTTCATAGGCTTGGAAAAAAATGACTTCTGATTTCTCTTGCATATTCTTGATTTTTTTTTCCTGCACCCCAAGCTATCTGAGATCAAGGCACTAATGGATGAGGGGATGATGTAGTAGCTTTAATAATCAAGCTTTTCATATATTTCCATATTCCATATTCCCCTGTTGAAGAGGGGCATGTACAAAAGCACCTGCATGAAGACTGACTTGCAAACCTTGGTTTCACAGCAGACGGAAAAGGATGGGTATGTAGTGGGAAAAAGATGATGGAGCTATTTAAAAGTTTCTGAGCTGTGTGCATGGGTGACGTGAAAAGGACAAAATAGGTTTACTCTTCCTTATTCTTCCTCAGAGTGCAAGAGTTAAAAAGATGTCCAGTTAAAGGTGATGTTGCCAATCAAAATGAAAGAAGATGTAGGATTTATCTAAAGTCTGTAGACTAGGCAGATGTTTTGTAGAAACATATCATTGCATCATATTTTCCTGGACCAGACTGTGAATAGCAAAATCATGGTTCCATTTATCTGTCTGACAAGATATGAAATTGGGGCCTTTTACATGAAGAGATTCACATCGATAAACCTAATGGGTTCTCCCAAGAAACAGGAAAAAGAAATAATATCTTGTGTGAATATTCAAACTTGGTCCTTCTAGCTATTAAAATCTGCTAGAAAACTGTTCCAAATGGCAAAGAGATGAATGGGGTGATGCCCATCAGAATTTCTCAACAGGAGACATGGTGGATTTAAATCCAGCATACCATTAGTTCTCTGCTTGCAGGAGAATCAAAGAGAAAAACTGTCAAAACACGTCAGGGCCACTGCAACCCATTGTGCAAATTGTGTGCTGCACAAAGTTATTGAATATCTTTGTGCATGTCTGCCTGTGTGTGTGTGTGTGTGTCAGTTGCAAGTACAAAAAAAAGCAAATAGATTATCAACACAGGGTCACCAACTTTGCACATATTCACTTCGCCGCCAAGATCAGTGTTGTGATCTGTACCATCACTTCCAGGTCCCTGCATAATTACTGTATATTTAATAAATTTCAAATATTAAAATGTTTCTGCAGGGAATTCTAAGTGGAATTATGCACAAGGGTGCCTTTTAGTGCCAGTACTTGAGGTAAAGGACTAATAAGGGAAAACTGTGTCTATTAAAGTTAAATGTCCATCTAATGGTGATTGAGCTTCAAACCACAATCAAGCTTTGTCTCTCAAGTCGGTCTGGCTGTGATGATGATCAAGGACAGAAGCAGAGGCAGTAACAGGCAGTACCCCTTGCACCTGTATCACTGCTGGAGTCTTTAGGAGTAGGGATTGCTTTGCTAAGTGATAGCAGCCATTCAACATCTGTTTAGAGAAAGGGGTGTGGAGCTACTGGATAGATCTTCCAATTGTATTGGTCTTGCTTCCAGTAGCTTTAGAACTACTGGTATCCAAAATCTATGAAATCTAGGACCATTAAACTGAGGGCTTATTGTATCAGTTGCCTCAACCAGTTCCTTGTTTAAGTAACACCTGCTAGTTAACAAGTGTTCTTCTGTTTTACATACTACAGAAATCAGTTTGAGGTAGAGACTGAAATATTTTGGTGACAGATAGATACAATTCCTCCACATGGTTTCTTATCTTGATTACCCACACTATTTTTCTTTCCAATACTCTTTGGAAAGTATTGTGCTGGTTTTAAACTGAGCTCAGATGACATGACTGCTCCAATTCTTTGCCTGCAAATATAGAAACAGACTGGGATAGCCATGTGTGCTCTAATTTATTTCACTGATGATCCTGCTGAGCTATACAATATTTTATATATAAATATCCTCCTTTTGGATATTATCTTAGGTGCAGTATTCTAATAATGGATCATGCATTATACTCCTTTAAATGGGGAGTATAAGCTGGAGAATAACAATATAACTCAATTTATCATGAATTATTTTCAGAATAATATTGCTTAATATTTATTTTTATTTATTTCTACCCTGCCAGTTTATAAATAACTCAAGGCAGTGAATATACCTAACACTCCTTGCTCATCCTATTTCCCCGATAACAAGCATCCTATAAACTAGGTTAGACTGAGAGTGACTTGACTGGCCCAAAGTTACTGAGCTGGTTTTCATGCCTATGGCAGGATTAGAACTCATGATCTCCTGGTTTCAGTAGTTGGGAACTGGGGAGGCAAGGGAAATGTGAAAAATTAGGAGTTTGCCCAAGAAGCTGTGAATATTCTAGGAAAAAGGTGACATTGAGAAGACATATGCAACAAACAGGAGTTTCTTTGGACTGCAGTGGCATAGGATAGTGCCCTATATAAGGGGTTAGAATGGAAAGATCCAGCAGAATATGAAGAGGAGTATTACTAGATGAGAGCAGAAATATCAACCTTGTTTTAAAGGAAGGCAATTCAGTTCCTGATTAAATAGCTGAATAATACTTGAAAATTCAATTTGACACATATATTTTGATTATTAATTAATTTAATAATTAATTCAAACTGCAATAATCACTCAGGCTGCAGAAAGAGCTTAGATTTCCCAATCATTTAGAATTGTTTAGAAGGTTAAACTCCTAAGAAGCAGCTCCCAGTAGACTCAGAGTTGGGCTAATGGGATTATGTCTTAGTTGTAGTAGCAGAGGAAATGAAAGAAAAATTGAATGACTGGCTAGGGCCCCAGGGGTAGGCAATCTTGGCTCTTTTATGACTCGTGGACTTCAACTCCCAGAAATCTGGCTCAGGAATTCTGGGAGTTGAAGTCCACAAGTCATAAAAGAGCCAAGGTTGCCTACCCCTGGCTAGGCCATTGTTAGACTTAATTACACAAAAGGAATCTGGAACATTGCCTTAAAATAAAGCCTCTCGTCAGAACCTGATTACTCATAGGAAAATAGAAAATCCAGAAGAAGCCAAAGGAACTTCAGGCAAAGCGTGGGGGGGGGGAGAAACTAGTGCATTCATATGCATGGTTGCTCTTCACATGTCACTGTGAAAAATCTCAGAACATAATACTAGGTTCCCAACTTGTTCCATGAAAAGGAGAAATCACTGCACTCAGAGTCCAAACTCAGCTACTCATTAAAAGTAGCACAGTCTCATGCAAAGCACAGTTTTCCTGGATTCCATCATGATATAATAAGGTATAAGATTGGCTGGACTGAACTCATACATAGATCAAACCGTGAATGGAAGCCAGTTGAAAAACTGCAATGAATAGAACTTCAGGAATAGTTTCCAGTAAAACAATAAGAAAGAAATGCTGGTCTTGGAAAAAGGAGTCAGGCACCAGGTAACAGAGGAAGAATGCCATGAAAAAAAAAGTTAACTAGGGAAAGGCTGAGAAAGGCCACACAATCCCCTGTAACCGTTAAAATGTTGTGAATGTCCATGATCCTAGGCAGCTGAAGACTTCAAAAACATGGCAATGCCTTTGTGAGCAGAGTTAGATTTAGAACATAAAAAGTCATTTAGGGGACTGAATGAGATTCTACATCCTACAGAGCTTATTGAAATGTATAGGCTCATTTGTAGAATATGCTTTGTATATTAATGAAACCCTTCAGAACCAAATTAGTAGCTGAATGCTGGATCCCACCACACCAGGTTAATTCACCACTAAAACTAACTTTTCTTGTGTATTCCCCATGCAGCCTAGTAAAATTTTCTCAGTCCTTGTTCTGTTCATGCTTCTTTGGGAACCCATGCTTGACTCAGTCCTTCAAAGTCAGGGCATCCAGGTTCACTTGCTCAGTTTGTCTTTCTCCCACCATTCATTAGCTATCTACTGCCCACTTTCACTTTTTATAATGCTGTGCAGCAATGTTGGCAACCTGACTTTTCTCCCACATTTGACATATTTAAAAAGTCAGACTTCAGGGAGACAGCCAGAGATAGAGATACACAGAAGAGGAAGGTCTCGCGAGTGGTCCCCAGATGGTGCTTCAAACTGATGACCTACATTACAACGAGGATACCTTAGGATTGGGCCACGTTTGCTGTCAACCTCTAAATTAATCAATTTAAAGATGCCCCTGAGGGCTCCCTCCACAGTGCAGTAATTTAGTATTCAAGAAGTCATTTGCATATATTTAGGATTCTCAAAATAATGAAAAGTATAGCTGTAAGAGAGTAAGAGAACGACGTGGAGAATTTCTTTCAGTAATCTCTAGACGTGTTGCAGAAATCTTATTCTGGTGGATTCCCACCATATTATGACTCTATCCATTCCCATCTTTTAACAATGCTAGTTAAATCAATTCCGCCACAAATTCTGTTGGAGTGAATTTAGGGCATTCCATTCCCACCAGACCTCATGAACAATAGCCTTGAAGTCAGACTAAAGTTTATACTCCTTGATTAAAAAAAAGAAGAAAAAAAAGAGCACATCTGAAAAAAAAGTGATGCTAGTGAAAGTTACATGTAAAGTGATAGTTACATTAAAAAAAGACCTTAAATCAGAACAATCTCTATATTAAAAGGAAGTGTGCTTCTCAAAGAATGAAAGTAAAGTGATTTGCATTAAAAACAACAGTCCTGAATAATTAAAGTTAATAGTTGCAACATTTTCTATCATTGCTTTCCCGGCCAATGGAATACTGCTGTGCCAGCACATAAAGTTAATATGTAAAGTTGGTAGATTTATTTATTCCTAATATTGACTATGACTTGGGTGCTTCCAGAAAAACCTGGCAACACAGCTTATAACACACTTGTTAGTTTTTTTATATAAAAATATTTAATAAATTTTTAATAAATATTTCTTAGATTTTTTTTAGAGAATATGGATATCCTTTGTTCTCCTGTTTTACAAACAACCTTTCTCCTTCTCTTTTCCTTTTACAGGCCCACCATGCCCTGAGAACATACAAAACAGAGAGAATCGATTTCATTTCAAGAGGAGGGTTGATAATAATGTTGCAAGCATTATTGCAAACCAACATAACTGCAAGCCAACATTGTAATTTCAAGAACTGTCATGTCTCTTATGAAAAGAAAGATAATAAAGTTTCAAAGTTTAGAGAACCAATCAATTCATCTAAGAAAGTGTAAATCAATCAAACATATATTTATTATGGTAATTAACCTGACCATAATAAGTACTTAACAGTGTAAA